>NC_141538.1:54900000-55500000 GCF_021556685.1 Rattus norvegicus | reverse complement strand
TTCTCAGAGCACAGACCTCCAAATATTCTGTAAACTTCGGGAATTGAACACAATTACATGGCTATTTAAACTTTATTCATGACACATGTTATTAAAATTGCACTACATGCAAACCCAGTAAAAACTGTTTAGTCTTCTTTTCAGCAATGAAAACTAGAACTTATTTTCCTCAGAGTACAATGTGGCTGAGAAAGAAGGTGACTTTTGCTCTTGGGCTCACTAAGGACTGATTAAATAGATGAAATCCATCCTTTAAGGATCAGAAGGATTGTAGAGGGGGCATCACCACCTAGAAATTATTCACATTGTTACTAAAAGGCATAAAGAATGAGAATCAAGGAATCTATGAATGCTGCACAGAATATAAAGGACTCGTAATGTAAGCAGCATCAGGAGAAGAATCAGAATAAACAACTGTCAATTACAGTGACACTGAGCCCTTGGCTACTGAACTCCTGCAAATCCACTAGGCTGGTTATTTCCTGTAAGAGGTAAATAGAGTGATTGTGTAAGTACAAGTATGTCAATAATGTGAAATAAATCATATTGTATTTGAAGTTCCCTTTTAAAGTTGTGATTTGAATATGTTTGGCCCAGGGAGTGACTCTGGTCCCAGGGAGGTGTGGCCTTGGAATAAGTGTAGCCTTATTGGAGGAAGAGTGTCACTGTGGGGGTGGACTTTGAGTCCCTACCCCTAGCTGCCTGAAGACAATTTTCATTTGCGTACCTTTTAATGAGGAACTCTCAGCTCCTTTTCCAGCACCTTGTTCACCTGAATGCTGGATGCTTCCCACCTTGATGATAATAAGCTGGAACTCTAAACCTGTAAGCCAGTCACAATTAAATATTGTCCCTTATAAGAGTTGCCTTGGTCATGGTGTCTCTTCTCAGAAATTGAAATGCAAACTAACACAGAACTGTTACTTCATTTTGTTGCTCCTCCTGCTCTCTCCTGTACCTTCTCATCCTCGTAGACTAAAAAAGAGAAACACCATGTCTTCATCTAGGCATGGAGAGGGTGATTCTAGGTTAATGCCAAGTACAACCACATATTACCAGAGACAGAGCTCATCTTTTATATATTTAGTCCTCTGTCTTCTGCTTCTTTGAGACTGCTTTTCTAAGGACCACCTATGGACCAGAAAATTATGCCTATTGATGAGCTCCTTTCTATAACACTTGGCCTATAACACTCTCTGGTATGATTGGCATTACTACAAACCTCCTGCTCTGGTAACTTTCAATTTGAGTGATACTAGGTATGTCTTCACTGATGGCCAAATTCACCTCCCCCATTTATGCTGTCAGTTTATACTTTCCCAGGCCTCCTCTAAGTTCCTCTGGGTATGCATTCCCAAAACATTATTTTTATCTCTTCAGCAATAACACAGGCATTCAACAAATTCGTCATCAGCTCTCTCCTTGTAAGTATGTTCAATGTTATAAAATACACATAAACTTTCCTTCAGTATGTATGCACAACAATCTGTTGATTACAAAAGAGGAAATTAAGATACTCATGACAATGAAGTGACCTACCTATTGACCTACCTACCAGGGCCCAGAAAGGGTAGATAAAGGGAAAATGAAAGGACTGGGATCAGCATAAGACACTGAAGACCTAGTTCTCAGCACAAAGGAGATTTACTGGCAAAAATAGTAACAAAGGGCAGTGAATAAGAAACAAAGATGGGAGTTAGAGGAAGAAGAACCAGAGAGAGGAGGAAGGGACATTTTTCTTCCTGCAGTTCAAAAGACTGCCTCAGGAAAGAGAGGAGACAGATATGGCCCACAGGCAAATGACAGCCTACAAAGGGAAAAAGGGAAACCTGTGGTTAGGATGCCCTTGGTTTGTTTAGATTGGGCATGTTAATTAGGTGAGCTAAAAGGGGACTTCTGATTGCTGGACTTCAATACATTGATAGTTGGGCAGGGGTGGCTATCCTCAGAAGGAAGAAGTGGCCAAATAAAAGAATAGACCTTGGTGGCTGGTTTTAGGAATGTAACCTAAAAGTTTAGCAAGGCAAAAGGAATGGGAGAAGGGCAAGACCTGCCAGAGTTACATTTGCCTTGATCAGACCTGCTAGAATCCTTCAGAAAGTCTATACACTGGAGCCTAGCACTTAATGTCCAGGGCGTTTTACACCACACCATAATTGTCTCCTAGTGATTATATAATGCGGAGTCTTACTTCTAACCTTCTTTACCAGGTATTAAGAAAGTAATACATCCCACTTATTAGCAAATTGTACATGAATATTTCCAAGGGCTTTTCAAGTTTAAAACCTTCCCTTCTTGGAGGAAAACTTTCTGATGACATGGGATGAGAGAGAGAGGTGAATCACCAGAATATCTCAAGATATTTAGAGGGAAGTAAAATAATACGGTGTTCTAAGGGGAGCTGAAATACTCCATCTTCAGGGAAACTTCTTAAGACAGGAAGTAAACCACTCAAAACAGGAAGTCTCTGCAATGGACCAGATTCACTATGTTTCTCCTTAAGAATATCATGTTAGTAAAGACTGCTGAGAGTGACTGTCACATCAGCTGCTCTTCTCTGAAGAACCTGAGCGTCCTGGAAGAAACAGAGATGAGCTTTGCAGGAGCAAAGCAGAAACTAGCCAAGCTGCCTTGCAGAGGGTCTACTGAGAACCACTGAGCCAGGAGGAAAGAACACCCTCCGACCTACTGAACTGCTGGCACGTTGTATAGTGTGCTCCAGATTTCCAAGGTTTGTGAAATGCCACTCATACTTTGGTAAGCTTTTGGTATCTGTCTTGAAGTCATTTCTGCTCCTGTAAGTAACCCCTCACCCATATTCCTATGTGAAACCTCAATAAAATGCACTGCTTCACCAAGTTAGAATTTGGTGGCATTTTTTACTTTGGACTGTCATCATTTCCATATCTGATATCATCCATTCCATATCTGGGGTGCCAGGAATAGTGTCACACAACAAACACCATGGCTATTCTTTTTCATTGAATGCTTCTCCCTCAACTTCTATTTGTTATATCATGGTCACTATATTCATGATTATACATGTATAATCATTCCATGGTTATTGGAAATATCAGAGCTCTCTTTCACTTCTCAATTCAGTCCTGAAAAAAAATCTCTCAGTGTCAGTGTCTCCTGTGGCTCGTACCCAAGCCTTCTGTTCACAATAGCTCTGCCCTTCTGATTCTTGTATTCTTTTCTCAAGAGTTTTAGATTACCTTTTTATTAGTATCAGCCGCATATCTACCTCAAGTCTGTACCCCAATTTTATGCTTTCAATGGTTCTTTGTTATTCTTGGAATGAAATGTAGATGTTTATATCCCCATTGTATATGGTTCTAATGCACACAGAGTTGTGTTCATGAATTTTCCCATGTACTGAATTTGTTCTAAACTGAACCATTGAAGATGGGCCCCAAGACATTTAAGAGCTGAATGACACATGAGAGCTTTGCCTTCATGAATGATTTTATCCATTTGTGGCTTCGTGGGTTATCACAAGGGTACTATTTTTATAAATAGTACCTCTCTCACCAGCCTGCCAGATCTCACAATTTTGATACCTCCTGCCAGGATACCCAGCAGAAATCCTCCCTAAACACTGACCTGTAGTCAACATCATACTCTTAGACTTACAGAACCATAACTAAAGAAATATCTTACCATCACATGAATTATTTGCCTATAATATTCATTTGCAACAATGACAAATAGACTGACATAGTATGCAAAGATATTTTCTAAACTAAGTCAAATACATCAGGAATGAGTTAATCTCATCTCTCTGTTTCCCAGTCAAGAGATGAAATCTGCTTCCTTTGAAAGCTCCAATCCTGTTATATAGCATTTATTTGGATAATCATCTTAAACCTTTTCTCTATTCTTAGAGATCTATATGTGCATAGTTACTTTCATTGCCCAAGACAGTAAGTCAAAAATTTGTAGGCATCCGTTGTTGTATTTTAGCCAAGCCAATGTAATATATGCCAACCAAATTATTATTAAAATAATATAAAATTGGCAAGATATCCATTTCCATGAAAAAGCATCATAAATATTGAAAAGGCATTGTAGTTTTTCTTTCCATCTAGGACATAAAATAATTTCTTCTTTGCATAATAGCTAAAATTACAGCTCAACAATGCTTTTAAATTCAGATATTTATAAGTAAAGCAAGAAAAGTAATTTGTTAAAGATTCTCAGACCACACAAATTCTAGTGCTTATAATGTACAGTGTGATAAGGACTCCAAGTGAGATGTTGTTTCATTGTGAGGATATTACCAAGACACATCTGTTGAGAATTAAGTAACTGAGGAGTAATTCGAATATAAGATCAAAATAAAGCCACCATTTATTTTGTGCTATACCCCAAAACATTGGTCTCAAAAAATAGCCAAATGTTGCTGTGCTATGCCCTACCTATGGCTACTCATTTAGCCCAACAGACAGATAGAAAAAGTGAAGACCACAATTTCATGCCAATACCTTTTTCTTTAACAACACACATGTGTTATTTCCTATCTGATGACCCATTAGGTAGTGGAGAGAGTCATCTTCTATAATCCCAATATCAAAAGCAGGTATCAATGAAAGAAAATGCACTTCAATGCACATCATAACATATGTAAATCTCAGAGAGAGAGAGAGAGAGAGAGAGAGAGAGAGAGAGAGAGAGAGAGAGAGAGAGAGAGAGAGAGACTTTTTGGGGATTGCTGTTCCTGTCACTTTTCTGAGCAGGTTCCATTGGTCCAAAATTATGACTCAGTGTTTCAAGCTATCCATGGTCTTCTGCACTGTGGGGCAGGCTAAGGAGTAACTTGGCTCTGACCTACTTCACTCTACTTGTTTGGATCTCATCTGTCTCATCAATACTCAAGGACTGTTCAGGGAAAAACAATACATATGAACATGACCTCTATCCAGTACTGAGGATGCAGCTCAGTGGGTGGAAACCCTAGGTCCCAAATGGAACACTGCATAAAATCAGGAATGGTGAACCATTTCTGTAATCCCAGCACTTGAGAGGCAAAGACAGGAGAATCAAGAGTAAAGGATTCTTGTTCCTGGCTCTGTTGCCAATTTGCCAGTTCTCCTCTATATCTGTGTGTCTGGCTCGTAGTCGTCATATGTAAAAGTTAGAAGCACAATTGCTCCACAGTGTTAGGTGGGAGAATCCTGTGAGATAAAGCTCAACAAAGCATTTTGAGAAGAGCAGTGTGTTGAACCTTCACCTCTCTTCCAGGATCTTTCAGCCTCAAGCCACCTTTATTGGTAGCTATTGTTCTGAACTTTAACCAGGAGAATAAAAATCGGAATGCAAGGATATTCATAACAGCAGATAATAAAAATCGGTCATTAAATTCCAATTTCCTCCTTCCAGGCATAGTGTTTTCCTAGAGGACCAGGAAAGCAACTTAATTCCTCTGCCTCTGAAGTCTCTCACATAGAGAAAAGGCTCAGGGGTTAAAAGGTCAGAGTCAAGACAAATAGGATAGGAAGTGATTCAAAGGGCAAAGAAATATATGCTCTGAAGATCAATTACCAAAAGAGATAATAGAAGAGTGCTGAAAGTTTTGTGAAGCTACAAAATTAGACTGGGGCATGCAAAAAAAAAGAATATATAGGAATTATGAAAGAAAAGATCGGTGCTGAGAAATTACAGATGTGCTTCCTCGGTTTCAGCATTGACTTTGGGGAAGCAGCAGATGTTAATAAAGAACACAGACTGTTCCTTCTCAAACTCATCTTATGCACCCCTTCTCCTGCTGCCTTACATCCCAGAGCCCCAGCCAGCACACCTTCTTTAGATCCCTACTGCTCTCCAAGAGTCAACACATCTGCCCGGAACTACTTTCTTTTCTTTGATGGTTAGCTGGACTGTTGGTTAAATGGGAAGATCCAAGGACGGACTGCATATTTGAACCAGTTGTATCACATCTTGCATCTTAGAAAATAACTGTTCCCATTTTCTAACAAAAGATTCCAGATACTCCAGAAATATTAAAACCAGTCATGAGTCATTGGTGCAGTGAGGACAACCAGGGATATATAAGCCATAAAGGTACTGAGGAAAAGGGCCATTGCCACGGTGCTACAAGGTAATGCTTCTTCGCCTCGATTTCTTCACTTGCTCATTTATGTTCCTTTCTTGAGCTGTGACCAGAGCAACCTCTGCAGAACCAGAGCCATTTGGTTTACCTCAAATTCTATACCATCGTGAGTCATGCTCACACATCTGTAATCCTAGCATTCAGAAAGTAGAAGATGGGGAGTTCAGGACCACTTTTGGTGGGTTACGTGAGACCTGTCTTTACAATGAAAGGGTGAAAAGGAGATTGGAGAGAGAATGAAAGAAGGAAGAGTACCTGTTTGTAAAACAAACAAGTGAGCAAACAAATAAACCCAAATTGATAGACCAGGCAAAACTGAACTTGGCAGTTCTAATCTGACTTTGTCATCGTCTTGACATCTGCATGCCCACCAGAGTAATTACTATCTTTTTGTAAATAATTCCATAGCAAATTTTCCACTTATAAGAGCCATGACAGTTTACAATTTAATTCATAATTCCTAAAGCTGGAGAAACACAGTCACACAGGAAATGGCACACAAAATTCTTGAACACATAAGTGTCATCTTCCAGGAAAAGTCATAAATATTCAACCTACTTATTAATACTTTTGATTCTCCTCCATCATCTTATTTCTTTGCTCACTTTGTGAGCATGGGGAAGAGGTGTGACAGTTCACACACATTACCAAACACACACACACACACACACACACACACACACACACACACACACACACACTGGCCACTGAATACAGCCTTAGCTCTTTGCTTCCATTCTCTCTGCTGTGGTTAGTAGCTCTGCTTCTGTGGGCATCAGTGAATCTGGCTCAGCAAGAATTGAGTAACACAGGTATGTCAGAGTTATTTGAAGTGGTTAATGTGTCACTTGTGGTGGTAAGTCCAAGATATTTTGTATGCCCAAGAGAAATGGAGATGCCACTAGAGGAACAGTGTGCTGTTGGCATGGGATGGGTAGGACAGAACAAGTTTCTGCCATAGAAGACTTTGTTTTCTTCCTTCCACTTGGATGGAGATTGTCTGAGACATTCACTGCTTTGTCTATGGAAGGCCAGACCATTGAAGTGAACCACTTTTGCAGTTTTCATGGTAGGGATTTAAGCATTTCCTGTGGTCAAGCGTAACATCATGGATAACACCATGAAACTCAACATCACAAAGATACCTCCCTGATAACAGGAGCCCACTGTGAATCTAGGGTGAATCTAGGGTGAATCTAGGGTGAATCTAGGGTGAATCTAGGGTGAATCTAGGGTGAATCTAGGTTTTGTGATATTTGACATAAAGACAACATGAGAGGCCTTCTTTCACACACTTAGAAATTTGTAGGCTGAAGAGATGGCCCAGCCTTGCTGCAAAGTCTGACAACCTGAGTTCCATCCCTCAGACTAACATAATAGAAGGCGAGAACCAACTCTCGCAAATTGCCCTCTGACCTCCCCACGTATATATCATGGAATTCACACATAAACACACAGAGAGGAAATGTAGTTACAATTTTTAGGATTTTGTAGTGCTTATACCTTGCAAAAGAACTCTGTTTTAAGAATGAGAAAATTACGAAATGTTTAAAAGTTAGCAAACTTTACATATGGCAGTACAGAACATTATGTAATATTTCAACTAACTGTGTGACACACCTCTAAAATGGTCCTTCCTTTAAAAACAGTGACAGATTTTTTTTTTTTTTTGGATTAGATGCTGGTGTCAAACACAAGTCTTTGTGCAAGCGCCTGATGCTAATCTGTGTCTAGGATTTTAAGACAAGTTGTCGGTATGTAACTCAGGCTGACCTTGAACTTACTGAGTAATGTAGGCTGACCTCTCACTACAGATCCTCCTGCCTTCCCCTGCCTCCCAGGTGTTGGGATTACAGACCTGTGCCCGAACCACAACCAGTTTAGTGACCTATTTTTGGTACTGTTTTACATGACAAAGGTGTCAGAAAAAAAACTGAAAGATCATTTAGTCTTTCCTCAGGCATAATTAAATAAGAATTAATTTATTTTCTCTGTAAGCTGTTTTACCTGAGTGAATATGTTTATTATGTATGTGCTTGGTACCTGTGGAGGCCAGCAGAGGGCACTGGTTCCCCTGGAACTGGTGATTCAGATGGTTGTAAGCATCCATGTAGGCAATCGAACTGAACCCAGGCCCTCTGGAAGAGCAGTCAGCACTCTTAACTACTGGACAATCTCTCCAGCACTTAGTTTTATTTTATTTATTTCTTAACTTTTACAAGTTTCTGCTTTAAGTTTTATTTACATATCATTAAAATGATATGTAAATTTTAGGATTTCTGTTAAATTTCCAAAATGGAGCCGTTTCTGTGTTGTACCCTCTGAGCCTCCTGAGTTTCAGGCCTTGTTTGTTCTCCATTGCCCAAAGACTCCTGAGGTCAGATGCCAGGAGACACTTCCCATCAATAAAAGCTTTCCATCTGGGAGAACAAAATTGTCATGGGAGGAATTACAGGGACAAAGAGTGGAGTAAGGACTGAAGAAAAGTTTGTCCAGAGACTGACTCACCTGGGGATCCATCCCATATGCAGCCACCAAACCCTGTCATAATTGCTGATGCCAAGAAGTGCTTGCTGACAGGAGCCTGATATGGATGTCTCTTGAGAGGCTCTGCCAGAGCCTTATTGATACAGAGGAGGATGCTTGCAGCTAACCATTGGACTGAATACGGGGACCACAATGGAGGAGTTGAAAAAGGACTGAAGGAGCAGAAGAGGCTTGCAACCCCATAGGAAGATCAACAATATCAACCAACCAGACCCCCACACACACCAGAGCTCCCAGGGACTAAACCACCAACCAATGAGTACACATGGGGGAACTCACGACTCCATCCACATATGTCTAGCATCAATAGGAGAAGAAGCCATTGGTCTTGTGAAGGCTCTTTTCCCCAGTATAGGGGAATGCCAGGGTGGTGAGCTGGGAGTGGGTGGGTGGGAGTGGGAGCATCTTCACAAAAGCAGGGCGAGGGGGAAGGGAGTTTGGGAGAGAGGGAGAGGGAATAACATTTGTAATGTAAATGCATAAAACGCCCAATTTCAAAGAAATATTCTCTTCCTCTGTACTCCCCTACCTCAGTAAATAGTGGGAATCCCTTTGGAAGCGTCATCATTCACATTTGGATGGCTGTTTGCCATTGAGACACACATCTATCTTACCAAGTATTAAGTATATCCCCAAATCAACTCCTAGTTTGCCAGAACTCTCACTGAGATTCCTCTCAGCCAACATTAGATGTATTGTGGAAGGAAAAATCAAGAAGAAAAGGGCTTTAATTCTTAACTGATTGTATTAAAATAAGTAGCGCTCACCCTTACACATTTCACAAATGCAAGTGATTATGAGCACACTGAGACTTCCTGGTTCCTTGGTGGAAGCAATTTCAAGGTAGGGGCCCTGGAGCCAGCTTGTCATTGGCTTCCAGGAAAATCTGCCTTCGTCTGTGGATTATGAGATTGGAATAGAAACTGAGGAGTAGTCCAGAGATGTCAGCTGGAGAATGCCAAACACACACCAAGGAGTTGTCAGTGCCTAAGGTCCATCAGCCGCCACAGATTCTGCCGAAGTACATTAAAATGCATTTGGATGCCTGCTACACAAAGGGAATTAACGGACAAGAAAAACAGCACTCTAGGAATGAAAGTGTGTCTATTCCTCCCTGTCCCTCCTCTCTTCCAAGTCCCAAAGCAAACAGCATGGGGAAAATCAGAGCAGGCTGTACTGAATCCAGGATGAAGCAAATGAGGAACCTGGCCTGCAGGCTTTGGCCCACCCACTGCTTCCTTCACGGCTGGGTCAGCTCTTAGCTATGGTGAAGACATTGTTCCTCAACAAAGAAGTTAGAATTTTGTCCCACAGAATATTAGACTATCTAATGAGTTTCTGATTGCTTGTAACTGAATGTGACAAAAAGTTAGGAAGTCGTCCCAATTTACAGAGAGAAGAGGGACAGGTGTAGAGGGCCATGGTGACATCAAGCTACTTCCTGGCATCCCTTAATGAGCACTTCCAGCCCAATGAACTGGCAGTATTTAAAGAGAGAAACAGCTGCTCTTGTTACACAGAGACGAAGCCAAACTCTCCACAGTGGCTCCAGAGATGACACAACTTATCCTCTACCATCAACTCTGGTGGAGCAGCCATTGTGAGCATGGTCACGTTCCTTCCCGAGGCTTTAGGGCAGTCTATGCCTGGACCCCCTTGTACTGACTCTACCACGCACTTGTGTCTCTCTTACTACCTTCAATTCCACAGTCCCAGGCAATTAGTACTTGTTCTTCTGGACTCTTACATTTGCTCTCCTGCATACTTACTGGGCTGCCAAAGACAAGGCAGTATATTTAACTTATTCCCACTTCTGTTCCCCTAGGTTGCAATCTTCTCAATAAGGAGCAGGAGTCGGTCAACCTTGCACAGCCTTAGTTCTAGCACAAAGCTTGAAACACATAGATGCTCTAATAAATATTAATTATAAGCACAGATGTCGTCCTTTTCCTTCTTCTCACATAAAGGAATCCCCCAAAATGAGGCTGTCAAGGGGGCTCCTGTCACGTAGTGAGCGCAGTCACTGATTTATTGCTTCTCAAGGATTCTTCAGTGATCCATCCACGGAGATGTCACACTTCAAGATGGGACCTGAAATAAACTCTATTTGTGATCATTCTATGAAGGCTTTTCAGGTCACACATAGTCTCAGTTAGACGTAGATTTTAGATTCTTAGAAATGGTAAACACTAAATCTCTAGCTATCTTACAAAAGATCCCTCCGATTCCTCTTCAATTCAAATATTTGAGACTCCCAAACAGAAATAAGCTCAATAATATTAGAAGTGTTAGCTAAATATGACTGCTTCCAGGGAAAGCTCTGCTCTGTGTGCATCCCCACATTCCTCTCGAAGGTGCAGCTGGCTCTTCATTTCAGCCAATTGCAGTCCAGTTTAGTTTTCACTGGACTATTGTAATCAGCCAAACTTGAGGTGAATTCGGTATGATTTGTGGAGGTAAAGTTTTAAATGATTAGAAAAAGTCTTCTCAATGGACTGATCCATTCACTCATTCCCTCTCTTTCTCCTCTATTCCCCCTCTTCCTCTCTTCCTCCTCCTCCCTTTCTTTCCCCCCTTCTTCCCTCCTCCCCATCTGTCTGTCTCCTGAGAATGTGAACACATTTTTGAGTGTAAGAGACCCTCTGCCTTAATCAAGTTTCTGAACAAACATAGTTATAGGCCAGACAGACTTGTCTTTTCTTTTATGAGTTTGTCTTTAGGACAAGGAAATTTCATGAGCCACATATTATAAATGCATGCTAGATCCCAGTGGCATCATAAAACCACTTGTTTGAGTGTTGGGAAGTTCTAAACACATCCCTTAATCTTGGTTTTCAGCTGAGTTAGTTTACCATCAAATCTAAACTACGTGGTAATGCAGCCTTAGTAAGGTTGAGCTGAGAATTGTTGATGGTTGCAATAGAGGGGGGAAAGCCATATATTCATCCTCAGAAGCATTATCAGAGTTTTTTTTCAAAACCAATCTGGATAACCTTCCTTGGTTTCTATGTCTATTACACACAGTTTTACTGAGATACCTCATATGATACTATAATGAGCCTGGGCTTCCTTTTCTGTCTCCCTCTCTTGACTCTGAGGTACTTAAGGTCGAGATTTGCATCTATCCAAACCTGTGTGTCCAAAAATCCAGCAAAGTTCCAGATAGAGTAAGCAGTCTATAGACTCTGTGGCAGAACTTTTCCCTAATGAATAAAGATTTCTGAAAACCAATCACTGGGCAAGGAGTAGGTGGGACTCCTGGGTCAGAGAGGGGAAGAGAAGAGAAAGAACTTGGTTTTGGATGGGGAGAGCTTGGGGGACAACATGTATCAAACAAGAGGCCCCCAGTTTAGATGGCAAATCTGCCAGGATTCACCATCGGTGGTAAATTAGAATGGCTTACAAATTAAGATGATAATTGCTGTGCCCATTGATTAAGTTACCTGTTGATTCTAAACTATGTTTGTGTGGTGTTTTCCTTCACATGGTGACTTCATTGAATTCTAGAGAAAGGTGAAGTGTCTGGGCACTCCAGCCAACCCCAAGAATTTGGATGTGTCAGGCTGGTGAGGCAGTGGCCTGACATGAGAACTTAGCGAGTCTGGTGGAGAGATTTCTGAGCTCCAGAGAACAGGTAGCTTGGTGGCTTTTTTTTATTATTTCACACAACAGAATTCAGGAGTAAAGAACAAAGAAATGTGGTAGACCATCAAAATAAACATATTTCTTTTCAATTCTTGAGTTTAGCTTCTCCTAAACCCTCCCTGTTTTGTAGGAGAGTCTAAACCCTCAAAGGGATCTAAGGTTCTTGATATTTTGGAAATGTCTGGCTTAAAGGACCCCACTTAAACCAATTGACTCTCTTTTGCAACTAAAATGGGAAACCACAAGAGCTCTACCACAGCGCACTGAAATGAGGCTCACCGCATCTGGCAACCCTTAAAGCACAAGTGGATAATGGGATTAATTCATGTTCATGTCAATGTTCAGGACAAGTTGCTTTAAAAGGTATTGTGGTAAAGGCTCAGAGAGATGCAGAAAGGGTGGGATCTGCAAAACCTGGGGGAAGGTGTCCATCAAAAGTGGTGTTAGAGGAAAACTTCAAGAGTATAAACTGACGGCCTAGGGCGACAAAATGGAGTATGCCTATAAGGATTCTGTAAGAGTACCTATACCTTTGCAATCTAACCTTGGGCTAAGAACTCTGTCACTAAAAGGAAGGAGAAACCTGAGAAGACTCAGGTGTCTCACCCCTCACCCAGTCCATCTGCTGCCAGGGCCTTAAAGCTAGGCCCGAAACTCCTGACCTTCACCAACTGTGGGGATCAGCGCATCTCTGCACAAACCCCCTTAATGCACATCCCATCCCACATCCTCTGAATCACAACTCTCTCTCTCTAAGCACAGCTGCATTAAACATGCATGTGTGCACATGCACACACATACAAATACTATCTTAGACCTCTCCCCATGCAGGAAGAAACCTGTAAATTCTTCATTTTAACTCATAACTTGGGTACATACACATTATTTAAATTGAAGCACTTTTGAGGAGGTGCTCATTATTTTAATTTTATTGGATCTGCACATGTATGCATGTTAGATGTGAGTATGGGTTTACATGCTTCACATAGTACATGTGGAGGTCACAGGACAACCTGGTTCACTTCTTTATCTTTATGAGGATCCAAGACTGAACTCAGGTTGTCATGTTTCACGCTAAGAATTTTCACACACTGAATGATCTCACCAGCTCCAAGCAATTTTTTTAATGTGAAAGTGGATGTTACTTCCATTTTTCTAAAATTTTAATAAATTATATTCTTCCTATGCAAAAGCAGAAGAATGTTCCCTAATTCACAGCACCAAAACAACATAACTAAATGAAGGTGCATGCCATCAAGAGAAAAGCATTGTAGCAAAGGTGAGACAAAATATGATTTCCTTAAGACCTTAATCCCTATCAAGACCTATTACATCATAATGTAACCCAATCCTCTTTAAGGTTAAACTGCCTTCTACTGGGGCTCCATAGTAACACTGACGATTAGATGCATCCACAGCAATATTATCCAGAGAAAGAAGTTCTTCTCCTCTTTCTGACACTTCTGAGCATTTTCCCCAGCCTTAGGCTGCCTTTCCTCTCCCTCTCTAATGAGCTCATACAGATCCTCAAGGCTCTCTCAGACATTTGCCCATGTAAGGTTTTTCCCTGGTGAGCAAACCAGTAAAGCCAAACTTGCCTCTGTATCCACGTTTTTTTGAATGGCTGTGCTTAGAATAAAATCCAAGACTATGTAAACCCAATTGTGAAGTTATCAGTCAAATTTAAATTTAAGAACTAATCAGTGTAGACCACAGGAAATAATATAAAAATCAGAAGTAAACAAAAGCTATTTGTATACATTTTCAGTCTTTTAATCTTAGTCTGTTAGTTGGACAGATTTATCATTTTTAAAGGCATCTTTTATATGTTCCTACTTTTTTAAAGTGTTAGGCAACTTATACTAAAATATGAGCACATATTCATAAACTGAAATCAATTTAACTGTCAGAAAATACAGTAAAAGAATTTACTCTTTTGATTCCAGTTTAAGAGACCGGCATAAGGTAGTGGGTGGAGTTACTTTGTTCTATCAGAAAATGGATTTCCACCCAGGCGTTATAGGAAACTCTGCTCCTGATTTGTCATTAGGCCAACCTTGCAAAGAAGTATGAAGCATCCTTTTCTCTACCTCATTCCCCAAGTACAAAACCGCTCTCCCCTAATCTTTCCCTCCTTTTAGTTTGGGTCAAGGTGTTATATAGCAGAGGAAAGATGTGATTTTACCGAACGCTCAGGCAAGTCAATAGAAGATCATATTTTGGAAAATGAGAGGCCAGTCACACTGAAATCTCTCTCACGTCCACTGTCTCAAGAGGAAGGTAATTATTAGGAACACTGAAATGGATCCTTGGAGAGGTAATGTCTTGAGAGGCAGGAAATGAAAGGGCACAGGAAACATGAAATGTGTGCCTTTGGGCCGATGCATTAGCAAATGTCTGACCACAGAGGTTCATCCACTGCCAAGCTGGAGAGAGCAGTGGGGAGGGGGCAGCAGTCTGATCACTGATTGACAAAAGTTTCCAGGGCAGAGCAGTAGAATTATTTAAAGGCACCTCAAGTGGGATTTGATTGCACATCCTCATGAAGTGCCAGTATGGATGATTCGCACTTCCTGGGAATGACCAGTCATCTGTTATTTCAGAGGTTTTAACACTTCCGAATTCCAATCAGCATAGCCTGGTGAGTCTGAAGTCCTATATCTGATGAGACCTGTAATTAAAAACCCAAATCATATCTGAGCAGCCACCACTGGTCTGCTCACATTTTTGTGCTCAATTTACTTTTCACTTGAGGTGAAAAAAAATCTAATTATATGAACAACAAATAACATTATTTCCCCCCTTGGCAAAAGCCCTGTGTTAAGTGTCACCAATTATTTAGCTAATCATAACTGCATGCATGGCACGGTTAATCCCTTAACAGCATCATCTATTCGGGGTCAGGAGTTCTCTCTAACTCAGTTACTAATGAATTTCTTTTCTTAGATTTATTAAGTGTGATCTCAGCAGCACTTCATGGAGTTACCTTAGGACTAAAATGGTCACCTGGACAGGCTGTACTCTGAGCCAGATCCAAGAAAGAAAGCATTTCTGATGAGCCTCCAATCCAGTAGGCTGATTCATGGATGGAAAAGTCCAGCAAATGTTTCCCAAGAACCCACTAAACACCCAGCAGCACCATTTGCTAATTATGTAACATGAGAAAATGCTGTCATTGTATGAGTTTTATTTACCCACCCCAAAACTTAATATTTCCTGCACATAGTTCCTTTATAAAGATTAAAGAAGATACTGTGGTATTTCCTACTATCATAATAGTGCATTTAAGGCCAACAGCTGAGTGTACGCAATGCTGAACCCTATACTAGGCATTCTACACATCCGAGTAGAATGCTCACTTGACAGGTAGTAGCTATGCAACAATGTCTGTTTGTTTCCTCCTCTCCTTATGAACACTCTGAGCCAGTAACTCCAGATAGTGAACTGTTTTCCTTCCTTGTGTTGGAGTAGCTTATGAGCCTCTACATCTTTGAGAGAAAGAAAATCCCTTCAGTAAGGGAGATGAATATGTCACCAAGAAGACATAAATATTACACATTTACCAAACAGTGAGAGAACTCCCCAAAATAGTATTCCTAACTACCTCCTTTTCAATCTACTTATGAAATAAATAGGCAATGGGGATTTCCATTGTGATGCAAGTAATCTATCAAAGAAGGAAACTCGATACAAAGAAATGAGTTTCTAACTCATCTTCCAATTCATTTCCTGACCAGTCCTTGGCTTTCACCAACAATGTGCTAGGGGGTTAATGTTTCCCAGAAGGCAAGCTCTCTCACATAATCAGGTTGTTCTGGCAATTTTTCTCTAAAGATCCTTGTAGTGTTTTGACACAATGTCGTCTTTTAAGACAAAACTCACAAAGAAATGTTCAGTGGGAGCATTTTTTTTTGACAAACCCAGACCATAGGGCATATTTAGCCTTTTCAAGTTTTGTATGTGGTGCAGGGGATAAAGAATCTTTTAAAGTGGTTTAAAAAATCAACAGGACAACTTTTTATAGCATATGATTATGTGAAAATAAAATTCTAATAAATTTACAAATAAAATTATACAAAATACCCATGATTATTGTTTTTATATCTTATGACCACTTCTGCTAACAATTCTAGGATTAAGAATTTGCAATAGAAGTTGTGTGTTCAGCAAAATCTAACATATTTATTGTCAGGCCATTCACAGAGTACTTCTGTCCACCCTTGATTTAGAATAAGTCAAATAAGAGGGGGAATGTGAGTGTCTAACACATCAACTCACTAAAATAAGACTTAAAAACCCAATGCTGTCAAAGGTCTTTCTAGCAGTTCCATGGTAGTCTCATATTCTTGAATGCTTAATCCCCAGTTAATAGAACTGTTTGGGAAGGATTAGGAGATATGGTCTTATCAGAGGAGGTGTGTCACCTGGGACAGGCATTGAGGTTTCAAAATCCCAACCCTGGGCTCAGTCTCTCTCCCCCTCCCCCTCCTTCTCCCTCTCCCCCATTCACTCTCCGTCTCTCTCTCCCTCCCCACTCTTCCCGCTCTGCTTTCTGCCTTCATAGCAGTATGTAAATCTCTCAGCTATTGCTCCAGTGCCATGTCTGCCTGCATGCTGCCGCTTCCCATTATGATGATCATGAGTTAACCCTCTAAAACCATAAGCAAGCCCCCAATTAAATGCTTCTGTATATATGTAAACATCATGATATCTCTCCACAGCAATAAGACAGTAACTAAGACAAGACTATTGCCTAAAATATGCCAAAAAGGACATCTGTCCACGAGCAGTTGATGAGGTTATGTGGGGCCCATTTTCCATTATTGAGAAGTTTCTAAGAAATTACCGCCACTTTGAAGTATGCTGACCTATCCCTAATTTCTACCTGTTTATACCATTTCCTCAGGATTTTTCAGTCTTATTTTAAATTTACTTCTGGTCCTAAATAAACTGTGTTTGTTGACAACTGGGGCTAAACTTTCCACCTGATCTTTCATTCTCAATTATATTTCAACTGATAATCTTAACACATAAGCAAATGTTTGTCAGCCAGAAAAAAAAAATAAGTTACAGAATATGAGGGGATCAAATTTCTCTGGAAACAGTTGGAACCAATTTTTTAAAAAGATTTGTTTATTTTATGTATGTGAGTACACTGTCAGTCTCTTCGGACACACCAGAAGAGGTCGTCAGACCCTATTACAGATGGTTGTGAGCCACCGTGTGGTTAATGGGAATTGAACTTGGGACCTCTGGAAAAGCATTCAGTGCTCTTAACCCCTGAGCCATCTCTCCAGCCCCTGTGGAACCATTTATAAATGTAGCTACTTCTTCATCTTTTTTTTTTATTAACTTGAGTATTTCTTTTTTTTCTTTTTTTCGGAGCTGGGGACCGAACCCAGGACCTTGTGCTTGCTAGGCAAGTGCTCTACCACTGAGCTAAATCCCCAACCCCGAGTATTTCTTATATACATTTCAAGTGTTATTCCCTTTCCCGGTTTCCGGACAAACATCCCCCTCCTCCCTCCCCTTCCTTATGGGTGTTCCCCTCCCAACCCTCCCCCCATTGCCGCCCTCCCCCCATAGTCTAGTTCACTGGGGGTTCAGTCTTAGCAGGACCCAGGGCTTCCCCTTCCACTGGTGCTCTTACTAGGATATTCTTACTACCTATGGGGTCAGAGTCCAGGGTCAGTCCAGGTATAGTCTTTAGGTAGTGGCTTAGTCCCTGGAAGCTCTGGTTGCTTGGCATTGTTGTACTTTTGGGGTCTCCAGCACCTTCAAGCTCTTCGAGTTCTTTCTCTGATTCCTTCAACGGGGGACCTATTCTCAGTTCAGTGGTTTGCTGCTGGCATTCGCCTCTGTATTTGCTGTATTCTGGCTGTGTCTCTCAGGAGCGATCTACATCCGGCTCCTGTCGGTCTGCACTTCTTTGCTTCGTCCATCTTGTCTAATTGGGTGGTTGTATATGTATGGGCCACATGTGGGGCAGGCTCTGAATGGGTGTTCCTTCAGCCTCTGTTTTAATCTTTGCCTCTCCCTTCCCTGCCAAGGGTATTCTTTTTCCTCATTTAAAGAAGGAGTGAAGCATTCACATTTTGATCATCCGTCTTGAGTTTCGTTTGTTCTAGGGATCTAGGGTAATTCAAGCATTTGGGCTAATAGCCACTTATCAATGAGTGCATACCATGTATGTCTTTCTGTGATTGGGTTAGCTCACTCAGGATGATATTTTCCAGTTCCAACCATTTGCCTACGAATTTCATAAACTCGTTGTTTTTGATAGCTGAGTAATATTCCATTGTGTAGATGTACCACATTTTCTGTATCCATTCCTCTGTTGAAGGGCATCTGGGTTCTTTCCATTTTCTGGCTATTATAAATAAGGCTGCGATGAACATAGTGGAGCACGTGTCTCTTTTATATGTTGAGGCATCTTTTGGGTATATGCCCAAGAGAGGTATAGCTGGATCCTCAGGCAGTTCAATGTCCAATTTTCTGAGGAACCTCCAGACTGATTTCCAGAATGGTTTTACCAGTCTGCAATCCCACCAACAATGGAGGAGTGTTCCTCTTTCTCCACATCCTCGCCAGCATCTGCTGTCACCTGAGTTTTTGATCTTAGCCAATCGCACTGGTGTGAGGTGAAATCTCAGGGTTGTTTTGATTTGCATTTCCCTTATGACTAAAGATGTTGAACATTTCTTTAGGTGTTTCTCAGCCATTCAGCATTCCTCAGCTGTGAATTCTTTGTTTAGCTCTGAACCCCATTTTTAATAGGGTTATTTGTTTCCCTGCGGTCTAACTTCTTGAGTTCTTTGTATATTTTGGATATAAGGCCTCTATCTGTTGTAGGATTGGTAAAGATCTTTTCCCAATCTGTTGGTTGCCGTTTTGTCCTAACCACAGTGTCCTTTGCCTTACAGAAGCTTTGCAGTTTTATGAGATCCCATTTGTCGATTCTTGATCTTAGAGCATAAGCCATTGGTGTTTTGTTCAGGAAATTTTTTCCAGTGCCCATGTGTTCCAGATGCTTCCCTAGTTTTTCTTCTATTAGTTTGAGTGTGTCTGGTTTGATGTGGAGGTCCTTGATCCACTTGGACTTAAGCTTTGTACAGGGTGATAAGCATGGATCGATCTGCATTCTTCTACATGTTGCCCTCCAGTTGAACCAGCACCATTTGCTGAAAATGCTATCTTTTTTCCATTGGATGGTTTTGGCTCCTTTGTCAAAAATCAAGTGACCATAGGTGTGTGGGTTCATTTCTGAGTCTTCAATTCTATTCCATTGGTCTATCTGTCTGTCTCTGTACCAATACCATGCAGTTTTTATCACTATTGCTCTGTAATACTGCTTGAGTTCAGGGATAGTGATTCCCCCTGAAGTCCTTTTATTGTTGAGGATAGCTTTAGCTATCCTGGGTTTTTTGTTATTCCAGATGAATTTGCAAATTGTTCTGTCTAACTCTTTGAAGAATTGGATTGGTATTTTGATGGGGATTGCATTGAATCTGTAGATTGCTTTTGGTAAAATGGCCATTTTTCTATATTAATCCTGCAAATCCATGAGCATGGGAGATCTTTCCATCTTCTGAGGTCTTCTTCAATTTCTTTCCTCAGTGTCTTGAAGTTCTTATTGACAACAAGAATGAGCTATAGACAATGGAGTCCAATTTTGAAATGTCAAATGGCTTCTATGAAAATAAGAATTCACTCAGGAACTACAAGACGTGTTAGTCACTGTGTGCACTTTACTGTGACTTGTTGTCTTACTCACTATTCTATTTCTATGAAGAGACATCATAACCAAGGCATCTAATTGAGGGCTTCCTTACAGTTTCAAAGCGTTAGTCCAAGCTCATCATGGGAGAAAGCATGGCAACAGACAGACAGGTAGGCAGGAGGACACAGGAGAAGAAGCTGAGAGCATGAGGCAAGAGGTAGAGAGAGGAAGGGAAGAAGGAAAGAGAGGGATAGGGGGAGGGAGAGGAAGAGGGAAGAGAAACTGTGCCTGGCATAGACTTTTGAAACCTCAAAGGCCAACCCTCACCTACAAGGTCACACCAACTCTAAAAACTCCATATCTCCTAATCTTTCAAAGTAGTTTACCAACTCTGAACTAAGTATACAAATATATGAGCCTGTGGAAGCCATTCTCATTCATACCTCCACAGTGGTTGATAGAGGGAATCTATTATCTAAGATTGCTTTTGCTAGCCTAGACAGCACATATGCACATGCAAACATGCACACACATATACACACTTCACATACTTAAAATATACTTAAAATGAATATTAATGTATAGTTTATGATAATTAGTTGTTATTCATCACTCTCTGGCCCTAATGGGTTTGATGATGGTGAACTTTAAGAAACCAATGATTCCTAAAAGCTTCATACAGAATAATTGGACCATCGGTTGTATCATTAAAGACCTGTTTATTTCTAGACCTGTCTGTTAAACGTCTTTGAATCTGTATTATAAAAGATGATATACCACATCTAGGCTACTAGATCTTCACTAGAGTCTGGGGCTAGCATCAAACCTAACATTTGGAAGATTGTTGTCCATCTCTGTGATTGTTTAAAGATGGTGCAGTTAGGGATTTGGAAGAATGTAAACGACAGAAGTCAGCTGGATGAAAGGTTGAAAATCATAGATGGACCAAAGTCTTATGTGGACAAGTATGGTTTTCACTCTGAATGAAATGAAGATGACAGATAATTAAATAATTTTAATACTACTACTACTGTTTACTGTTTGTGTTTTGTCTCAATAAACCATAGTATAACCCTGTATTATAGCTTCACTCAATGGGTTTTGATGAGGATATGTAAAGTAAAAGGAGTAAATTCCACTGAAATTTCTGTGTTTTCGTATCCTGGGTTCATGGAACATAGTCAGAAAGGCTTTGGTCTACAACATACTTCACAGCTCTGTTCTGTAACATGCTACACAGCTGGACATGGAATAATAGAGACTTAAATATAAAGCATGTTTGGATTTTGTTCTATGCATTCAAAGTTTTTCTTTGATCGTAGTTAAATGCCTTTGATGAATTTAGCACTGAGAGCTGTGCATGCTCTCTGAAAGTTTCAGGATCAGATTTCAGGTTCCGATCACCATGTGGGCAAGCCCAGAAGATGCTAGAGGGAGGTGCTTCTTAGTCAACCTGTACTTCCTTACCAGCACATAGTTATTCTCTCACATGAAAGGTCTATGTAAAACAATAACACTCACTGTTCTCCAGCTACACAAACTATATCGACTTTTTCAATCTTTCTACACATTTCTCCTACTTAAATAGTAGATCTCTCCACATAAGATATGACTGAAGGTGCACATAAATGATAACAGATTATTGTGGAATGTATCAAAGGTCTAAGAAGACATTAAACAGATGGGAGAAGAGCCTACACACACACACACACACACACACACACACACACACACACACACACACACATGCATAAACAGAATGAGAGAGAGGGAGAAGGAGAGATTATAAATACATGACAACAATGATACAAGGAGCCTTTGTTACAAAAAAAAGTTGTTTTATCTTCAGTTACAGATTCAGAAAGAAAACTTCTATCTTCTTTGTATTTTTATCAAAAGTAAATATTGAGTCAGTCTTTTTTTTTTTGGAAAACTTTATATTTCCATTTGTAAACAATAGTATCAGAGCTTTATGTGATCCTCTTTTTCATCCGGTCACATTGAATTAATCTCCTTTCTCTGCCTTTTATTGCCTCTCTAATTTACATGTCTCTCTAATTGACCTATGAGGACCAGCAGCTGATCCTACCTTGTTAGGACTGCCAAAGCCCTAAAGACTCCATTAACAACGTTGGGTTCATACCCTGGGTAATCTTAGTCTCCTACTTACAGTATGATGACACTGAGATTGGAGACATGGTCATTTGCCCAGGGCACACGGTAGAGATGAATTCGCTGTGCAATCTCGTGTTCATCTGATCTATATTTTACTTTTAACTGGGTTTCTTTAAGGTCTACAAAGGACTGTGTTTAGTTGTTTTCTTTTAGTACCCAGGAAGGCATTTGGTTGCACTGTTGTGTAGGTATTTTAAATTGCATGCTGAGAAAAATCAAGACAAGGAGTTTTGGTCCACAGCTGGTGAAGAGTGCTGAGAGGGCGTAGTATTAACCATGCCTTTTATTTTCTGTATTCTAGTGCTTTGACATCTGGGGTCTTGCTGACTGTGGAAGGGCTGACTCCCCCAGGATAAGCCAATACTCTCCATAAACAACTCAGCTGGAGCAGACCATGTCTTGCAAATATAAATGCAGCAACCAACTTGTTCCTAACCTCCTTTTTTTAAACCAGGTTTTCGCATTGCAGATCTCTATCCACTACACTAACCACCCGAGGGTCAGATAAAGAAATCTGAGGATGAGCCCTAAGCCTTAGAACCTACTGACATCTGAACCAGCTGACTTTAAACCTGCCTCGCCTCTCCTCACAGAGCTCTTGCCCAGACCTTCCCCCACTCAGGTTTCAGTGGTGAAGTTTTAATTCTCTATTAATTCATAGAGATAACGAGTTCTTTCTCAGTGACAATCATGTCTTCACATTGGCTTTGCCATACCTGACAAGTGACAAAGTCTATATTTTAAAACATTTCAATAGGCAGATGGGGTGGGGGGGTGGTGAGCAAACAGTATGGGCATATTAGAGAGCCTTGATTCCCTGTGGGGAACTCAAGAAAGAGAGTTTGAGCTGCAGAGCCATCTGTCCTGCCTCTCCCTCCCTTTCTCCACTTCTCTAAGTGAGTCTTTGCAGAAGTGAACAGTGAGTAGAGGTAGAGTATCAGCAGGGAAGGGACAGACAGTTCACCACAGATGCTCAGCGCTCTCGGGAGTTCCCTTAATATCTTAGGGAACTCCATTCAAGGATGCACTGGAGTTCATAACTTTGATGCTGAAAAGGATGGTAGGATTAACCAGTTTACTGTGTCAGAGCTGGTGGTTTTTTTAAAAAGCAGTTTATTTTCTCAGTATTGTAAGTCAATCAAACCAAGCATCATCTGGGAATGGACTGAGAATTCCAGTTGGGCTTTGATTTGCTGGCGGGTTAGGCCAGTCAGGGCTCATGGATTCTATAAATACATGCTAAGAAGGAAATGATCATTGTCTTTCACTGGACATTTGCAATATATCATAAGCTTCATCATTTCTGATCCAGTAATAGCGAATCAATGATATTAAATAATGTTTTCAATGCCAACTTGGACAAAGAAGAGCCAGATGTAGATCTTTCTGGAACTGAAATGTCAGCATTTCCATACCCCAGAGAGCTCCTCTGTACAAAAACATCTCATAAGTTAAGTCCGGATTCTGAACAGTGATTGCTTCCCTGTGGCTATACATTGTCTAATGTGAGTATCCACAGCCCACTTGCTTATGCTGCTGATGCCCCTCCTCATCACTTGCTTACCCTAGGCATGTTGTAGGCCCGAGAGGTAGATTGTCTCTTTTCTTGTCTTTTTTATTGATTTTTTTTCTTATTTATTTTTATTTCAAATGTTATCCCCTTTCTTGGCTTCCCATCATAAACCCCCAATACCATCACCCCTCCTCCTCCATCTATGAGAGTATTCCCCTAAACATCCACCCACCCCTTACCACCTCCTTGCCCAGACCTTCCCCTACACCGACATAACCAAGGGCTTCTTCTCCCATTGGTGACCAACAAGACCACCCTCTGCTACATATGCAACTGGAGCCATGGGTCTGTCCTTGTATATTATTTTGGATGGTGGTTTAGTCTCTAGGATATCTGGTTGGTATTGTTCTACTTAGGGGGTTGCAAACCCCTTCAGCTCCTTTGATCCTTTCTCTAACTCCTCCAGTAGGGACCCCGTTCTCAGTTCAATGTTTGGCTGTATTTGTCAGGCTCTGGCAGAGCCTCTCAGGAGACAACTAAATCAGGCTCCTGTCAGCATGCACCTCTTGACATTCCCCATAGTGACTGAGTTTGGTAGCTGTATGTATATAGGCTGGATTGCCAGGTGTGGCAGTCTCTAAATGGCCTTTCCTTCAGTCTCTGCTCCAAACTTTGTCTCCATATCTCCTGCTATGAATATTTTTGTTCTTCTTTCTAAGAAGGACTGAAGCAAATGCACTTTCATTGTCCTTCTTGAGCTTCATGTAGTCTGTGGATTGTATCTTGGGATATGAGCTTTTGGGCTAATATCCACTTATCAGTGAGTGCATACCGTGTGTGTGTGTGTGTGTGTGTGTGTGTGTGTGTGTGTGTGTGTGTTTTGTGATTGGGTTACCTCACTCAGGATTGTATTTTCTAGTTCCATCCATTTGCCTAAGAAGTTCATAAAGTCATTGTTTCTAATAGCTGAGTAGTACTCCATTGTGCAGATTTATCACATTTTCTGTATCCATTCTTCTGTTGAAGTACATTAGGTTCTTTCTAGCTTCTGGCTATTATAAATAAGGCTGCTATGAACATAGTGAAACATATGTCCTTGTTATGTGTTGGAGCATCTTTTGGGTATATGCCCGAGAGGTATAGCTGGGTCCTCAGGTAGTGCAATGTCCAATTTTCTGAGGAACCTCCAGACTGATTTCCGGAATGGTTGTAACAGTCTGCAATCCCACCAACAATGGAGGAGTGTTCCTCTTTCTCCATATCCTTGCCAGCATCTGCTGTCACCTGAGTTTTTTATCTTAGCCATTCTGACTGGTGTGAGGTGGAATCCCAGGGCTGTTTTGATTTGTATTTCCCTGATGACTAAGGATGTTGAACATTTCCTTAGGTGCTTCTCAGCCATTCGATATTCCACAGTTGAGAAGTCTTTGTTTAGCTCTGTATGGTTTTAATAGGGTTATTTGATTCTCTGGAGTCTAACTTCTTGAATTCTTTGTATAAATTGGATATTAGCACTCTACTGGATGTAGAATTGTTAAAAAGATCTTTTCCCAATGTATTTTAATATAGGCTTAAACTTGAAGGGTGGGGTGCAGAAAAAAGACAGGCCTAAGTCCTTCCAGAGGGTGAATAGGAAAGAATAAGGTGTACCCAAGTGTGGATACAGGCTTCCCCAAGAAAGGATAAGTAATTGAACTATGGTTTTTTATAACCTTTTGATGGCTCCCAGGTTACATCTCAAAAATTGCTCAGAAACCTTTCCCACCCGCCCCCACTTCATTTTGGGAACTGTCTCTGAGGAGAACCTAGATAAAAGCTGATGAGGTTAAACCAGAAGCCACTAAGTATGCATTATTGTCCTCATTAGAAGTCCCTTCCTAGATTTCAATGAGTTTACACTACATTAGGTTTTCACACCACCCTCCAAATGACCACCCCCCAAATCCAGCCATCTTTGTTCTTCCATTCCATCTTCCCCTACCTGATGTCTCCTGTCCCCATCCCCACCTATTCCCAGTTCACTCATTAAATCTATTCTATTTCCCTTTCCCAGGGAGATGCACCCTCCCCAAACCCTCCTCTTGACCTAATCTCGATGGTCTACAAATGCAGCTTATCATTTACTATATGTAAGTGAGTACATGCTATATTTGTCTTTCTGAGTCTGAGTTACCTCACTCAGGATGTTTTCTTTTGTACACATGACCTTTGCCCAAGGCCAAGAGGCAATAGGGGTGATTTTTTTTTCTAATTCCACCCACTTGCCTGCAAATTTCATGATGTCATTTTTTTAAGAGCTGGGTAATACTTCATTGTCCAAATGTACCACATTTTCTTTATTCACTCTTTGGTGGAAGGACATTAGTTTGTTTTCACTTTCTGGCTATAAAGGTGCTATGAAAACAGTTGAACAAATGTCAGTGTGGTAGGATGGAGTATCCTTTGAGTATATGTCCAAGATTGGAATACTGGGTCTTGAGGTAGATCAATTTCCAAATCTCTGAGGAATCACCATATTGATTTTCTTATTGGCTGTACAAGTTTGCACTCTCACCAGCAATGGAGGATCCTATATGAGCTGTCACTTGTGTTCCTGGTCTTAGCCATTCTGACAGGTTTAAGATGAAGTCTCAGAGTACTTTTGACTTGCATTTCCCTGATGGCTAAGAATACCGAAAATTTTCTTAAATGTTTCTCAGTCATTTGAGATTCCCTTATTGATAATTCTGCTTTGATCTGTACCTCATTTTATATCATTTTACTTTGTTTTTGATATTACTTTTTTGAATTCATTATATATACTTCGAATTTTGGTTCTCTTAGCAGATGTGAACTTGGTAAAAAAAAAAAAAATCCCATTCTGTAGGCTGCGGTTTTTTCTTTTGACGGTTTCCTTTGCCTTACAGAAGCTTTTCAGCTTTATGAGGTCCCATTCTTAGTGCCTGTGCTATCAGTATTCTGTTCAGAAAGTCATCTCCTATGCTCATGCAGTCATCAAAAAACCCAGATAGCTAAAACAATGGTAAACAGTAAATGAACCGCCAGAGGTATCACTGTCCCTGGTTTCAAGTTTACTACAGAGCTTGAATAAAAATGCATGGTATTAGCATAAAAGTGGAAACATTGAGCAATGGAACTAAATTGAAAACCCAGACATAAACCAGAATATGTACGGATATCTGCTTTTTGAGAACAACACAGAAACACTCTGGGGAGACAAAAACTAGTATCTTCAAGAAATGGAGTTGGTCAAACTGAATGTCGGTGTATAGAAGAATGCAAATAGATCCATATTTATCACCCTGCCCAAAACTCATGCAAATGGATCAAAGACTTCAACATAAAACCAGATACACAAAACCTGATTGAAGAGAACACAGGGGAATTGCCTGTAGGGTTTGGGCTTTGTAGTTTTTTCTCCATACACCTTGGCACATCTATCAATGTTGGCCTTGTTCTAGGAGACACAGTCTCATAGAAAACTGCTTCATCCTCTAACTCTTAGACTATTTCTGGCCCCCTTCTATAATGTTCTGTGAGTCTTAGGTGTGGTACTTGTAGATGTATCTGCTGGGACTGAGCTCCACAGCTGCCTTTTGATTGTTTGTGATTTTCTGTAAAGGTCTCTGCCTGTTTTGTAAAGAAGTTCCTTTTAGGAAAAGTAAGGACTACATTAATCTGTCAATTTAAGGACAAATGTATAGGACGTAACTGTGGATTATGCTGGTTTAGTAAAGTGGTAGCCAATAAGCTATGCATTCCACTATTGCAGCCTTAGGGTTCTCATAGCATTGCTGGTCATTTTATGATTCGTAGAGGGCGTACTTGGGTAGGACTGCTGGCTTGCTCCACTCTTAAGAAGCTTGCATGATGCTCTCTGGTCCTCAGGGAGCTGGTCAGTCATTTCCTGTGTAGAAATTCTTGCTCCACTGATATATTAAGAGCTTCAACCAGATACCTGGATGAAGGATTTCTTTCCTTTTCATATCTTCCTAAATTTCCCCTGCTTTTTTTCACTCTATCTCAAGTTAAATTTTTAAAAAGGAATTGGAAGGTTGTTTTTTTTCCCTTCCACTCTCCACTCCTTTCATGTTTTAGTGTTTCCTGAACCAGGTAGCTTGAAGACCTGACGACCTTATAGAAGAGGTTTGGCTCTATCAGAATGCTGACAAAGCAGTGAAAGGACTTCTGTTGTGTTGGACCTTGGGGTGGAATGATGGGAATGGTGACTTATATCTCCTGCCCCTGTTCCTGCCTGTGCAGGTGCAGGATACAGGTACAGAAGCATCTGCATCAATCTCTACGTGTCCAGGGTGGAGGTAAAGTGAAGAACTGAGTGATGCTGATCCATGATTCTATAAAGGATTAACTCAGACTTTTTAAAATTAAAGTGAGTCATTGGAATATATTCAGAAAACATAGTGATAGGCTTCACAGAGATAATTTCTTTCAATAATCTCTTAATTTGATCAAATTCACTAACTCCTATCCCTAACATCTCAGAGTATAAATAAAGGGAAGAAAATAAGTAGATGGGGGAAATTAAAGATGAAGGGAAGAGTATGGCAGTTCCAGACAGATAAAGGTACTATGAAAAGATTGCTTTTAAAGGTAAATAAATGGAATCTGATGACCTAAAGCAGTACTTGGGAAGTTGAGGTGGGAAAAACCCAGATTCAAGCCAATCTGTGTTCTTTGAAAAGAGCTATTTAAAAACAAGACATGGGGAAAGAACAAGACAAATCTGGTTAAGCAAACTGAAATCAAATATTAAATAAAGAAAGTATGAAGAAAACAGAACCAGTTGGTGATTCAGAATGGGTCTCTGTTAAGTCCTTTTTCTGAATATAGGTTCTGGGTACACACACACACACACACACACACACACACACACACACACACACACACCAAGTCAAGGCCTTAACAAGTGCAATTCACCCGCAGTACATGACATTCCTCCTAAAGGAGACATCTGAGGAACGATCAACAGAGAAACAGTAATCTTAGGATAGGATGAAAACTAGAGAGATCTCTGGTAAACAGTATCACCAGCTGACCAAAGGAGAATCCATGGGTCACAATAAACTGGTTAGAAATACATTGTAACATAATTGTTAAGTACACTATTCTTTTTTATCTTGAAGATTAAAATAAATATATGGTAAGAAAGTAAATCACCGATTCCAATATTAAGAAACAATATAAAAGATAAATCAAGAAACATTGGTTTATAAAGGAATAACACTGTAGGTGACAAGACAACCAAATTGCAAATTTAATATAAAATAAAGAGAGCCTTTTTATATTAAGATTTCAATAAACTCAAAATGCCACTTGCTGACAATAATGTACAATAGTAGCATTGTTATTAAGTTTCAGGGGTTTTGTTTTGAGACAGGGTCTCAAGTATTCTAGTCTACCCTCAAACTCACTACATAGCTGCAGTGGTTTAAATATGCTTGGCCCATAGGAAGTAGCCCTATTAGAGGTGTGGTCTTTGAGGAAAGTGTGTCACTGTGGCAGTGGACTTTGAGGTCTTATGGTCAAGCTTCACCCACTACAGAAGAGAGATTCTTCCTGGCTGCCTTTAGATCAAGATGTAGAAGTCTCAGCTCCTTCAGCATCAAGTCGACCTGCAAGCTGCCATGCTTCCTCCCATGATAATAATGGACTCTGAGAGTGTAAGCCAACCCCAATTATATATTTATTATAAGAGCTGCCCAGGTCATGCTGTTCCTTCACAGCAGTGAAAACCCTAACTAAGACAATAGCCAAGAATGACCTTCATCTACTCTGTTCCAAGCCTCTGTTACCTACAGCAGGTTGCTGACCTTGTAAGCCTCAGTTTCCCTAACTGGAGAATATTGAATCTGTCCTTACACGTGTGCATATTGTGTAGACACTACATAAAGTTTGAGTTTCTATCATCCCTTCGCTGCTTCTAGGCTGTACTGTGAGAAAGATGTAGCCCAAGGTAGAGAGCAGAAATCAGGTTCCCTGTGGGGAGTAGGGACTTGCCTGCAGCCCTACAGTTTCTTCCCTTTTTTCCACTTATATTTCAACTGTGAGTGGATTTTCTTCTCTTAATATTAGTTTGGCTATTTTATGGTAGACAAATCCCCCTGGCTATGTCTGTGTGTATAACCTAGTCTCTCTTGAAGGAGAGGCAGTGCCCTTCACAAACTGGAGAAAATCTGCTTTGAGAACCGCTCTAAACCATCATCCTTATCACCTCCTGTCTTGTTTGTTCTACGGCAAATTCGAAGGTGTCTCATTTTTAGTTTTCTTCAATTCTTCATCTCCTTCCCTGAAAGCGCTCACTAACACCTCCTGCTTTATCAAAATTGCTTTCTGATCCTGAAAACGCATTTACTCCATGGTATATTCTTTAGCCCTTCACATCTTTCTGAGACAATCGGTCTCTCTGCTGCTTTTCATCTCGGAAGAGGATCTTCAGCTAATCTCAGCAAGCTGTAAATCCTTTCATTTGCAAATGTTCCTCTTTCAGGTAAATGCATAAGACAGCTATTGAGCACCTACTCCCAGAATTTAGAGATGAACATAATACAGTCCCTCACCCTGCAACGAGTTCACAGAGGTGACCAACGGCAAAGAATTGTTTGGCACTGAAGAAAAGCCTTGATAGAGTGATGGGTTTAACTTCTAGCCAGAGGCGTTTTTATTCAATTATTTCTAGCCTGCCTTGTTTCAGAAAAGACTGATAACTTTTGCAAACTGATGCGACTTAGGCATGTGTTGTTAGAATGTGTGTCTTTCTTAGTTCACGTACTGCCCTTCAGAGTCTTGCCTAGACCATCTTAACACATCTTCCACCTGTATAGGCACTGAGCCTCAGGAAGAACATTTTTAAAGAATCACTTGGGAAAGTAGGAAGAACCCAGAAGGAGGCATACACACACACACACACACACACACACACACACACACACACACATTTTGTACCTGGTAAAATGGTACACGGATTGAAGCAGTTTATAGAATTCTGTGAGGGCTCATCATAGCTAGCACTTCCAGTTTTCTGTTGCAGCATAGAAAATTAACAGCATAATAGCCATGTGATTTCACATAGGCTAAGGTCAATGTGGGGTAAACTTGTGCTTAAAATGTTCCTACACAGAATGTCAGCTTCACTGTTTTTTGTTAGAGAAAGCATTTTCAGGCTCATTCCAGATGGTGGACGAATTCATTTCCCTGGGGCTACACGCCTGGTGTCCAGTGTCTGGGTGTCTGGGAAATCAGAGATTGTTCTTAAGTCCTCACAGATGGGTTGTTTCCATTGTTCAAAGCAAGCAACTCGTGGTGTCCCCGTTAATGAGTTTGTCTAGTGCTTCAAGCCTCTGGTTTAGGAAGGACACAGTTTTCTCTAAGACTGGACCTGCTGAGGCTAGACTGAGGAAGATAACCTTCAGGCCCCTTTAGAATGCTGTTTGACCAAAAGGCCAGATCTCACAGACTGAAGAAATCAGCCACATCCTTCTGCAGCTCTCCCTGTAGAGAATTAAGAAAATGGAGTTTTTAAAGCTCCTAGTTTGTGGTCATGGAAGCCAGGTATTTTCCTCTGTTTCAGAGATTTTCCACATCTGGTCTCTGGACTTCCTCAGTCTTCTCTTCCTGACAGCTAACCTTCTGACTCTGTTGCACGGACTCAAGTCATCCCTTTCAATAAAGTGCCTCTCCTTCTACAGGGCTCTGTCCTGTAGTTTCTGGCATTTGTGAAGCTTCTTTTCTAACTATATCCTACCTTGAGATCTGAATACAACATTGAGACCATCGTAGTGAGAATTTTTGTTTCTTTAAAAAGAAACACACAAATGTTACAGGAATATGTTTTTGTTTTCATCCCAGATGTGTGATAGGAAGCTACTTTAGATTGTCCACAGACGCTGGCTATGATTTGTCTCGTGCTCTAACAGGGGTGTGATTTTTGCCAGCTGCAGATAGTTCCTGCAAGTGTGTGACAAGTGTTGGAAATTCTAGGAACTCTTGAAAGGGTATATAAATGCTAGAGGCCCAAGAGGGATTATGACAGCTGCTGTTCCTCCCACTGCTGCTAGGTTCTGGATGCCCTGTTGTGGATTGCTGGAGTTTGATAAGTGGTTATGTGCAACGAGACAAAAAGAAGAAACTGGATACCTTGATGGTAAAGATCAAACTTGACCCAAGGAACTTGAAGACCCTAATCAGCAGGAAGTAGTGTAACAACATCTATGCCCACTTCTTCCTCTGCCCCTACCTACCATTGGGGGATTGGAAAGGTAGAATAGAGGTCAAGAAGGGTGATAGTAAAAGGAACTCATAAAGTAGTCAAAAGACCAGTTATACACCATTCCTCCTAATGAACATCACTCTTACAAAGAAACTACGTGTCAGCTCCTTTCAAAACAACAGCGTACTGCTCCTTTTTCTACATCTAACCTCGTACCCACAATCCACTGTGCCATGTGGCATTACCCAGTTAGGGACATGTCATTCTATCATCCATACCCACACTTAAGGAAGAAGACTTCACATGTCATAATCCCCCAAGGAAATAAAACATGAGGGCATCTGAGCCTGCCACACTCTCAGCTTGTTCCCTCCTTTTGTACAGATAGTACCTTGATTCTAAAGGACCAATGGAGCAGAAGGGAAAGAAATCATGGCAGATGATCAAACAGGCTATAGGCTCTGACCAACAGACAAATCAAAGAGTCACATAGGAAATTACTGCACACCCCTCTGTATCTCCACAAAGTGTGTTAAGTGAACTTTTTTTTAAGATTGAAGTTCATAGCAAAGATAGACTGGAAAGATCTGGCTGTTATACCTTGGGTAACACAGGAACCTAGCAGTGCAATGCTTACCTTAGTCACTGTTCTATGCTGTGAAGAGACACTGTGGGCAAGCAACTCTTGTTAAAGAGGACATTTAATTGGGGGCTTTCTTGCTTGCTTACAGTTTCAGAGGTTTAGTCCATTATCATCATGTCAGGGAACATGGTGGCAGGCAGGCACAGTGTTGAAGTAACTGAGAGCTACATTCTGATCCACAGGCAGAGACAGACAGAGAGACAGAGAAAGACAAGGAAAGACAGAGACACAGAGACAAAGAGGCAGATACTGGATGGGCTTGGCATGGGCTTCTGCAACCTTAAAGCCCACTCCCACCTACCAGTGAGGCACTTCCTCCAAGGCCACATCCCTAATTCTTCTCATTCTTTCACATATTGCCACTTCCTAGAGACTAAACATTCAAATATGTGAGCCTATGTGGGCCATTCTTATTCAAACCACTGTACTGTGTTTAGTTTGAATACAGTCTTATCACCTAACCTGCATTATAAAATTTTAGACAGATGGCATAATTCAGAGGTGAGAGAGGTATCATGTTCTTTAATCCTCTTAGCTAGCAAAACTAAGCACACAAAACTGTTTCCCTGTAAAAGCCACTGAATTTAAGATAATAAAACCTCATCCTCTATGCTAGAATCTGTGCCATGCAAGCATTGTTTCCCAGAATTCCTGAAATGATTGAATAAAGCACCAAGTATGGTTTAGGCGAGGACATACACAAAGACAAACTGTAAACCCTTTGCTCAGAATTAGAGAGATCCACCAAGAACTCATTCCTGGCCTTTTCAGACTTGAAGATTCTGGATTTCCAGTGGGGAGGGGCAGAACCTTAGAGACTCAGAGAGTCTCTTGTGAAGAGGAGAAGGCATCTCCAGAGCAGACGATGTCCGGGAGAAGGTTTAAAAACTGAGCCTCTGGAGAGTCCCTGATTAGTTATAGAAAATTCAGGTTTTCTTGATGCAGATATACTATGGCAAGTGTCAGGCTCCAACCAGGGATCACAGAATGCAGAACAACAAAGAAGTAACCTAAGGACTGCTCCCAAACCCCTTGAGAGAGAGAGCTCACCGCCTGGACAGGTGGGCACTCCTGAGACTGCAGAGCGGAAGAGACCACCAACACTGCCCACCCCTGCCCACATCACTGGCCCAAGAGGAAACTGTATACGGCCTCTGGGTTCCCTTGGATAAGGGCACAGCAGCAGGAAATCCACTGTGTCTGAGACACCGCCAGAACCTGAAGGGACCGACCACATAAACAGTTCTCTGCACCCAAATCCCATGGAGGGAGAGCTAAACCTTCAGAGAGGCTGACACGCCGGGGAAACCATAAGAGACTGCACGCTGCCCACATCTCTGACTCCAGAGGAAAACACCAAACGCCATCTGGAACCCTGGTGCACGGAAGCTCCCGGAAAGGGCGCGGCAGATCTTCCTGGTTGCTGTCGAAGCTGAGAGCTCATAAGCAACACCCCACGAGCAAACTTGAGCCTCGGGACCACAGGTAAGACCAACTTTTCTGCTGCAAGCAACCTGACTGGTGGCCTTGGGACACACAGAGGCAAAATTCCTCTAGGACTGGACACTTCCAGTTTTTAGTGGGATTCCCAGTCTCGTGCTCCCTGCCTCCAGCTCACTGCTCCCAAACCCCGTGGGAGAGAGAGCTCATAAGCAACACCCCATGAGCAAACTTGAGCCTTGGGACCACAGGTAAGACAAACTGTCCAGCTCCAAGCGACCTGCCTGGTAAACACAAGACACAGGCCCACAGGAACAGATGAAGACCTGTAGATAGGAAAAACTACATGCCCAAAAGCAGGACACTCTGTCCCCATAACTGGCTGAAAGAAATCAGGAAAACAGGTCTACAGCACTCCTGACACACAGGCTTATAGGACAGTCTAGCCACTGTCAGAAATAGCAGAACAAAGTAACACTAAAGATAATCTGATGGCGAGAGGCAAGCGCAGGAACCCAAGCAAGAGAAACCAAGATTACTAGGCATCATCGGAGCCCAATTCTCCCACCAAAACAAACAGAATATCCAAACACACCAGAAAAGCAAGATCTAGTTTCAAAATCATATTTGATCATGATGCTGGAGGACTTCAAGGAAGACATGAAGAACTCCCTTAGAGAAACACAGGAAAACATAAATAAACAAGTAGAAGCCTACAGAGAGGAATCAACAAAATCCCTGAAAGATTCCAGGAAAACATAAATAAACAAGTAGAAGCCTATAGAGAGGAATCACAAAAATCAATGAAAGAATTCCAGGAAAAAAACAATCATACAATTGAAGGAATTAAAAATGGAAATAGAAGCAATCAAGAAAGAACACGTGGAAACAACCCTGGATATAGAAAACCAAAGGAAGAGACAAGGAGCTGTAGATACAAGCATCATCAACAGAATACAAGAGATAGAAGGGAGAATCTCAGGGGCAGAAGATTCCATAGAACTCATCGACTCAACAGTAAAGGTAATGTAAAGCGGAAAAAGCAACTGGTTCAAAACATACAGGAAATCCAGGACTCAATGGGAAGATCAAACCTAAGGATAGTAGGTATAGAACAGAGTGAAGACTCCCAGCTCAAAGGACCAGTAAATATCTTCAACAAAATCATAGAAGAAAATTTCCCTAACCTAAAAAAAGAGATACCCATAGGCATACAAGAAGCCTACAGAACTCCAAATAGATTGGACCAGAAAAGAAACACCTCCTGACACATAATAGTCAAAACACCAAATGCACAAAATAAAGAAAAAATATTAAAAGCATTAAGAGGAAAAGGTCAAGTAACATATAAAGGCAGACCTACCAGAAACACACCAGACTTTTCGCCAGAGACTATGAAAGCCAGAAGATCCTGGACAGATGTCATACAGACCTTAAGAGAACAAAATGCCAGCCCAGGTTACTATTTCCTGCAAAACTCTCAATTAACATAGATGGAGAAACCAAGATATTCCATGACAAAACCAAATTTACACAATATCTTTCTACAAATCCAGCACTACAAAGGATAATAAATGGTAAAGCCCAACATAAGGAGGCAAGCTACACCCTAGAAAAAGCAAGACACTAATTGTCTTGGCAACTCCCCAATAAAAAGACATAGATTCACAAACTAGATATGCAACGAGGACCCTGCATTCTGCTGCCTACAGGAAACACACCTCAGAGACAAAGTCAGACACTACCTCAGAGTGAAAGGCTGGAAAAAAACTTTCCAAGCAAATGGTCAGAAGAAGCAAGCTGGAGTAGCCATTCTAATATCAAATAAAATCAATTTTCAACTAAAATTCAGCAAAAAAGATAAGGAAGGACACTTCATATTCATCAAAGGAAAAATCCACCAAGATGAACTCTCAATCCTAAATATCTATGCCCCAAATACAAGGGCACCTACATACGTAAAAGAAACCTTACTAAAGCTCAAAACACACATTGCACCTCACACAATAATAGTAGGAGATTTCAACACCCCACTCTCATCAATGGACAGATCACAGAAACAGAAATTAAACAGAGACATAGACAGGCTAAGAGAAGTCATGAACCACATGGACTTAACGGATATTTATAGAACATTCTATCCTAAAATAAAAGGATATACATTCTTCTCAGCTCCTCATGGTGATTTCTCCAAAATTGACCATATAATTGGTCAAAAAATGGGCCTCAACAGATACATAAAGGTAGAAATAATCCCATGCATGCTGTCAGACCACCACGGCCTAAAGGTGGTCTTCAATAAAAATAAGGGAAGAATGCCCACATATACGTGGAAATTGAACAATGCTCTGCTCAATGATAACCTGGTCAAGGAAGAAATAAAGAAAGAAATTAAAAACTTTTTAGAATTTAATGAAAACGAAGGTACAACATACCCAAACTTATGGGACACAATGAAAGCTGTGCTAAGAGGAAAACTCATAGCTCTGAATGCCTGCAGAAAGAAACAGGGGAGAGCATATGTGAGCAGCTTGACAGCACACCTAAAAGCTCTAGAACAAAAAGAAGCAAATACACCCAGGAGGAGTAGAAGGCAGGAAATAATCAAACTCAGAGCTGAAATCAGCCAGGTAGAAACAAAAAGGACCATAGAAAGAATCAACAGAACCAAAAGTTGGTTCTTTGAGAAAATCAACAAGATAGATAAACCCTTAGCCAGACTAACGGGAGGACACAGAGAGTGTGTCTAAATTAACAAAATCAGAAATGAAAAGGGAGACACAACTACAGATTCAGAGGAAATTCAAAAAAATCATCAGATCTTACTATAAAAGCCTATATTCAACAAAACTTGAAAATCTGCAGGAAATGGACAACTTCCTAGACAGATACCAGGTACCGAAGTTAAATCAGGAACAGATAAACCAGTTAAACAACCCCATAACTCCTAAGGAAATAGAAGCAGTCATTAAAGGTCTCCCAACCAAAAGGAGCCCAGGTCCAGACGGGTTTAGGGCAGAATTCTATCAGACATTCATAGAAGATTTCATACCAATACTATCCAAACTATTCCACAAAATTGAAACAGATGGAGCACTACCGAATTCCTTCTATGAAGCCACAATTACTCTTATACCTAAACCACACAAAGACCCAACAAAGAAAGAGAACTTCAGACCAATTTCCCTAATGAATATCGACTCAAAAATACTCAATAAAATTCTAGCAAACCGAATCCAAGAGCACATCAAAACTATCATCCTCCATGATCAAGTAGGCTTCATCCCAGGCATGCAGGCATGGTTTAATATATGGAAAACCATCAATGTGATCCATTATACAAACAAACTGAAAGAACAAAACCACATGATCAGTTCATTAGATGCTGAGAAAGCATTTGACAAAATTCAACACCCCTTCATGATAAAAGTCCTGGAAAGAATAGGAATTCAAGGCCCATACCTAAACATAGTAAAAGCCATATACAGCAAACCAGTTGCTAACATTAAACTAAATGGAGAGAAACTTGAAGCAATCCCACTAAAATCGGGGACTAGACAAGGCTGCCCACTCTCTCCCTACTTATTCAATATAGTTCTTGAAGTTCTAGCCAGAGCAATTAGACAACAAAAGGAGGTCAAGGGGATACAGATCAGAAAAGAAGAAGTCAAAATATCACTATTTGCAGATGATATGATAGTATATTTAAGTGATCCCAAAAGTTCCACCAGAGAACTACTAAAGCTGATAAACAACTTCAGCAAAGTGGCTGGGTAGAAAATTAACTCAAATAAATCAGTAGCCTTCCTCTACACAAAAGAGAAACAAGCCGAGAATGAAATTAGGGAAACGACACCCTTCATAATAGATCCAAACAATATAAAGTACCTCGGTGTGACTTTAACCAAGCAAGTAAAAGATCTGTACAATAAGAACTACAAGACTCTAAAGAAAGAAATTGAAGAAGACCTCAGAAGATGGAAAGATCTCCCATGCTCATGGATTGGCAGGATTAATATAGTAAAAATGGCCATTTTACCAAAAGCGATCTACAGATTCAATGCAATCCCCATCAAAATACCAATCCAATTCTTCAAAGAGTTAGACAGAACAATTTGCAAATTCATCTGGAATAACAAAAAACCCAGGATAGCTAAAACTATTCTCAACAATAAAAGGACTTCAGGGGGAATCACTATCCCTGAACTCAAGCAGTATTACAGAGCAATAGTGATAAAAACTGCATGGTATTGGTACAGAGACAGAGAGATAGACCAGTGGAACAGAATTGAAGACCCAGAAATGAACCCACACTTGATTTTTGACAAAGGAGTCAAAACCATCAAATGGAAAAAAGATAGCATTTTCAGCAAATGGTGCTGGTTCAACTGGAGGTCAACATGTAGAAGAATGCAGATCGATCCATGCTTATCACCCTGTACACAGCTTAAGTCCAAGTGGATCAAGGACCTCCACATCAAACCAGATACACTCAAACTAATAGAAGAAAAACTAGGGCAGCTCCTCGAACACATGGGCACTGGAGAAAATTTCTGAACAAAACACAAATGGCTTATGCTCTAAGATCAAGAATCGACAAATGGGATCACATAAAACTGCAAAGCTTCTGTAAGGCAAAGGACACTGTGGTTAGGACAAAACGGCAACCAACAGATTGGGAAAAGATCTTTACCAATCCTACAACAGATAGAGGCCTTATATCCAAAATATACAAAGAACTCAAGAAGTTAGACCGCATGGAGACAATAACCCTATTAAAAAATGGGGTTCAGAGCTAAACAAAGAATTCACAGCTGAGGAATGCCGAATGGCTGAGAAACACCTAAAGAAATGTTCAACATCTTTAGTCATAAGGGAAATGCAAATCAAAACAACCCTGAGATTTCACCTCACACCAGTGAGAATGGCTAAGATCAAAAACTCAGATGACAGCAGATGTTGGCGAGGATGCGGAGAAAGAGGAACACTCCTCCATTCTTGGTGGGATTGAAGACTGGTACAACCATTCTGGAAATCAGTCTGGAGGTTCCTCAGAAAATTGGACATTGAACTGCCTGAGGATCCAGCTATACCTCTCTTGGGCATATACCCAAAAGATGCCCCAACATATAAAAAAGACACGTGCTCCGCTATGTTCATCGCAGCCTTATTTATAATAGCCAGAAGCTGGAAAGAACACAGATGCCCTTCAACAGAGGAATGGATACAGAAAATGTGGTACATCTACACAATGGAATATTACTCAGCTATCAAAAACAACGATTTTATGAAATTTGTAGGCAAATGGTTGGAACTGGAAAATATCATCCTAAGTGAGGTAACCCAATCACAGAAAAACACAGATGGTATGCACTCATTGATAAGTGGCTATTAGCCCAAATGCTTGAATTACCCTAGATGCCTAGAACACATGAAACTCAAGATGGATGATCAAAATGTGAATGCTTCACTCCTTCTTTAAAAGGGGAATAAGAATACCCATGGCAGCGATTTGAGAGGCAAAGATTAAAACAGAGACAGAAGGAACACCTATTCAGAGCCTGCCCCACATGTGGCCCATACATATACAGCCACCCAATTAGACAAGATGGATGAAGCAGAGAAGTGCAGGCCGACAGGAGCCAGATGTAGATCGCTCCTGACAGACACAGCCAGAATACAGCAAATACAGAGGCGAATGCCAGCAGCAAACCACTGAACTGAGAATAGGACCCCCGTTGAAGGAATCAGAGAATGAACTAGAAGAGCTTGAAGGGGCTCGAGACCCCTTATGAACAACAATGCCAAGCAACCAGAGCTTCCAGGGACTAATCCACTACCTAAAGATTATACATGGACTGACCCTGGACTCTGACCACATAGGTAGCAATGAATATCCTTCTAAGAGCACCAGTGGAAGGGGAAGCCCTTGGTCCTGGTACGACTGAACCCCCAGTGAATGTGATTTTTAGGGGGAGGGCGGCAATCGGGGAAGGGTGGGGAGAGGAACACCCATAAAGAAGGGGAGGGGAGGGATTAGGGGGATGTTTGCCCGGAAATGGGAAAGGGAATAATATTTCAAATGTAAATAAGAAATACTCAAGTTAATAAAAAAAATAAAATAAAAAAATAAAAATAAATAAAAAAGAAGCAACCTAAGCCTAGTTTAAAGGAAAAAACAAACCTGTTGTTACTAGAATCAAATTTTTTAATGATATACTAGAGAATCTTTGAACAAGTGTAGCAATTGAATAGACGATTGAATAGACTTACTCAAAAGCAAGGAGTTCCTGGCATACCTGGTTGAGAAGGCTAGGCTGATTTCATGACAGGCTTCAAATTGGCAATAGACAAGAGTAGACCTAAATCTCTGTTTCCAAGAACTAGCAAAGTCCAGGCCTCAGAAGCTGCCCCACCTGAGGCAAGGACAAAGCATCAGCAGCAGTTTCCAAACTTCCTCAGCTACTTCCTCAGTAACAGTTTCCAGATATCCCCAGCAAGTTTCCGGCCCCTACACCCCATAAAGATGGACCCAACAGATTAACATAGAAGTCACCCACCCCAGAATTCCCTAATGTGCTTTACATCAGGCCTGCAAGCTTGCTAGGATGTCTAGCTTGGTAATGGGGAGACCCCAGCATGCTGGACTTCTACAGAATAAAACACTCTGTGTTTACATAGTATTAAGTCTGTGGTCTCATTCTTCTGTGAATCAAAGACCCTTACAGGGTAACTGTAGCAGAGCTTTGGTGCTGTGAGAGCTAATATACATGGAAACAGAGAGAAGGTGTAAAGTAAAAGAGTTGCAGACATCAGCAATTTCCTGCTCCTTCTGTAGAGTCTGCCGCAGTCTCCCACATTCAGGTTAGAGATTTTTTTTCCTCAGCTTCCAGCTCCTGATACAGAGGTCCGGAGTTGGCCTGGCTGGAGTTAATCATCTCATCTGGAAATTAATCATCTCTGCTCTTCCACATCCCAAACCTGGAGTTCTTCTCACCTTTGGTTTCAGTATTTGAGACTGGGCAGTTTCAAATGCTACTTTGAAAAGAGCACATTCATGGTATTTCTTTGCCACTGTCTTCCAAAAATTAGAGCTATAAATAATAGGAAAACTTAATTACAAATTTCCTTTTAAAACAGTGTTTAAGTCTCCATAAAAATCATACCTTTGAAATTGCTTAATTGTGTTGCCTCTGCCAGTTTAAGCTGTTCATAAGAAGGAAAAAAGTTAAAGTGTGTAGTTTCTAATACTTTCTCTGAATCATCCCAGAAGTCTCGCTTTACCTCCTGAAAACAGGGCTGTTCCTATAAACACTGCAAAATCAGCAAATTCAGGAGACACCACAGTGATGTGGGAGGAAAAGGGAGGGGATGCTTCAGTCTCCTGCCTCCTTTTAATTTATGCCTAACGGATTAAAAATAAAAATCACCCACTTAAAAATTTTCATCCTTACTCAAAAACCTTGTTAGTGCAGGTAACAATTGTTCAAAACTGGTTTTGTTAAAAATTTCCCCACAAAGGCATTGCTCTCTAGGTCATAGGGACCTAGATTTCTAATTTCCATTATTACTGTTTTAAGCTCACTTATTTGCATAATAAAAATAATCATTTGCATTTAGAGAATTTCTTTTTTTCCTCAGGAGCACAGAATCTCTCAAAAAGTATTTTCAATACCTGCGAAAAGTTTTGTCACCAGAGCAAATCTGCAAACTAGCATTGTAGTAGCCTAACAGAGTAGGCTGCTAACCCTGCCTCAGCACCCAGCAGATTCATTTTGCACATAGGCTAGCTATTTGTTTTGTAACAAAGAACATCTTTCTAGAGTCTGTGAGCTATCACAAATACTGAAAGAGATGTGCCATGTTAATATTTGGACTTCTAGTCAGGAAAGCAATGAAAGAGATAAAAATGAGAAACAACAAGCCAGAGAGATGACTCCATGGTTTAAGAGTGCTGACTGCTTTTCCAGAAGACCCAGATTCAGTTCCCAGCCCCACAGTGACCATCACACAACCTCGGGGAAATCCAATGCCTTCTCTTCTAGCTTCTGCAAGCCATATATGTAACACATGATCAGGAATAATGGGCTCCACATGTATATGGCATGTAATAGGAACACACATGCATGAAAATAATGTAAAACCCACGAAATAACGCATGCTTTCAAAGTGAGATAATGTTCAAAACTGCTAAAAAAAAAAAGACATTTAAATGTTAGCCTTCCTTCAAGTGCAAACTAGTAAAGGTTTCTTGTGCTTAGGGAGGAGAGGATGGTCCTTTTCAGATATGTCTCTGTCACGGGATCACCTAGCAACTTTTACAAACTACCAAGGCCTACACTCACAACCCAAGAGTCTTAATCAGGTGGTCAGGACAGAAATAAAAATAAAAAAGACTGATTAGCATTTTTCAAATTTTCCTGGGTATCTTCAACGCACAGCAGGACGCTGAATATCACTGAGCTCCCAGAAGCAGCCCTGATTTGTCTTTGTCTTCAGCCATTAGCTAATTGTGTAATCTTGAAAAAACTTAGTACGTCTGGGCCACAAAATATTAAGCTGAAAGTTAGATACTTGGACTGAAAAGAATATACTTCCATCTCTAAAATCCTGTGGATTCTAAACAATAAAAATAACTAGTTCTAACAAAGAATTATAATTCTCAACACATGTATATTCAGTATTTACAACATGGAATTGCTACGTGGGAAATATATGGCTAAAATTTCACTCCCAGAAAACATATAAATTATATAAGCTACATGAGAAGCCAAAGCACATACACTAAAAGGCCTCACAACCAAAGGGGCATATGCTATATGCATATAAGGATCAGGTTAGTACTGGCATGTCTCTGGAATTGGGTTAGTGTCAAAGAAAAATTGCACAACCAAGTGGTTTTATTCCAGTCTACTGCAATAGAAAGAGAGGTTGCATTCAGTCACTGAAACAAAAGATAGAATGAGAATTTTAAAATTCTTTTATTTATTTTTCTCGCACATATCACATCCCAACCAGTTTCCCCTTCCTCCTCTCCTCAAAGACCCCACACCCATATTTTTAAATACTGAACTTAATGTAATTATACTGAGGATATTAGAAAAGGAGACTAGTTAATGTCTTAGGCCATCTTTGTTTACAAATACTACTCAACTGTTAAAAAAGAAAATTATGAATTTTGCAGGCAAGGGGAAACCAATCATCATGAGTGAGGTAACCCAGATCCAAAAAGACAGACTTTGCGTATTCCCCCTCCTTTCGCATGTTAGCTTGCGTGTGTATTTCACTTGGAATATCCATAGAGGTTAAGAAACTAGTAAGGCACCATGGGAGAGGGGGCTGTCTTAGAAGGGAGAGGATAAAGCATGCAGTGATGTGATGGGGAAGGTGTAATCATTGAACAGGAAGGATAAATGGGAATGGGATGGGAGGGCAAAGTAGAGGATCAAATACAGAGAGGGATGCATAAGGCCTTCTCAATCCCATGTGGAAACGCACCACTGTAGATTCTTCCTTAAATATATCCATACATATACAGGAAGCTGAAGTGAAGTTCCCCTGTACCAAGGGAGACAGTATCCCTCTACACACTGCATGCTAGCAAAACCCCCAGTATCATGAACTCATGATATTGTTTTGTATTGTTTGCCAAAGAGATCCCCTAGATTCCCCAAAATATCCTGACTACAATTTAAAGTAGCCTCAGAGAGGGTACCAAAATGTGTCATGTTACATTAATATTACACATTAATGTTACATTAAGGAGAGAGAGAGAGAGAGAGAGAGAGAGAGAGAGAGAGAGAGAGAGAGAATCTACTTCTTTTCCCTATGCTTTTTGTTCGTCCTTGTTTTGTTACTATCAGCCTGTCTGTCACACGTCAGCGGTGAATATCTGGTCTGTCTGTCTGTACTGGCTGTTTGTCTGTGCCTTCTGTTGATTATTTTCTGGCCTTATCAAAGGGTTTTGCTCTGTTCTTATTGAGTAGCACAGAAAACATATGGAAAAGGAATAAGAAATACTTTTTTAATAAAGTATTTACAAGAGTTTAATATGGAGAGAAGTTACTTTTTTACTGATTCTACTGACCCAGACTAGCACTTAAAATCACAAACAAAACAAATGTTATGAATATCGTATCCATATCAATATCCTATATCCATAATTGATTCCAATATTTGTGAGATACTTATTATTTAAAATTAATTTCAACATGTTGGCTGTTTTTAGTAAATGATTAGGACACACACATACACACACAATTATTTTGGATCAAGAGCATGGAAGAGTATATGGTTTAAGATTAAAGGTATACATTCAATTTACTTTGTAAAATGGATTACCTTGGAAATTTAGGCATAATAAAGTTAGTTACTATAGTGATTTGGAATACAATGGCCCTCATAGGCTCACAGATTTAAATGCTTGGTCATTGGGGAATGGCAATATTTGACAGAAGTTAGAAGGAATGCATGGCCTTGTTGCAATAGGTGTGTGGCTTTGTTGGAGGAAGTATCTCTCTCTCTCTCTCTCTCTCTCTCTCTGTGTGTGTGTGTGTGTGTGTGTGTGTGTGTGTGTGTGTGTTTCTTTCTCTCTCCCTTCTACTGCCCACTAATTTGGAGGTAGACTTCTCCACTCTCTCTCCAGCACCATGCCTGCCTGCATGCCACCATGAATCCCACCATGGCAATAATGGACTAAACCTCTGAAACTGCCAGCCAACTCCAATGAAATGTGTTTCGTTATAGAGGTTGCTGTGGTCATGGTGTCTCTTCATAGCAATAGAACACTAGGACAGTTACATTGCCTAATGAAAAAAAAAGTTAAATTTAGGCTATGTACAAAATAAGAAAATCAATTTGACTGTACAGTTGTAAACCAAACCATGTTATTAACTTGGTTACAAAGTCCAACAAAATTTCAGAGAAAGCTATTACTACACCGAACACTATGACATATTGTTAGCGCTCTTGTTTACCTTCTGGAACTTGACAGTCAAACTCTCTTGCTGAAGACATCACACAATTGGGTGACAGAATATGCAGAAATTAAGCTGTATCCTTATTGGATAGCTTTCAGCGTCCTGGCTGAGGTGATATGCATGCTATCAGAGGGAAGAAAAAAAAACATTGACTTTATCCAGATATGAACTCTGTGAACTACAATAATGACTTGCCTTGCAAGATGTGTTAACTAGTACAATAGTGGCACGAATGATATAGGAGTAACCAATAACTTAAATATTGGATCCAATGCCTACTCCATAAGATGGACCCTGTACCTTGCTTACTTAACAAGGGCTCAGAACCGGTCACTAGGCTATAATGTAGTCCCTAGGAGATATCCTACTACTATTATTCTACTAAATGGATGCAGTATTAAAATGACTCCTAATGGTATATTGTTATACTCATAGAGCAGTGCATCACTCAGCCCTTAACAGAAAAGCTTCTTCTTGAAATTGATGGAAATTAACACAAAGGCCCTAAACTGGTCAACACACAGACTACAGGACATTGTGGGGTGTTCAACCCTAAATAGAATGTACATACCACAGCACTCCCTGCAAGGCTTAGGTATATTCTCAGAGGGTAAGGCAGAAAGATTGGAAGAGCAATATGGGGGAGACAACTTCAAATAAATCCTATTTTCCAGACATGAAAGGAAAGTTACATATGTGAACTCATAAATTATGATAGCAATTCACATAAACTATGTAAGCTTAAGACAGATCAAATGCCAGAAGGTAAAATGCACACAAAAATCCCACCACTCGCTAAGGAGCTATTAGCATTTGATAATTGCTTGGAAAAGAGAGTCAGTTTTCTTTAATGGTACAACCCCTGATAGGTCAAACTTACTCCAGGTTAGGCCCTACTCCCAGGTAACACATGGGTTTGAAGGAGGAGGAAGAATGCCATTGTCTGCTACATATGTCTGGAGCTATGGGTCCCCCAGTGTGTACTCTTTGGTTGGGGTTTAGTACCTGGGAGCTCTGAGATGTCTGGTTGATTGATATTGTTGTTCTTCCTATGGGTTTGCAAAATCCTTCAGCTCCCTCAGTCCTTTCTCTAACTCCTCCATTGAGGTCCAATGCTTAACTGCAGGCATCCTCATCTGTATCAGTTAGGCTCTGGCAGAGCCTCTCAGGAGACATCCCTATCAGGCTCCTGTCAGCAAGCACTTCTTGTCATCAGCAATAGTGACTGGATTTGGTGAGTGCATGTGGGAGGGTTCCTCATGTGGAACAGTCTCTGGGCGATCTTTCCTTCAGTTCATGCTCCACAATTTGTCCCTGTATTTCCTCCCATAAGTATTTTGTTTTTCCTTCTAAGAAGGAATGAAGCATTCATATTTTGGTCTTCCTTCTATTTGGGTTTCATATGATCTATGAGTTTTTTCCTTAGATATTCCAAGATTTTGGACTAATATCCACTTATTGTGACTGGGTAACCTCACTCAGGATGATATTTTCTAGTTCTATTCATTTGCCTAAGAGTGCCATGTATTGATCATTTTTAATAGCTGAGTAGTACTCCATTTCTGTATCCCCTCCTCTGTTGAAGGACATTGGGTTCTTTCCAGTTTCTGGCTATTGCAAATAAGATTTCTATGAACATAGTGGAGCATGGGTCCTTATTATATGTTGGAGCATCTTTTGGGTATAATAGCTCAGGACTGATATATCTGGGTCCTCAGGTAATACTATGTTCAACTTTCTGAGGAACTACCAGACTGATTTCCAGAATGGTTGTACCAGCTTGCAATCCCACCAACAATGGAGGAGTGTTCCTCTTTCTCTACAACCTTACCAGCATCTGCTGTCCCCTGTGTTTTTTGATCTTAGCCATTCTCACTGGTGTGAGGTGCCAAAGCTAAATTCTTTCAAGGAATTGGGAGTTTCAGATAATTTCATTTCACAAGGGTGGTGCCCAGGTTTTTAAGATTGAAATGAGTAGGAAGAATTTATAAGTACATGTTTTCTTATGTAAATTCCTTAATTGGATAAAGAAACACTAATTAAGTGATCAAAAGTTTACAGTTATAAGAAAAAAATTCTGATTTGCTATTGTTAAGTGAGGACTATGGATAACAATAACCATGTATTTTAAATTATATATTTTAAGAGGCTTTACCACATAGCAGTAATAACTTTGAAGGCCATAGACAAGTTTCATATGTTCCCACATTAAAAGATATATACATGTAAATATTAAATGTCACACCATAAATATACACAAGTACTGTTTATGTAGATCTGCTAGAAATAAATTAATTTTAGATAAAGAGAATTCAGGTGATAGTCTTTTTGAAGCTTCCTTAAAGGCCAGTTAAATTGAGAGGAACAGGAAAAATTTTCTGATGGTGTTAACGTTTTAATTACATCTTATTGTCTTGGCAACTCCAATAAGAGTGCTTTTCTCACCTCTTGGGTGTTTATACTGATGATGTGAATGATGATCATTCAATTCACATCTTCATTTTCTAAATACAGTGTGTATCTTCTACTTAATGGCAGCTTCCAATCACTGCTGATCAGGAAACAGTGATGGCATAAGTGGCATTACTTGTCAATATTCAAAAAGACCCATGTTTGAGACAGAGCCCTTATGTATAAATTTGGTGTTAGGAGTGAAATAAATATCTCAGTGATGATTAAGACACACTATTTTCTTCAAAAGCAACATTCATGGCAGGAAGGAGATAACTCTATATTATACTTAGTTATTGACACACATACTGTGTTCAGTAAATAAAATAAAGATAGGGATATCACCGGTCCAACTGAGAAGATGAGATATGCACCAGAGCCACCAGAGGATGATGTGGAACATATCTCATTGTTTTTCTTGGTAACACCATAAAAATGTTTTAGAATCAGTGAAGTTTTATATTTAAGAAAAATATTGTAGCTTTGATGAACTATTACTACTACTGAGCCTAAGTCATGTGAAGAGGTTTAATTAAATTTGCCTCCCCTTACCTCAAATCAAGATTATAGACCTTTGTTTGCTTTTAATAAAATTTGTTTCAAAAAGAAATTTGTTTCAAGTTACTAAGGAGAAAGTCAGGCTGAGAACATAGACCATCTCTGTGATTATTAGATATTTCATTGCTCTCTTAAGCTTCTCTTTTAAATTATATTCCAAGTAGAACCTGCATCATGTCTGTCCATCCTGAATCGACCTCTGACTCTCCTCACATGCATTGCCAGGGCGGTCACTCTATTAGATTAGGAGATTTTTCTCGTTTACTTTAAAATGCAAAAGTCAAACATGTCTTTGCTATGCTTTCATGAAAAAAGAAGTACTTCATGTGTTCCTTTTTCCGTCTTTATTAAACTGGGTATTTCTTATTTACATTTCAAATGCTATTCCCTTTCCGGTTTCCAGGCCAAAACCCCCTAGTTCCTTCCCCTCCCCTTCTATATGGGGGCTTCCCCTCCCAATCCTCCCCCCATTATCGCCCTCCCCCAAGAATCCTGTTTACTGGGGGTCCAGCCAGGGTAGGACCAAGAGCTTCCCCTTCCATCAGTGCCCTTACTAGGCTATTCATTGCTACCTATGCCAGGGTCAGTCCATGTATAGTCTTCGGGTAGTGGCTCAGTCCCTGGAAGTTCTGGTTGGTTGACATTGTTGTTCATATGGGGTCTCAAGCCCCTTCAGCTCTTTCAGTCCTTTCTCTGATTCCTTCAACGGGGGTCCTGTTGTCAGTTCAGTGGTTTGCTGCTGGCATTCGCCTCTGTATTTGCTGTATTCTGGCTGTGTCTCTCAGGAGAGATCTACATCCGGTTCCTGTCAGCCTGCACTTCTTTGCTTCATCCATCTAATCTAGTTTGGTGGCTGTATATGTATGGGCCACATGTGTGGCAGGCTCTGAATGGGTGTTCCTTCAGCCTCTGTTCTAAACTTTGCCTCCCTATCCCCTCGCAAGGGTATTCTTGTTCCCCTTTTAAAGAAGGAGTGAAGCATTCGCATTTTGGTCATCCGTCTTGAGTTTTGTGTGTTCTGTGCATCTAGGGTAATTCAAGCATTTGGGTGAATATCCACTTATCAATGAGTGCATATCGTCTATGTTTTTCTGTGATTGTGTTACCTCACTCAGGATGATATTTTCCAGTTCAATCCATTTGCCTATGAATTTCATAAAGTCATTGTTTTTGATAGCTGAGTAGTATTCCATTGTGTAGGTGTACCAAATTTTCTGTATCCATTCCTCTGTTGAAGGGCATCTGGGTTCTTTCCAGCTTCTGGCTGTTATAAATAAGGTTGCTATGAGTGGAGCATGTGTCTTTGTTACATGTTGGAGCATCTGTCTTTGTTTCATGTTGGAGCATCTTTTGGGTATATGCCCAAGAGAGGTATAGCTGGGTCCTCGGGTCCAATTTTCTGAGGAACCTCCAGACTGATTTCTAGAATGGTTGTACCAGTCTGCAATCCCACCAACAATGGAGGACTGTTGCTCTTTCTCCACATCCTCGCCAGCATTTGCTGTCACCTGAGTTTTTGATCTTAGCCATTCTCACTGGTGTGAGGTGAAATCTCAGGGTTGTTTTGATTTGCATTTCCCTTATGACTAAAGAGGTTGAACATTTCTTTAGGTGTTTCTCAGCCATTCAGCATTCCTCAGCTGTGAATTCTTTGTTTAGCTCTGAACCCCAGTTTTAATAGGGTTACTTGTCTCCCTGCAGTCTAACTTCTTGAGTTCTTTGTATATTTTGGATATAAGCATTCTATCAGTTGTAGGATTAGTAAAGATCTTTTCCCAATCTGTTGGTTGCCGTTTTGTCCTAACAAGAGTGTCCTTTGCCTTACAGAAGCTTTGCAGTTTTATGTGATCCCATTTGTCGATTCTTGATCTTAGAGCATAAGCCATTGGTGTTTTGTTCAGAAATTTTCTCCAGTGCCCATGTGTTCGAGATGCTGCCCTAGTTTTTCTTCTATTAGTTTGAGTGTATCTGGTTTGATGTGGAGGTCCTTGATCCACTTGGACTTAAGCTGTGTACAGGATGATAAGCATGGATCGATCTGCATTCTTCTACATGTTGACCTCCAGTTGAACCAGCACCATTTGCTGAAAATGCTATCTTTTTTCCATTGGATGGTTTTGGATCTTTTGTCAAAAATCAAGTGACCATAGGTGTGTGGGTTCATTTCTGGGTCTTCAATTCTATTCCATTGGTCTATCTGTCTGTCTCTGTACCAATACCATGCAGTTTTTATCACTATTGCTCTGTAATACTGCTTGAGTTCAGGGATAGTGATTCCCCCTGAAGTCCTTTTATTGTTGAGGATAGTTTTAGCTATCCTGGGTTTTTTGTTATTCCAGATGAATTTGCAAATTGTTCTGTCTAACTCTATGAAGAATTGCAATGGAATTTTGATGGGATTGCATTGAATCTGTAGGTCGCTTTAGGTAAAATGGCCATTTTAACTATATTAATCCTGCCAATCCATGAGCATGGGAGATCTTTCCATCTTCTGAAATCTTCTTCGATTTCTCTCTTTAGAGGCTTGAAGTTCTTATCATACAGATCTTTCACGTGCTTGGTTAAAGTCACACTGAGGTATTTTATATTATTTGGGATGATTATGAAGTATGTCATTTCCCAAATTTCTTTCTCGGCTTGTTTCTCTTTTGTGTAGAGGAAGGCTACTGATTTATTTGAGTTAATTTTATGTCCACCCACTTTGCTGAAGGTGTTAGTTAGATTTAGTAGTTCTCTGGTGGAACTTTTCTGATCACTTAAATATACAATCATATCATCTGCAAATAGTGATATTTTGACTTCTTCCTTTCCAATCTGTACCCTTTTGATCTTTTGTTGTCTGATTGCTCTGGCTAGGACTTCAAGAACCATTTTGAATAAGTAGAGAGAGAGCGGGCAAACTTGTCTAGTCCCTGATTTTAGTGGGATTGCTTCAAGTTTCTCTCCATTTAGTTTAATGTTAGCAACTGGTTTGCTGTATATGGCTTTTACTATGTTTAGTTATGGGCCTTGAATTCCTGTTCTTTCCAGGACTTTTATCATGAAGGGGTGTTGTCAAATGCTTTCTCAGCGTCTAATGAAATGATCATGTGGTTTTTATCTTTCAGACTGTTTATATAATGGATTACGTTGATGGTTTTCCATAATTTAAACCATCCCTGCATACCTGGGATGAAGCCTTCATGTGGTTTTATAGTGAGAGAAATCCATTGATTCAGAAACCCAAGAGCCAATAACAGCTTTAGTTTCCTTAACCTAATGCAAATGGAGGACGGTACAAAGTAAGCTAGATTTCCTTTTTTAACTATTTTGGTTCCAGGACTGCTTGGCTGAGGGAGTGTCACTATTAGGAGGTATGGCCTTGTTGGAGGAAGTGTGTCACTGTGGGGCTGGGCTTGAAAACTCCACCTAATATGGAAGAGACTTCTTCTCTTGTCTCCCTTTATAAGTGTTGCCTAGATTATGGCGTCTGTTCACAGCAGTTAAACCCTAACTAAGACGCATGCCTGTGGAGAGGCCTGTGAAGAATCATTGGCGGCCACCCTTGGTGGGTGTCAATCTGAAGTGGTTTTGCGATGACTTTTTAAAATAGGGTTGAGAGCTCCCATACATCTTAAAGGACGTTTGCTTCATGGCTTCTGGAGAAATCTCAAGTATGTCAGGTATCATAGAGACGAACAGCCTCCTCAGACTACGTTACCAACTGTTTGCAAAGTGGTTCTGTAACCATATCTCTACCATGATGCAGCAGCATCCTTACAGTCCTGGAACTTCCTGGGGACTTATTGTAAAATGGTGGAGTCCTCGAGTTACAAACCAGTGAAACATCATCCTCTGTGTTCCGCTGCATGAGTAAGCATTAAAATACAAGAGCAAAGCTTATTCAACAAAGCCTTCTGTTTAGAGTTGAAACATTTGGGTTCAAGTCCCAGCTCTGTCACCAGTCAGAGATCTGAACTTGGGTAACTCACTTAACATCTCTAGGTCTCAAGGAACAATCTCGAATGGCACCTGTAAGAATCAAACATTGAAGGAATCTTAGAAAGGACTGAAAGAGCTTGAAGGGGCTCGAGACCCCATATGTACAACAACGTCAAGCAACCAGAGCTTCCAGGGACTAAGCCACTACCCAAAGACTATACATGGACTGACCCTGGACTCTAACCTCATAGGTAGCAATGAATAGCCTAGTAAGAGCAACAGTGAAAGGGGAAGCCCTTGGTCCTGCCAAGACTGAACCCCCAGTGAACGTGATTGTTGGGGGGAGGGTGGTAATGAGGGGAGGATGGGGAGGGGAACACCCATAAAGAAGGGGAGGGGGAGGGGTTAGGGGGATGTTGGCCCGGAAACCGGGAAGGGAAATAACAATCGAAATGTAAATAAGAAATACTCAAGTTAATAAAGATGGAAAAAATCAAGCTGATCTCTCAACTTTAAATGCTATGAAATGGCAAATATAAATGCTAATATCTATACTGTCATGTGACCTGCAATACCAGATGGACAACACTTTGAAGTGTGTGGTATAACGCTAGTCATTTGCTCTGAAAAATGCATCCTTTATTTTACACTAAGGGTAATAGCTCCTGCCATCTTAGAATAGGATTCTTTAAAATACCTTCCTAAGAACTTTTGGAAGATGCTTTGACTCAGTCAAAGGCACAGCTACAAAAGAGTAAACGGCCAGCAGTGAGAAGCTGCTACACAGCGTAGAGATGTAGACGGGCTCTTCGAAGTCTTGTGCTCTCACTGAGATTATTTTACACCAACACCTAAATTGTTTGCTCCCATATCTTACATCATTATTCAACAATTAGGACACAATTCCTCAGGAGCATTTAAACTATAACTATCATGTTTTCAAAACCTTCCATTCAAATGTATGCTTCTATTATCCATAAAACACTGCCAGAATTTTAAACAGACAAATGTTCTGCCAAAATTTTAAATGATGAATTTTAAATTTTGACAATTTTCCAAGTTTTGGATTGGTAATTTTCTTCAAATAATCATAGTGCCATTAGCAGAGGGGACATACCCAGAGAACTGAATGCTATAGGAAAACACTGGTGACCAGAAGAAATATGGAATGCTTGGAAATAGTTTACAATCTACAGGGTACTGGGATGATACTGACCGGCATTTGGTGGCTTTTTATTGTGTGTTAGGCACTCTCCTAAAGTGCTTTGCATGCATTATACTTCACTGAAGATTCAAATGTGATTATAATAGCAGTATGCTAATAGTGTGATAGAATCGTTTCTCAATTGTATGCTCCCAATTTTACAGAAAGACTGGCGAGAAACTGTGAACTCTTAGAATCTTGCCTGAAGCAAGTAGCTGTGTTTAAAAAGAGATTTCACTCTGACATTCAGTCTCGGGGCCTAAGGTTTTCACTTCTGTATTCCAAACCCTAGCAGTCATTTCAAACTTGGTACTTGAAAGCCACCTATGACCCAATGCAAATGCTGATGATGGTTCTTCTGGTATGTTTATTGATGGAGTTTTGGCCCTTATTTACATAATTCCTAATCACCTTTCAAATCCTTAAGGAGACCTCCTGCAATTTATTTGTAGAAGACAAATATCTCTTTTACATACCCACACTCACTGGACTCCGAATCTTTCATTTCTACTGTTTAACCCAGCTATATTTTAATAATGCTTTGAGTGTCTCCTTAATTTATAACCGCTCCACACCCTGCTCTTAGACTAAAAGAGTTATAATACTGAATGCTCTGTGCAAATTAAGACAAAGAACAGGGACATTAAAGGGGTTCTTGATGCTTTAAATTCCCCCATACACCATCACCACCACTGAAGTACAAACCCCAGAGAAACACCAAAGTACCACTGTGAACCTGCTGTGCTCCTGAACACAGAGAAGAGGTGCTCTTTCCACACAGAGCAAAGATGCTCTTTCCACACAGAGCAGAGGTGCTCTTTCGGGGGGCGGGGGGGTTGAGAGGCTGTCTTTCTGAGCAGGGCTGTCTTTTCTTCTGAAACACAAAAGATCACACAGTCTCTAAGGATGCTGCCAGATTTACCTTTCTGTCTGTAAAATCTGTAGGTCTGAAACTCTTTGCCATAAGAAGAGGGAATGTGGAAATCTTCAGTCTGGCAAGAATGATTAACAAGTAGACAAGCTTAGGGATCTGAAGACTATTGTCGTTTTGGCTCTAAGGCTGTATTTTTAAATATTCTATTTTGTTCATAGAACCTGAGCCACTGACATTCATTACAAGTAGATTCAAAGTCCAATAAAATCACGAGTTTCTATGGCATAGTGTGTGCTATACTTCTTACCTACGTTTAAAACACTTAAATGATTTCCAAGAAATTTTATAACTGAAATCATAGGAAAATTGTAAACATTTAGTAAACCTAAAATCAAATGCTCTAACATTTAGTGATAGCCCGTATTCCATCTGAATCTAGAATGGAAATATGGTTTAATTTAAACTCATCTATGTGCACATTCTTGTTAGACTATGCTTCTCATTTTGATAAACCTAAGGAACACTACAGATGTATGAATGACTAAAAGCATCAAAAGGAAATATAAATGTAGGCCAACTTTCTAAGAAATGTTGCTTTCCAGCAATATCAAATTTAGACTGGTAATAGTGCCTTAACAAATTACTTTAATCCTTTCTCTGTCTCCCTCTCTGTGGTATCTGAGTGCACACATGCATGTGTGTGTGTGTGTGAGTGTGTGTGTGTGTGTGTGTGTGTGTGCGTGCGTGAGCGTGTGTGTGTGTGCGTGAGCGTGTGTGTGTGTATGGCAACATCATCTGTAATACTTTGGCACTATGAAGAGCATCACAGAATGAGAGTAAGTGGGTGTTCCTGAGAAACATTGTGCCTGCACTAAAAATAGTGTAATCTTTGTAAGTTACAGCATAACCCACCCAGCATGGTTTGAGATCAGAGAAGGTACTCAGTGTTCAAGGCCTCAAAGGTCACCTATTGACTATTTTGCTTCATTTTTCACTAATTGTAGAAAGCTTTGGAAATCCTTTATGATAAGGAATGAGCAGTACCATTAAGTCTTATTTGGCAAGCCACCTTTTCTAAACAAGTTACAAATATCTTCTTTGCCATCAGTGAGAGATGCTTAAAATATTATAACTGGAATGTCAATTTCTGAGCTAATAATTTATACAGAGAATGGTAATAGAAATGACAAACATTTTGTTGAAAGCAAAGAATTTCTAAAAAGGTCAACTTATTCCTAACCCGTTGATGGAGTAAGAAAGGATAACGAATTGGAGACTAGATACATAAGTGGGCAGATACATAAAAAGCTGAGGCTACACCCGCGGATCCCGGCCCGCAGCAGCTCTCTGCTCCCAGACCCGGTGAGAGAGAGACCCAACCGCCTGGTCAGGTGGGCACTCCTGAGGCTGCAGAGCGGAAGAGACCACCAACTCTGCTCACCCCTGCCCACATCCCTGGCCCAAGAGGAAACTGTATAAGGCCTCTGGGCTCCCGTGGGGGAGGGCCCAGGAGCGGCAGGACCCCTGTCCCTGAGACACCGCCGGAACCTGAAAGAAACAGACCGGATAAACAGTTCTCTGCACCCAAATCCCCTGGGAGGGAGAGCTAAACCTTCAGAGAGGCAGACAAGCCTGGGAAACCAGAAGAGACTGCTCCCTGCACACACATCTCGGACGCCAGAGGAAAAAGCCAAAGACCATCTGGAACCCTGGTGCACTGAAGCTCCCGGAAGGGGCGGCACAGGTCTTCCTGGTTGCTGCCGCTGCAGAGAGCCCGTGGGGAGCACCCCACGAACGAACCTGAGCCTCGGGACCACAGGTAAGACCAAATTTTCTGCTGCAAGAAAGCTGCGTGGTGAACTCAAGACACAGGCCCACAGGAACAGCTGAAGACCTGTAGAGAGGAAAAACTACACGCCAGAAAGCAGAACACTCTGTCCCCATAACTGACTGAAAGAGAGGAAAACAGGTCTACAGCACTCCTGTCACACAGGCTTATAGGACAGTCTAGCCACTGTCAGAAATAGCAGAACAAAGTAACACTAGAGATAATCTGATGGCGAGAGGCAAGCGCAGGAACCCAAGCAACAGAAACCAAGACTACATGCCATCATCGGAGCCCAATTCTCCCACCAAAACAAACATGGAATATCCAAACACACCAGAAAAGCAAGATCTAGTTACAAAATCATATTTGATCATGATGCTGGAGGACTTCAAGAAAGACATGAACACACTTAGGGAAGCACAGGAAAACATTAATAAACAAGAAAAAGCCTACAGAGAGGAATCGCAAAAATCCCTGAAAGAATTCCAGGAAAACACAATCAAACAGTTGAAGGAATTAAAAATGGAAATAGAAGCAATCAAGAAAGAACACATGGAAACAACCCTGGATATAGAAAACCAAAAGAAGAGACAAGGAGCTGTAGATACAAGCCTCACCAACAGAATTCAAGAGATGGAAGAGAGAATCTCAGGAGCAGAAGATTCCATAGAAATCATTGACTCAACTGTCAAAGATAATGTAAAGCGGAAAAAGCTACTGGTCCAAAACATACAGGAAATCCAGGACTCAATGAGAAGATCAAACCTAAGGATAATAGGTATAGAAGAGAGTGAAGACTCCCAGCTCAAAGGACCAGTAAATATCTTCAACAAAATCATAGAAGAAAACTTCCCTAACCTAAAAAAAGAGATACCCATAGACATACAAGAAGCCTACAGAACTCCAAATAGATTGGACCAGAAAAGAAACGCCTCCCGTCACATAATTGTCAAAACACCAAACGCACAAAATAAAGAAAGAATATTAAAAGCAGTAAGGGAAAAAGGTCAAGTAACATATAAAGGGAGACCTATCAGAATCACACCAGACTTCTCGCCAGAAACTATGAAGGCCAGAAGATCCTGGACTGATGTCATACAGACCCTAAGAGAACACAAATGCCAGCCCAGGTTACTGTATCCAGCAAAACTCTCAATTTACATTGATGGAGAAACCAAGATATTCCATGACAAAACCAAATTTACACAATATCTTTCTACAAATCCAGCACTACAAAGGATAATAAATGGTAAAGCCCAACATAAGGAGGCAAGCTATACCCTAGAAGAAGCAAGAAACTAATCGTCTTGGCAACAAAACAAAGAGAATGAAAGCACACAAACATAACCTCATATCCAAATATGAATATAAAGGGAAGCAATAATCACTATTCCTTAATATCTCTCAATATCAATGGCCTCAACTCCCCAATAAAAAGACATAGATTAACAAACTGGATATGCAATGAGGACCCTGCATTCTGCTGCCTACAGGAAACACACCTCAGAGACAAAGACAGACACTACCTCAGAGTGAAAGGCTGGAAAACAACTTTCCAAGCAAATGGTCAGAAGAAGCAAGCTGGAGTAGCCATACTAATATCAAATAAAATCAATTTCCAACTAAAAGTCATCAAAAAAGATAAGGAAGGACACTTCATATTCATCAAAGGAAAAATCCACCAAGATGAACTCTCAATCCTAAATATCTATGCCCCAAATACAAGGGCATCTACATACGTAAAAGAAACCTTACTAAAGCTCAAAACACACATTGCACCTCACACAATAATAGTGGGAGATTTCAACACCCCACTCTCATCAATGGACAGATCATGGAAACAGAAATTAAACAGTGAGGTCGACAGACTAAGAGAAGTCATGAGCCAAATGGACTTAACGGATATTTATAGAACATTCTATCCTAAAGCAAAAGGATATACCTTCTTCTCAGCTCCTCATGGTACTTTCTCCAAAATTGACCATATAATTGGTCAAAAAACGGGCCTCAACAGGTACAGAAAGATAGAGATAATCCCATGCATGCTATCGGACCACCACGGCCTAAAACTGGTCTTCAATAACAATAAGGGAAGAATGCCCACATATACATGGAAATTGAACAATGCTCTACTCAATGATAACCTGGTCAAGGAAGAAATAAAGAAAGAAATTAAAAACTTTTTAGAATTTAATGAAAATGAAGATACAACATACCCAAACTTATGGGACATAATGAAAGCTGTGCTAAGAGGAAAACTCATAGCGCTGAGTGCCTGCAGAAAGAAACAGGAAAGAGCATATGTCAGCAGCTTGACAGCACACCTAAAAGCTCTAGAACAAAAAGAAGCAAATACACCCAGGAGGAGTAGAAGGCAGGAAATAATCAAACTCAGAGCTGAAATCAACCAAGTAGAAACAAAAAGGACCATAGAAAGAATCAACAGAACCAAAAGTTGGTTCTTTGAGAAAATCAACAAGATAGATAAACACTTAGCCAGACTAACGAGAGGACACAGAGAGTGCGTCCAAATTAACAAAATTAGAAATGAAAAGGGAGACATAACTACAGATTCAGAGGAAATTCAAAAAATCATCAGATCTTACTATAAAAACCTATATTCAACAAAATTTGAAAAAATCAGGAAATGGACAATTTCCTAGACAGATACCAGGTATCGAAGTTAAATCAGGAACAGATAAACCAGTTAAACAACCCCATAACTCCTAAGGAAATACAAGCAGTCATTAAAGGTCTTCCAACCAAAAAGAGCCCAGGTCCAGACGGGTTTAGTGCAGAATTCTATCAAACCTTCATAGAAGACCTCATACCAATATTATCCAAACTATTCCACAAAATTGAAACAGATGGAGCACTACCGAATTCCTTCTACGAAGCCACAATTACTCTTATACCTAAACCACACAAAGACACAACAAAGAAAGAGAACTTCAGACCAATTTCCCTTATGAATATCGACGCAAAAATACTCAATAAAATTCTGGCAAACCGAATTCAAGAGCACATCAAAACAATCATCCACCATGATCAAGTAGGCTTCATCCCAGGCATGCAGGGATGGTTTAATATATGGAAAACCATCAACGTGATCCATCATATAAACAAACTGAAAGAACAAAACCACATGATCATTTCATTAGATGCTGAGAAAGCATTTGACAAAATTCAACACCCCTTCATGATAAAAGTCCTGGAAAGAATAGGAATTCAAGGCCCATACCTAAACATAGTAAAAGCCATATACAGCAAACCAGTTGCTAACATTAAAGTAAATGGAGAGAAACTCGAAGCAATCCCACTAAAATCAGGGACTAGACAAGGCTGCCCACTCTCTCCCTACTTATTCAATATAGTTCTTGAAGTTCTAGCCAGAGCAATCAGACAACAAAAGGAGATCAAGGGGATACAGATCGGAAAAGAAGAAGTCAAAATATCACTATTTGCAGATGACATGATAGTATATTTAAGTGATCCCAAAAGTTCCACCAGAGAACTACTAAAGCTGATAAACAACTTCAGCAAAGTGGCTGGGTATAAAATTAACTCAAATAAATCAGTTGCCTTCCTCTATACAAAAGAGAAACAAGCCGAGAAAGAAATTAGGGAAACGACACCCTTCATAATAGACCCAAATAATATAAAGTACCTCGGTGTGACTTTAACCAAGCAAGTAAAAGATCTGTACAATAAGAACTTCAAGACACTGAGGAAAGAAATTGAAGAAGACCTCAGAAGATGGAAAGATCTCCCATGCTCATGGATTGGCAGGATTAATATAGTAAAAATGGCCATACTACCAAAAGCAATCTACAGATTCAATGCAATCCCCATCAAAATACCAATCCAATTCTTCAAAGAGTTAGACAGAACAATTTGCAAATTCATCTGGAATAACAAAAAACCCAGGATAGCTAAAGCTATCCTCAACAATAAAAGGACTTCAGGGGGAATCACTATCCCTGAACTCAAGCAGTATTACAGAGCAATAGTGATAAAAACTGCATGGTATTGGTACAGAGACAGACAGATAGACCAATGGAATAGAATTGAAGACCCAGAAATGAACCCACACACCTATGGTCACTTGATTTTTGACAAAGGAGCCAAAACCATCCAATGGAAAAAAGATAGCATTTTCAGCAAATGGTGCTGGTTCAACTGGAGGGCAACATGTAGAAGAATGCAGATCGATCCATGCTTATCATCCTGTGCAAAGCTTAAGTCCAAGTGGATCAAGGACCTCCACATCAAACCAGACACACTCAAACTAATAGAAGAAAAACTAGGGAAGCATCTGGAACACATGGGCACTGGAAAAAATTTCCTGAACAAAACACCAATGGCTTACGCTCTAAGATCAAGAATTGACAAATGGGATCTCATAAAACTTCAAAGCTTCTGTAAGGCAAAGGACACTGTGGTTAGGACAAAACGGCAACCAACAGATTGGGAAAAGATCTTTACCAATCCTACAACAGATAGAGGCCTTATATCCAAAATATACAAAGAACTCAAGAAGTTAGACTGCAGGGAAACAAATAACCCTATTAAAAAATGGGGTTCAGAGCTAAACAAAGAATTCACAGCTGAGGAATGCTGAATGGCTGAGAAACACCTAAAGAAATGTTCAACATCTTTAGTCATAAGGGAAATGCAAAGCAAAACAACCCTGAGATTTCACCTCACACCAGTGAGAATGGCTAAGATCAAAAACTCAGGTGACAGCAAATGCTGGCGAGGATGTGGAGAAAGAGGAACACTCCTCCATTGTTGGTGGGATTGCAGACTGGTAAAACCATTCTGGAAATCAGTCTGGAGGTTCCTCAGAAAATTGGACATTGAACTGCCTGAGGATCCAGCTATACCTCTCTTGGGCATATACCCAAAAGATGCCTCAACATATAAAAGAGACACGTGCTCCAGTATGTTCATCGCAGCCTTATTTATAATAGCCAGAAAATGGAAAGAACCGAGATGCCCTTCAACAGAGGAATGGATACAGAAAATGTGGTACATCTACACAATGGAATATTACTCAGCTATCAAAAACAATGAGTCTATGAAATTCGTAGGCAAATGGTTGGAACTGGAAAATATCATCCTGAGTGAGCTAACCCAATCACAGAAAGACATACATGGTATGTACTCATTGATAAGTGGCTATTAGCCCAAATGCTTGAATTACCCTAGATCCCTAGAACAAACGAAACTCAAGACGGATGATCAAAATGTGAATGCTTCACTCCTTCTTTAAATGAGGAAAAAGAATACCCTTGGCTGGGAAGGGAGAGGCAAAGATTAAAACAGAGACTGAAGGAACACCCATTCAGAGCCTGCCCCACAGGTGGCCCATACATATACAGCCACCCAATTGGACAAGATGGATGAAGCAAAGAAGTGCAGACCGACAGGAGCCGGATGTAGATCGCTCCTGAGAGACACAGCCAGAATACAGCAAATATAGAGGCGAATGCCAGCAGCAAACCACTGAGCTGAGAATAGGTCCCCCGTTGAAGGAATCAGAGAAAGAACTGGAAGAGCTTGAAGGGGCTCGAGACCCCAAAAGTACAACAATGTCAAGCAACCAGAGCTTCCAGGGACTAAGCCACTACCTAAAGACTATATATGGACTGACCCTGGACTCTGACCCCATAGGTAGCAATGAATATCCTAGTAAGAGCACCAGTGGAAGGGGAAGCCCTGGGTCCTGCTAAGACTGAACCCCCAGTGAACTAGACTATGGGGGGAGGGCGGCAATGGGGGGAGGGTTGGGAGGGGAACACCCATAAGGAAGGGGAGGGGGGAGGGGGATTTTGCCCGGAAAACGGGAAAGGGAATAACACTTGAAATGTATATAAGAAATACTCAAGTTAATAAAAAAAAAAAAAAAAAAAAAAGCTGAGGCTAAAGGGGGAGTACTATATAAACAAAACACAAACAAAATTTAAAAGGAAGATCTTTTAAGAGGAGGAAGAAAGGGACCGGGCACTTCCGGTGTTTACTGGGAGTCCCAAACCAGCAGATCCCGGCCCAAAGATCTCTGCGCTCAAACCCCGTGGGCCTCACCGCCTGGTCAGGTGGGCACTCCTGAGGCTGCAGACGGAAGAGACCACCAACACTGCCCACCCCTGCCCACATCCCTGGCCCAAGAGGAAACTATATAAGGCCTCTGGGTTCCATAAGAGGAGGGCCCAGGAGCAGCACGTCCACTGCTTCTGAGACACCGCCGGACCCTGAAGGGACCGACCAGATAAACAGTTCTCTGTACCCAAATCCTGGGAGGGAGAGCTAAACCTACAGAGAGGCACACACGCCTGGGAAACCAGAAGAGACTGCACTCTGCACACATCTCTGACGCCAGAGGAAAACACCAAACGCCATTCGGAACCCTGGTGCACGGAAGCTCCCAGAAAGAGCGGCGCAGATCTTCCTGGTTGATGCCGCAGCTGAGAGCTCATAAGCAACACCCCACAAGCAAACTTGAGCCTCGGGACCACAGATAAGACCAACCTTTCTGCTGCAAGTGACCTGCCTGGTGAACTCCAGATGCAGGCCCACAGGAACAGCTGAAGACCTGTAGATAGGAAAAACTACACGCCTGAAAGCAGAACACTCTGTCCCCATAACTGGCTGAAAGAAAACAGGAAAACAGGTCTACAGCACTCCTAGCACACAGGCTTATAGGACAGTCTAGCCACTGTCAGAAATAGCAGAACAAAGTAACACTAGAGATAATCTGATGGCGAGAGGCAAGCGCAAGAACCCAAGCTACAGAAACCAAAACAACATGGCATCATCGGAGCCCAATTCTCCCACCAAAACAAACACGGAATATCCAAACACACCAGAAAAGCAAGATCTAGTTTCAAAACCATATTTGCTCATGATGCTGGAGGACTTCAAGAAAGACATGACGAACTCCCTTAGAGAAACACAGGAAAACATAAATAAACAAGTAGAAGCCTACAGAGAGGAATCGCAAAAATCCATGAAAGAATTCCAGGAAAACATAAATAAACAAGTAGAAGCCTACAGAGAGAAATCGCAAAAATCCCTGAAAGAATTCCAGGAAAACACAATCAAACAGTTGAAGGAATTAAAAATGGAAATAGAAGCAATCAAGAAAGAACACATGGAAACAACCCTGGATATAGAAAACCAAAAGAAGAGACAAGGAGCTGTAGATACAAGCTTCACCAACAGAACACAAGAGATGGAAGAGAGAATCTCAGGAGCAGAAGATTCCATAGAAATCATCGACTCAACTGTCAAAGATAATGTAAAGCAGAAAAAGCTACTGGTCCAAAACATACAGGAAATCCGGGACTCAATGAGAAGATCAAACCTAAGGATAATAGGTATAGAAGAGAGTAAAGACTCCCAGCTCAAAGGACCAGTAAATATCTTCAACAAAATCATAGAAGAAAACTTCCCTAACCTAAAAAAAGAGATACCCATTGACATACAAGAAGCCTACAGAATACCAAATAGATTGGACCAGAAAAGAAACACCTCCCAACACATAATAGTCAAAACACCAAACGCAAAAAATAAAGAAAGAATATTAAAAGCAGTAAGGGAAAAAGGTCAAGTAATATATAAAGGCAGACGTATCAGAATCACACCAGACTTTTCGCCAGAGAATATGAAGGCCAGAAGATCCTGGACAGATGTCATACAGACCCTAAGAGAACACAAATGCCAGCCCAGGTTACTGTATCCTGCAAAACTCTCAATTAACATAGATGGAGAAACCAAGATATTCTATAACAAAACCAAATTTACACAATATCTTTCTACAAAGTCAGCACTACAAAGGATAATAAATGGTAAAGCCCAACATAAGGAGGCAAGCTATACCCTAGAAGAAGCAAGAAACTAATTGTCTTGGCAACAAAACAAAGAGAAGAAAAGCACACAAACATAACCTCATATCCAAATATGAATATAACAGGAAGCAATAATCACTATTCCTTAATATCTCTCAACATCAGTGGCCTCAACTCCCCAATAAAAAGACATAGATTAACAAACTGGATAAGCAACGAGGACCCTGCATTCTGCTGCCTACAAGAAACACACCTCAGAGACAAAAACAGACACTACCTCAGAGTGAAAGGCTGGAAAACAACTTTCCAAGCAAATGGTCAGAAGAAGCAAGCTAGAGTAGCCATTCTAATATCAAATAAAATCAATTTCCAACTAAAAGTCATCAAAAAAGATAAGGAAGGACACTTCATATTCATCAAAGGAAAAATCCACCAAGATGAACTCTCAATCCTAAATAACTATGCCCCAAATACAAGGGACCTACATACGTAAAAGAAACCTTACTAAAGCTCAAAACACACATTGCACCTCACACAATAATAGTGGGAGATTTCAACACCCCACTCTCATCAATGGACAGATCATGGAAACAGAAATTAAACAGTGATGTCGACAGACTAAGAGAAGTCATGAGCCAAATGGACTTAACAGATATTTATAGAACATTCTATCCTAAAGCAAAAGGATATACCTTCTTCTCAGCTCCTCATGGTACTTTCTCCAAAATTGACCATATAATTGGTCAAAAAACGGGCCTCAACAGGTACAGAAAGATAGAAATAATCCCATGCGTGCTATCGGACCACCACGGCCTAAAACTGGTCTTCAATAACAATAAGGGAAGAATGCCCACATATACATGGAAATTGAACAATGCTCTACTCAATGATAACCTGGTCAAGGAAGAAATAAAGAAAGAAATTAAAAACTTTTTAGAATTTAATGAAAATGAAGATACAACATACCCAAACTTATGGGACACAATGAAAGCTGTGCTAAGAGGAAAACCCATAGCGCTGAGTGCCTGCAGAAAGAAACAGGAAAGAGCATATGTCAGCAGCTTGACAGCACACCTAAAAGCTCTAGAACAAAAAGAAGCAAATACACCCAGGAGGAGTAGAAGGCAGGAAATAATCAAACTCAGAGCTGAAATCAACCAAGTAGAAACAAAAAGGACCATAGAAAGAATCAACAGAACCAAAAGTTGGTTCTTTGAGAAAATCAACAAGATAGATAAACCCTTAGCCAGACTAATGAGAGGACACAGAGAGTGCGTCCAAATTAACAAAATTAGAAATGAAAGGGGAGACATAACTACAGATTCAGAGGAAATTCAAAAAATCATCAGATCTTACTATAAAAACCTATATTCAACAAAATTTGAAAAAATCAGGAAATGGACAATTTCCTAGACAGATACCAGGTATCGAAGTTAAATCAGGAACAGATAAACCAGTTAAACAACCCCATAACTCCTAAGGAAATAGAAGCAGTCATTAAAGGTCTCCCAACCAAAAAGAGCCCAGGTCCAGACGGGTTTAGTGCAGAATTCTATCAAACCTTCATAGAAGACCTCATACCAATATTATCCAAAATGTTCCACAAAATTGAAACAGATGGAGCCCTACCGAATTCCTTCTACGAAGCCACAATTACTCTTATACCTAAACCACACAAAGACACAACAAAGAAAGAGAACTTCAGACCAATTTCCCTTATGAATATCGACGCAAAAATACTCAATAAAATTCTGGCAAACCGAATTCAAGAGCACATCAAAACAATCATCCACCATGATCAAGTAGGCTTCATCCCAGGCATGCAGGGATGGTTTAATATACGGAAAACCATCAACGTGATCCATTATATAAACAAACTGAAAGAACAGAACCACATGATCATTTCATTAGATGCTGAGAAAGCATTTGACAAAATTCAACACCCTTTCATGATAAAAGTCCTGGAAAGAATAGGAATTCAAGGCCCATACCTAAACATAGTAAAAGCCATATACAGCAAACCAGTTGCTAACATTAAACTAAATGGAGAGAAACTTGAAGCAATCCCACTAAAATCAGGGACTAGACAAGGCTGCCCACTCTCTCCCTACTTATTCAATATAGTTCTTGAAGTTCTAGCCAGAGCAATCAGACAACAAAAGGAGATCAAAGGGATACAGATCGGAAAAGAAGAAGTCAAAATATCACTATTTGCAGATGACATGATAGTATATTTAAGTGATCCCAAAAGTTCCACCAGAGAACTACTAAAGCTGATAAACAACTTCAGCAAAGTGGCTGGGTATAAAATTAACTCAAATAAATCAGTTGCCTTCCTCTATACAAAAGAGAAACAAGCCGAGAAAGAAATTAGGGAAACGACACCCTTCATAATAGACCCAAATAATATAAAGTACCTCGGTGTGACTTTAACCAAGCAAGTAAAAGATCTGTACAATAAGAACTTCAAGACACTGAGGAAAGAAATTGAAGAAGACCTCAGAAGATGGAAACATCTCCCGTGCTCATGGAATGGCAGGATTAATATAGTAAAAATGGCCATTTTACCAAAAGCAATCTACAGATTCAATGCAATCCCCATCAAAATACCAATCCAATTCTTCAAAGAGTTAGACAGAACAATTTGCAAATTCATCTGGAATAACAAAAAACCCAGGATAGCTAAAGCTATCCTCAACAATAAAAGGACTTCAGGGGGAATCACTATCCCTGAACTCAAGCAGTATTACAGAGCAATAGTGATAAAAACTGCATGGTATTGGTACAGGGACAGACAGATAGACCAATGGAATAGAATTGAAGACCCAGAAATGAACCCACACACCTATGGTCACTTGATTTTTGACAAAGGAGCCAAAACCATCCAATGGAAAAAAGATAGCATTTTCAGCAAATGGTGCTGGTTCAACTGGAGGGCAACATGTAGAAGAATGCAGATCGATCCATGCTTATCACCCTGTACAAAGCTTAAGTCCAAGTGGATCAAGGACCTCCACATCAAACCAGACACACTCAAACTAATAGAAGAAAAACTAGGGAAACATCTGGAAAACATGGGCACTGGAAAAAATTTCCTGAACAAAACACCAATGGCTTATGCTCTAAGATCAAGAATCTACAAATGGGATCTCATAAAACTGCAAAGCTACTGTAAGACAAAGGACACTGTGGTTAGGACAAAACGGCAACCAACAGATTGGGAAAAGATCTTTACCAATCCTACAACAGATAGAGGCCTTATATCCAAAATATACAAAGAACTCAAGAAGTTAGACCGCAGGGAAACTAATAACCCTATTAAAAAATGGGGTTCAGAGCTAAACAAAGAATTCACAGCTGAGGAATGCCGAATGGCTGAGAAACACCTAAAGAAATGTTCAACATCTTTAGTCATAAGGGAAATGCAAATCAAAACAACCCTGAGATTTCACCTCACACCAGTGCGATTGGCTAAGATCAAAAACTCAGGTGACAGCAGATGCTGGAGAGGATGTGGAGAAAGAGGAACACTCCTCCATTGTTGGTGGGATTGCAGACTGGTAAAACCATTCTGGAAATCAGTCTGGAGGTTCCTCAGAAAATTGGACATTGAACTGCCTGAGGATCCAGCTATACCTCTCTTGGGCATATACCCAAAAGATGCCTCAACATATAAAAGAGACACGTGCTCCACTATGTTCATCGCAGCCTTATTTATAATAGCCAGAAAATGGAAAGAACCCAGATGCCCTTCAACAGAGGAATGGATACAGAAAATGTGGTACATCTACACAATGGAATATTACTCAGCTATCAAACACAACGACTTTATGAAATTCGTAGGCAAATGGTTGGAACTGGAAAATATCATCCTGAGTGAGCTAACCCAATCACAGAAAGACATACATGGTATACACTCATTGATAAGTGGCTATTAGCCCAAATGCTTGAATTACCCTATATCCCTAGAACCAACGAAACTCAAGACGGATGTCAAAATGTGAATGCTTCACTCCTTCTTTAAATGAGGAAAAAGAATACCCTTAGCAGGGAAGGGAGAGGCAAAGATTAAAACAGAGACTTAAGGAACACCCATTCAGAGCCTGCCCCACATGTGGCCCATACATATACAGCCACCCAATTAGACAAGATGGATGAAGCAAAGAAGTGCAGACCGACAGGAGCCGGATGTAGATCTCTCCTGAGAGACACAGCCAGAATACAGCAAATACAGAGGCGAATGCCAGCAGCAAACCACTGAACTGAGAATAGGTCCCCTATTGAAGGAATCAGAGAAAGAACTGGAAGAGCTTGAAGGGGCTCGAGACCCCAAAAGTACAACAATGCCAAGCAACCAGAGCTTCCAGGGACTAAGCTACTACCTAAAGACTATACATGGACTGACCCTGGACTCTGACCCCATAGGTAGCAATGAATATCCTAGTAAGAGCACCAGTGGAAGGGGAAGCCCTGGGTCCTGCTAAGACTGAACCCCCAGTGAACTAGTCTATGGGGGGAGGGCGGCAATGGGGGGAGGGTTGGGAGGGCAACACCCATAAGGAAGGGGAGGGGGGAGGGTGATGTTTGCCCGGAAACCGGGAAAGGGAATAACACTCGAAATGTATATAAGAAATACCCAAGTTAATAAAAAAAAATAAAAAAAATTAAAAAAAAAACAGGCCTCAACAGTTACAGAAAGATAGAAAAAATCCCATGCGTGCTATCGGACCACCACAGCCTAAAACTGGTCTTCAATAACAATAAGGGAAGAATGCCCACATATACGTGGAAATTGAACAATGCTCTACTCAATGATAACCTGGTCAAGGAAGAAATAAAAAAAGAAATTAAAGACTTTTTAGAATTTAATGAAAATGAAGGTACAACATACCCAAACTTATGGGACACAATGAAAGCTGTGCTAAGAGGAAAACTCATAGCTCTGAGTGTCTGCAGAAAGAAACAGGAAAGAGCATATGTCAGCAGCTTGACAGCACACCTAAAGCTCTGGAACAAAAAGAAGCAAATACACCCAGGAGGAGTAGAAGGCAGGAAATAATCAAACTCAGAGCTGAAATCAACCAAGTAGAAACAAAAAGGACCATAGAAAGAATCAACAGAACCAAAAGTTGGTTCTTTGAGAAAATCAACAAGATAGATAAACCCTTAGCCAGACTAATGAGAGGACACAGAGAGTGTGTCCAAATTAACAAAATCAGAAATGAAAAGGGATACATAACTACAGATTCAGAGGAAATTCAAAAAATCATCAGATCTTACTATAAAAGCCTATATTCAACAAAACTTGAACATCTGGAGGAAATGGACAATTTCCTAGACAGATACCAGGTACCGAAGTTAAATCAGGAACAGATAAACCAGTTAAACAACCCCATAACTCCTAAGGAAATAGAAGCAGTCATTAAAGGTCTCCCAACCAAAAAGAGCCCAGGTCCAGACGGGTTTAGTGCAGAATTCTATCAGACCTTCATAGAAGACCTCATACCAATATTATCCAAACTATTCCACAAAATTGAAAGAGATGGAGCACTACTGAATTCCTTCTATGAAGCCACAGTTACATTTATACCTAAACCACACAAAGACCCAACAAAGAAAGAGAACTTAGACCAATTTCCCTTATGAATATCGACGCAAAAATACTCAATAAAATTCTGGCAAACTGAATCCAAGAGCACATCAAAACAATCATCCACCATGATCAAGTAGGCTTCATCCCAGGCATGCAGGGATGGTTTAATATAGGGAAAACCATCAACGTGATCCATTATATAAACAAACGGAAAGAAAAAAACCACATGATCATTTCATTAGATGCTGAGAAAGCATTTGACAAAATTCAACACCCCTTCATGATAAAAGTCCTGGAAAGAATAGGAATTCAAGGCCCATACCTAAACATAGTAAAAGCCATATACAGCAAACCAGTTGCTAACATTAAACTAAATGGAGAGAAAATTGAAGCAATCCCACTAAAATCGGGGACTAGACAAGGCGGCCCACTCTCTCCCTACTTATTCAATATAGTTCTTGAAGTTCTAGCCAGAGCAATCAGACAACAAAAGGAGCTCAAGGGGATACAGATCGGAAAAGAAGAAGTCAAAATATCACTATTTGCAGATGATATGATAGTTTATTTAAGTGATCCCAAAAGTTCCACCAGAGAACTACTAAAGCTGATAAACAACTTCAGCAAAGTGGCTGGGTAGAAAATTAACTCAAATAAATCAGTAGCCTTCCTCTACACAAAAGAGAAACAAGCCGAGAAAGAAATTAGGGAAACAACAGCCTTCATAATAGATCCAAATAATATAAAGTACCTCGGTGTGACTTTAACCAAGCAAGTAAAAGATCTGTACAATAAGAACTTCAAGACTCTGAAGAAAGAAATTGAAGAAGACCTCAGAAGATGGAAAGATCTCCCATGCTCATGGATTGGCAGGATTAATATAGTAAAAATGGCCATTCTACCAAAAGAAATCTACAGATTCAATGCAATCCCCATCAAAATACCAGTCCAATTCTTCAAAGAGTTAGACAGAACAATTTGCAAATTCATAGGAATAACAAAAAACCCAGGATAGCTAAAACTATCCTCAACAATAAAAGGACTTCAGGGGGAATCACTATCCCTGAACTCAAGCAGTATTACAGAGCAATAGTGATAAAAACTGCATGGTATTGGTACAGAGACAGACAGATAGACCAATGGAACAGAATTGAAGACCCAGAAATGAACCCACACACCTATGGGCCTTGATTTTTGACAAAGGAGTCAAAACCATCCAATGGAAAAAAGATAGCATTTTCAGCAAATGGTGCTGGTTCAACTGGAGGTCAACATGTAGAAGAATGCAGATCGATCCATGCCTATTACCCTGGACAAAGCTTAAGTCCAAGTGCATCAAGGACCTCCACATCAAACCAGATACACTCAAACTAATAGAAGAAAAACTAGGGAAGCATCTGGAACACATGGGCACTGGAAATATTTCCTGAACAAAACACCAATGGCTTATACTCTAAGACCAAGAATCAACAAATGGGATCTCATAAAACTGCAAAGCTTCTGTAAGGCAAAGGACACTGTGGTTGGGACAAAACGGTAACCAACAGATTGGGAAAAGATCTTTACCAATCCTACAACAGATAGAGGCCTTATATCCAAAATATACAAAGAACTCAAGAAGTTAGACCGCAGGGAGACAATAACCCTATTAAAACTGTGGTTCATAGCTATACAAAGAATTCACAGCTGAGGAATGCCGAATGGCGGAGAAACACCTAAAGAAATGTTCAACATCTTTAGTCATAAGGGAAATGCAAATCAAAACAACCCTGAGATTTCACCTCACACCAGTGAGAATGGCTAAGACCAAAAACTCAGATGACAGCAGATGTTGGCGAAGATGCGGAGAAAGAGGAACACTCCTCCATTGTTGGTGGGATTGCAGACTGGTACAACAGTTCTGTAAATCAGTCTGGAGGTTCCTCAGAAAATTGGGCATTGAACTGCCTGAGGATCCAGCTATACCTCTCTTGTGCATATACCCAAAAGATGCCCCAACATATAAAAAAGACACGTGCTCCACTATGTTCATAGCAGCCTTATTTATAATAGCCAGAAGCTGGAAAGAACCCAGATGCCCTTCCACAGAGGTATGGATACAGAAAATGTGGTACATCTACACAATGGAATATTACTCAGCTATCAAAAACAATGACTTTATGAAATTCGTAGGCAAATGGTTGGAACTGGAAAATATCATCCTGAGTGAGCTAACCCAATCACAGAAAAACACACATGGTATGCACTCATTGATAAGTGGCTATTAGCCCAAATGCTTGAATTACCCTAGATGCCTAGAACTAATGAAACTCAAGACGGATGATCAAAATGTGAATGCTTCACTCCTTCTTTAAACGGGGAACAAGAATACCCTTGGCAGGAAAGAGAGAGGCAAAGATTAAAACAGAGACTGAAGGAACACCCATTCAGAGCCTGCCCCACATGTGGCTCATACATATACAGCCGTCCAATTAGACAAGATGGATGAAGCAAAGAAGTGCAGGCCGACAGGAGCCGGATGTAGATCGCTCCTGAGAGACACAGCCAGAATACAGCAAACACAGAGGCGAATGCCAGCAGCAAACCACTGAACTGAGAATAGGACTCCCGTTGAAGGAATCAGAGAAAGAACTGGAAGAGCTTGAAGGGGCTCGAGACCTCAAAAGTACAACAATGTCAAGCAACCAGAGCTTCCAGGGACTAAGCCACTACCTAAAGACTATACATGGACTGACCCTGGACTCTGACCTCATAGGTAGCAATGAATATCCTAGTAAGAGCCCCAGTGGAAGGGGAAGCCCTGGGTCCTGCTAAGACTGAACCCCCAGTGAACTAGATTGTTGGGGTGAGGACGGCAATGGGGGGAGGATGGGGAGGGGAACACCGATAAGAAAGGGGAGCGGGAGGGGGATGTTTGCCCGGAAACCGGGAAAGGGAATAACACTTGAAATGTGTATAAGAAATACTCAAGTTAATAAAAAAAGAAAAAGAAAACATTCTACAATTTAAGAGCAATTATATGACTGTATGTATAATGTGAAAGAGTTCTTTCTCAATGTAGACTTAAAGTTCTTATTGTGTTCTAAGAGCAAAGAAACTATTTCGTTGCAAAATTATATGCACTGAAACCTTAACTAATGTATTTTTCAGGTACTGTTTAGACCCTCTGAGGTTATTTACCTTTGTCACTTGCTATACTCTAGAGATATGTACACTCAACTAAAATCTACCAAAGACATGGGTGTCTGGACCTGCCAGTAAGCTGGTAGCGAGTATATTAAACATATGTGACAATTAAGACAAACAGTAATCCCACTAAAGAGTGAATTTATGGTTATGACTGAGGTAAGACACTGATCTGGAGTAATTCATACTACACAGTAAGCAAAGTCAGGGAATGAGATTTTATTAATTAAAGAGAAAAGACCAACTACAAGTCTTTACTTGAATTTAGTAGAACTGTAGGGTCTGAGAACTCTTATTCAGAGCTTTGAAAATGTTCCCTAACTCCTCCATTGTTGGTGGGATTGCAAACTGGTAAAACCACTCTGGAAATAAGTCTAGAGGTTCCTCAGAAAATTGGACATTCCACTACGTGAGGATCCAACCATACCTCTCCTGGGCATATACCCAAAAGCTTCTCCAACATACAACAAAGACACATGCTCCACTATGTTCGTTGCACTCTATTTTATAATAGCCAGAAGCTGGAAAGAACCCAGATGCCTTCAACAGAGGAATGGATACAGAAAATGTGGTACATCTACACAATGGTATAGATCAAAAACAATGACGTCATGAAATTCATAGGCAAATGGATTGAACTAGAAAATATCAACCTGAGTGCAGTAACCCAATCACAGAAAAACAAACATGGTATGTACTCAGTGATAAGTGGGTATTAGCCCAAAAGCTCAAATTACCCAAGATGCAATCAACAGACCACATGAAGCTCAAGAAGAAGGATGAATAAAGTGTGGATGCTTCACTCCTTCTTAAAAGGGGGAAAAAAGGGGGATATGTAGGCAAATTTTAGAGCAGAGACTGAAGGAATGGCCATTCAGAGCCTGCCCCACATATGGCCCATATATATATATATATATATATATATATATATATATATATATATAGCCACCAAACTAGATAAGACTGATGAAGCTAAGAAGTGCACACTGACAGGAGCCTAAGCGAATGCTAGCAGCAAACCATTGAACTGAGAACAGACCTCTGTTGGAGGAATTAGAGAAAGGATTGAAAGAGCTGAAGGGGCTTGCAACTCTATAAGAACAACAATGCCAACCAGCCAGAGCTCCCAGGGACTAAACCACAACCCAAAGACTATATACATGGACTGACCCATGGTTCCAGCTGCATATGTACCAGAGGATGGCCTTGTTGGGCACCCATGGAAGGAGAAGCCCTTGGTCCTGCCAGTGTTGGACTCCCAGTGTAGGGGGATGTCTGGGGGAGGGGGAGACGGCAAGGGGGTTAGATGGGGAGAGGAACACCCTTATAGAAATAGAGGGGAATGAGATAAGGGGCTTATGTCTGGGAAACTGGGAAAGGGAATAACATTTGAAATGTAAATTTAAAAAAAAAAGAAATACTCAAGTTAATTTTAAAAAAAGGAGGAAGAAAGAAGAGAAACATAGTAGATTGACAACATACTTGGAGTAAGCATTCTTGTATTATAAAATATGAATACAGTAAAATATCTTCTTATTTACAATGTGCTAAAAGCCTCCATCCCTTTGGGACTTCTGGTCCAAAGCCAGGTTCCCTGTAGTTCTTCCCTATTACCATCTCAGTCTTTCTTCTAACCCATATTCATTCTACTGTGACTCCTACCCACTGAACAGCACTCCACTGGGAGCCCAGAGCTTCAGTTCTTCTCTGGGACTCAGGGAACCCATAGCCACCTGTAATTGGCTCAGAACCAGATTGGAGTAATGGCAAATGGAGAATGGAATGGCCACTCAACAAGAGTAAGAATAGATATGCACACAAAAAAATACCTCAAACATCTTAACTTCACATACTTAAATTCCCAAATAAAAACAAACAAGCTAGGCATCATACCTCCTCTAGAAGCCTCTGCCCTACTGTCATAGACCCTGAGAGGAGAAAATGCAGCTGAAATGTAAGACAAGGACCTTAGCAATTGTGACTATGCTCAAAGACAATAAAGAAGTTATGAATAAATCATTTTAATATACCATGAAAATACAGCTAAATAATATAATGAAAACAATTCAAGACCTGAAAGTGGAAATTAACAGAGGAATAGAATCACTAAATAAAAGTCAAAATGAAATAAAACTCAAACTGAAAGAACAAAACCACATGATCATTTCATTAGATGCTGAGAAAGCATTTGACAAAATTCAACACCCCTTCATGATAAAAGTCCTGGAAAGAATAGGAATTCAAGGCCCATACCTGAACATGGTAAAAGCCATATACAGCAAACCAGTTGCTAACATTAAACTAAATGGAGAGAAACTTGAAGCAATCCCACTAAAATCAGGGACTAGACAAGGCTGCCCACTCTCTCCCTACTTATTCAATATAGTTCTTGAAGTTCTAGCCAGAGCAATCAGACAACAAAAGGATGTCAAGGGGATAGAGATCGGAAAAGAAGAAGTCAAAATATCACTATTTGCAGATGATATGATAGTTTATTTAAGTGATCCCAAAAGTTCCACCAGAGAACTACTAAAGCTGATAAACAACTTCAGCAAAGTGGCTGGGTATAAAATTAACTCAAATAAATCAGTTGCCTTCCTCTATACAAAAGGGAAACAAGCCGAGAAAGAAATTAGGGAAACGACACCCTTCATAATAGACCCAAATAATATAAAGTACCTCGGAGTGACTTTAACAAAGCAAGTAAAAGATCTGTACAATAAGAACTTCAAGACACTGAAGAAGGAAATTGAAGAAGACCTCAGAAGATGGAAAGATCTCCCATGCTCATGGATTGGCAGGATTAATATAGTAAAAATGGCCATACTACCAAAAGCAATCTACAGATTCAATGCAATCCCCATCAAAATACCAATCCAATTCTTCAAAGAGTTAGACAGAACAATTTGCAAATTCATCTGGAATAACAAAAAACCCAGGATAGCTAAAGCTATCCTCAACAATGAAAGGACTTCAGGGGGAATCACTATCCCTGAACTCAAGCAGTATTACAGAGCAATAGTGATAAAAACTGCATGGTATTGGTACAGAGACAGACAGATAGACCAATGGAATAGAATTGAAGACCCAGAATTGAACCCACACACATATGGTCACTTGATTTTTGACAAAGGAGCCAAAACCATCCAATGGAAAAAAGATAGCATTTTCAGCAAATGGTGCTGGTTCAACTGGAGGTCAACATGTAGAAGAATGCAGATCGATACATGCTTATCACCCTGTACAAAGCTTAAGTCCAAGTGGATCAAGGACCTCCACATCAAAGCAGACACACTCAAACTAATAGAAGAAAAAGTAGGGAAGCATCTGGAACACATGGGCACTGGAAAAAATTTCCTGAACAAAACACCAATGGCTTACGCTCTAAGATCAAGAATTGACAAATGGGATCTCATAAAACTTCAAAGCTTCTGTAAGGCAAAGGACACTGTGGTTAGGACAAAACGGTAACCAACAGATTGGGAAAAGATCTTTACCAATCCTACAACAGATAGAGGCCTTATATCCAAAATATACAAAGAACTCAAGAAGTTAGACCACAGGGAAACAAATAACCCTATTAAAAAATGGGGCTCAGAGCTAAACAAAGAATTCACAGCTGAGGAATGCTGAATGGCGGAGAAACACCTAAAGAAATGTTCAACATCTTTAGTCATAAGGGAAATGCAAATCAAAACAACCCTGAGATTTCACCTCACACCAGTGAGAATGGCTAAGATCAAAAACTCAGGGGACAACAGATGCTGGCGAGGATGTGGAGAAAGAGGAACACTCCTCCATTGTTGGTGGGATTGCAGACTGGTACAACAGTTCTGTAAATCAGTCTGGAGGATCCTCAGAAAATTGGACATTGAACTGCCTGAGGATCCAGCTATACCTCTCTTGGGCATATACCCAAAAGATGCCCCAACATATAAAAGAGACACATGCTCCACTATGTTCATTGCAGCCTTATTTATAATAGCCAGAAGCTGGAAAGAACCCAGATGCCCTTCAACAGAGGAATGGATACAGAAAATGTGGTACATCTACACAATGGAATATTACTCAGCTATCAAAAACAATGACTTTATGAAATTCGTAGGCAAATGGCTGGAACTGGAAAATATCATCCTGAGTGAGCTAACCCAAACACAGAAAGACATACATGGTATGCACTCACTGATAAGTGGCTATTAGCCCAAATGCTTGAATTACCCTAAATGCCTAGAACAAATGAAACTCAAGACAGATGATCAAAATGTGAATGGTTCACTCCTTCTTTAAAATGGGAACAAGAATACCCTTGGCAGGATAGAGAGAGGCAAAGATTAAAACAGAGACTGAAGGAACACCCATTCAGAGTCTGCCCCACATGTGGCCCATGCATATACAGCCATCCAATTAGACAAGATGGATGAAGCAAAGAAGTGCAGACCGACAGGAGCCGGATGTAGATCACTCCTGAGAGACACAGCCAGAATACAGCAAATACAGAGGTGAATACCAGCAGCAAACCACTGAACTGAGAATAGGACCCCCGTTGAAGGAATCAGAGAAAGAACTGGAAGAGCTTGAAGGGGCTCGAGACCCCATATGTACAACAATGCCAAGCAACCAGAGCTTCCAGGGACTAAGCCACTACCTAAAGACTATACATGGACTGACCCTGGACTCTGACCTCATAGGTAGCAATGAATATCCTAGTAAGAGCACCAGTGGAAGGGGAAGCCCTGGGTCCTGCTAAGACTGAACCCCCAGTGAACTAGACTGTTGGGGGGAGGGGGACAATGGGAGGAGGGTGGGGAGAGGAACACCGATAAGAAAGGGGAGGGGGGAGGGGGATGTTTGCCCGGAAACCGGGAAAGGGAATAACACTCAAAATGTATATAAGAAATATTCAAGTTAATAATAAAAAAAAAAGAAATAAAACTCAAAATAAAAAGCTCAGGAAAATATTTTTCGGCAAGTCTAGAACAAGAACATCTATAGAATGAGAAAAGAGACTTTGCGTTTCTGTAGGACTAGGATAAAGAGAATTGAGAGGAGACTGCTAAAGGTATGGGGTTTCTTTTGAGGGTGAGGAATGAGTTTGGAATTAGATAGTTCTAACAGTTATGCAACCTTAAAAAAACTCAGGAAAAAAAGACAGGAAAGAGAGAATCTTGGGTCTTAAAGATACGATTATACAAAGAACACAAGAAGCTAGACTCCAGAGAATCAAGTAATCTTATTTTAAAATGGGGTACAGAACTATATAATGAATTCTCAACTGGGGAATAATGAATGGCTGAGAAGCACTGAAAGAAATGTTCAACATCCTTAGTCATCAGAGAAATGCAAATCAAAACAACCCTGAGATTCCACCTCACACCAGTCAGAATCGCTAAGACAAAAACTCAAAAACAGATGTTGGAGAGTATGTGGAGAAAGACAAACACTCCTTCATTGTTGGTGGGATTGCAATCTGGTAAAACCACTCTGGAAATCAGTATGGAGGTTCCTCAGAAAATTGGACATTGCACTACCTGAGGACCCAGCTATACCTCTCTTGGGCATATACCCAAAATATGCTCCAACATATAAAAAAGACACGTGCTCCACTATGTTCATAGCAGCCTTATTTATAATAGCCAGAAGCTGGAAAGAACCCAGATGCCCTTCAACAGAGGAATGGGTACAGAAAATGTGGTACATCTACACAATGGAGTACTACTCAGATATTAAAAACAGTGACTTCATGAAATTCTTAGGCAAAAGGATGGAACTGGAAAATATCATCCTGAGTGATGTAACCCAATTACATAAAAACACACAATGTATGCACTCACCGATAAGTCAATATTAGCCTAAAATCTCAGATTACCCAAGATACAATCCACAGACCAAATGAAGCTCAAGAAAAAAGAATGACTTAAGTACAGATGCTTCAGTACTTCTTAGAAAGGGGAACAAAAGTATTCACAGGAGGAAAAACGGAGACTGAAGGACAGGCCATCCAGAGACTGCCCCACCTGGGGATCCAGCCCATATACAGCAACCAAACCCAGACAATAATGCTGATGCTAAGAAGTGCATGCTGACAGGAGCTTGATATAACTATCCTCTTAGAGGCTCTGCCAGAGCATGACAAATACAGAGGAGGATGCTTGTAGCTAACCATTGAACTGAGAACAGGGACCCCAGTGGAATAAGAAAAAGGATTTAAGGAGCTGAAGGGATTTGCAACCCTATAAGAACAACAATACCAACCAGCCAGAGCTCCAAGGACTAAATCACCATCTAAAGAGTACACATGGACATATCCATGGCTCCAGCTGCATATGTAGCAGAGGGTGGCCTTGTTGGGCACCAATGGGAGGAGAAGCCCTTGGTCTTGCCAAGGCTCAATGCCCCAGTGTAGGGGAATGTCAGGGCAGGGAGGCAGGAAAGGGTGGGTGGGTAGGTGGGGGACACTCTCATAGTCGCAGGGAGATGGGGATGGGATAGGGGTTTATGAATGAGAAACTGGGAAAGGGGATAACATTTGAAATGTAAATAAAAAATCCAACAAAACGAATTTATTCCACCAAAGTAGAAAACCTAAAAACAGTGAATGAATTTCTTAATATATACAACCTATCAAAGTCAAAATGAAATAAGCAATTTTAAAAAGACTATAGTCCTTAATGAATTAGAAGCAGTAATTAAAATCTCCCAACCCAGAACAAGCAGGCCAGACAGATTCAGCATAGAATTATACCAGACCTTCATAAAAGAGCTAACACCAAAATTCCTCTAATTATTCCACAAAACAGAAACTAAATGGACATTTCCAAATTCTTCTTATGAAGCAGTCATTATGCTGATACCAAAATCACACAAAGACCGAATGAAGAAGGACACAAACTCCAATCCCTAAAATAGAGGCTTTATGCAAATTGGTGTCTTCTGAGAAAGGGAAAATCAGTTTTTAGTTTTGGGGGTATTGTTTTTTCCCCCAATGGCAAATTACTAAGTAAATCAGCCACACTCCAAGGCAAGTCTCATGCCCAGAAGTAGTCTAACAACACACACACACACACACACACACACACACACACACACTACCACCACCACCACCCTCAACAACAACAACAACAACCAACGAACAAACAAACAAACAACCTTTCGAGTTTTTTTTGTGTGTGCCTCTTATTGTGTTTGCTGTGGAAATCTTTCCGGAATGAGTACTCTGACACCAATAAGGGTGGAAAAGAAGAGATGCTATCAGTGGACTGAAGCCAGGACAGCTCCTAAAAGGCTGATATTTGGATCTAGTTTATATTCTTATCTTATATTCTAAAACCACAAGTGCGGGCAAGCAAGCAAGTTCTTACAGAAGCCTATGTGTCAGCCAGCTAGTTGTTAAGGGCAGTGACCCATTGCTTGAGTAATTCCTCCAGGCCATTCTGTTGCAGGTAACAAGTGAAGTCAGGCTTAGCAAAAGGCAGTACAAGCAAGTGCTTTAAGTAATTCACTAAGTAAGGCAATATCTAATAATTGGTCTTTCCTACCTTATCCTACTTCACTCTGTTTTAATTTTATTCTATTGCTTTTCAGTGTTTGTTACATTGTTTGTTTGTCTGTTTGTTTTTGGAGTGACAGAGAACCATAAAGTTACGTAGGGAGAAATGAGTTGTGAGGATGTAAAGAAAATGACCAAAATATATTGTATGAATATGTATGCATATACATATAATATACTAAGGAAACACAAAGCAAATATAAAACACATTAGTAATGATTCCTAACAGCTTTCTCAGAAAACCACTTAGACTTACTGGCTATGAACAAGATTATGAAGGCTTCGTATTTAGTCTGACTTAGGTCCTCATAATCAAGGAAAATCAAGCCTTCAGGTCTCAAAACAAGAATCTGTATTTCAGGACTGGAAGAGCTTGAAGGGGCTCGAGACCCCATATGAATAACAATGCCAACCAATACCCTTGGGAGGGAATAGGGAGGCAAAGTTTAGAACAGAGGCAGAAGGAACACCCATTCAGAACCTGCCCCACATGTGACCCATACATATACAGCCACCCAACTGGATAAGATGGATGAAGCAAAGAAATGCAGGCTGACAAGAAACAGATGTAGATCGCTCCTAAGAGACACAGCCAGAATACAACAAATACATAGGCGAATGCCAGCAGCAAACCACTGAACTGAGAACAGGACCCCCGTTGAAGGAATCTTAGAAAGGACTGAAAGAGCTTAAAGGGCTTGAGACCCCATATGAACAACAATGCCAACCAACCAGAGCTTCCAGGACTAAGCCACTACTCAAAGACTATCCATGGACTGACCCTGGGCTCCAACCTCATAGGTAGCAATGAATAGCCTAGTAAGAGCACCAGTGGAAGGGGAAACCCTTGGTCCTGCCAAGACTGAACCCCCAGTGAACGGGATTGTTGTGGGGAGGGCGGTAATTGGGGGAGGATGGGGAGGGGAACACCCCTATAGAAGGGGAGGAAGAGGGGTTAGAGGGACGTTGGCCTGGAAACCGGGAAAGGGAATAACAATCGAAATGTAAATAAGAAATACTCAAGTTAATAAAGATGGGGAAAAAAGATTCAAAACAAATAAACCTACTGAACTAGCAACCCACAAAAAAAAAAAAAGAATCTGTATTTCAGGAACATAATGATTGCAGGGACACAACCTGACTTCCACCTCTCCAATAAGGAATCAATAGGGACTCCATGTTTCTCCTTACAGGGCTCATGTGAGGGCTGCAGGTTGGGAGTGATGCACTGGGGTAGAAGCACCAGTTTGGAAAATAAAGAATCAACCCAGCATCTTGGTACTCTCTTAACTTAGCCTTCTTTATGCAGCTTCTACTTTGATGATAAAGCAATAATAATTGATCTTCATGGTTTACTGTGAAGATTAAATGAGATAAAATATTTAAAGCTCTTAGCACCATGCCTATCACTCCACAGGATCTCAGCAAGTGCCTTACTTTAGCCAGCTGTTCCAGTGATAGGCCAGTGAACTGTTTGCATGAATAAGAACCCAAGGATAAGCAGCATTATTCTTTCCACTTAATAAAATCAAAACAAAGGTGTATAAAAAGAGTGGAGTAATATAAAAAAAATCACAATTTGAAAGGGGTAAGTTAGCATGAGCTAATGACAGTCAAGAAAAAAATAAGTTCTGCCCATGGGAATTTGCAAAATAGACCTCTGTCCCCAAAATCAGGGTTTTTTTCCTGTGAATTCTCTAGAAGAGTTTGACCATACTGATGTGGGGGTGGGGGGCGGTTGGCTACCTGAATGTAGAATAGGTGTTTCTATCCACTGCTGGTACCTTTACCATCTCCATGACAAATCTCTCCATTCTACCTCAAAGCATTCTGTATAGTACACTCAGTTCGCTCTGTCATTACCAATTTGCTTTCCAGTTATTTAATCTTTTATTTAATCTTTTTCCCAACTAGACTGTGGCATGCAGAGTGCGGGTGAGTCTGTCATCACTGCTTGACCATCATTGTGTATTCTGCAGCATGGGACTCACAATAGGTAAACAAGATGTTTGAGTTAGGAAGCAAGGATGGGAGACATAGAGGGGAAAGGGAGGGAAGGAGTCAGGAAGTCACAAAGCAAGAACCTTAGAAGATAGAATGGGTAAGAAAAAGTTCTCTGGGGGCTGGAGAGTTGGCTCAGTGGTTAAGAGCACCCGACTACTCTTCCAGAGGTCCTGAGTTCAATTTCCAGCAACCACATGGTGGCTCACAACCATCTGATCGATGCCCTCTTCTGGTGTGTCTGAAGACAGCTACAGTGTACTTGTATATAATAAATGAATAAATCTTAAAAAAAAAAGTTTTCTGATAGTTCAAAGACAAGAGCTATCACCCTTGATTTGGGCACAGAACTCTGCATGAGCTTCTGAGAAGAGCTCCATTTCCCTGCACCATGGTACACAGTAGAGTGAACTCTTGAGAAAGCAGGGCACATGCATGTCTTGGTACAACATGAGGTCTTAGAGGAGGTGTCTTTAGAGTTGAGGCTATTTGTGACAGGAATATCACACTTGCCAATGAGGAGCCCCTGATATGTCTGGGTTAGAAATAAGACAAACTCTAGAAAGACACATCTGGTAAAGTACGTATGTGGGATATGAGTGGGAAGAAGTAGGAAGCAGGGGTGTTTCTCAGCACCACCTCACACTCTCCTGTTATTTCTAGGACACAGTTGTATTTACACTGGCAAACAGCCTTTAAGGCTACACACTTACTACACTTAAAAAACAGAGGACAGGGGAGGGAGAGCTAAACCTTCAGAGAGGCAGACACGCCTGGGAAACCAGAAGAGACTGCACTCTGCACACACATCTCAGACGCCAGAGGAAAACACCAAATGCCATCTGGAACCCTGGTGCACTGAAGCTCCCAGAAACGGCGGCACAGATCTTCCTGGTTGCTGCCGCCACAGAGAGCTCGTGGGCAGCACCACGCGAGCAAACTTGAGCCTCGGGACCACAGGTAAGACCAACTTTTCTGCTCCAAGAGACCTGCCTGGTGAACTCGGGACACACAGAGGCAGAATTCCTCTAGGACCGGGCACTCCCTGTGTTTACCGGGAGTCCCACACCCGCGGATCCCAGCGCGCAGGAGCTCTCTGCTCCCAGACCCCGTGGGAGAGAGACTGCACCGCCTGGTCAGGTGGGCACTCCTGAGGCTGCAGAGCGGAAGAGACCACCAACACTGCCCACCCCTGCCCACTTCCCTGGCCCAAGAGGAAACTGTATAAGGCCTCTGGGTTCCCGTGGGGGAGGGCCCAGGAGCGGCAGGACCCCTGAGCCTGAGACACCGCCGGAACCTGAAGGAAACAGACCAGATAAACAGTTCTCTGCACCCAAATCCCGTGGGAGGGAGAGCTAAACCTTCAGAGAGGCAGACACTCCTGGGAAACCAGAAGAGACTGCACTCTGCACACACATCTCAGACACCAGAGGAAAACACCAAACGCCATCTGGAACCCTGGTACACTGAAGCTCCCGGAAACGGCAGCGCAGATCTTCCTGGTTGCTGCCACCGCAGAGAGCCCGTGGGCAGCACCCCGAGAGCGAACTTGAGCCTCGGGACCACAGGTAAGACCAACTTTTCTGCTGCAAGTGACCTGCCTGGTGAACTCAAGACACAGGCCCACAGGAACAGCTGAAGACCTGTAGAGAGGAAAAACTACACGCCCTAAAGCAGAACACTCTGTCCCCATAACAGGCTGAAAAAAAACAGGAAAACAGGTCTACAGCACTCCTGACACAGGCTTATAGGACAGTCTAGCCACTGTCAGAAATAGCAGAACAAAGTCACACTACAGATAATCTGATGGCGAGAGGCAAGCACAGGAACCCAAGCAACAGAAACCAAGACTAAATGGCACCATCGGAGCCCAATTCTCCCATCAAAACAAACATGGAATATCCAAACACACCAGAAAAGGAAGATCTAGTTTCAAAATCATATTTGATCATGATGCTGGAGGACTTCAAGAAAGACGTGAAGAACTCCCTTAGAGAACAAGTAGAAGCCTACAGAGAGGAATCGCAAAAATGCCTGAAAGAATTCCAGGAAAACATAAATAAACAAGTAGAAGCCCATAGAGAGGAGACACAAAAATCCCTGAAAGAATTCCAGGAAAACACAATCAAACAGTTGAAGGAATTAAAAATGGAAATAGAAGCAATCAAGAAAGAACACATGGAAACAACCCTGGATATAGAAAACCAAAAGAAGAGACAAGGAGCTGTAGATACAAGCTTCACCAACAGAATACAAGAGATGGAAGAGAGAATCTCAGGAGCAGAAGATTCCATAGAAATCATTGACTCAACTGTCACAGATAATGTAAAGTAGAAAAAGCTAATGGTCCAAAACACACAGGAAATCCAGGACTCAATGAGAAGATCAAACCTAAGGATAATAGGTATAGAAGAGAGTAAAGACTCCCAGCTCAAAGGACCAGTAAATATCTTCAACAAAATTATAGAAGAAAACTTCCCTAACCTAAAAAAAGAGATACCCATAGGCATACAAGAAGCCTACAGAACTCAAAATAGATTGGACCAGAAAACAAACACCTCCCGTCACATAATATTCAAAACACCAAACGCACAAAATAAAGAAAGAATATTAAAAGCAGTAAGGGAAAAAGGTCAAGTAACATATAAAGTCAGGCCTATCAGAATCACACCAGACTTCTCGCCAGAAACTATGAAGGCCAGAAGATCCTGGACAGATGTCATACAGACCCTAAGATAACACAAATGCCAGCCCAGGTTACTGTATCCTGCAAAACTCTCAATTAACATAAATGGAGAAACCAAGATATTCCATGACAAAACCAAATTTATACACTATCTTTCTACAAATCCAGCACTACAAAGGATAATAAATGGTAAAGCCCAACATAAGGAGGCAAGCTATACCCTAGAAGAAGCAAGAAACTAATCGTCTTGGCAACAAAACAAAGAGAAGAAAAGCACACAAACATAACCTCATATCCAAATATGAATATAACAGGAAGCAATAATCACTATTCCTTAATATCTCTCAACATCAATGGCCTCAACTCCCCAATAAAAAGACATAGATTAACAAACTGGATATGCAACGAGGACCCTGCATTCTGCTGCCTACAAGAAACACACCTCAGAGACAAAGACAGACACTACCTCAGAGTGAAAGGCTGGAAAACAACTTTCCAAGCAAATGGTCGGAAGAAGCAAGCTGGAGTAGCCATTCCAATATCAAATAAAATCAATTATCAACTAAAAGTTGTCAAAAAAGATAAGGAAGGACACTTCATATTCATCAAACGAAAAATCCACCAAGATGCACTCTCAATCCTAAATAAATATGCCCCAAATACAAGGGCACCTACAAACGTAAAAGAAACCTTACTAAAGCTCAAAACACACATTGCACCTCACACAATAATAGTAGGAGATTTCAACACCCCACTCTAATCAATGGACAGATCATGGAAATAGAAATTAAACAGAGACATAGACAGACTAAGAGAAGTCATGAGCCAAATGGACCTAACACATATTTATAGAACATTCTATCCTAAAGCAAAAGGATATACCTTCTTCACAACTCCTCATGGTACTTTCTCCAAAACTGACCATATAATTGGTCAAAATAATGGGCCTCAACAGGTACAGAAAGATAGAAATAATCTCATGCGTGCTATCAGACCACCACGGCCTAAAACTGGTCTTCAATAACAATAACGGAAGAATGCCCACATACACGTGGAAACTGAACAATGCTCTACTCAATGATAACCTGGTCAAGGAAGAAATAAAAAAAGAAATTAAAGACTTTTTAGAATTTAATGAAAATGAAGGTACAACATACCCAAACATATGGGACACAATAAAAGCTGTCCTAAGAGGAAAACTCATAGCGCTGAGTGCCTGCAGAAGAAACAGGAAAGAGCATATGTCAGCAGCTTGACAGCACACCTAAAAGCTCTAGAACAAAAAGAAGCAAATACACCCAGGAGGAGTAGAAGGCAGGAAATAATCAAACTCAGAGCTGAAATCAACCAAGTAGAAACAAAAAGGACCATAGAAAGAATCAACAGAACCAAAAGTTGGTTCTTTGAGAAAATCAACAAGATAGATAAACCCTTAGCCAGACTAATAAGAGGACACAGAGAGTGTGTCCAAATTAACAAAATCAGAAATGAAAACTGAGACATAACTACAGATTCAGAGGAAATTCAAAAAATCATCAGATCTTACTATACAAGCCTATATTCAACAAAACTTGAAAATCTGGAAGAAATGGACAATTTCCTAGACAGATACCAGGTACCGAAGTTAAATCAGGAACAGATAAACCATTTAAACAACCCCATAACTCCTAAGGAAATAGAAGCAGTCATTAAAGGTCTCCCAACCAAAAAGAGCCCGGGTCCAGACGGGTTTAGTGCAGAATTCTATCAAACCTTCATAGAAGACCTCATACCAATATTATCCAAAATATTCCACAAAATTGATACAGATGGATCACTACCGAATTCCTTCTATGAAGCCACAATTACTCTTATACCTAAACCACATAAAGACCCAACAAAGAAAGAGAACTTCAGACCAATTTCCCTTATGAATATCGACGCAAAAATACTCAATAAAATTCTGGCAAACCGAATCCAAGAGCACATCAAAACAATCATCCACCATGATCAAGTAGGCTTCATCCCAGGCAGGCAGGGATGGTTTAATATACGAAAAACCATCAACGTGATCCATTATGTAAACAATCTGAAAGAACAAAGCCACATGATCATTTCATTAGATGCTGAGAAAGCATTTGACAAAATTCAACACCGCTTCATGATAAAAGTCCTGGAAAGAATAGGAATTCAAGGCCCATACCTAAACATAGTAAAAGCCATATACATCGAACCAGTTGCTAACATTAAACTAAATGGAGAGAAACTTGAAGCAATCCCACTAAAATCAGGGACTAGACAAGGCTGCCCACTCTCTCCCTACTTATTCAATATAGTTCTTGAAGTTCTAGCCAGAGCAATCAGACAACAAATGGAGCTCAAGGGGATACAGATCGGAAAAGAAGAAGTCAAAATATCACTATTTGCAGATGATATGATAGTTTATTTAAGTGATCCCAAAAGTTCCACCAGAGAACTACTAAAGCTGATAAACAACTTCAGCAAAGTGGCTGGGTATAAAATTAACTCAAATAAATCAGTAGCCTTCCTCTACACAAAAGAGAAACAAGCTGAGAAGAAATTAGGGAAACGACACCCTTCATAATAGACCCAAATAATATAATGTACCTCGGTGTGACTTTAACCAAGCAAGTAAAAGATCTGTACAATAAGAACTTCAAGACTCTGAAGAAAGAAATTGAAGAAGACCTCAGAAGATGGAAAGATCTCCCATGCTCATGGATTGGAAGGATTAATATAGTAAAAATGGCCATTTTACCAAAAGCGATCTACAGATTCAATGCAATCCCCATCAAAATACCAATCCAATTCTTCAAAGAGTTAAACAGAACAATTTGCAAATTCATCTGGAATAACAAAAAACCCAGGATACCTAAAACTATCCTCAACAATAAAAGGACTTCAGGGGGAATCACCTGAACTCAAGCAGTATTACAGAGCAATAGTGATAAAAACTGCATGGTATTGGTACAGACACAGACAGATAGACCAATGGAATAGAATTGAAGACACAGAAATGAACCCACACACCTATGGTCACTTGATTTTTGACAAAGGAGCCAAAACCGTCCAATGGAAAAAAGACAGCATTTTCAGCAAATGGTGCTGGTTCAACTGGAGGTCAACATGTAGAAGAATGCAGATCGATACATGCTTATCACCCTGTACAAAGCTTAAGTCCAAAGATCAAGGACCTCCACATCAAACCAGACACACTCAAACTAATAGAAGAAAAACTGGGGAAGCATCTGGAACACATGGGCACTGGAAAAAATTTCCTGAACAAAACACCAATGGCTTATGCTCTAAGATCAAGAATCGACAAATGGGATCTCATAAAACTGCAAAGCTTCTGTAAGGCAAAGGACACTGTGGTTAGGACAAAACAGCAACCAACAGATTGGGAAAAGATCTTTACCAATCCTACAACAGATAGAGGCTTTATATCCAAAATACACAAAGAACTCAAGAAGTTAGACCGCAGGGAGACAAATAACCCTATTAAAAATTGGGGTTCAGAGCTAAACAAAGAATTCACACCTGAGGAATGCCGAATGGCTGAGAAACACCTAAAGAAATGTTCAACATCTTTAGTCATCAGGGAAATGCAAATCAAAACAACCCTGAGATTTCACCTCACACCAGTGAGAATGGCTAAGATCAAAAACTCAGGTGACAGCAGATGCTGGCGAGGATGTGGAGAAAGAGGAACACTCCTCCATTGTTGGTGGGATTGCAGACTGGTACAACCATTTTGGAAATCAGTCTGGTGGTTCCTCAGAAAATTGGACATTGAACTGCCTGAGGATCCAGCTATACCTCTCTTGGGCATATACCCAAAAGATGCCCCAACATATAAAAAAGACACGTGCTCCACTATATTCATCGCAGCCTTATTTATAATAGCCAGAAGCTGGAAAGAACCCAGATGCCCTTCAACCGAGGAATGGATACAGAATATGTGGTACATCTACACAATGGAATATTACTCAGCTATCAAAAACAACGAGTCTATAAAATTCGTAGGCAAATGGTTGGAACTGGAAAATATCATCCTGAGTGAGCTAACCCAATCACAGAAAAACACACATGGTATGCACTCATTGATAAATGGCTATTAGCCCAAATGCTTGAATTACCCTAGATGCCTAGAACAAATGAAACTCAAGACGGATGATCAAAATGTGAATGCTTCACTCCTTCTTTAAAAGGGAAACAAGAATACCCTTGGCAGGGAAGAGAGAGGCAAAGATTAAAACAGAGACTGAAGGAACACCCATTCAGAGCCTGCCCCACATGTGGCCCATACATATACAGCCGTCCAATTAGACAAGATGGATGAAGCAAAGAAGTGCAGACCACCGACTGGAGTGGGATGTAGATCGCTCCTGAGAGACACAGCCAGAATATAGCAAATACAGAGGCGAATGCCAGCAGCAAACCACTGAACTGAGAATAGGACTCCCGTTGAAGGAATCAGAGAAAGAACTGGAAGAGCTTGAAGGGGCTCGAGACCCCATATGTGCAACAATGCCAAGCAACCAGAGCTTCCAGGGACTAAGCCACTACCTAAAGACTATACATGGACTGACCCTGGACTCTAACCTCATAGGTAGCAATGAATATCCTAGTAAGAGCACCAGTGGAAGGGGAAGCCCTGGGTCCTGCTAAGACTGAACCCCCAGTGAACTAGACTGTTGGGGGGAGGGCGGCAATGGGGGGAGGTTTGGGAGGGGAACACCCATAAGGAAGGGGAGGGGAGAGGGGGATGTTTGCCCGGAAACCGGGAAAGGGAGTAACACTCGAAATGTATATAAGAAATACTCAAGTTAATAAAAAAAAAAAAGGAAAAAAAGAAAATTATTTGCAAACAGCTAAAAGCATAGAATTTCAATGTTCTTCATACAAAATTAAAATATGTGATGGTTAATTGATTCAGTAATTTTAAAATATATGTCTATGCCTATATGCATATAATGCTATGTATTTGTGTTTCATATTGTACTCCTTAAATTTACCCAGCTATCATTTATAAATTAAGAATAAAATAGAAAACAAACATAATAAAAAAAGAGGACAATAGTCAAGTCTTCAAGGAATTTGTTTAAGTTTGTAAAACAAAATTGCCAAGATGAACATCTAGAATATTCCCAAGACTATTAAATCCTTTTTACACATTTATCTAAATATTCATGGCATGTGAATTTGAATTTAGACTCAAAAATCACAGAAAATTTTGCCAGAGTGTGCACCAACATTTGTTGAGCCCTGGAAGAAGCACCCTGGCATAGACTACATCAATTCCTTTGCTTGAAATAATAAAACACAAAAATCCTATTTGGATGAAAATCCTTATGACTCCTACCTTGTGATGCTGTGATAACAGCTAACATTGGTAGTGTGTTCTCCCCTTCCTGAAATAGGACATCATGACATTGTGTTTCATCTAATTGTCATATGAGGTAGGTAATGTCATTTCTTACTTAACCACTAGGGTCTTTGAACATCCTGCAAATTAGTCTAGATAGTTTTTCCCTTGCCGACTAAACAACGTTTAACTAATTTACAATTGTTTCTAGGAATTCACCTTAAAACTTCCAGTAAATTTAAACACACTTACACACACTTCTCTCTATTGGCCCAAGACTTTCCCCATCTTCATTGACTTCCTCAGCCTCTTTATCATACTGAACTGAATCTTCTGTCTCTAGGAAATCATAGGCACCATTGTCTAACCTTGCTTATTTTAGATGCAGCCCCACCCTTAGTCCTCCTTCGGTCCTGCACCACCAGTATGTGTTGGCTCCTCCATCTCAGCTCACTGCTTTGCTGTGCCCTGGGGCATATAGTAGTAGACTTTGCCAACTTAACCTCTCCACAGTGGATGATAGTAAGCATGGGTGACTGTGGTGATTATAGGAGCTATGGAGACAAAAGGCAAGGAAGACAAGGGACTGAAAAGTAAAAGATGCTATTGGAATCAAGTCAGAAAACATCCAAATAGCAGAGACTGAAGAAATGGTAGCAGAGTTGGGGCCTCGACTAAGTCCTGCAAATATTCTGATTTCATGTGCTCCTTTTCTCAAAGAAATAGAGAAAGATACACAGCATACAGACTACTTTGAGTTTGTCTCTCTTCTCTTATAAGTTGGGACTTCCTCCTACTGCTAAAGGGAATATATAGTGCGGTGATATCTATTATCTGCCTCTCTCCTACACTATACCTTTCTCTGAAGTTGTTTCCCTTTCACTCCCCATCTTCCCTTTTCTCTCCCTCTCCACTTGCCTCTCTCCTTATGTCACTGTTTCATTTCATATCCTTTCTCACACACATACCTACAAATATAATTGTGTGTGTGTGTGGCAGTGGCAGTGGATGGATGGATGGATGGATGGATGGATGGATGGATGGATGGATGGATATCATTGATTACCACCCATGTTGGAATCTCCCTAGTAGAGTTTGCATTTGTTAGTTTTAGGGCTATCATGTTGAAGGGACTTTGGCCAGTTCAAGCATGGCAATCATGGCTCTTTCAGGCTTTGCCCTTCTCTCCAGTTCCCTCTGCCTTGCTAAGAACCATTAGACTGCATTCCTAAAGTTAGTCACCAAGGTCTATTCCATTATTTGGCCACTTCCTCCTCCTAACATTAACTACCAAGGTCTAGCTACCAAAGTATTACAATCCAACAATAAAAAGAACCCTTTGATGCAGGGATGGTTTAATATATGAAAATCCATCAATGTAATCCACTATAAAAACAATTCCAAAGATAAGAACCACATGATCATTTCATTAGATACTGACAAAGCATTTGACAAAATTCAACACAACTTCATGATAAAAGTCCTGGAAAGAACAGGAATTCAAGGCCCATATCTAAACATAGTAAAAGCAATATATAGCAAACCAGTAGCTACCATCAAACTAAATGGAGAGAAACTTGAAAGAATCCCACTAAAATCAGGGACTAGACAAGGCTGCCCACTCTCTCCTTATTATTCAATATAGTACTCAAAGTCCTAGCCAGAGCAATCAGACAATGAAAGGAGGTCAAAGTGATACAAATTGGAAGAGAAGAAATCAAAATATCACTATTTGCAGATGATATGAGAGTATACTTAAGTGATCCCAAAAATTCCACCAGAGAATTACTTAACCTGATAAACAACTTCAGCAAAGTGTCAGGATATAAAATTAATTCAAACAAATCAGTAGCCTTCCTCTACTCAAAGGATAAACAAGCTGAGAAAGAAATTAGGGAAATGACACCCTTCACAATAGTCACAAATAATATAAAGTATGTTGGTGTGACTTTAACCAAGCAAGTGAAAGATCTGTATGACAAGATCTATACTTCAAGTCTCTGAAGGAAGAAATTGAGAAAAGACCTCAGAAGATGGAAAGATCTCCCATGCTTGTGGATTGGCAGGATTAATATAGTAAATATTGTCATTTTGCCAAAAGCAATCTACAGATCCAATGCAATCCCCATCAAAATCCTTACTCAATTCTTTATAGAGTTAGAAAGAGCAATTTGCAAATTCATTTGGAATAACAAAAACCCAGGAAAGTGAAAACTATACTCAACAATAAACGAACTTCTGAGGGAATCACCATCCCTGACTTCAAGCAGTATTACAGACCAAAAGTCATAAAAACTGTATGGTATTGATACAGAGACAGGCAGATAGATCAATGGAACAGAATTGAAGACCTAGAAATGAACCCACACACCTATGGTCACTTGATCTTTGACAAATTAGCTAAAACAATCCAATAGAAGAAACATAACATTTTCAACAAATGGTGCTGGTTCAACTGGAGGTCAGCATGTAGAAGAATGCAAATCGATCCATTCTTATCACCCTGTACAAAGCTGAAGTCCAAGTGAATCAAGGACCTCCATATCAAACCAGATACACTCAAACTAATAGAAGAAAAAGTGGGGAAGAGTCTCAAACACATTGGCACTGGAGAAAATTTCCTAAACAAAACACCAATGGCTCATGCTCTAAGATCAAGAATTGACAAATGGGACCTCATAAAACTTCGAAGCTTCTGTAAGGCAAAAGACACAGTCATTAGGGCAAAACAGCAACCAAGAGATTGGGGAAAGATCTTTACCAATCCTACAACTGGTAGAGGGCTAATATCCAAAATATACAAAAAACTCAAGAAGTTAGACTCCAGAGAACCAAATAACCCTATTAAAAATGAAGTACAGAGCTAAACAAAACATTCTCAGATGTGGATTATTGAATGGCCAAGAAGCACTTAAGGAAATGCTCAACATCCTTAGTCATCAGGAATTTGCCAATCAAAACAACCCTGAGATTCCACCTCACACCAGTCAGAATGGCTAAGACAAAAAACTCAGGTGACGATTTCACCTCACACCAGTGAGAATGGCTAAGATCAAAAACTCAGGTGACAGCAGATGCTGGCAAGGATGCGGAGAAAGAGGAACACTCCTCCATTGTTGGTGGGATTGCAGACTGATACAACCATTCTGGAAATCAGTCTGGAGGTTCCTCAGAAAATTGGACATTGAACTGCCTGAGGATCCAGCTATACCTCTTTTGGGCATATACCCAAAAGATGCCCCAACATATAAAAAAGACACGTGCTCCACTATGTTCATCGCAGCCTTATTTATAATAGCCAGAAGCTGGAAAGAACCCAGATGCCCTTCAACAGAGGAATGGATACAGAATATGTGGTACATCTACACAATGGAATATTACTCAGCTATCAAAAACAACGGCTTTATGAAATTCGTAGGCAAATGGTTGGAACTGGAAAATATCATTCTGAGTGAGCTAACCCAATCACAGAAAGACATACATGGTATGCATTCATTGATAAGTGGCTATTAGCCCAAATGCTTGAATTACCCTAGATGCCTAGAACAAATGAAACTCAAGACGGATGATCAAAATGTGAATGTTTCATGCCTTCTTTAAAAGGGGAACAAGAATACCCTTGGCAGGGAAGAGAGAGGCAAAGATTAAAACAGAGACTGAAGGAACACCCATTCAGAGCCTGCCCCACATGTGGCCCATACATATACAGCCACCCAATTAGACAAGATGGACGAAGCAAAGAAGGGCAGACCGACAGGAGCCGGATGTAGATCGCTCCTGAGAGACACAGCCAGAATACAGCAAATACAGAGGCGAATGCCAGCAGCAAACCTCTGAACTGAGAATAGAACCCCCGTTGAAGGAATCAGAGAAAGAACTGGAAGAGCTTGAAGGGGCTCGAGACCCCATATGTACAACAATGCCAAGCAACCAGAGCTTCCAGGGACTAAGCCACTACCTAAAGACTATACATGGACTGACCCTGGACTCTGACCTCATAGGTAGCAATGAATATCCTAGTAAGAGCATCAGTGGAAGGGGAAGCCCTGGGTCCTGCTAAGACTGAACCCCCAGTGAACTAGACTGTTGGGGGGAGGGCGGCAATGGGGGGAGGGTTGGGAGGGGAACACCCATAATGAAGGGGAGGGGAGAGGGGGATGTTTGCCCGGAAACCGGGAAAGGGAATAACACTCGAAATGTATATAAGAAATACTCAAGTTAATAATAAAAAAAAAAAAAACTCAGGTGACAGCACATGCTGGTGAGGATGTAGAGAAAGAGGAACACTCCTTCATTGTTGGTGGAATTGCAAACTGGTGCACCACTCTGGAAATCAGTCTGAAGGTTCCTCAGAAAATTGGACATTGCACTACCTGAGGACCTAGCTATACCTCTCCTGAGCAAATACCCAAAAGATGCTCCAACGTACAACAAAGACAGGTGGTCCACCATGTTCATAGCAGCTTTATTTATAACATCCAGAAGCTGGAAAGAACCCAGATGCCCTTCAACAGAGGACTGGATACAGAATATGTGGTACATCTACACAATGGAATATTACTCAGCTATCAAAAACAATGACTTCATGAAACTCATAGGCAAATGGAATGAATTAGAAAATATCATCCTGAGTGAGGTAACCCAATCACAGAAAAAAACACACATGATATGCACTCACTGATAAGTGGATATTAGCCCAAAAGCTGGAACTACCCAAGATGCAATTCACAGACCACAGGAAGCTCAAGAAGAATGACCAAAATGCAGATGCTCCCACTCCTTCCTAAAAGGGGGAAAATATCCATAGTAGGGGATATGGAAGCAAGGTTTAGAGCAGTGACTCAAGGAATGGCCATTCAGAGCCTGCCCCACATGTGGTCCATATATATAGTCACCAAAACTAGATAATATTGATGAAGCTAAAAAATGCATGCTCAAAGAGACAGGATATAAATGCCTCCTAAGAGACACATCCTGAACATATCCAATACTAGAGGTCAATGCTAGCAGCAAACCACTGAATTGAGAACAGGACCCCCTTTGGGGGAAATTAGAGGAAGGATTGAAAGAGTTGAAGGAGCTTGCAATCCCATAAAAACAACAATGCCAACCAACCAGAGCTTCCAGGGACTAAACCACTACCGAAAGACTATACATGGATTGACCCAGGGCTGCAACTGCATATGTAGCAGAGAATAGCCTTGTTGGGGCACCAGTGGAAGTGGAAGCCCTTGGTTCTGCCAAGGTTGGACCCCCAGTGCAGGGGAATATGGGGGGCAGTAAGGGCGATGCATGGGGGTAATACCCATATGGGGGAGGGGGAGGGGATGGGGAGCCTTATGGACAGGAAACCGGGAAGGGGAATAACATTTGAAATGTAAGTAAAGAAATATATCTAATTTTTAAAAAGTACCCTTTGTGCCACCTGATTAATATACTCAAATTTAATTAAACACCTTGTTCTAACATAAGGCTTTCCCCTTGTATCTTTCTAAACTGTCATTTGCTTATGGGATATATCTGTTTTCTCTTTATACAGAGGCTGTGCTTTGACCCACTCTGGGACAAATATCCCTTCCCCTTCTCCATTCCCTCTTTTCTTTCTTCTCCTTTGTTCTCTTCCCCAGCTCCCTTTTCCTCTCTTCTCTTTGTCACTTTTCTCTGTCCTCTATCTATCTAGAATGAATTAGTCTCCTTTGTGCTAAAAACTTGGTATGAGAACTTGGTTTTGGATATCCTGAGCCAATACTTTCCCTTAAAAGTGTAACTCTATGTTATGCTTTGTATGTGACATCACCCCCCCAAGTCCATATACATGTTCCTGTGGTTGGACTTGGGATATCCAGATAGTGGTGCTACATCGAAAGGTTGTGGAACTTTGGAGAGGTAAGGCATGTTGAAAAACATGTCACTGTGGGTATATCCCACTTCTATCTGAACCCCTGTTTCCTCACTAGTACCATAGAATGAGCTATACCATCTGCTTTTCATCATCAAGAGAGCCAGCCTTTCCTACCATACTGAATGGTATTCACCTTAAACTGTGAACCCAAGTATTTCTTTTCCTCCTTCCTTCCTTCCTTCCTCCCTTTCTTCCTCCCTTCCTTCTTCCCTCCCTTCCCTCTCCCCTCCCCTTTCTTTCTTAAATTAACTTCTGTGAGTTATTCTCTAAGAACTGGAAGAAAAGTAACATTCCATGAACAGTGCAATAGTTTCATTCTAACAAAGAGGCAGAATTTTTAAATTGTTTCAGATGCTGCCACTAACTGAGAGTTTATAAGAACAAAAAACCTTAATTGTACTGGGTCTGACCTGTGTATCTGTGTGACCTGTTTGCTTCATTCCATTTATTCCACACAAATGAAGGGTGCTATTACTGTCTACTTCACACCGAGTAAATTGTGCCTTCAGCCATTTTCTACTGGGTTCATGGCTGATCAGATGCATAGTGAACTGAAACTAAAGCCTGGGTCTGCTTAGACCCAGAGGCTGTTTGATAACAGCCTCTCCAATACCTGTATGGTGCTAGAGGTTTGTTTGTTCAAATATTTCTAAGGCATCTCGGTGTACAAGTGATTTCATATGTTTGAAAAAGTGGTGGAAGGACCTTATTTCTAGAATAAGATGAAAAAATAAATAGAAAATTTCAGATCTATGCCTAAACCATAGGTGGGTTATATAAAGAAAATTTGATTAGATGAAACTCCATATAAAGAGATAATGCCTTCCATCAAACCTCACACAAAAACCACTTCAGCTAATATTTGCTGATATACTCATTTTTAGTTAATAAAGTCTACTTTTGAAAACTACAAAGATTAGATTGTCAATACTTGTTTCTGATTGATTTATTTGAGCCAGAGATTCTCAGATATTGTTCTTCTGTGTAATTTGATTTTTACATATCACAGGAGAGAAACAAGAGAAAAAAATGCCGATTCCTTATGAGTGCCCCAATACAAGAGGTCTATTGTCAACTCAGAAAAGTAGAAACAAGATTTATATTTGATGGATTCAAAGGCCTGCTGTGTGTCTGAGGTTGGCACCGGGCATAAAGTTGAACTTGATTTCACTTCTAAACAAAGGAATTTCACTAACAACACTTTTTCTAATTTCAAATGACTCCATTGATCCTAGCACAAGCTGCCACTTTCTCCTTGCCATCTTATTTCTTCCCAAATCTCATCCTGAATTTTGCCTTACTCCTTCTCTATCCATGTGATTCCGATTATTGATTTGTCAGCTTTATTCTGTCCATTGCCCTCTTTACTAGCTCATTTTTTTACCTAGCCTTCAGCTATTTTTGTCCCTTTTTACCCAATATTTCTGGAACACCACCAACTCTTATTTTTCCCAGACTGGAGTGCCTAGACAGCTCCCCTACTGATGGTGGATTTTAGGTGGGCAGAATATATCTGCATCTCACCTGTAAAGACATATTACCTTCTTTCTGACAGAGTCTAAGAAAGACTATACATCTGCATATCTATCATGAGACTCTTGGGTACCTGTCACATAGCTCAAAGAGTTCTTAGCCAGAAGGACTCAAAACCTTTAGAAATAGTTGGTGATGTTTATTTAGAAAGATGATGTCTTGGTTATGTTTCCATTGTTGTCATAAAATACCATGGTAAAATCAGCTTATGAGAGGAAATTTAACTGGGCTTATGGTTGCAGAAGGACAGGAGTCCATCATGGTGTGGAAAGAGCAGCAAGCAGAACTCATGGCTGCAAGGAAGCTGAGCTCACATATGTTCAAACACAAGCATGAAGCAGAGACGAAACTGGAAGTGGCTCCAGGCTTTTCCTTCCAAGCTCACCTCCAATGACATACTCACTCCATCAAGGTTCCAGCAAATTCCCCAAATAGCGCCACCTACTGGACACCAAGTGTTCAAATGCCAGAGCCTATGGGGGACATTTCTCAACCAAACTACCACATTCCACTTCTTGGTCCCCACAGGCTTCTAGCTGTATAGTGCCAAATGCATTTAGTCCAACTTTAAAAGTCCCCGTAGTCTTTTATAGTTCAACATGTTTTAAAAGTTCAAAGTCTCTCTTGAAACTCAAAGCAATCTCTTAATGGTAATCTCTAGAAGCAAAAAGCAAATTACATACTTCCAATATATAATGGCATAGCACATGTATTACCACTCAAGAATTGAGTGAGTGAGGGGGCATATTAAGGAAATACTAGACCAAAGCAAGACCAAAACCCAGCATGGCAAACACTAGTGTTTGTAGCTCCGCGTCTAGTATCCAAGACTTAGATGCTCTGCCCTCTTTTGACTTTTCAGTCTGAAGCATGCATCTCTCTGTGTCTAGCCCTCCTTGCCAGATATCCCATCATGTGGCAACTCAGACATCCTGTGGTATCCATTGGAAACCAGGTTGAATTTTATAGCTTTGTGCAATGGCCTCCTCTCACAGCCTTTTGTCTTGTTAGGACCTTCCTGCAAGGACTGCCTTACCACACAATGTCTGCCTCATCTGCTCTCTGAAATCATGGAGGAAGAATCTCTGACCCCATTATTCTGTGTCCTCCATGCCTGTAAAGCCAGTGTCACATGGATGCTACTACCAGGTTCAGCTACCAGCTTGAAATGGGTCCAGCATCCTCACCACCACCACCTTAGCAGCAGTGATTTTTGTCAATTACCTTCTAAGAGTACATAACCACTTGGGTTCTCTCACAATTTGGAAGCTTAGCTTAGTAGGGTCTTGCCCTGAAAGCATTGCTCATTTCATTGCAGGAAAGATCTCCTGTTACTAGTACTAACTGCCAATCTTTAACTATCATAGTATCTCTTGCAGCCCAGGTCTTGACTGGAACATTAAGCTTCCTAGTTGTCTTTCTGTTTCCAAACTATATATTCTGTATTTTTCTGTCCTACTTGTTCCTTTTGTTGAATACCACTTTAAACATTATCAATGCCTTCAATAGGGTAGATATTGCTATGAAAAAAAAACACCATGACCAAAGTAACCTAGGGAGGAAAGACTTTATTAGGCTTATGCTTCCCCATCACTATGCATCACTGAAGCAAATCAGGGCAGAAACTGAAACAGCTCAAGAACTTGGAAGCAGGAGTTCACTCAGATGCCATGGAGTAGTGCTGCTTACTGCCTTTCCCTTCATGGATTGCTCAGCCTGCTTTCCTATAGAATGCAGAACCACCAGCCCAGGCTTTACACCATTCACAATGAACTGGCCCATCCACATCAATTTCTAATTACAAAAATGCCTTACAGATCTGCCTACAGCCTGATCTTCTGGAGGTACTTTCTCAATCGATGCTCTCAACTCTCCAATGATCTTGTTGCATCAAGCTGACATAAAATTAGCCAGCACAATCAACGATAGCCAACCCACACATTCAACAATATCTTAAAATCTCCGCTGCCAATTGGTCAATTATTATTTCATACAGTTTCAAGAAAAATCTTAGAACAAGTACAGAAGGTAGCCAAATTATTTTCCAGCATGGCACAGAAATGGCCTTTAGTCCAGTTGCTAATATTGTTGCCCTCTGAAACCATTTGAACTGGGCCTTGAGAATGGCCGTATAAGTTCCTCTTAGAACATTCCACCACTTTTCTAATCCAAAGATCCAAAATCTTCCACATTCCTGCCCCCCCCCAAAGAAACAAGGAAGCGACTTTGGTTACATTTCTATTGCTGTAGTAAGATACCATGACCAAGCAATTCATCCTGGAAAGACTTTATTTGGACTTACATTTCTAAGAGGAGATGAGGCCATCATGGCAAGGAAGCGTGGCAGCAGGCAGGCATGGTAAGTGGAGCAGAAAGCTAACAGGTCTCATCCTTAATCTTAAGCATCAATTAGAAAACAGGAAGTAGGGTAAAGCTTTAAATGCACAAAGTCCACCTCAACAATGTACTTCTTCCAGCAAGGTTAACCACCAAAAAGTCCTTGAACAGTGCCACCAACTGAGGACCAAGCATTTATATAAAGGAGCCTGGAAGGGAACATTTCTCATTTAATCTATAAATTGTTACATTACGACTCCTATAAAGAAAAGGTGGTACAGGTAGGTACGCTAATTCAAAGAGTCAACTCTCAATGCCCTGAAAGTGGGAGGAGACCTGCATCATCACCAGATACAAAGTTCTGCTGTGTGACATACGATGGTACCAGTCAAATATTTTTTTTTAATTTCAGATATACTGCTTTCTCAACAGATGCTGCTAGGAAGAAAACAAAACATTTTGGTGTCTAAAAATAAAAATAAAGTCTTTCAAGAATGTTAGACTCTTCTCATTTGAGACAATGAAGTGATGGTAAACCTTGAGAGAGCATCTACACACAGGAAAAGGCACTGGGGCAACTGTAGAGATGGAGGAGTACACCAGGAACCAGTCTGTTTATCAGCCAGAGACAGCTGTCGAAAGCAGTGGTTCTCAACCTCCCTAATGCTGTGACCCTTTGATACCGTCCCTCACCTGGTGACCTCATAACTGTAAAAGTATCTTATTGTTACTTCGTAACTGTAATTTTGGCACTGATATGAATTACAATTTAAATATCTGATATGGAGGATATCTGATATTCAAACTGCAAGGGGATCAAAGCCCACAGGTTTCTAGAACACCTGCCCTCGACCTTGGAAAATGTGTGTCGTGGTTCACTAATTTCTCTTCCTGCTTTTAAGACTCTCTAAGTCAAAGTTAAGTGTCGTGGACATTCCTGTAGTCCCAGCATTCTGTAAAACAAGAGGATATGTGTATTTTGTGGCTAGATTGAATTACATAATGTGACTGTGTCTCAGAAAAGAAAAGAAAAGAAAAGAAAAGAAAAGAAAAGAAAAGAAAAGAAAAGCGTGTGTGTGGGTGAAGATGAAGTTCAGCACTAGAGTGCCTGCATAGCCTGCACAAGAGCAATCTCAGTTTAACTGCTCCATGGACAATTGTGATTCAGCTCAAGTATCAGGGAGACGAGCTGCCTTGGAAATCTCCGGTGGCACTACAGTCTCCAGCACTGGGGCAGAAAGGAACTGCCAAATAAGAAAAGCACAGAACTAAGCTGCCCGGTAGGATAACTGGTGGAAACCTCAGGTTTCAGGACATACTGAGTAACGAACTGTGATACAAGTCTCCAGTGTTTGTCCGTTCCCTACATTTTCTTAAAGTGGTATGGATGGGCAGGGCAAGAAGCAAGAATACATAAAGTAATTTACAGCTCTGTAGGCATGTGTGTGTATAGTGCAGCATGTTCACATAGAAATGAGAAAGGTACCTATGACTTCCCTAAGATAGACCTACTGCTCTAAATGGTTGGTGTAACACTCTATGACTTATCAAATGCAGAACAAGCACACTTCTTCACCAAGTGATTGTTTTTCTGAGTCATTTCCTAGGTTGGCACATTATATATTTATGTATGTGGAAAGTCTGTTGGGAGCTGTGCTGTCCTCTAAACACACCAGAGTCATCCCCTTCCAGATATCCAGAATGGAAAAACAGTGTTCCTGAGAGATTTCTCAGTCAGATTTTCAAAAGGCTAAATATCACCATTGCTCATCTGTCTTTTTGATAAAATGCGATTTGATGCTTACACTTAATTTTTAGAAGTGTAGGCAGTGGATGAGCAGTCGCTGTCTTATGGCAGTTTGTACTGAAGGAGGCATAGACAGGTAGGTGTCCTTCAAGCTTCTGTGCCACCACTTATAACAAAGCTTTCTAATCTAGCAGATTGTGCTGAACTGGACAAAAAGGTGACAATAACCGTGACATCTATGCTTACTGAACACTTAGATGGCAGATACTGTACTCTGTTCCTCATCTATAATCCCTCCAAATTAGTTTTCTCATTAGACATTTCTGGGGTCAGAAGGTGGTAAGGAGGCAGGCAACAGCCTTAGCTTGTGAGTAGCCAGGGAAGACTGTCATGGTAAGTCCTTCTTAGGTTGAGTACCTCACTTTTTCAAAGGACTTTTCCATTTATTACCTAATTTGAACCTCCTAATGGTACAGTGAAGTAGGGAAGAGAAGTCTTTATTGTCATTTTGAGGCAAGAGACAGAAATACAGAGGTCAAGGGCTTCTGCAAGGTCCCACAGCTAATGAGGACTCGACGAGATTCTTGACCTGTGAGCTACAGTCTAGCTGTTTCCAGCACAGCTCCAGTTCCCTCATACTTTAGCTGAATTGCAATTGTCCACAGGGCAATTAAACTGAGACCTTTCCAAGAAATGGCATTCTGTGACTTTTGATCAGTCGTGGTCTGTATTTTATTTGACTGCTACTGTACTGAGATTTTTTTTGTCTAGCATTACAGTCAAAAAATACGTTCCTGCAGCCCTTTATTGTGACAGTCCAGTGAGTGGAGATTCCTGAACATGAAGTGATTGAAGAGCCAAGAGCATGTAGAGTACAGTAAGTTAGCTTGCTGAGGTTAGAACCCAGAGCAGAAGCAGATAAAGGAAGAGGTTTCCGTTTCCTTGGCTAGTTGACTAGACCATGCTGTGTTGCCCAAATGCTCTCTGAAACAGGGATACCTAAAAGAGTTTGCTTAGAGGGTAACTTGGCTTGTTGCTGGTCCAAAGACTCTGAATCTGAAACCAGAAGTCTGTTGATTATACAGTGAACTTCAAATAGCTTTTAAGTCTATCTGAGCCCAGAGAGATCTAGAAAATCTAGTTATTTTCAGGAACTTCCTGAAGCTATTTTGAGTTGTTTACCTTTCTGCTTAAGGAACTATTCTACAGAATGGAATATTTCCATTTTGGAGGAAACTGCTCCACAACATGTACAAAGTTCATCTAAGTTACAAACAAGTAGGAGGGCCTGAACACTCCCCTCCCCTACCTGGCTAGCTGGGACTGGTTAATCTCAAAACTGGGAGTTGGAAGTTACAGGTTTTCTATAATATGACTAAGCCCATAATCATGGGATAAGGCGATCTCAAGCCCCAAATCATTCATTAAATAAGTCTCTTTCTCCTAAATAAATAGGATGAGGAATTTGAGAAATGGACAAGTTCTGGCCTGTGGGAAGGAAGGAATTTGTCATGATCGTGGAGCTTTAAAAACCATTGTCTTGGGCCAAGTCTGCATGCCAGACAATTTTGCCATTTCTCTCTACTGGCATCCCCTTTTGCAAAATTGTAAATTAAAAACTGTTTTTTCCTCATAGGTACAGTGAAGCTGAGACCCCCTCAAAAACAACAACAACAACAACAACAACAACAAAAACAACAACAACAAGGACTTTTTTGCAACAGACGGAGACTGTTACAAAAAACCACAGCTAGTCAAAATGCAGAAAATCACTGACTACAATACAATACTTACACCTAAGGCTCAGGGACCAACAAAGAAGATAGGACAGAAAGAATTTAAAAGCAACCAACCAAGACATGATGTCTCCCAAGAGATGATGTGTGTTTTCCATCTATGACAGGGAAGCTGAACTCAGGAAATCTCAGTACCATTACCCAAATAAGACCTTAAAAATAGCAACACAAAATTGCCTGGTGAAATGGATGGGGAAAATCCTCTCAAGGCTTCACTCCTAGAAGAACTAAAGGAATGAATGGCTCCTGAAAGAGGAAGAGTTCATCTTCTTCAAGGACAAACCCTCTGATAGGCTGGCCAATCCCAACCAGTCATCCCCAAGCACATATGAGCACTGCTGAATGACCTCAGAAGATTGTGTTTATACACTTATAAGATAGACATGTAGCAATTGTAATTGAAGAAGACCCATGCATTTGAGAAGAAATGGGAGGAATTGGAGGAACGGGGAGAGAAGAATGATGTAAACACAATGCTCATTATGAAATTCTCAAACATAACCATGTATTTTAAAACTGCTTTGTTTCATCTTTTGAATCTGTTATCTTATTTCCAGCATCCTTTGAAACTTCTAGGGAAAAAGTAGGGCATACATTTCAATGCATAGGTGTAAACAGGGATTTTATACATAGGTCATTAGTAGCACAGCCATGAAGACTCAAAATCGACAAATGGATCTCTTGAAGTTATAAAGCTTCCACACAACAAAGGACACTGTCAACTGTGGGAAGATGAAGCCTATAGAGCAAGAGAGAAATCTTTGCCAAATGTTTATCTGACAGATTAGTAACTAGAATATAGTAAAACCAGGGCTGAAGAGATAGTTCAACAGTTAGGAGCACTAATTGCTCTTGTGGAAGACCCTATTTCAGTCCCAACATCCATAACACAGTTCACCATTTCTAACTCTATCTGTATCTCTTAACATCGGAGGGATCTACTGCCTTCTTTTGACTGCCACTGTACCAAGCATGCATTTGTCATACAGACACGGGAGGGATCTACTGCCTTCTTTTGACTGCCACTGTACTGAGCATGCATTTGTCATACAGACACGTGCAAGCAAATCATTCATAAACATAAAATAAATCAATCTTTTAAATGTTTTATAAAAGAGTATACAGACAACATAAAACGGGGCCTGTCAATGGACAAGAAGGAAGGGAGGTAGGAACAGAGGTTTTAGAAGGAGAGGGAGAAGCAGGAGAGAGGGAGCTAGAATAATCAAGATGGAGATGAAGAAGAGTGACCCAGATCCGGGTGGTCTTGAATTGCCAGGGTAGTTGGGATGAATTTCTGTAGGCAAATTTATCTTCTCGAGGTGGGAGGTTATATCCTTATCAATTGGTTGTGTTTATTGTATGGATGTATTGTGGATTGAGAATTTAGCAAATGAACCTGATTTTTGTATTGCAGTTTTTTGAGTCTTGATTTCACTGGGTTGTTGGGAGTGTGAGCAGAGTCTGTGGCAGGGATCCGAGATAGGCCAGCCCATGCTGGATTTCTAGAGCCCTAATTTTACCGGGTAGCTGGAACCTGGGAGTTTGTGGCTTGCAGAGAGCCACCAGGAGAGATACTAATCTGAGATAAGTTATGGCTAGTTCCATTTGGCCCCATGGGTGCTGGAACTAACTATAGAGACCAGCGTGGTAAGATGCCATGCTGAAACAGCTCACAGTCTGTCTGGGTCAGAGAGTACTTGGAGGCACCGTGGAGATACTGAGATAAATTAGCGCTAGTTCCTATGGCCCAATGGAGCTGGAACTAGCAAGAGAGCAACAGCCAAGGTCAGAGAAAGCCCGAGAGAGAAGTGTGGAGCAGTATGTGTGGGAACCCAGTTGTGCCGAATTTTTTTTTAACTGCAACAGAACTCAGAAACCCTAAGAAAACAAACAACCCAAATAAAAACTGGATTATAAAACTAGACAGAAAGTTCTCAACCTAAGAATCACAAATGGCCAGGAAGTTCTTAAAGTGTTCAACATCCTTAGCCATTAGGGAAATGCAGATTAAAATCTCCTCAAGATTCATCTCCCTCCAGTCAGATCAGGCATCATCAAGAATACCAATAACAACAAATGCTGGTGCAGATGTAGGAAAAGGTAAACAGTTAAATCAGAACTGATGAAGGTGAAGTGAAAATAAAGGAAAGAAGCAGGCGCCTCCAGAGGGAGAATTATTCTTCAATCAGAACAACTGAAGGTCCCTAGTCCTTCTGTAGAAATACAGACAGTGCCCACGTGGTGTGTGGTATTGGAGTTTTATAGGAGGAAAGGGGGAACCATGTGGATAGAAGATGCCAACTACAGGTCAATTCTCTTGCAGTCTGGATGCAGCTGTCTTGGTATCTTGGTCTTCCTTAAGAGAAGGTTCCATAGGTGGTATCCGTTAGGCAACTTTCCTGGACAGAGGTTCTCAGTTAACCTGAGGTATTTAGGTGACTAACCCTTCAAATCACTTATGTGATTTTGGTGTGAATATGATCTTGTGTAGACACTTTGGAAATCCGTCTGAAAGTTCTTCAATAAAAAAAGTAAATAAAAATAAAACTATGATATGACTCAGCTATACAACTCCAGGCATATGGCCAAAGGACTTAAACCCTTTAGCAGGGATGACTGTACATGTTCATTGCTGTCCTATTCTCAGTGGCTGGGAAGTGGACAGAACTTAGATGCCCAACAACTGATAGATGCTGAGTGGATGGGGATGTGGTACAGATATGCAACCAAATATTAACTAGCTATAAAGAAAAAATGAAGTTGTGAAATTCACAGGCAAATAGGTAAAAATTAACAAGTGAGGAAACAGAAAATAAGTGACAGATGGGGCTGCCCTAAACACACCTTTTTATCATCCCCTCCAGGGTTCAGGAAACATTTCCGAGGAGTTAGAAAGCACCATGGAAGAGGTGTAATACATGGTGAAGGGCCATGAGATGCTGGTCCCTAGACTCCACATAACTACTGCAACCATTAGCTCACATTTAGTTCCCCACATTGGACCTTTACCAAACCAGCCCTACCAACAACCAGTTAATGAAGAGTGAAGGCTCCTCCCTTCAGGCTCAACTGGTACCCACCCTTTACCCTCAACTAGGTAGATTCTAGGCAGTGAAATTTACTGTCTTTAGTTGTATACTGTCTATTAAGTTCAAAAGACACCTGCAAATTCAAAACCTAGGGCCACACATATGTCTCTAGTTAATCTTATGTAATCAAACAACAGAATGAACACATGGATACACTTGAGAAAATTGTGGAGAGTATGGAGGGTAGTAGGATGGACTGGGGTAGAAAAGAAGCAGAAAGTCAGAATGCAAGGCATGCATGTATGAAACCGCAAATATAAAAATGAAAATATAAATCCTGTAAAGAATGCACAAATCATAAAATATTCTAGGCAAAGATATTATGATACAAATCACTCGCTTGCTAAGCCAAAGAAGAGTGTAAAGGATCAAAGATATGGACCCCCAAGAGAAAAAGTGAGCAGCAAACCACTATCTACCAGTGAAGTGACAGGGAAATAACAAGAATGGTGAACAAGAAATAAACATGTAAGGCTTGAGAAATCACTAGCAGTAGGTCTTTCCCACTGAGCCAGCTCTCTGCCTGCAGTCGGTGTTGAGGGATTGACCAGCTGAATCCTAAGATGAGAGCTAAGAAGCAGACTGGAAAAACTGTCCACTCCAATGTGTAAATGAATGGGACATTGCAAAGACTGAAATCCAAAGAGGATTCTCACTGAGAGTCCTGAGGGTTCCTTCAAACTACTAAGTCACCAGAGATCAAAAAACCTACAAGGTTTTGACATTTCCTTTCTAAATCAGTGCCTCTGTTGAGGGATCCATGATGAGGCTTAAGCAGGAAAGCAAATTCCCAGGAAATATCATGCAAAAGGAGAGCACAAAGTGACTACTTTATTGCAAGAGCAGAGAAATGTAGACAGGAATGAAATTTGACTGGAGAAGCTTTGGGAATTGGATTAAGAGAGTCTCGGTGGGTGAAATGCTTAGAAATCATCAAACAGACAGACAGGTAGAGTGGAGGGATGTCAGAAAGTGTTTCGTCAGGTAGAGACAGATTGGAGGCACCACAAGGAGTCAGAGTCAAAATTCCTATATCTCTCTAACCATATTGTGGGATAAATGAACATCTATCTCCAGAACAATGGTGGCCACATTAAGTGTTTCTATTCCCTGTAGATGTAGATTGGATTGATTGCAGAAAATATATTCCTCAGAGACAAGAAATCTCATCAGAGGGAAGTTCTAAACAATAATCCAATTTTACTGGTCACTCATGAGAAAAATTCTAGTAACCTTATTGTTCCTTTTGTGCAGGTTTGATTCTCCAAGGCTGTCACCTTGTGCGATGAGGAAATTCATGACTGCTGCCAAGGGACTCCAGGCTGAGTACCACACAGTCCAATCAGAATGAATCAGGCACTATGCAAGAAAAAGTTAGGGGAGGGGGAACTACCAAAGCAAGAGGTCCACTGAAACCATGCAGAGTCATTAGACTGTGGCTGCTGAAGTGTCAAACCATACCATTGCCTAAAGAAAACAAAGAAATTCATAATAAAGTTGTCACTTTGATAAGGAAACTGCACAGGTCTTTCCTTTACCAGAATCACTCAATGACAGGAAAGCGAGAGTGTTCTATTTCAAATTCTTCTAACATTTAAGATTCTCATAACTCCCAACATGCTTTCTCATTCACATTTGCCAGTACCCTGGACAGCACCTATTCTAATAACATATGTACAGATAAATTCTGCAAACAAATATTGTTTTGTAGTTCTTCCATACTTTATTACACCAAGAATCACAATTCATTATGTCAGGCAACACGTCAAAGAAGCAATAAGAGGGGCTCTGGAATAGGAAGAAAGCAGGCCACTGAAGCTGGTGGGAAACTGAAGGAGTCACTGATCTCAGAATGCCATTTTTTCAATCTGTAAATGGAGTGGAATAAAAGTGTGGACTGTCAATCAGATGTAGGAACTAAAGAGTACTCCAAAATGGAGTATGAATTTTTAAATATGATAAACTATATTTCTCAGTAAACTATTATAGTGATCAGTGTTCACAAAAACTGTATTCATGAGATAGAAATAAAGGTGCATGACGACAATGTCCATAATGGAGCAATTTTGTAAATTGTTGCATCAAACAAAAATGAGTGTACCTCTTATGCAAGACTATTGAAAGTCATTAATTTGAGGCCATGACTAGTGAATTTTAAAAGGTAGGAGCAGTCATATAACAGCAGGGTGCATATTTTCCATCATTATTTACCCTTCAAATTTTTTAATAGTGGACATTGAGGACTTGTGTGTCCATATGTGTCAATGCACACATTTGGAAGTGAGAGGACAACTTGTAGGAGTCCATTCTTTCCTTCTAGATTTTGGTCTGGGGATCAAGCTCAGGTCTCCACCTACTGAGCATCTCACTAGCACAAAGACTATCGTGCCTTACGGTTCATTTTAGGAAGTATCGCATTAAGGAAAGTGGTCAAAATTAGAAGGCACTGGGATGATTATTAAAGGTACCATGTGATTCTAGGGAGTCTGGAAAAGATTGAGCATTCAGTGAGCTATCTCTCACCAGATTGATATGGGTGAGCGAATAACCTAAAGATACAGGAGATTGGAATCAAATCGCCAAACAAATGGAAGAAGGGAAAAAAATCTCCTGGAAGCTGTCTGCAAAGTCAAAAATAACATCTGTATGGAAAGAGTTAAAATGAAGCACCTTGAGAATTTCAGACCTGGATGGCCGTACACATATTTGTATGACTGTAGATTTAGCATAAAATTGACACTCCCTGATTCTGTAAAGAGTTTGTGGCTAGGAATTCTTGGAACAAATTATGTGCAGAGAAAAGAAAAGAACACTAGCCTTAAAGTTATAAGAACCAGGTTTTCAGTTAGCCCAGAGGCCTATGAGAGCCAGTTTATATCACTCAGCCCAAGCCAGTTCCACACATCTTTTTCTAATTCTACTCTGAAGGTAGTCAGTTTATAGCTGAAGAAAGTAATTTACACTAGAGAAATTGTCAAGGCTACCAAGCAGTTTCTTCCTCTCTCTCCAACCTTGTATCACACACTCTTCTCCCACACAGTTTCTGCATAAACATCTGGATAAACAGCACACCTCTGGTTATGACCCAGGTCTGCATCATTTAGTGTATTTGGCATTATCTTTAAAGTATAGAGCAAATGACCCACTCACCAACTGAAGAAGGGTGTAAGATACAAACATGACAGAGTTTGCATTCCATTAGTACTTGTTTGCTGAGAATAATCTCTGAGGACAACTAGCTACTGTAAATTAGCATGAATTTGATACCTTTTCAACACATGACTTTTAGTCAGAGCCTCATCAATAGGTTTGAACAAATGATATTTGTCAGACATGTTCTATTTGTTTAGAATAACTAAAATAATTGCTTATCTCACCTGACCTTCAGCATTATGACTGCTGACTTGGAAATCAACCACTGGGTTACTGAGTTCCCTAAACAGCTATAACCAAAATTCTGGGGAGACTGCAGCATTCAGTCCAGGTGCATCCCAGAGCAAGCTAGATGGAATCCCAAGGCAGACAATGACTAAGCCCAACTTCCTACTGCTCTTCTCGGTTAACACCTTTGTCTTGAATTCAGAATAATATGGCAAGGACAATAATATTCAACAAGTCTAGAAAGTTATTAGAGTACATTTTTAGTTTAAAATAAACTGAGTACTCACAAAACAATTAATAAGAGTGATCAATACAGCCAGCATCCAAGAGCATCACACATGAAATTTGCTTCTTCTTCCTTTCTGTCTGCCGGCCTACATCCCAAACGGTAGTCGCTAGCTGGAATCATGGGTACCATTCTATTCAGAACTGGCTGGGATAGGTTTAGACAAAGCTCAGAAACTTTGGGTAAAGGGAATGAAAAATTCATATTCCTATCTTGCATGATCCACAATTGGCTGACTATTTTACTAGAAATCTTTGAGGTAATGGGTAAAAAAATCTATACATGGCTATTTCCCAAGCTGATTTGATGTGGATAATAGAGAAATGTCAATTCCACACAGCTGTGGAGAGTATTTATGGTGCTGACTGGAATCCGGAATGGGCAAAGCTGCCACAGAAATCTTTTGCAAACGAATGGGTGTCTGGTGCTTTAAGGCCAGAAGCTGAAAGTAGCAGCCTTTTTGTTTGAAGAACGGGGTTCCTATTCAAGTCAGAATGCTAACTGGAAGCAGGTGGGAACTAACAAGCAACTAAATGAGGTGGAGAATTAACGTATTTGTGGCCTGATCCCTTAGGCTAATGAGTCAGAATATTTACATTTCAGATTCTGTGCTCCATCTTGCAGACTCCCTGCTCATGTGTTTCTTAAAATTCGTGTAAGCAGAAAGGCATGCTGAGAATAATTACTTTCATTAACAATCCAGTGTATACAGCTCAACTCCTATTCGCATGTACTCGGTTGAGTAGTAGAGGTCACTGGAGAATGGCACCAAGCCATGAAAGAAGAGGCTGGGAAGTAGAGCCATGAGCACCAATGACGTGAAAAGAAAGCACGGAAGTAGGAAGGAGGACTTGTTGAAGAGAAGCATTCTAGCAGGAAAGGGAGGAGGATGGGAGGAGAAATGGCAAACAAAGTCATATAAATACACACAACTGTCCCAAAACCTTTTTTTCTCCACTTAAAGACATTAAAAATTGAAAGGGTGAGCCAGCCATAATAGAACACACTGCCATCCCAGAAGTAAGAAGGTAGAGAAATACAGATCATAAGTTAAAGGCCAACTGGACCATATAGTTATACCCTGTGTCAAACAAAATAAAGTGAGGGCAGGACGGATTTGGGGGCAGCACTATCGCTTGTCTTTGGAAAGACAGCGTTGTACATGCTGAGCCTTGAATAAAGAACAAGAAGAGAAAGTTGAAAGTTAGTAGGTGTCTGCACTAACAGTGAAAACCACCTCAATGCACTGACTGTCAGGTCCTACGCCACACATTAAACGCATTGCTCCTTGCCAGCCTTCCTTTACCCCTGAATGGATAATGATACCCATTTTACATATGGGAAAAATGACACTTTGAGACACTGAGAGACTTACCTAAGAGAAGCAGTCAAGATTCAAAGCCAGGATGTTCCACTGAATATCCCTCATCATGCCACATTGCTGGATAAGGAGAATGATTAGAGGAAGCTCAGACACAGGAGGAGTCAGTAAGGGATGAACATACTGAAGGGCAACATGGTATTCAGTTAAGCTATCTCCCTGCTGAAAAGCCAGGCTGTCTACTCTGTCTCCTGCTCTCTCATACTCACATGCTCAAGAATACTTATTAAGTGTAACTGACAAGAAAAGGCCCCAACATGAGATACAATGGGATAATTGGGATGCTTTCACTATGATATCTTACAATTCAGTTAATATTCTGAAATTTAACAGGTCATGAACAGATGTTTTGGCAGGTGGCTATATCCTAAATAAATCAATAAATCCCAAGAAAATGAGAACTAAAATAAAAATAAATGTTGTGTAAGTAGACTTGATTTCAAGAGGTAACGACTTCATTTTTTATTTTTTATTCAAAGAAAACCCACATTTACTAATTGGCTATTTTATATTGGTCTTCTTATTGGGGAACTGGGCAGAGATCCAAAAGGGTAAAATTGAACAGACTTGGGCTTTTAATATGCTGTATAATGAAATAGGATTCACTTGAGGACCTGCATCAGTCATTAGTGAGCATGTATTAAGCTCCCACTGTGTGCTGCGCTAAAAGCTAGTAGGCTCATATCTCTGAACTCAAGGATCATTAACAATGAATACACCAATGAGCAAAACCTGCAACACCATGTAAGGAGTAATGTCTGAAGAACAATTGTGTGTGCCAAAGAGGACACAGCACCCAACTCTGGTCCAGTCTACTGAGTTGAACAACAGAAGTTTAAAAGATGTTTGACATGTTGGATTAAGAAGTCCACCTTAAAAAAAAAAAGTCCACCTTAAAATGCTCCAAGGCATAGGTCAATGGCTTCTTAAAGAACTATGAAGCCCTAGGATTCTGATTCTGTGACTGAGAAATAGGCATGTCTCACTCTCCAGACAAACAGAAACTTCCGGATCACCAAGGACAGTACTTGGAACTGCAGTAAAGACCAGGGTTGTACAGGAACATTAATTTCTTGATATGTTGTTGAAAGACAAATCATTCATTAGTGCCAAGTAGGTTAAAGTTCCAAAATGGCAATATTGAGGAAATAGACACAAGTTTCTGTTTAACTGGTAAATTTCAGTGTTTCTGGAGTGATACATTGAATGTCAGATTTTATTAACCATGAAATGCAAATTCAAGTAATAGTGCCCTAGCAATTTGACAGAGGTATAAAATTCAAAAAACTGAACTCAGAATGTTCAATTGCATATATTTAGAGAAAAAAAAATCAAACCAAAGCTCAATGATCAAACAGGAAAAGGATTATAACAGCAAGAGCAATTTTTCCATTAAAATTACTCAAAGAATATGATCTCGGGACTTAGCTTGCTAGTTAGCATGACATTATGCTAATCGTATCGTCTGTCTGGGCCTGTTTCTCATCTATGAAATAAGAGAGTTGGACTTAAGGCTCCGTCTTCATCCCTATCAACTCAGCTCTGCTAACGACACAGTGACTTAGAATTCTAAGCTCAGCAATTTAGTATTGTAGCCTAGTGACAAAGAGTTGAGCCTCAAATCACACCTTCAGTAGGTTGGTATTGATGAGCTCCCTGCTGAGTGGCAAGGATTCCTGAGGCACAATCATGGCTCAAAGGAAAGAAACCAAAATTTGAGGCAAGATCTGGATGAAGCAGGGGTGATCAGAGGCACAAAAGGGGCTATTTTTTCTAGTTGAGTCTCATGGGCGTTTTAAGATTAAATTTTAACTGAAATATAATTACAGGATTTAACCCCTGTCTTTTCCACCTTCCAGGCCCTCCTAAGCCTCTTTTCCCCTTTTGTTACTTCTATATATTTATATTTAAATATTTATATATATTATGTATACACATGAGTGTGTGTGTGTGTATGTGTGTGTGTACACACAACTTTCTAGGTCTCTTTGTGTTGTCTGTGTATATATTGTACCAGGGCTGACCATTTTCTATTGCACAACCAATTATTAGGAGTTTCATTCTTGGGAAAAGCTAATTCTCCTTCCACTAACAGTCATGACTCGTCTATAGTTCCTTACCCGGGGTAGGGTCGGGGGCCGGGGGGAGATCACATGAGATTTTCCTCCTCCATTAGCATGTGTATTGATATTTCCATTGTTCACATCTTGTTTATGCAGCCATATCTATGAGAGCATTTTATGTAATAAAGTAGAAAACATGAACCTAGACAACATTACTGTCATCCCAAAACCAAGAATTCATTAACACAAATTCTAAATTAATTTTTTATTACTTTTAACTGCCTTCTTTGTTAACTGAAAGTTCTTGTGTCACATCTCTTCTTATTTCCAAGACACTGAAGCAGCTTCCAAAACTGCATGTTGTAAAGTGAGCACAGAGTATAAACCTACAACTTAAGGAAATCTCATACTCAATCCAGTATGTGGCTGTGATTGATCCTGATCTTATTTCTACCTTTCTCAGTGATTCACTGTATTAATTATTTTTATGGCTGTTGTAACCAAAATCTTTCCTCTGCAATGGAATAAAGGTCTGTTTTGGCTTATGGACTCAGAGGACTTGGTCCGTGGTGGTGGGAAAAGCAAGGCAGAGTAGCTCAGTGCACATTACAGGAGGCCCAAGGACAGACAAGGGGAAATCTCAGCCTGGTATCCCCTTTCTTACCATCCTTGTCACCTGCCCAGAGGATCATGTCATCTACATTAGGGGTACACCTTCCCCCCTCAGTTAATGATTTCCGAAAAGGCCCTCACAGACGTAATTGAAGTGTGCTGCAGTCCTGTGGCTGAGGCTCAACTGAATCAGAATCACAATGGAAATAAACTATCACATCCCCATTGTTTCTCATTATTTTTCTTCAACTGTCCTTTCAAACAAGTACTTGGATAGTATGTCCTGTTGCTTCTCTTATACAATGCAATGGACCCCTTTGCAGAGCATGTGACCACATGCAAGCCATCTGACCTTGCCTATAAACTTTTAGATCTTCCTCTGTAAACTATAAGTGATAGCTTCCTCCAACAAGGCCACACCTCCTCATAATGTCATTCCATTCCCTATGGGTCAAGAATTCAAACACATGGGTTTATGGTGATTTTTCCTACTTAAGCCACCATACCTAAAGAATCATGTATATAGGATTCAGGGTGCTTCGTGGATTTTAGAGGAAGACATATAGCTCATAAAGAAGATTCTCCTTGGTTGCCCTTCAATTAAGAAGGTGTCTTCAATTAAGATTGGGGTCATTAGTGGATGAGTTCATGGAGAACAAATGTGAAGTAGAAAAAGGTGTAAGGGGAATTCCTTAGATTCCTGCTTACTTAACAACCTAATTCTGATGCCTTTCTAATGCTGGACTATATGTTTTCCTATAAATTCCATGAAATATCATGAATCTTATATTCATGATTCTCTAATTATGGTGGTTTTAAATAGGAATGGTCACCATAGACCCATGCATTCAAATGCTTGGCCCATAGGGAGTGGCATTTTTGAGGGTGTGACCACTTGGAGTGGGTGTGACCTTGTTGGAGGAAGTGTCATTGTCAGAGCAGGCTTTGAGGTCTCATTAAGTTCAAGCTATACCCAGTGTGGTACACAGTCTCCTTCTGCTGCCTGTGAATCAAGATGTAAAACTCTTAGCCCCTTCACCAATATGTCTGCCTTCATATGGCCATGTTTCTTGCCATGATGATAATGGACTAAACCTGTAAAACTATATGCCAGCCCCAATTAAATGTTTTCCTTTACAAGAGTTACTATGCTCATGGTGTCCCATCATAACAGTAGAAACCCTAAGTAAGATACTAAGGAACAGAACTGGTAGAATGACTGTACATTAAAAATGAAATTGGGCTTATGGGATGTCTTAGTGGGTAAATCCACTTGCTATGAAAGTCTGGACACCTGAGTTAAATCCATAGTAGCAAGGCATAGTTGGAAAGTGGGAGTCAACTCCACAAAGTTGTCCTCTGACCTCCTCATGCAAAGTTTGGCAAGTGTGCCCAAATACACACACAAAGAATAATAATGTTGACAATAGTAATAGTAGTAATATCTATTTAAATTTTAAATTTAAAAATGGGTTCAGTACAGTGGTTTACACAAGGTGAGGTGAGTAGTCAGTGGTTTTCAGGTTGGATACACTGTCCAGGAAAGTGGATGCTTCAACCATCCCAGTCTGACATGGAAAGTCAATGATCTTCAGTCCACCTTGGAAGGTGAAAAAACCTGGTTCCAACGTAAGTGAAGGTAGGCAGCCACTCTAGCAGCAATACAGGCAATCCCTCACCAGCAAGAAGTGGTCAGGCAAATAAAACACTGCTTCCCCATCCCCAATAGCTCAGTCCTCACTATAGCTGCCCCCAAATACATCATGAAAGGTTCTGGTGACCCGGGGGGGGGATGTATTCATGTCTTTGTTAATCTTTCTAGTGAATATCCTCAAAGACCCAGAATGTGTCATACACATAATGTTTTTGTACACTGTCTAAAGTTTCCTCATTTTTCAAATGCTGATTTCAAATTCTGACTTCTCTGTCTCACTATCTGGTTTCAATCCAGACATGGTTTTGTTATGTTTGCTGTTAGAAGCTCCTGTCTCAAGCTTATGCAAACATTACTCCTCTATCCGTTGTCTGCCTTGCCAATAAAAGCCAATACAGAGCTTTAGAGAGAATAAAGTGGGACTTCAGGTTCTAGAAGGGATGGAGAAAAGACAGGAAGTAAAGTGGTAGAGCCATGGGAAGAGGTCCAGAAAGCATCAGGAGAAGAGAGCCAACACTAGAAAGGACAAAAAAACTGCAAGTAATATGGGATATGATATTGTCTGGAGAGCCTTACTAGCTTGGAGGCATAAAATGGAGTAATAATTGCTCATATTTGACTCAAGGCAATTTTAATAAATCATAGTCTCTCTGTGTTGTTATTTGGGGAATTAGGTGATTAGGGATGAACTGCCGCCATACTAATTCTATGAATATATATTAGTATAATAATAATTTTACAGTATGTCTCTTCATTGATTCCAGATCCAATCAAATCAACAACCAAGATGAATGTCCCATGTTTACTCCTTCTCTTAAAGGTGTCCTTTTGGGGTTCCAACAACTCTTAATTGATCAAAGTCCTGTCTGTGTACATGAGGAAGTTTCCCCCAGAGATCTCTTCTAGTTCACTCACATTCAGATATATCTAGCCTTTCCATCCTGTGAAGTCCTACACTCCTGCATGTAGATATTTAACTCTAAGTCCTATGCCCATAATTATCCATTCTGTTTTTGACATAGGTTATCACTATGAGAGGAAAGATGATTGTAATGCCACATAGCAAGCAGAATATGTGGGCAACTGTCACCTTTCACCTGTTAACAGGATGTATGAACCAATAAGCATTGTTTACTTGATCTCTACCGTTCTGTAAATCCCTAAAACTCCATCCTGCTGTGGATATTATAGGAGAATTGATCAGCAAATTTGCCCAGTTAGCATGAACAATGTAGATAGACAATGGGATAATTATGGACTGGAAATTTACTCCTAGTCCAGGATGATACCATTGGTTGTCAATATTGGTCATGTTTAATCAGAAAATTGCCAGATCTCTCCTTTTCTTAATGCTGTGTGAGCATCACCTAGAATCAAAAGGATGACAAGCCATTCTGAGTGCCTGCAGCCTCTGTGTAAGTAGCATGCTCTCATATGAGAAAACTTGGCCTGTCTCAGAGCCTCCCAGGATTTCATATCTTCTTTTCAACTAAGCAATCCACAGTGGTTATGATGAGAGAACTGTTGATGGATAGTTCCCAGAGTTATGAAAATCATGTTAATTTATTTTAATTCCTGCCATGTGAAGAGGACTGCCGGAGTTGATTTAAGAATATGGTTAAAAGTGGAGATTATGATTTAAGAAATAATCTCCTTTGGAACAGAATAGCATTTTTTGAGGCGCATTGTGACTTTGAGGAGCAGGTTATTAACCTGTCAGGTACCCGTGTCACTTTCAAGCATCCCTCTGGTCTTTCATGACCCTATCAAAGACAGGCTCTGACTTTCCAGATGGAAACACAGCAGTAATCACTATGTTTATGTCATGCATTCAGTTTCTCAAAGGGCAGGTGACACTCACAGTGTGGATTGCTATTTGAGCTCTGTATTTATGTTAATCCACCATCAGCACTGAGGGGAAAAATCTGCCATTCTGAAGTGAGAGCAGAAGGCCAGAGTGGCAGAAATGTGACTGTATTTTGAACATCCATGGTTTGAAATGGCCACACGGCAGTAACCAGTCTGCTTGCCATGGTGTTCCCACACAAACATATTACAGTTACAGAGTAAATAAGCCTCAAGCATCAGGCCCTTAATCCAGAACAAGCCACAGGCTGAGATTCTTCATATAGATGGCATTTATTTATCTGTGCTCGCCCACTAAGGATTCCTCTATTGTGAGCTTGTAGGAACCCATACATGTTTCAGAGGGCATGTTAGGAGAGCACAACTCACGTCTCCCACAAAATTACCTGACTAACATATCATCTACAACTTGAAAGTAACCTTCTACCTGAAAAGGGTAGGTTTTATAGGATTAGTAAGAGAGAAATTTGAAAGAGTTCTGCTCATTAACTTAATAAATTTCTTTCAGTCACTTAAGATGAAAAATAGAAAAATGCAGACAACAGCAAATCACCATTAATTCTGAAACAACTAGTCAATTTTTCTATTATTTGAACTATTTTGTTATATACTGATATATAATGAATGGTTAAATTTTATGTTTAAACCTAAAACACTATGCTACTACTTTGTTTCATAATATGCTTTCCTGTTTTTGATTAACAATACAGAATGTCATTTAATTGATCCTAATCCAGACTTTTGTTAATTCTTTTGTAGAGGGACAGGCAATAAATCTTATGAAACATACATATTTGTCTAACTGTGTTATAGCTAGGAGCAAGCATAGGCAACATATAAATGAATGGACCTCACTGCGCTACAATAACCACAAAAATACATTCCAGACATATATTGTGCATAGATTGGAATACTCAACATAATTAAATTATCAGCTACACTCTTGCTTGTATTTTCAAACTTGAATAAGCATAATTTAAAATTATTCTGGTTTCTATATCAAAGAATTTTTATTTCATTTATTGTGTTTTAATTTCAGGTAGCTTGTAAAAGTTTTTATGAACTCACTAACAATTCCTGGTTGAATCTCTTGTGTTGGCAGAAGGATTTTATATTATATATAAGACATAACAAAATGGTTAAAGTAATATAAAAGTGTACCAGTTTCAGAACAACTGTAGATGATGATTTATTGTTGTCTTCATTTTCAAAGCAATTCTACCTGAAGCAGGAACAAATCAAAGTTGTGTACTCTCCCCATACCTATTTAATACAGGACTTCTATTGAAGTCATAGTAAGAGCAATAAGAAAACTGAAGGAGATCAAAGGTATAAAAACTGTAAAGGAAAAAGTCAAAGTATTTTCATTTACATTTGATATGATAGTATATGTAAATGACCCTAAAATTTCCACTGGGCCACCCAGCAGCTTACTAAGACAGATGCAAACATCCATTGCCAAACAGTGGATGGAGCTTAGGGACTCTTATGAAAGAATAGGAGAAAGGACTAGAGCCCCTAAGGGGATAGAAACTCCACAGGAAGGCCAACAGAGTCAACTAATGTGGTCCCTTGGGGCTCTAAGAGACTGAATCACCAACCAAAGAACATATATTGACTAAACCTAGGACTCCCCACACATATGGAGCAGATGTGCAGCTTGTCTTCATGTGGGTCCTGAACAACTGGATTGGGGGCTATCCCAAAAGCTGTTGCTTTTTCCTGGAATGTTCTTCTAGCTGAGCTGCCTTGTCTGACCTCAGTGGGAGAGGATTCACCCAGCCTCGCAGACTTGATGTGCCAGTTTGTGGGGATACCTGGGGTGGTGGGGGGGAAAGCTGAGCAGCTCAGAGGAGGAGAAAGGGGATAGGGGTAAGAAATTGTGTGAGGCAATGACCAGGAGTGTGCAATAAGCAGGATAGGATATAGAGTAAGTACAATATAAATAAATAAATAAATAAATAAATAAATAAATATCCACTGGAGACCTCATACAGCTGATAAATACATTCAGCAAAGTAGCTAGAAACAAAGTTAATTCACAAAAATCAGTAGCTCTCCTATATACAAATGACAAATAGACCAAGAGAAAATCAGATAAACAAGACCTTTCATAACCTCAAACAATAAAAATTATCTTAAGACAATTCTAACCAAGCAATTAAAGACTTGCATGATGAAACATCAAGTCTTTGAAGAAAGAAACTGAAGAAAATATCAGAAGATGGAAGGATGGCCCAAGCTCGTGGATAGGTAGGAATGACATAGTAAAAATGGTCATCTGACCAAAAGCAGTCTGCAAACTCAGTGCCTTCCCCATCAAAATTCCATCACAGTTCTTTATAGACCTTGGAAAGACAATTCTAAGATTCATTTAAAAACAAAAAACACAGAATAACTAAACAATTCTAAACAATAAGAGAACTGCTGGAGGTCTCACCGTTCCAGATTTCAAGTTGTACTATAAAACTATAGTAATAAAAACTATATAGTATTGGCATAGAAACAGACACATTGATCAATGGAGTTGAAATAAAGACCTAGACACATATATAAATCTACACACCTATGATCACCTGATTTTTAATAAAGAGGCCAGAAATACACAGTGGACTGGGAGAGGGGAGAAAGCACCTTTAACAAATGGTGATGATCAACCTGGGTATATGCATGTAGAAGAATGCAAATAGATCCATACCTATCACCCTGCACAAAACTTTACTCCAAATAGATCAAAACCTTAACATAAAAATCAGATACACTGAGCCTGATAGAAGAGAAAGTGAGGAACAGCCTTGAACTCATTAGCAGAGGAAAAAAACTTTCTGAACAGAAAAATGAGAGCATAGGCACTAAGGACAACAATCAATAAATGGGACCTCATGAAACTGAAAAGTTTCATGTAAGGCACAGGAAACTGTCATTTGGACAAAGAGGACAGTTACAGAGTGGAAAAAGATTTTTTAATCACCTCCACATTTGATAGGAGACTGTTGTCCAAACTATACAAAAAACTCAAGAAACTAGATATCAACAGTCCAAACAATCTAATAAAAAAAAAATAGGGCAGAGACCTAAACAGGGAATTCTCAGTAGAGGAAACTCAAATGACTGAGAAACATTTGAAGAAATGTTCAAAATTTTTCAATATTCTTAGCCATCAGGGAAATGCAAATCAAAACTACTTTGAGATTCCATTTGTAAGAATGGCTAAAATAATAACACAAGGGACAGCTCATGCCAGCTAGGATGTGGAGCAAGGAACATTCCTCATTGCTGGTGGGAGTGCAAACTCATTCATACAGCAAATCAGTGAGGCAGCTTCTCTGGAAGCTAAGAATTGGTCTATCTCAAGACTCGACTTTACCATTCTCATGCATATACACAAAGGATTTCACACCCTAGGGCAGAAATATTGCTCATCCATGTTCATTGATGATCTCTTCAGAATAGCAAGAAACTGGAAACATCCCAGAACTCCATCAATTAAATAATAAAGATGGGGTACATTTACACAATGGAGTATATTACTCAGCAGTTAAGAAAATCACAAAATGGGCAGATAAATAGATGGGGCTAGAAAAAAATCATTCTGAGTAAGACAAGGTGGACTGAAAAAATAAATGTGGTATTTGCTTATATGTAGCTACTAAATAAATTATAACCAAGCTACATTACTTAGACCCATAGCGTTTATATAGAGAGGACAGGACTGGTGGGGAACACATGCACCTCCCTGGGAAGGAGAAATAAAATAGATTTTACTGATGAAATGATATGATAAGGATGAAAAAAGGAATTAGATGGAGAGGGTAGGGGCGATTGGATTAAGGGGGAGAATGAAGAAAAAGACAGCTAGAATTTAGGGGCACTGAGGGATAGTATGAACACCTAGTACAATGAAACTTCTTAAAATCTATGAAGGTGATCCTAATGAGGTCTCTCAATAATGAGGGAGATGGAGTCCCAACTAGCCTTCTCTTATTACCAAACAAGTCTTCCAGAATCATTACTGGATTACATCTAACTGAATTGTTACCCAAAAAAGTTTCCATGAAAATCCCCCAAACAACTCAGGCTATTGCTAAGATAATAACTAACTGACTGCAAAGCTATGTTGCTGAAGTCAACACCCACACAACTCACTGAACATGGAGAAACAAACTAAGACCTATACAGAGCCTTCAGCCCTGTGTTCTAATATCTTTGGTATAGGGAAAGTACTCTTCAGACTACCGAAAGAGATACATAAAAACTAACCTAGTCCAAATGAAAAATCTTTGATCCATCCTGCCTATAAATTATGCTAGGGCAATGGTGACACAAAACTTGTGGGAGTAACCACCAATATCTGATTTGACTTAAGGCCCACTCCAAAAGATAGAATCCATATTCAATACTGCTTGGGTGTCCAAGAAAAAGAAACAGATAGCCCAGAGGCCTAGGATAAAACAAAATACTACTGGTCTTTTAAAAAAAAGTAATCATAAAATGACTCCTAATGATATTCTGTTATACTCAGAGACCAATGTCTTATTCAGCTAGCATCAGAGAAGTTTCCTCCTGCAGCAGACCGGAAGAAACAGAGAGACCCATAGACAAGACCCTAGAGAGAGAGAGAGAGAGAGAGACCCTCTTAATGGGATTTCTCCATCTAATTTCTCCCCTCAGAAGTCAGAGAATTCTTCCTTAGAACAGGAGGTGGAAAGAACTTAAGAGCCAAAGGAGAAGGAGGACACCAGGAGAACGGGGTGTCTAACTCAACTGAGCAAAGCTACTGTGAACGTACAGAGGCTGAAGCAGTAGGCACAGGGCCAACACAAGTGTGCTTTCAATTCAGTATGTTTATGAGACTCCTGGGTGTGTGAACAAGTGAAGCCCTTATTCTTGAGCCTCGTCTTGGAGTCCTTTTCCTTCTGTTGGTTTGTCTTGTCCAACTTCAGTGTGATCTGTTTTGTTTTCTTTTATTATACTTTGTTTTGTTGTGTTTGAAAAAAGGGAAACATAGGACCAAGCCCACCTGGAACACTCAGTAGTTCTCATACCTCAGTTTCCAAAGTGCTAGGACTACAAGCTGGTGCTACCTATCAATCTCAAAACAAAGTTTAGTTGAGAGTGTCTCTTCTGATCCAGAAACATTATAACTGGTTGTCAAGTGAGATGATGGTGGGCCATTCAGTCTGTCCTACATATATAAGAAAAGCTAGAGAAGTAGGAAAGTCAAAGAGACATATGATGTAATCCTGTCACTAATTTATGCAAGGCTCTACAAAGCCACTTGACTTCACCAAGCCTCGGTTCCCTCATCTATAAGCTGAAGCAGATAAAGCAGAAGAAAGGCAAATCCCCTTCCAATTTGTGTGCTCAGAGATTCTGTAACAGAATTGGTCCCACCCTTCCGTATCCTTTATCCCAGTGGTGACAACAACCCGGAAATCCCCCTCAGTTTCCCTTTTCCACCATCTTAGAAGGAGACCCTCACTGGACCTCCTCAGTGCTCTCCTGTGACTCTTTCCTGTTCATTGCTTTACACCTCCCACTCTCTTCCTAGCCTAAACAGCTCTCTTCTCTGAACACAGATCTTCAACTAAACTTCTTTCACATACATTGAGATCTAAGGCTGTACCCTAAACCTTATCTTTACATTTCAACAAAAGGTTTTTGTTTTTTGTTTGGTTTTGGGTTTTGGGTTTTTTGGATTTTTTTGTTTTTTGTTTTTTGTTTTTTGTTTGTTTGTTTGTTTGTTGGAGGGGGTTGGGTCTTTTTTGTTTTGTTTTGTTTTGGTTTTTTTTTTTTTTTTTGGTTTATTCCTACCTGAACAGGCTTAAAATGAGGGAATGAAAACTAGTGTTCATTGACTCCCTACTGTGTGCCACACCTGATGTATTTGCTCCTAAAATCTTGCTATTACAATATATACTACTTCTCTTTTTTCAGATTAATAAAAACATGTTCAGAAATTAAATAAATTTACCTAAAACATGTAGTATGAGTGGAATGGGATTCAAAATCCCACTCCATCTGACTAGAGGTTGTTTTCCTTCTACCAAACCGTATGGTCCCTTATGTTCCACAAAGCCCCAGAGTCCTTAGTATTACTTCTGAGCCATCCAAGAAAAGCAGGCAGAAGGTAAGCTCTTTAAAAAAAATGGGTGTTGTACAAACCCTGTCCATTTCGAATCTGTTCTAATGTCATTCTTTGTTATTTAGAGAAGTTCTTTATTCTTGTATATTCAGTCTACATAGTGAAAACTTGCAAGAATAGAAGTGTTACCTACCCTGTGCTCAATTCCCTGCCCCCACAGCTCTGCCTGTGTTCCTGGAGATTGGCAGTTACCAGGGAAAGCCAGGAAAGACCATGCCCCAAACTTTAGTACAGGAGACAACTTCCTGAACAGAACACCAACAGCTCAGTCACTAAGAACAACAGTTAATAAATGGGATCTCATGAAACAGAAAGGCTTCTGTAAGGCAAAGGACACCATCAAAAGGACAAAATGGCAGCCTGCAGTCTGGGAAAAGATCTTCCCTAACCCTTACATCTGACAGAGATAAGGTGAAAAGGAGGGACTGGAAGGAGAGGAAGGAAAGGAAGCTTCTACCAAGATGTAAAGTAAACAAATTAATTTTTAAAAGGTAAATGTTACCAGGGATTTTTAATTTTTCTCCTTTACATTTTAGAATTACATACATTTATGCAATGAAATGTTATTTCTATCCCCATTTCCCCTCTGAATAGCCCAAGTGTCCTCTCTACAACTTCATGTCATTTTTGATAGCTTACTAAGCCTAGTGAGTGCTGCCCAGATACAGAAGAAGGTAGAACAATCGACTGAAAAATGGGCCCGGGTCAGTGGCCGGATCTGCAAAGGAAAAATAGTTCTCCTTAGAAAATGGTTTCTGAGACCCTGTGAGAGAGAGACCCAACCGACTGGTCAGGTGGGCACTCCTGAGGCTGCAGAGCGGAAGAGACCACCAACACTGTTCACTCCTGCCCACATCCCTGGCCCAAGAGGAAACTGTATAAGGCCTCTGGGCTCCCGTGGGGGAGGGCCCAGGAGCGGCAGGACCCCTGCCTGAGACACCACCGGAACCTGAGGGAAACAGACCGGATAAACAGTTCTCTGCACCCAAATCCCGTGGGAGGGAGAGCTGAACCTTCAGAGAGGCAGACAAGCCTGGGAAACCAGAAGAGACTGCTCTCTGCACACACATCTCGGACGGCAGAGGAAAAAGCCAAAGACCATCTGGAACCCTGGTGCACTGAAGCTCCCGGAAACGGCGGCACAGGTCTTCCTGGTTGATGCCGCTGCAGAGAGCCCGTGGGCAGCACCCCACGAGCGAACTTGAGCCTCGGGACCACAGGTAAGACCAACTTTTCTGCTGCAAGAAAGCTGCCTGGTGAACTCAAGACACAGGCCCACAGGAACAGCTGAAGACCTGTAGAGAGGAAAAACTACACGCCCGAAAGCAGAACACTCTGTCCCCATAACTGACTGAAAGAGAGGAAAACAGGTCTACAGCACTCCTGACACACAGGCTTATAGGACAGTCTAGCCACTGTCAGAAATAGCAGAACAAAGTAACACTAGAGATAAGCTGATGGCAAGAGGCAAGCGCAGGAACCCAAGCAACAGAAACCAAGACTACATGGCACCATCGGAGCCCAATTCTCCCATCAAAACAAACATGGAATATCCAAACACACCAGAAAAGCAAGATCTAGTTTCAAAATCATTTTTGATCATGATGCTGGAGGACTTCAAGAAAGACGTGAAGAACTCCCTTAGAGAACAAGTAGAAGCCTACAGAGAGGAATCGCAAAAATGCCTGAAAGAATCGCAAAAATCCCTGAAAGAATTCCAGGAAAACATAAATAAACAAGAAGAAGCCCATAGAGAGGAGACACAAAAATCCCTGAAAGAATTCCAGGAAAACACAATCAAACAGTTGAAGGAATTAAAAATGGAAATAGAAGCAATCAAGAAAGAACACATGGAAACAACCCTGGATATAGAAAACCAAAAGAAGAGACAAGGAGCTGTAGATACAAGCTTCACCAACAGAATACAAGAGATGGAAGAGAGAATCTCAGGAGCAGAAGATTCCATAGAAATCATTGACTCAACTGTCAAAGATAATGTAAAGCAGAAAAAGCTACTGGTCCAAAACATACAGGAAATCCAGGACTCAATGAGAAGATCAAACCTAAGGATAATAGGTATAGAAGAGAGTGAAGACTCCCAGCTCAAAGGAACAGTAAATATCTTCAACAAAATCATAGAAGAAAACTTCCCTAACCTAAAAAAAGAGATACCCATAGGCATACAAGAAGCCTACAGAACTCCAAATAGATTGGACCAGAAAAGAAACACCTCCCGTCACATAATTGTCAAAACACCAAACGCACAAAATAAAGAAAGAATATTAAAAGCAGTAAGGGAAAAAGGTCAAGTAACATATAAAGGGAGACCTATCAGAATCACACCAGACTTCTCGCCAGAAACTATGAAGGCCAGAAGATCCTGGACTGATGTCATACAGACCCTAAGAGAACACAAATGCCAGCACAGGTTACTGTATCCAGCAAAACTCTCAATTAACATTGATGGAGAAACCAAGATATTCCATGACAAAACCAAATTAACACAATATCTTTCTACAAATCCAGCACTACAAAGGATAATAAATGGTAAAGCCCAACATAAGGAGGCAAGCTATACCCTAGAAGAAGCAAGAAACTAATCGTCTTGGCAACAAAACAAAGAGAATGAAAGCACACAAACATAACCTCACATCCAAATATGAATATAATGGGAAGCAATAATCACTATTCCTTAATATCTCTCAATATCAATGGCCTCAACTCCCCAATAAAAAGACATAGATTAACAAACGAGATACACAACGAGGACCCTGCATTCTGCTGCCTACAGGAAACACACCTCAGAGACAAAGACAGACACTACCTCAGAGTGAAAGGCTGGAAAACAACTTTCCAAGCAAATGGTCAGAAGAAGCAAGGTGGAGTAGCCATTCTAATATCAAATAAAATCAATTTCCAACTAAAAGTCATCAAAAAAGATAAGGAAGGACACTTCATATTCATCAAAGGAAAAATCCACCAAGATGAACTCTCAATCCTAAATATCTATGCCCCAAATACAAGGGCACCTACATACGTAAAAGAAACCTTACTAAAGCTCAAAACTCACATTGCACCTCACACAATAATAGTGGGAGACTTCAACACCCCACTCTCATCAATGGACAGATCATGGAAACAGAAATTAAACAGTGATGTCGACAGACTAAGAGAAGTCATGAGCCAAATGGACTTAACGGATATTTACAGAACATTCTATCCTAAAGCAAAAGGATATACCTTCTTCTCAGCTCCTCATGGTACTTTCTCCAAAATTGACCATATAATTGGTCAAAAAACGGGCCTCAACAGGTACAGAAAGATAGAAATAATCCCATGCGTGCTATCGGACCACCACGGCCTAAAACTGGTCTTCAATAACAATAAGGGAAGAATGCCCACATATACGTGGAAATTGAACAATGCTCTACTCAATGATAACCTGGTCAAGGAAGAAATAAAGAAAGAAATTAAAAACTTTTTAGAATTTAATGAAAATGAAGATACAACATACTCAAACTTATGGGACACAATGAAAGCTGTGCTAAGAGGAAAACTCATAGCGCTGAGTGCCTGCAGAAAGAAACAGGAAAGAGCATATGTCAGCAGCTTGACAGCACACCTAAAAGCTCTAGAACAAAAAGAAGCAAATACACCCAGGAGGAGTAGAAGGCAGGAAATAATCAAACTCAGAGCTGAAATCAACCAAGTAGAAACAAAAAGGACCATAGAAAGAATCAACAGAACCAAAAGTTGGTTCTTTGAGAAAATCAACAAGATAGATAAACCCTTAGCCAGACTAACGAGAGGACACAGAGAGTGTGTCCAAATTAACAAAATCAGAAATGAAAAGGGAGACATAACTACAGATTCGGAGGAAATTCAAAAAATCATCAGATCTTACTATAAAAACCTATATTCAACAAAATTTGAAAATCTTCAGGAAATGGACAATTTCCTAGACAGATACCAGGTATCGAAGTTAAATCAGGAACAGATAAACCAGTTAAACAACCCCATAACTCCTAAGGAAATAGAAGCAGTCATTAAAGGTCTCCCAACCAAAAAGAGCCCAGGTCCAGACGGGTTTAGTGCAGAATTCTATCAAACCTTCATAGAAGACCTCATACCAATATTATCCAAACTATTCCACAAAATTGAAACAGATGGAGCCCTACCGAATTCCTTCTACGAAGCCACAATTACTCTTATACCTAAACCACACAAAGACACAACAAAGAAAGAGAACTTCAGACCAATTTCCCTTATGAATATCGACGCAAAAATACTCAATAAAATTCTGGCAAACCGAATTCAAGAGCACATCAAAACAATCATCCACCATGATCAAGTAGGCTTCATCCCAGGCATACAGGGATGGTTTAATATACGGAAAACCATCAACGTGATCCATTATATAAACAAACTGAAAGAACAGAACCACATGATCATTTCATTAGATGCTGAGAAAGCATTTGACAAAATTCAACACCCCTTCATGATAAAAGTCCTGGAAAGAATAGGAATTCAAGGCCCATACCTAAACATAGTAAAAGCCATATACAGCAAACCAGTTGCTAACATTAAACTAAATGGAGAGAAACTTGAAGCAATCCCACTAAAATCAGGGACTAGACAAGGCTGCCCACTCTCTCCCTACTTATTCAATATAGTTCTTGAAGTTCTAGCCAGAGCAATCAGACAACAAAAGGAGATCAAAGGGATACAGATCGGAAAAGAAGAGGTCAAAATATCACTATTTGCAGATGACATGATAGTATATTTAAGTGATCCCAAAAGTTCCACCAGAGAACTACTAAAGCTGATAAACAACTTCAGCAAAGTGGCTGGGTATAAAATTAACTCAAATAAATCAGTTGCCTTCCTCTATACAAAAGAGAAACAAGCCGAGAAAGAAATTAGGGAAATGACACCCTTCATAATAGACCCAAATAATATAAAGTACCTCGGTGTGACTTTAACCAAGCAAGTAAAAGATCTGTACAATAAGAACTTCAAGACACTGAGGAAAGAAATTGAAGAAGACCTCAGAAGATGGAAAGATCTCCCATGCTCATGGATTGGCAGGATTAATATGGTAAAAATGGCCATTTTACCAAAAGCAATCTACAGATTCAATGGAATCCCCATCAAAATACCAATCCAATTCTTCAAAGAGTTAGACAGAACAATTTGCAAATTCATCTGGAATAACAAAAAACCCAGGATAGCTAAAGCTATCCTCAACAATAAAAGGACTTCAGGGGGAATCACTATCCCTGAACTCAAGCAGTATTACAGAGCAATAGTGATAAAAACTGCATGGTATTGGTACAGAGACAGACAGATAGACCAATGGAATAGAATTGAAGACCCAGAAATGAACCCACACACCTATGGTCACTTGATTTTTGACAAAGGAGCCAAAACCGTCCAATGGAAAAAAGATAGCATTTTCAGCAAATGGTGCTGGTTCAACTGGAGGGCAACATGTAGAAGAATGCATATCGATCCATCCTTATCACCCTGTACAAAGCTTAAGTCCAAGTGGATCAAGGACCTCCACATCAAACCAGACACACTCAAACTAATAGAAGAAAAACTAGGGAAGCATCTGGAACACATGGGCACTGGAAAAAATTTCCTGAACAAAACACCAATGGCTTATGCTCTAAGATCAAGAATCGACAAATGGGATCTCATAAAACTGCAAAGCTTCTGTAAGGCAAAGGACACTGTGGTTAGGACAAAACGGCAACCAACAGATTGGGAAAAGATCTTTACCAATCCTACAACAGATAGAGGCCTTATTTCCAAAATATACAAAGAACTCAAGAAGTTAGACCGCAGGGAAACAAATAACCCTATTAAAAAATGGGGTTCAGAGCTAAACAAAGAATTCACAGCTGAGGAATGCCGAATGGCGGAGAAACACCTAAAGAAATGTTCAACATCTTTAGTCATAAGGGAAATGCAAATCAAAACAACCCTGAGATTTCACCTCACACCAGTGCGATTGGCTAAGATCAAAAACTCAGGTGACAGCAGATGCTGGCGAGGATGTGGAGAAAGAGGAACACTCCTCCATTGTTGGTGGGATTGCAGACTGGTAAAACCATTCTGGAAATCAGTCTGGAGGTTCCTCAGAAAATTGGACATTGAACTGCCTGAGGATCCAGCTATACCTCTCTTGGGCATATACCCAAAAGATGCCTCAACATATAAAAGAGACACGTGCTCCACTATGTTCATCGCAGCCTTATTTATAATAGCCAGAAAATGGAAAGAACCCAGATGCCCTTCAACAGAGGAATGGATACAGAAAATGTGGTACATCTACACAATGGAATATTACTCAGCTATCAAAAACAACGAGTTTATGAAATTCGTAGGCAAATGGTTGGAACTGGAAAATATCATCCTGAGTGAGCTAACCCAATCACAGAAAGACATACATGGTATGCACTCATTGATAAGTGGCTATTAGCCCAAATGCTTGAATTACCCTAGATCCCTAGAACAAACGAAACTCAAGACGGATGATCAAAATGTGAATGCTTCACTCCTTCTTTAAATGAGGAAAAAGAATACTCTTGGCAGGGAAGGGAGAGGCAAAGATTAAAACAGAGACTGAAGGAACACCCATTCAGAGCCTGCCCCACATGTGGCCCATACATATACAGCCACCCAATTACACAAGATGGATGAAGCAAAGAAGTGCAGACCGACAGGAGCCGGATGTAGATCGCTCCTGAGAGACACAGCCAGAATACAGCAAATATAGAGGCGAATGCCAGCAGCAAACCACTGAACTGAGAATAGGTCCCCTATTGAAGGAATCAGAGAAAGAACTGGAAGAGCTTGAAGGGGCTCGAGACCCCAAAAGTACAACAATGCCAAGCAACCAGAGCTTCCAGGGACTAAGCCACTACCTAAAGACTATACATGGACTGACCCTGGACTCTGACCCCATAGGTAGCAATGAATATCCTAGTAAGAGCACCAGTGGAAGGGGAAGCCCTGGGTCCTGCTAAGACTGAACCCCCAGTGAACTAGTCTATGGGGGGAGGGCGGCAGTAGGGGGAGGGTTGGGAGGGGAACACCCATTAGGAAGGGGAGGGGGGAGGGGGATGTTTGCCCAGAAACCGGGAAAGGGAATAACACTCGAAATGTATATAAGAAATACTCAAGTTAATAAAAAAAAAAAAAAAAAAAAAAAAAGAAACGGGCCTCAACAGGTACAGAAAGATAGAGATACTCCCATGCATGCTATCGGACCACCACGGCCTAAAACTGGTCTTCAATAACAATAAGGGAAGAATGCCCACATATACGTGGAAATTGAACAATGCTCTACTCAATGATAACCTGGTCAAGGAAGAAATAAAGAAAGAAATTAAAAACTTTTTAGAATTTAATGAAAATGAAGATACAACATACCCAAACTTATGGGACACAATGAAAGCTGTGCTAAGAGGAAAACTCATAGCGTTGAGTGCCTGCAGAAAGAAACAGGAAAGAGCATATGTCAGCAGCTTGACAGCACACCTAAAAGCTCTAGAACAAAAAGAAGCAAATACACCCAGGAGGAGTAGAAGGCAGGAAATAATCAAACTCAGAGCTGAAATCAACCAAGTAGAAACAAAAAGGACCATAGAAAGAATCAACAGAACCAAAAGTTGGTTCTTTGAGAAAATCAACAAGATAGATAAACCCTTAGCCAGACTAACGAGAGGACACAGAGAGTGCGTCCAAATTAACAAAATTAGAAATGAAAAGGGAGACATAACTACAGATTCAGAGGAAATTCAAAAAATCATCAGATCTCACTATAAAAACCTATATTCAACAAAATTTGAAAATCTTCAGGAAATGGACAATTTCCTAGAGAGATACCAGTTATCGAAGTTAAATCAGGAACAGATAAACCAGTTAAACAACCCCATAACTCCTAAGGAAATACAAGCAGTCATTAAAGGTCTCCCAACCAAAAAGAGCCCAGGTCCAGACGGGTTTAGTGCAGAATTCTATCAAACCTTCATAGAAGACCTCATACCAATATTATCCAAACTATTCCACAAAATTGAAACAGATGGAGCACTACCGAATTCCTTCTACGAAGCCACAATTACTCTTATACCTAAACCACACAAAGACACAACAAAGAAAGAGAACTTCAGACCAATTTCCCTTATGAATATCGACGCAAAAATACTCAATAAAATTCTGGCAAACCGAATTCAATAGCACATCAAAACAATCATCCACCATGATCAAGTAGGCTTCATCCCAGGCATGCAGGGATGGTTTAAAATACGGAAAACCATCAACGTGATCCATCATATAAACAAACTGAAAGAACAAAACCACATGATCATTTCATTAGATGCTGAGAAAGCATTTGACAAAATTCAACACCCCTTCATGATAAAAGTCCTGGAAAGAATAGGAATTCAAGGCCCATACCTAAACATAGTAAAAGCCATATACAGCAAACCAGTTGCTAACATTAAACTAAATGGAGAGAAACTTGAAGCAATCCCACTAAAATCAGGGACTAGACAAGGCTGCCCACTCTCTCCCTACTTATTCAATATAGTTCTTGAAGTTCTAGCCAGAGCAATCAGACAACAAAAGGAGATCAAGGGGATACAGATCGGAAAAGAAGAAGTCAAAATATCACTATTTGCAGATGACATGATAGTATATTTAAGTGATCCCAAAAGTTCCACCAGTGAACTACTAAAGCTGATAAACAACTTCAGCAAAGTGGCTGGGTATAAAATTAACTCAAATAAATCAGTTGCCTTCCTCTATACAAAAGAGAAACAAGCCGAGAAAGAAATTAGGGAAACGACACCCTTCATAATAGACCCAAATAATATAAAGTACCTCGGTGTGACTTTAACCAAGCAAGTAAAAGATCTGTACAATAAGAACTTCAAGACACTGAGGAAAGAAATTGAAGAAGACCTCAGAAGATGGAAAGATCTCCCATGCTCATGGATTGGCAGGATTAATATAGTAAAAATGGCCATTTTACCAAAAGCAATCTACAGATTCAATGCAATCCCCATCAAAATACCAATCCAATTCTTCAAAGAGTTAGCCAGAACAATTTGCAAATTCATCTGGAATAACAAAAAACCCAGGATAGCTAAAGCTATCCTCAACAATAAAAGGACTTCAGGGGGAATCACTATCCCTGAACTCAAGCAGTATTACAGAGCAATAGTGATAAAAACTGCATGGTATTGGTACAGAGACAGACAGATAGACCAATGGAATAGAATTGAAGACCCAGAAATGAACCCACACACCTATGGTCACTTGATTTTTGACAAAGGAGCCAAAACCATCCAATGGAAAAAAGATAGCATTTTCAGCAAATGGTGCTGGTTCAACTGGAGGGCAACGTGTAGAAGAATGCAGATCGATCCATCCTTATCACCCTGAACAAAGCTTAAGTCCAAGTGGATCAAGGACCTCCACATCAAACCAGACACACTCAAACTAATAGAAGAAAAACTAGGGAAGCATCTGGAACACATGGGCACTGGAAAAAATTTCCTGAACAAAACACCAATGGCTTATGCTCTAAGATCAAGAATCGACAAATGGGATCTCATAAAACTGCAAAGCTTCTGTAAGGCAAAGGACACTGTGGTTAGGACAAAACGGCAACCAACAGATTGGGAAAAGATCTTTACCAATCCTACAACAGATAGAGGCCTTATTTCCAAAATATACAAAGAACTCAAGAAGTTAGACCGCAGGGAAACAAATAACCCTATTAAAAAATGGGGTTCAGAGCTAAACAAAGAATTCACAGCTGAGGAATGCCGAATGGCTGAGAAACACCTAAAGAAATGTTCAACATCTTTAGTCATAAGGGAAATGCAAATCAAAACAACCCTGAGATTTCACCTCACACCAGTGAGAATGGCTAAGATCAAAAACTCAGGTAACAGCAGATGCTGGCGAGGATGTGGAGAAAGAGGAACACTTCTCCATTGTTGGTGGGATTGCAGACTGGTAAAACCATTCTGGAAATCAGTCTGGAGGTTCCTCAGAAAATTGGACATTGAACTGCCTGAGGATCCAGCTATACCTCTCTTGGGCATATACCAAAAAGATGCCTCAACATATAAAAGAGACACGTGCTCCACTATGTTCATCGCAGCCTTATTTATAATAGCCAGAAAATGGAAAGAACCCAGATGCCCTTCAACAGAGGAATGGATACAGAAAATGTGGTACATCTACACAATGGAATATTACTCAGCTATCGAAAACAACGAGTTTATGAAATTCATAGGCAAATGGTTGGAACTGGAAAATATCATCCTGAGTGAGCTAACCCAATCACAGAAAGACATACATGGTATGCACTCATTGATAAGTGGCTATTAGCCCAAATGCTTGAATTACCCTAGATCCCTAGAACAAACGAAACTCAAGATGGATGATCAAAATGTGAATGCTTCACTCCTTCTTTAAATGAGGAAAAAGAATACCCTTGGCAGGGAAGGGAGAGGCAAAGATTAAAACAGAGACTGAAGTAACACCCATTCAGAGCCTGCCCCACATGTGGCCCATACATATACAGCCACCCAATTGGACAAGATGGATGAAGCAAAGAAGTGCAGACTGACAGGAGCCGGATGTAGATCGCTCCTGAGAGACCCAGCCAGAATACAGCAAATACAGAGGCGAATGCCAGCAGCAAACCACTGAACTGAGAATAGGACCCCCGTTGAAGGAATCAGAGAAAGAACTGGAAGAGCTTGAAGGGGCTCGAGACCCCAAAAGTACAACAATGCCAAGCAACCAGAGCTTCCAGGGAATAAGCCACTACCTAAAGACTATACATGGACTGACCCTGGACTCTGACCCCATAGGTAGCAATGAATATCCTAGTAAGAGCACCAGTGGAAGGGGAAGCCCTGGGTCCTGCTAAGACTGAACCCCCAGTGAACTAGACTATGGGGGAGGGCGGCAATGGGGGGAGGGTTGGGAAGGGAACACCCATAAGGAAGGGGAGGAGGGAGGGGGATGTTTGCCCGGAAACCGGGAAAGGGATTAACACTGGAAATGTATATAAGAAATACTCAAGTTAATAAAAAGAAAAAGAAAATGGTTTCTGAGATAGTGTCACATTATATAGCTCAGTTCACTTTGAACCCATGATCCTCCTGCCTCAGCCTCCCAAGGGATTAAGCTGCACTCCATCATGCCTCGACTCTAGACACTTATTTTTTCAGAAATTTTTGATAGTGGCCTCAATTTGAATAATCAATCTTACCATTCACATTTTTTAGATATATTTGACTTGTAGAGGCAGTTGAACTGGTTATAAAGATTTATATGATATATTTAACTATTTCAAAATACCATATCCATAGTATAATCAATGGTAAGCTAGATCACTCTCTCTCTCTCTCTCTCTCTCTCTCTCTCTCTCTCTCTCTCTCTCTCTGTGCATGTGTGTGTGCGAGTGTGTGCATGTGTGTATACATGTGTATGTCAAGAGAAGATATTGGAATCCTGAAACACTCATAGATTGTGAATATTCCATAATTTGTACATAGGTGCAATTTTAACTTCATGGTAAAGATGCTTAGGGCTACACTAAGTCATGTAACCATCATTTTTATTCTCCTGTGCCTGTATCTATTCACTTCCTGTCTCTGAGTCAACAGATCATGTGTGGAAATAAATATCTTCTTTGAAAAAGACAAGGGGCATCCTGCCAGCTGCATTGTGAGCAAAGGAGGATATCTAGATTACTACTGACCAGTGTTTTTTGAAGTACAGCACGGGCTACTTTGCAGTCAGAGGAGGGATAATAACATATGAAGTTTGCCACAGGGCTACAAAGTGTCTAGCATCAGAAAGGTCAATACATAATCAACAGGTAAGGAAGAAGCTAAAAGAAACAGCAGCAGGCGAAAAGCATGGACAAATTGCTTCAGTCTTAGGACATGGCCTCTGTGTGGTGTTGACATGAGAGTCTGCTGCATTTGAGTATTTCTGACCCTTTATAATAGTGGTATTTATCAAAGAAGCCATATCAAAAATGGAGAGCTAGACAGACAGATTTTTCTGCTGCCCTCCAGGACATAATAATTTGTTCAGAAATGGTCATTGTACAGAGATGAAAGTCTCCCCATTCGTTGCGTGAAACTGCTTTACAAGTCTAGAAAGATAGGCAATGCCTTCGTGATGCAAGAAAGCGCTGCGGAAGCAGTGGGTTGAGGAAAAGTCAGCCCAAGACTTAACCAGAGCATTTTCTCCACCCACATTTTCTGCCAAGATGGTGCCTGTGGAAGAGTATACATAACTTGGCATTTTAGACATGGACTTAGACACAGCAAGGACAGAAGGGCATAATTCTTATACAGCAAGGGACGTACACAGCTGTGTAAATACTAAACTGTAGTTTTAGGGCAGTAGAGAAAACACATCACAGAATAAGAACAGACATAGACAGTATAGGTCTATGGTGTGGTACTTGAATAAGACAAAAGCAAACAATGCTGAAACAGTGTGTACTAGAGTGAGGTCAAGAATCTGCGAAATAGGGGAAGGCTTCATGTCTGTGCCTTCAACATTTGTGGGCTGAAAACACTAAGCCACATATGAATATATCTCATAATGTGCGAAAGCAAAACCTTCATTTGACTCACACCAAGCACGGTGCTGAGTCCTCGCAGATAAAGCAATGTGTGGAGCATAACTTGTTACAGCCTCCCACTATTTCCCAGATCTTTGGCCTCTCTCCAGTACTTTTTCCAGCATTGTTTGCTTTTGTCTTATTGGAGTGCCACACAGTTGGACTATAATGCCTGTCTGTCCTTATTCTATGATGTGTTTTCTCTACTGCCCTAAAATTACAGTTTAATATTTACACAGCACTTTCATTGTACATGGTATCTAAGTAACAGAACACTGATTTAAGATCTACAGGAGGATGCGAATTGGTTACAAATATCCTTCTATTTTAAACAAGAGATTGGAGCATCCCCACATAATTGGCGGCCTGAAGCCAATTCTTCAGACAATGAGGAAGGGAGGACTGCACCCACAAACGGCTGCTAAACTTATTCTACAAACATTGATTTTTAGGCACAATGGATCTGACATATGTGAAGACTGGTAAGAGAGGTGGGCAGTGGTGTTAATGGAGCACTGCTCAAGCTGTGGGTCAAGTTCACAAGTGAAAAGCAGATGGGTTGGGTGTGGTACCTTTTGTCTGCAATCGCTAGACTCAGGAAACTGAGGCAAGAGAACCACTGGTTTATAGCCTGGCCTCCATGGCTTCATAGCAAGTTCCAAGCCTCAAAAATAAGAAGCCAAAACCAAAAAAAAAAAAGGAAAGAAAGAAAGAAAAGAAAAGAAAAGCAGTTTGTATGAGCAAGGATTGTATGTTTGGAAACCTCTGAGTGTCTTCCTAAGGACTGGGTATAACCTTACAAGCTCTGAACTTAACCACATTTTCATTGCTTGTGGGTGAGTGACGTAATTTGTCCACTGGATTCATTCTGTGCATTTTATGATTAAACAGAAAGCTTAAAGATTTAAGTCACTGGAACCAGCGTTAGAAAATTCCTAATGTCTTTCTTCTCTGGTAAGTGCCTGCACGCCTTTCCTCATATCCTAGATCCGAAATCTAAGCTCAAGTAATTGCTTCAATAACTTCCATTCTCCATCAAGAGAAGGGCCGGTGGCTCAGGTCATGGCCTCCTCTTTTCCCTTTTGCTTGTAAAGAAGAACAAAGCACATATTTCAGATTTCAATTATAGGCACTCCTGCTTGACCTTGCCAGTTCTGAAACCACAAAATGATTCTTCTCTGAGGTTCATATTTCTCTTTTTAGAAAAAGAAAATGAGAGCCTATTGGTAGAAACACGTGATTTAAGAAACAAAGACTCTCTCAAAAAGCAGATGCCCAAAAGAAAAACCTGCTTAACAATCTAACTTCTAAATATACCGTACAATGTTTAGCAAAGCGATATCAGCAGGGAAGAAAAGGTCCCATCCATGTGTCACAACATCCATCCCTACTGCATTCTAATAATGCTACAGGGGCTAGAGTTTCAAGATGTTAAATAAAGAGAAAGCCCCATAATAGTTAGATCCCCTCCTCTGTTCCAGGCACCTCGGAATAGATTTTTAAATATTGATATTTTTATTTAACCTCAGGAAAATATGTATAATTTGGAGAAAATGTAATCCTGTTGCACATTGAGCTCAGGATTTACTAGTGGCCCACAATGAAAACACTTGTACCCTTTCTTTAAAAATTAAATCAGCCAAGCCAGAGAGAGCAGGCCTGTAATCCCAGCTGCAAGAGAGAAAGCAGAAAGAACACAAGTTCAAGGCCTGTCCAGGCTAAACAGTGAGTTCTATGTCAGCCTCAGCAACTTAACAAAAACCTCTCTCAAGATAAAAAGTCTAAAAAACAAAAAAGAAAAGAAAAGAAAAAGAAAAAGAAAAAGTCTAAGGATTTGCCCAGTGTTAGAGTGTTATCTATATACTCTAGAATGCACAAAACCCTAGATTCAATTCCTATCATAAATAAGTGGTACTAGAAAGTATCAGGATGATGTTCTACTAATCATAAAGCTATGCCCACATTTAGGAGGGTTCACAGATCTAGATATTTGAAACTGAGGTGCTACAACGAAGGGGTAAGGTTGAATAGCTGTGTCAGTAAAGAAAATAAAGTGGGGTCTGGAAACTTCACATACAGGCTTTCTTATGATCTATGGCTCTGGGAGAGGCTCTCCAGAACACACTGTTCTACCAGAAGAACAAGAACAAATGCAATCTGTGTGCCATGAGTCTGCTCAAGGAAGCCTTTCAGAGGTCCAGCGCCCACTGCGGGATGATCTCCTGTGCCTAGGCATGCCAAAACTCCCAAATCTCAGAAAGAATGTTGGTAACATCATTTGCACAGGCTGGGCACAGGTTTTCAGTCAGGACTTCATTGACAGCCAATCTCACAGATACCAGTCCAATGCCACCCCATGAGGCAAATTATCTAATGTTTCGAGTATGCTATGTTATCCCTTTTCTGCATAAAGCTATAGTAAGTCATTGCTTTCATGTCTATTCCACAGATATTTCTACCCTCAACTGCCACACCATCCTGAGTTCATTGAAACTACAGATAAAGTACACAAAGGTAAATGGAAGAATGGAGGAGGTTGGGCTTGCAAAGAAAGTTCCATAAACCAGAAACAGCATAGCAACATAGAGGTGTAAATGGTAGGGCAACACAGTATGTAACAATATGTTGAGGAACCTAACAATTTTTTAATACACCAAAGCATAAAGTCAACAATCTATTTGGAACATTAGATGAGTACAGAAAACCTGTTTATTTTGAAGTAGCCTGCAAAAAAGAAAAGAAAGGAAGGAAGGAAGGAAGGAAGGAAGGAAGGAAGAAAGAAAGAAAGAAAGAAAGAAAGAAAGAAAGAAAGAAAGAAAGAAAGAAAAAAAGAAAGAAAGAAAGGAAGGAAGGAAGGAAGGAAGGAAGGAAGGAAGAAAGAAAGAAAGGAAGAAAGGAAGGAAGGAAGGAAGAAAGAAAGGAAGGAAGGAAGGAAGGAAGGAAGGAAGGAAGGAAGAAAGAAAGAAAGAAAGGAAGAAAGAAAGAAAGAAATCTTGTCCTCACTCAAATTGGGAATAGTGATTAGCAAGACTCATACATCAGACTATTTGTTCAGATGGAACTCAAGTCAAATTAAATTAAACTCTTAAACAACCAATCGAAGAAGACTTACCCTGTTTCTGAGTCATTTAAGTGGAACCCTCAAGCAGTACCACCTATCAGACCCATGCCCTAATACACAGCTCTGTCTGAAGCAGAACTGTGTGAGACAGTGAAACTTTGTGTTTAAATAGCTAATATGCAACTAGCTCCCTCCATCCTGGAAGTGTTTTCTAAGCTGCATTTTGCCTCGTTGACTCCTATCACATGAGCATCTTTAAAAAGGTCTCAACACACCAACTGCTTGAGAGCCATTGTGTCTGCAAGAAAGATTGCCTGTGTGTCCATCTGTCTGGGCACATAAAAATATCTGCACCTAATTATCAGATTAGAAAATGCCTCAAAGGACTTTCAATTATTCTGGTTCCATTTACCTACCAGCTCTTCAGACTTGTGAGGGCGCATCAAACGGTCATTTGACACCGTCAAATTCAAGGGCCTAACCAAACCAAGTTCAACTGCTCAATAATTCACCACTGAATACATTAATGTTTTCTTAGAAAAAAAGAACAAGGGGAAGGGAAAAAAAGGTCGTGCCGAGTGCCACGTTCCAGGGACATCTAAACTGAACGAATACTCGTCAGGCTGCTGCTTTTCTTGCTGTGCTTTCTTTTTAAAACACAGAATGGATTATTTTCTACTTTTTTCTTTCAAGGATTTGAATTGTTAGGAAACTGAAGATTTATCAAGACCCTCTGTGAATTCTAAGAAAGGAGTGGTGCTGACATGCTGATCTAGGTTGTGATGGGCTCACCGCAAAGAGCCATGCTCACGTGTGTACAAGCTTCACAATGAGCTCTGGATGTCTCGGGCAAGCAGACACTGAGCGCCATGGAGGTTGCAAACCCATGTTGTCCAATAGTGCTAATCAAGACCTGACACCTGGAATGAATAAACTTTTATAGACAGTGTCTGCATACTTCCTTCCTAAACTAAAATTTCTAATCGTCAAATTTGTACACACAACTTTGACTATGACTATGTTCCGTGGAAATATGTACAAAACTTTGCACTGATGGGGTGCTATAGAATTTATCCTTCTATCCCAAAATAGATATTGACTAAATGTAATGTGTTGGAAAGGATCCTAGGATAAAGATAAGACCTTAGTCAAAAGCTGTAAAATTTAAAGAAAGCCTGGCATATAGTAACATATGCATTAGTTTGAACAAATGTAACATCATAACATTAATACATGGAAGGAAAAATCAAGTGAAGAGTTCTCTTTGTTATCTTAACAAATTTCCTGTAAATCTAAAATTATTTAAAATTTAAATGTTTGTTGTAAATGAAAACAGAATGACAAGCAGGACTCTCTAAAGCCCTGTCTGGTGTCTCTCTGGATTATCTGGCTAACTGGGTCTGAAGACTTCCCTTCCACGGGAAGATTTACACTCAACTTGGACTTCCCCATAATGTCTCCTCTTGGTAGCTAGTGCTAAAGTCAATTTGGTATTGGGAAGATATCTGAAAGTATTTGTCTCCAGGGGCAACTTTCACACTGGTTCCATTAAAATGTTCAGCACAGAGGCAGCGCCCCTCCTAGACCGCACCTCCAGAGTGTGTAGGGCTTTGTTCAGACACACAGTTTTGAGAGGCTAGGAAAATGAGATGTCTTCTGAACCTTCTTTCTTTGAATTCTGGTCTGTACTGTGCTTGCAAAAGTCCATTCAGAATACCATCATAGTTTATGCTTGAGTTTTCTCCTCTGAACATGTCAATATTTTCTTGCTAAGAGAAAAATTTGAATGGCTTACATTTTCAACATTGACGTCTAAGGACATAAGGAGGTAAACAAGGGCACAAACATGAATATAAAAGCTGATCCTGGGGGTCGGGGATTTAGCTCAGTGGTAGAGCGCTTGCCTAGCAAGCGCAAGGCCCTGGGTTCGGTCCCCAGCTCCGGAAAAAAAAAAAAAAAGCTGATCCTGATGTTTTTCCAAACTAGTCTATTATCTTCCAATCTAATTTTGACATTACAGAACTTATGGAGACAAGTGTTCAAGTATAACTGTATATATTTGCTTATTCAAAAAGTACTGTACAAGTAAAAATTTTAATTATATGCACACCAATTTTTAAGTGCCCAAACACAGGTTTTTAACTAACCATCACTGATATAAACAGAAAAAAAATCAATTAATTTTTGTGTATAAAATTGGGGATGGAGATAAGAGCAAATTTAAAAGCTTAAAAGCTAGGGAAATGCCTGTAGAAAGTTTTATTTCCCATAGGGTTAGTCAGAGTACCTAATGAGGAACAGAGCTTTATCTACACAATCTCTAAGGCAGCTGGAGGCTTTTACACATTGGCATAGACAAGCCTATACAAGAGCTCATCACGTTGTGAACAGGTTTTTAAATAATGTGCGAACATTCTGAAGCTGTAAACCCATGCTCTCACATGACAAATAAGAGAAGAAAAATCACTTCCCACCCAAAGAATGACAGAGAAATACCACAGGGCCAATATTCCAATTGAATGAACAATTTCAAACTGGGCAGCAGACTTCTTGAAAGAACAGATCTATCTCCTTTGTGAAAATGGAGGGCTTGGAGCATCTTCAGTACATGTCTCTGGCGTGGGGCGGGGAGTGGGGAGAGAAAAAGAAGAAAATGGTTCCAAGCAGAGTACCACCCAAGTCTCATGCAACCCGCTGCTAAGGCTTTCTGGTGTCCCATGGTTACCATCTTTTCACTGATCATCTGTAAAAATGAAGACTGACTTCTTCATTTTCTCGATCTCATTGCATTAAATGTTTTCAGGTGCCTGAGGCACATTTCAAATATAAGTAGACTTTCTTCTGGCATTGAAAGAAAGGAACATTTGTATAGTCCTCCCTACCTTCTCATTACTATTTTAATTACTTGACAAGATACAGAAGGTAACTTCCCCACTACCATGTAAAGAAATGGAAGATGCTGTGAGGGGAAGTTAGCCTACAGAAAAGGAAATGACATATTGAATAAGTATCATTTTGGGTGACAAAAACTACAAAATGAGCGCCACATTCCTGGGCAGAGGAACAGGCTATTAAGGGTCCTAAGAAGTTGGAGACTCAGGACTGCAGACTTACACTCCTTACTGAAGATGATCCACTAGAAGACTTAAAAGCCTCCATAAGGATGAGACAACATCAGTCAGGGTAGCAGTGGCTGTTTGAGTGGAACTAAGACTCCAATCACAATTTAAATCATAGACCATCTGGGAGGCACGGGACAGGGACAGACCCAAAGTTCTACAGCACTGAACTCTGAGCCACCTCCCAGAGAGGGCATGAGGAAACAATGTAGTTTGAAAATAATCAGATTGTTCATGCACTGAACAACAATAGGTATAACGAACGTTGTCTAGAACAAAGAATATTACCAAAGATGTGGGGGAGCAGTGCAAATAAAAGCCAGGTTCTCAAGAACATGGAACAATTGTGGTATCATGTATTCATCAGTGGAACTTCAAAGCATATGAAACAAAGCCTGCAATAATAAAGGAAAAGTTTAGTTGTATTTAGATGTTAGTACTCCTTCCCCAGCAGCAATAGAACCAGGAGGCAGAACCCAACAGAATATTGTCATGGTTGATCTCCATTCGGCAGCTTGACTGTATTTAGAATCTCATTGGAAATGACTCCCCCGCTGGGTGTTTCTGTGAGACACAGGGTTTCTGAAGAGGCTTAATGGAGGAGGGAAACACCCTGGATGAGGACAGGGACACTCTTTGTGCTGAGCTCACTGGCTGAATGAAAAGGAGAAGTGGGGCTGAGCACTAGAATTCATCTCTCTCTACTTCCTGCCTGTAGATGTCATGTGACCAGCCACCTCCCACTCCTGCTGCCATGGTGGACAGTACCCTTAACTGGGGTCCAAAATATACCTTCCTTCCTTAAGTTGTTAATGTCATGTACTTCATCACAACAACAAGAAAAATAGCACAAACACGCTTACAAGTGTGTGTGTGTGTGTGTGTGTGTGTGTGTGTGTGTGTGTGTGTTGAACAAGGTCAACAAATGTGAAATAATTAACAATATATAGGACAATCAAAACAATAGAACACATTAGTATGTTCCATAATTCATATATAAGATAAATGTGAACATAGTTCTCCAATTTTAAACCTTACAAACAGATCTATTATGATAGAATTAAACTAAAAACAGTCACATATATACATCTAGACAATCTATAAAGTCCACACGTATTTGAAAATTGAACAAGCATTTCTAAATACCCTATGGTTCAAAAACAAAGCCACAAAGGAAATAGAAAACATTTAATCAAAGAAAACTTAAAATACAAAATCAGGAGGGTAGAGAGATGGCTTAGTGTTTAGGAAAATCTGCTGATCTTCCAGGGGACCCAAGTTCAGCTCCAAGAACCCACAGAGAACAACCCATAACTGCCCATAATTCCAGCTCTGGGGGTTCTGATTTTTTTCTGGGCTCTGTAAGCACCTGCCACCCTGCCACACACATACACACACTCTTAAAGTAATTTTAAAAAATAAATGCTACATCAAAATTCATAGAGTTTAAACAATATTTCAAAAAGTTTTATGAGCTATTTTGATCAGAAATGGAGAAAAATTACTAACAAATTACTAAGTTTTCTCTAGGCAGTGCTAGAAAAATCACTGTATATTAAACGCATAACAAGTAAAAAGAAATAGTGCTAGTATAGAAATCAATTGGAAGGAAAAAAAACTATTCAACCCTACCAAAAATGAGCTTTTGAAAAAAGTCAAAAGAATTAATAAGCCTCTAGGCTGTCTAAATAATAAACATACAAATACTTAGGCAAACAATAAAGAGATGGTGTCAGTAAAAACCCTTAAAGCTATTAAAAGAATAAGGTGAAGTTATTCCAGTACCTTTATTTCTATAACTTGAATAACTGATATCACATGAATAAATTCTTTGAAAGACTCACACTACAAAGGTCATGTTACCTGAATGGTCCTGTAGCAAATGAACTGAATTCATACTTTAAAAATCATATATACAGAAACTCTTAACACTGGCTTCTTGGATAAAGCATATCAGCTTTTAAAGAAGAAATATCAGCAATATTACATAAATGTCTTCAGAAGCCAAAAAAGAAAATGTTTCACACTTAACTTATGAGACCAGCATTACACTGATGCTAAAACTAAAAAAAAAAAAAAAAAAAAAGAAAACAAAAAACACATAGATCAATATTCCTCATGAAAGTAATGAAAAAGTGATCCTGTCAAACCTAGAAATGTAACTGGGTATCATCTGCATTCTATAACCTCAGCACTCAAGCAGATGACAACTGTAATGTTGAAGTCAGCCTGGACTATATAGTGAATTCTACACTAGCCCAGCATGGGATACATTTGGTATCTCAAAAACAAATTAGTAACATATAAAAAGATACATCACGGGTTAGGGATTTAGCTCAGTGGTAGAGCGCTTGCCTAGCAAGCGCAAGGCCCTGGGTCGGTCCCCAGCTCCGGAAAAAAAGAAAAAAAAAAAAAAAAAAGAAAAGAAAAAGATACATCACCGTATTCTGTCATGTCCAAGAGAATCTTATCCAAACAGGAGAAGACCAGTTCAATGTTTGGAAATTAAATTGTGTTACTAGCCATTTTAGTACAATGGTATGCTGGTTGGCATTTTACTTCTCTTTGCAGCCACACAAAAAATTAATTTTGGCATACTGACAATCAAAGGAAATATGGATTCTGATTTATATATGCTTTGGCATTGCTGCAGGATTAAATGGATGTAGTTCAGAATCCAATATTATGATTTTTTAAATCTGTTTGCTTTTTTTTTTTGATTTATGGTTCTTTGTGAATTTCACATCATGCACCCCAGTCCCACTTCTCTCCTCCTCCCCTAGTATGCACACTTTATTCTTGCAACCGAACCCCCAACAGAGAAAAAACTGTGGAGCTGTAGTATGTCACAGTATGTCCCACAGTATTCCATTTTGCCCACACTTATTTGCTTGCAAATTTTAGTTGCAATGAGTTGTTGGTCTGGTTACTCCCCTGCCTCCAGCTAGCAGCAAGGCCAAAAGAGAGGAGGGCTCTCTCCCTTGATGACCACACCACATGGCAGATAAGAGGCAGGGTCAGCTCTTCCCTGCTCACACCCTAGGAGCCAGCTCACCTGCAACGCCCACATCCAGAGCTAGCGCTACTGTGCAGCCCAGGCAAGTTACAGGGCCCACTCTCCTAGGTGCTGCAGCTGATGAGGGGTTATATGCATAACACCTAGGAGCAGAGCTAGTTAGCATTTTTTTCTTTTTTTTTCTTTCTATTTTTTTTATTAACTTGAGTATTTCTTTTTTTTTTTTTTGATAATGAATTGACTTTTATTTGGAAAATGAGAGAAATATTCTTTTTTTTTTCCTGAAGAAAACTATAAAGGTTTATTCTTTCTTTTTCTTATTTTATTGGATTTTTTTTTTATTAACTTGAGTATTTCTTATATACATTTCGAGTGTTATTCCCTTTCCCGGTATCCGGGCAAACATCCCCCTCCCCCCTCCCCTTCCTTATGGGTGTTCCCCTACCAACCCTCCCCCCATTGCCGCCCTCCCCCCACCAGTCTAGTTCACTGGGGGTTCAGTCTTAGCAGGACCAAGGGCTTACCCTTCCACTGGTGCTCTTTTTTTTTTTTTTTTTTATTAACTTGAGTATTTCTTATATACATTTCAAGTGTTATTCCCTTTCCCGGTTTCCGGGCAAACATCCCCCTCACCCCTCCCCTTCTTTATGGGTGTTCCCTTCCCAACCCTCCCCCCATTGCCGCCCTCCCCCATAGTCTAGTTCACTGGGGGTTCAGTCTTAGCAGGACCCAGGGCTTCCCCTTCCACTGGTGCTCTTACTAGGATATTCATTGCTACCTATGAGGTTAGAGTCCAGGGTCAGTCCATGTATAGTCTTTAGGTAGTGGCTTAGTCCCTGGAAGCTCTGGTTGCTTGGCATTGTTGTACATATGGGGTCTCGAGCCCCTTCAAGCTCTTCCAGTTCTTTCTCTGATTCCTTCAACGGGGGTTCTATTCTCAGTTCAGAGGTTTGCTGCTGGCATTCGCCTCTGTATTTGCTGTATTCTGGCTGGGTCTCTCAGGAGCGATCTACATCCGGCTCCTGTCAGTCTGCACTTCTTTGCTTCATCCATCTTGTCTAATTGGGTGGCTGTATATGTATGGGCCACATGTGGGGCAGGCTCTGAATGGGTGTTCCTTCTGTGTCTGTTTTAATCTTTGCCTCTCTCTTCCCTGCCAAGGGTATTCTTGTTCCCCTTTTAAAGAAGGAGTGAAGCATTCACGTTTTGATCATCCGTCTTGAGTTTCATTTGTTCTAGGCATCTAGGGTAATTCAAGCATTTGGACTAATAGCCACTTATCAGTGAGTGCATACCCTGTATGTCTTTCTGTGATTGGGTTAGCTCACTCAGGACGATATTTTCCAGTTCCAACCATTTGCCTACGAATTTCATAAAGCCGTTGTTTTTGATAGCTGAGTAATATTCCATTGTGTAGATGTACCACATTTTCTGAATCCATTCCTTTGTTGAAGGGCATCTGGGTTCTTTCCAGCATCTGGCTATTATAAATAAGGCTGCGATGAACACAGTGGAGCACATGTCTTTTTTATATGTTGGGGCATCTTTTGGGTATATACCCAAGAGAGGTATAGCTGTATCCTCAGGCAATTCAATGTCCAATTTTCTGAGGAACATCCAGACTGATTTCCAGAATGGTTGGACCAGTCTGCAATCCCACCAACAATGGAGAAGTGTTCCTCTTTCTCCGAATCCTCGCCAGCATTTGCTGTCACCTGAGTTTTTTTTTTTTTTTTTTTTGGTTCTTTTTTTTCGGAGCTGGGGACCGAACCCAGGACCCTGCGCTTCCTAGGCAAGCGCTCTACCACTGAGCTAAATCACCAACCCACCTGAGTTTTTGATCTTAGCCATTCTCACTGGTGTGAGGTGAAATCTCAGTGTTGTTTTGATTTGCATTTCCCTTATGACTAAAGATGTTAAACATTTCTTTAGGTGTTTCTCAGCCATTCGGCATTCCTCAGCTGTGAATTCTTTGTTTAGCTCTGAACCCCATTTTTTAATAGGGTTATTTGTCTCCCTGCGGTCTAACTTCTTGAGTTCTTTGTATATTTTGGATATAAGGCCTCTATCTGTTGTAGGATTGGTAAAGATCTTTTCCCAATCTGTTGGTTGTCATTTTGTCCTAACCACAGTGTCCTTTGCCTTACAGAAGCTTTGCAGTTTTATGAGATCCCATTTGTCGATTCTTGATCTTAGAGCATAAGCCATTGGTGTTTTGTTCAGGAAATTTTTTCCAGTGCCCATGTGTTCCAGATGCTTCCCTAGTTTTTCTTCTATTAGTTTGAGTGTATCTGGTTTGATGTGGAGGTCCTTGATCCACTTGGACTTAAGCTTTGTACAGGGTGATAAGCATGGATCGATCTGCATTCTTCTACATGTTGACCTCCAGTTGAACCAGCACCATTTTGCTGAAAATGCTATCTTTTTTCCATTGGATGGTTTTGACTCCTTTGTCAAAAATCAAGTGACCATAGGTGTGTGGGTTCATTTCTGGGTCTTCAATTCTATTCCATTGGTCTATCTGTCTGTCTCTGTACCAATACCATGCAGTTTTTATCACTATTGCTCTGTAATACTGCTTGAGTTCACGGATAGTGATTCCCCCTGAAGTCGTTTTATTTTTGAGGATAGTTTTAGCTATCCTGGGTTTTTTGTTATTCCAGATGAATTTACAAATTGTTCTGTCTAACTCTTTGAAGAATTGGATTGGTATTTTGATGGGGATTGCATTGAATCTGTAGATCGCTATTGCTAAAATGGCCATTTTTACTATAATAATCCTGCCAATCCATGAGCATGGGAGATCTTTCCATCTTCTGAGGTCTTCTTCAATTTCCTTCTTCAGTGTCTTGAAGTTCTTATTGTACAGATCTTTTACTTGCTTGGTTAAAGTCACACCGAGGTACTTTATATTATTTGGGTCTATTATGAAGGGTGTCGTTTCCCTAATTTCTTTCTCGGCTTGTTTCTCTTTTGTATAGAGGAAGGCAACTGATTTATTTGAGTTAATTTTATACCCAGCCACTTTGCTGAAGTTGTTTATCAGCTTTAGTAGTTCTCTGGTGGAACTTTTGGGATCACTTAAATAAACTATCATATCATCTGCAAATAGTGATATTTTGACTTCTTCTTTTCCGATCTGTATCCCCTTGATCTCCTTTTGTTGTCTGATTGCTCTGGCTAGAACTTCAAGAACTATATTGAATAAGTAGGGAGAGAGTGGGCAGCCTTGTCTAGTCCCTGATTTTAGTGGGATTGCTTCAATTTTCTCTCCATTTAGTTTAATGTTAGCAACTAGTTTGCTGTATATGGCTTTTACTATGTTTAGGTATGGGCCTTGAATTCCTATTCTTTCCAGGACTTTTATCATGAAGGGGTGTTGAATTTTGTCAAATGCTTTCTCAGCATCTAATGAAATGATCATGTGGTTTTGTTCTTTCAGTTTGTTTCTATAATGGATCACGTTGATGGTTTTCCGTATATTAAACCATCCCTGCATGCCTGGGATGAAGCCTACTTGATCATGGTGGATGGTTGTTTTGATGTGCTCTTGGATTCGGTTTGCCAGAATTTTATTGAGTACTTTTGCGTCGATATTCATAAGGGAAATTGGTCTGAAGTTCTCTTTCTTTGTTGTGTCTTTGTGTGGTTTAGGTATAAGAGTAATTGTGGCTTCATAGAAGGAATTCGGTAGTGCTCCATCTGTTTCAATTTTGTGGAATAGTTTGGATAATATTGGTATGAGGTCTTCTATGAAGGTCTGATAGAATTCTGCACTAAACCCGTCTGGACCCGGGCTCTTTTTGGTTGGGAGACCTTTAATGACTGCTTCTATTTCCTTAGGAGTTATGGGGTTGTTTAACTGGTTTATCTGTTCCTCATTTAACTTTGGTACCTGGTATTTGTCTAGGAAATTGTCCATTTCCTGTAGATTTTCAAGTTTTGTTGAATATAGGCTTTTATAGTAAGATCTGATGATTTTTTTGAATTTCCTCTGAATCTGTAGTTATGTCTCCGTTTTCATTTCTGATTTTGTTAATTTGGACACACTCTCTGGGTCCTCTCGTTAGTCTGGCTAAGGGTTTATCTATCTTGTTGATTTTCTCAAATAACCAACTTTTGGTTCTGTTGATTCTTTCTATGGTCCTTTTTGTTTCTACTTGGTTGATTTCAGCTCTGAGTTTGATTATTTCCTGCCTTCTACTCCTCCTGTGTGTATTTGCTAATTTTTGCTCTAGAGCTTAGGTGTGCTGATAAGCTGCTGACATATGCTCTTTCCTGTTTCTTTCTGCAGGCACACAGCGCTATGAGTTTTCCTCTTAGCACAGCTTTCATTGTGTCCCATAAGTTTGGGTATGTTGTACCTTCATTTTCATTAAATTCTAAAAAGTTTTTAATTTCTTTCGTTATTTCTTCCTTGACCAGGTTATCATTGAGTAGAGCAATGTTCAATTTCCACGTATATGTGGGCATTCTTCCCTTATTGTTATTGAAGACCAGTTTTAGGCCGTGGTGGTCCGATAGCACGCATGGGATTATTTCTATCTTTCTGTACCTGTTGAGGCCCGTTTTTTGACCAATTATATGGTCAATTTTGGAGAAAGTACCATGAGGAGCTGAGAAGAAGGTATATCCTTTTGCTTTAGGATAGAATGTTCTATAAATATACGTTAAGTCCATTTGGCTCATGACTTCTCTTAGGCTGTCGACATCACTGTTTAATTTCTGTTTCCATGATCTGTCCATTGATGAGAGTGGGGTGTTGAAATCTCCCACTATTATTGTGTGAGGTGCAATGTGTGTTTTGAGCTTTAGTAAGGTTTCTTTTACGTATGTAGGTGCCCTTGTATTTGGGGTATAGATATTTAGGATTGAGAGTTCATCTTGGTGGATTTTTCCTTTGATGAATATGAAGTGTCCTTCCTTATCTTTTTTGATGACTTTTAATTGAAAATTGATTTTATTTGATATTAGAATGGCTACTCCAGCTTGCTTCTTCTGACCATTTGCTTGGATAGTTGTTTTCCAGCCTTTCACTCTGAGGTAGTGTCTGTCCTTGTCTCTGAGGTGTGTTTCCTGTAGGCAGCAGAATGCAGGGTCCTCGTTGCGAATCCAGTTTGTTAATCTATGTCTTTTTATTGGGGAGTTGAGGCCATTGATGTTGAGAGATATTAAGGAATAGTGATTATTGCTTCCTGTTATATTCATATTTGGATGTGAGGTTATGTTTGTGTGCTTTCATTCTCTTTGTTTTGTTGCCAAGGCGATTAGTTTCTTGCTTCTTCTAGAGTATAGCTTGTCTCCTTATGTTGGGCTTTACCCTTTATTATCCTTTGTAGTGCTGGATTTGTAGAAAGATATTGTGTAAATTTGGTTTTGTCATGGAATATCTTGGTTTCTCCATCTATGTTAATTGAGAGTTTTGCAGGATACAGTAACCTGGGCTGGCATTTGTGTTCTCTTAGGGTCTGTATGACATCTGTCCAGGATCTTCTGGCCTTCATAGTTTCTGGCGAAAAGTCTGGTGTGATTCTGATAGGTCTGCCTTTATATGTTACTTGACCTTTTTCCCTTACTGCTTTTAATATTCTATCTTTATTTTGTGCATTTGGTGTTTTGACAATTATGTGACGGGAGGTGTTTGTTTTCTGGTCCAATCTATTTTGAGTTCTGTAGGCTTCTTGTATGCCTATGGGTATCTCTTTTTTTAGGTTAGGGAAGTTTTCTTCTATGATTTTGTTGAAGATATTTACTGGTCCTTTGAGCTGGGAGTCTTCACTCTCTTCTATACCTATTATCCTTAGGTTTGATCTTCTCATTGAGTCCTGGATTTCCTGTATGTTTTGGACCAGTAGCTTTTTCTGCTTTACATTATCTTTGACAGTTGAGTCAATGATTTCTATGGAATCTTCTGCTCCCGAGATTCTCTCTTCCATCTCTTGTATTCTGTTGGTGAAGCTTGTATCTACAGCTCCTTGTCTCTTCTTTTGGTTTTCTATATCCAGGGTTGTTTCCATGTGTTCTTTCTTGATTGTTTCTATTTCCATTTTTAATTCCTTCAACTGTTTGATTGTGTTTTCCTGGAATTCTTTCAGGGATTTTTGCGATTCCTCTCTGTAGGCTTCTACTTGTTTATTAATGTTTTCCTGTGTTTCTCTAAGGGAGTTCTTCACGTCTTTCTTGAAGTCCTCCAGCATCATGATCAAATATGATTTTGAAACTAGATCTTGCTTTTCTGGTGTGTATGGATATTCCATGTTTGTTTTGATGGGAGAATTGGGCTCCGATGGTGCCATGTAGTCTTGGTTTCTGTTGCTTGGGTTCCTGCGCTTGCCTCTCGCCATCAGATTATCTCTAGTGTTACTTTGTTCTGCTATTTCTGACCGTGGCTAGACTGTCCTATAAGCCTGTGTGTCAGGAGTGCTGTAGACCTGTTTTCCTGTTTTCTTTCAGCCAGTTATGGGGACAGAGTGTTCTGCTTTCGGGCGTGTAGTTTTTCCTCTCTACAGGTCTTCAGCTGTTCCTGTGGGCCTGTGTCTTGGGTTCACCAGGCAGGTCACTTGCAGCAGAAAAGTTGGTCTTACCTGTGGTCCCAAGGCTCAAGTTTGCTCGTGGTATGCTGCCTACGAGCTCTCAGTGGCGGCAGCAACCAGGAAGATCTGCACCGCCCTTTCCGGGAGCTTCCGTGCACTAGGGTTCCAGATGGCGTTTGGTGTTTTCCTCTGGCGTCCGAGATGTGTGTGCAGAGTGCAGTCTCTTCAGGTTTCCCAGGCGTGTCTGCCTCTCTGAAGGTTTAGCTCTCCCTCCCACGGGATTTGGGTGCAGAGAACTGTTTATCCGGTCTGTTTCCTTCAGGTTCCGGCGGTGTCTCAGGCGCAGGGGTCCTGCCGCTCCTGGGCCCTCCCCTACGGGAACCCAGAGGCCTTATACAGTTTCCTCTTGGGCCAGGGATGTGGGCAGGGGTGGGCAGTGTTGGTGGTCTCTTCCGCTCTGCAGCCTCAGGAGTGCCCACCTGACCAGGCGGTGAGGTCTTGCTAGTTAGCTTTTTAAAGGGGAATTATAGAACCAACTTATTATGGAGATCTCCATTATCTAGCTCATAGGAAGAAAGCACAAAGTCAAATATGCATGGAATTATCCACTCAAAATCCTCATGCAATGAGATTCTCACACTACACAGTAGTTTAAGTTTGTTTGTGGCACATCCTTGCCTATTGCCTTGTCTCATTTCCTGGGCTGATAGAAAATAGTAAGATAGATAGATAGATAGATAGATAGATAGATAGATAGATAGATAGATAGACAGTCAGACAGACAGACAGATAGAAAGATAGAGAGATAGATAGAACTGGGCACTTCAGTACCTTCAGAAGTCCCATTCTCAGAACTTGCTTACCACTCCTCTTACCAATGCTAACATGCCTTCACCTTCTAAATGACAGTGCTTCACATGCAAGAATTCCCTCTGGAGAATTAATAAATTATTTGAGATTGTGAATATATGTCAGTTTTGTTGTCTCGCTGTTATACTAAGTCATGATCCTGCAAGTCTAGTTGCATTGAACAGTAGGGAGGTTTCTCTGCCAGACTTGTGATAAGTGGACACTCTGTCCTCACAGGGAGTTCGCATGTAGATGTTTCATCAGCGTCTACACTGTGCCCTAGACTCTCAGATATAGAGCAAAGCTCTAGGTTCATGCCCTGTGCCCTTTTTCTGTCATCTTCCTTAGGACCTCCACTACCGTGATTTTTAAAATATGGAGATGTTTGGGCATTTTATTTAGTATATCCTACTTTTTATGCTTTGATTAGTAACTTCTTTAGAAAGTGTATCAGGATGAAATTATATCAGTTTTGTATATGAGCTCATTCACCATTTTATGTAATCAATAAGCTTCCTATAGTAGAACAGCATATGTATGTTTGTACCTTAAATTTCTAGAAGAAAACAATTCCTAGAGAAACTGGACTATCTAAGCCTTTGATGTTGTAAAATATTTGATTGCTGAATCTGATCAGCCAAGAGAGGTATGGGGTTACACAGCTTTGAAGTCAGAGGGCTACCGTAGGCTATGTAATGAGTAGCAGGTCACCTGGAGCTACATAACAAGAGCCTATCTCAAGAGTGTGTGTATGTGCCTTTGTGTGTGTGTGTGTGTGTGTGTGTGTGTGTGTGTGTGTGTGTTTGTACACATATGAATCTCCCTAGTCATGTGGAAACTTTTATTCATACAATGGGTTTTCTTCAGAGAATTTTGTAGCATCACTCTGCCCGACATCGCTCTCCCTTCCAAGAGCACCTTGAATTTCTCCTTTCATGACAAGCTCTTTGTTACAGCTACAAGTCAATGCCTGTATTCCCAATTGACACTAAATTCCCTGAGGCAATAAATATGTCTGGTTTTTCCCCCCTACTATCTAGTCCAGTACCTAGTATATAAGACAGGATCAATAAATCCAATTGAATGAATGGAAAACTAAATGCACTGTTGCTACCAAGGAAAAACTGCTTCCAAATTACATTTACTGGTAAATAAAACATCTGCTAAAATAGATGCTTTTTTAACCTCACCTCTATTTAGTAAACAGAAATCTTTATAAGGAATTAAAGAATATTTCCATCACTTACATGTAAAACCAAATGTATATTATACGTAATTTTATTTTTTGTTTGAAGACATATAGATGCCTACAGGTATACACAGTGGGATTGTAGAGAGTACTCTTTATTGTTCTACTCCATGCTTTCTATTTTATGAAATTTTAAACAGATAACTCTTAAGCTTGTGTGTATAAAAATCTCAAAGTTCTGATATTCTATGCTCCTTTTGTTAAGTGATAGGGTAGCAAGACTTTGAGCACCATAGATAATGCTTTAGTCTATAATCAATAGATTAAAATATCAAATTTCTCCACAGTAAGACTTACATTGGCTGTTTTAATGCTTAATTAAAAGCAACATATCTATAGGAAAGTATACAAATAGGTGTAATAGTTTGTGAAAGAGAAACTGGATCCTAATTTGCTTCTTTGGTGTGTTCTTTAATTTTTGAGACTGTTTCTGCCCTTTCCTTCTTCTCTGTATCAAGTTTGGACCAGCATGACAGCACACTCTTTTTATGCATTTCCCTCTGTTTGTCTGCTCAGCCTCACCTTCCTTCTTGTGGACTTGTCTTCACTAATCCTATCTTCTCTCATATCCAGCCTTTTATTTAAGCCACCCTTTACTCTCTTCAATTTCAGTTGCTGTGGGTTTTCAATCCTGAAATTTCAGTTTGTTTTGGTTTTATAGATAATTCCTCTATTTGCCTGGAATTCTATGTTCAAGGGGAAATTGGTCCTTATTTCGGTTTTTTTTCTAAAAATTATCTGAATCATGTGAGTCTCTATTAACTTAGAAAGTATATGTGTGCACATGAACACACATACATAGACATATACATACATGCATACATGAAGAAATCTTCAGATTACCATCCTCCTAAGCACACTCACTTACTCCTCTGCCAGAAACTGACCTCACTTAAGCATACCACACCTTCATTGTGTTCAGGATTTATTCAGTGCTCACTCACCTCTGCAGTGTGAGTCTACAGTAGTCTGAAGCATGAGACTGATACAATCACTAAAGCCTCTTCACCGGTGGACCCTAGGTTCCAATCCTTCTATGTCACACTATGTTGAGGCTTTGCTTTGCTGTTCAGAGGCTGTTTATATCCTGAATCATGTCCTGTACCTTATAATTTAGTATCTATGAAACACCTTAAGTACAAAATGAGACTTTATGAGCTTCAGTTCTCCTTGTCTTCCTTCCTTTAGGGATCTTGCCCGAAGTCTTGTGGAAGTCTAAAATCAGGTGGAGCCACTTGTTTCTCTGCACTCCCATAGTTCTCACCAAACCTTTGTTAGCAACTTTATCCTAACCTATAAACATACTCGAAATGTATATAAGAAATACTCAAGTTAATAAAAAAAAAACAAAAACAAAAAAACACTAAGCTTTGAACCTCTTGTTCTCTCCCACAGTCACCAAGCCCCTGCCCCACAAAATAAATGCTGCTCCAGAGGTCACTTTACCTCTCTACAGTTCTTATCTCTGTGATGTTGGTTCAATGACGTAATAGTTCACTACTTTCTTTAAATAAACTTTCATTAGCTTTTTCATTATCTTCAGAGATAGTCCTTTGTACCAAACCAATCTAACAACACAAAAATTCAAATCTCTCATGATTTTATTCTACATCTTCATTTTCTATGTAAGAAAGAAAAATAATTAAGATCTGATTATATATTTTAATGAAAATCAGATATAAAAGAGGTGCACTATTTCCTGTTCTCCACCCTCTGGTCCATGGCTCTGTCTGCCTTCCTGAGAAGGCCTGCAGGGCCCCAAGGAACATCCAGGTTACATCCCTCCCCACCAATCCCCTGCATGCTAGGTCCACCTAGATCACACCAAGTAGAGGTGAACAGCACACAGTTATTCCCTAAATTTCATTACCATGGCTAGAGTTCCACTTGCCTCCACAAGGAGTCTTCCCAGCACCAGGAAAATTCAGTAAATACCAGGAACAACCAGATAGCTAAAAGCAATCTTAAGAACACAAACAACAAAATCTAGGGCGTATGGCATCACCAGGGCACAGTTATCTTACCATAGCAAGATCTGAATATCCAAACACAGCCAAAGCATGAGAAGATGATGTTAAATACAATCTTATAAAGATGATACAGGCCTTAAAACAAGAAATGAATAAATCTCTTAAGAAATAAAAAATACAATCAAATCAGTGGAGGAAATAAATATGTTTAAGACATGAAAATGGAAATAGAAGCAATAAAGAAAACACAAACTGAGAGAACAGAAACTCAGACATAAACATCACGAACAGAATACAAGAGATGGAAGAGAGAATCTCAGGCATACACGATACAATTGAAGAAATTTGTCAAAGAAAATGTTAAATCTGAAAAGTCCCTGACACAAAACATCCAAGAACTCTGGGGCACTATAAAAAGATCAAACCTAAGAATTATAGTAATAAAAGAAGAAACCCAGCTCAAAGTTCAGAAAATATTTTCAACAAAATAATAGGAGAAAATTTCCCCAATGTAAAGAAAGAAATGCATATAAACATACAAGAAGCTTACAAACACAAAAGAGAGTTTGGACCAAGAAAGAAAATCCTCCTTCTACATAATAATCAAAACACCAAGTAAACAGAACAAAGAAAAATTATTAAAAGCATCAAAATGAAAAGTCCAAGTAACATTAAGGCAGACCTATCAAGATTATACCTGACTTCTCAAGTAAAGACTTGGAAGCCAGAAGGGTCTGGGCAGATGTCGAGAAGACTCTAGGAGACCACAGATGTCAGCCTAGACAACTATACCCTACAAAACTTTCAATCACCATAGATGGAGAAAGCACGATGTTCCATTACAAAACCAAGATTAAACAATATCTATCCACAAACCTAGCCCTATAAAAAATATTAGAATAAAATACCTCAATCCAAGGAACCTAACTATACCCAAGAAAATACAGGAAGTAAATAACACCATACCAGCAAACCAAAGGAGGAGAAACACATGCGTGTGCGCACACACACACACACACACACACACACACAGAGAGAGAGAGGGGGGGGAGAGAGAGGGAGAAAGGAAGAGGGAAAGAGAGAGAGAGAGAGAGGGAGGGAGGGAGAGAAAAGGAAGAGAGAGAAGGGAGAGAGAGACGGAGAAGAAGAGAGAGGGAGAGGGAGAAAGAAGTACCACCAACATCAAAATAACAGGAATTAACAATCACTGATCATTAATATCTCAACATCAGTACACTTGATTCTACAATAAAAAAATACAGGTTAACACAATGGATACAAAAACAGGAACCAACATTCTGTTGCATAAAAGAAACACAACTCAGCAACAAAGATAGATATTATCTCAAAATAAAGGGCTGGAAAATAATTTTCCAAGCAAACAGACCAAGTAGCAAGCTAGAGTAGTCATTCTAATATCTAGTAAAAATAGTTTCAACTAAAATTAATCAAAAGAAATGGTAAAGGACGTGTCATACTCATCAAAGTAAAAATCCACTAAGATGATGTATCAGTTCTGAACATCTATGCTCCAAATGCAAGGACACACACATTCGTAAAAATTTGACATTGAACTGCCTGAGGATCCAGCTATAACTCTCTTGGGCATATATACCCAAAAGATGCCCCAAGATATAAAAAAGTCACGTGCTCCACTATGTTCATCGCAGCCTTATTTATAATAGCCAGAAGCTGGAAAGAACCCAGATGCCCTTCAACAGAGGAATGGACACAGAAAATGTGGTACATCTACACAATGGAATATTACTCAGCTATCAAAAACAATGACTTTATGAAATTCGTAGGCAAATGGTCAGAACTGGAAAATATCATCCTGAGTGAGGTAACCCAATCACAGAAAAACACACATGGTATGCACTCATTGATAAGTGGCTATTAGCCCAAATGCTTGAATTACCCTAGATGCCTAGAACAAGTGAAACTCAAGACGGATGATCAAAATGTAAATGCTTCACTCCTTCTTTAAAAGGGAAACAAGAATACCCTTGGCAGGGAAGAGAGAGGCAAAGATTAAAACAGACACAGAAGGAACACCCATTCAGAGCCTGCCCCACATGTGGTCCATGCATATACAGCCATCCAATTAGACAAGATGGATGAAGCAAAGAAGTGCAGGCCGACAGGAGCCGGATGTAGATCTCTCCCAAGAGACACAGCCAGAATACAGCAAATACAGAGGCGTATGCCAGCAGCAAACCACTGAATTGAGAATAGGACCCCCGTTGAAGGAATCAGAGAAATAACTGGAAGAGCTTGAAGGGGCTCGAGACCCCATATGTACAACAATGCCAAGCAACCAAAGCTTCCAGGGACTAAGCCACTACCTAAAGACTATACGTGGACTGACCCTGGACTCTGACCTCATAGGTAGCAATGAATATCCTAGTAAGAGCACCAGTGGAAGGGGAAGCCCTGGGTCCTGCTAAGACTGAAACCCCAGTGAACTAGATTGTTGGGGGGAGGCAACAAGGTGGGGAGGATGGGGAGGGGAACACCCATAAAAAAGGGGAGGGGGACGGGGATGATTGCCCAGAAACCGGGAAAGGGAATATCACTCGAAATGTATATAAGAAATACTCAAGTTAATAAAAAAAGAAAAAAGAAAAATTTTAAAGATTTTATCACACATCGGACCCCACACATTAATAGTGAAAGATATCATCACCCCACTCTCACCAATGAACAGATCATCCAGACAGAAACTAAACAGAGAAATAATGAATCAAATTAACATTGTGAATCAAATGGTCCTAAGAGATACTTACAGAACATTTCACCCAAACACAAAAGAATATACCTTCTCAGCATCTCATGAAGCTTATCCAAAAATTGACCATATACTCAATCACAAAACAAGCCTCAACAGATACAAGAAGATTGAACTAAACTCTTCAATCTTATCAGATCATCAGGGATGTCACCTGAAATTCAACAACAAAAATAAAAAGTCTAAAAACTCATGGAAACTGAACAACTCTTTATTGAATAACCACTGATCAGGTGAAAAATAAAGAAATTGAGGACTTTCTAGAATTCAGTGAAAACGAAGGCACAACATCCTCAAACTTATGACAAAATGAAAGCAGTACTAAAAGAAAAGCTCATAGTATTAACTGTCTTCATAAAGAAATTGGAGATAACTTATACTACAATTTAAGAGCACAACTGAAAGCTCTAGAACAAAAAGAAGCAAACACACCAAGAAGAGTATATGGAAGGAAATAAAGTCAGGGCTGAAATCAATCAATTAGAGACAAAAAAAAAAAAAAAAAAAAAAAAAAAAACCAATTCAAAAAATCAATGAGACCCGCGGATCCCGGCCCGCAGCAGCTCTCTGCTCCCAGACCCGGTGAGAGAGAGACCCAACCGCCTGGTCAGGTGGGCACTCCTGAGGCTGCAGAGCGGAAGACCACCAACACTGCTCACCCCTGCCCACATCCCTGGCCCAAGAGGAAACTGTATAAGGCCTCTGGGCTCCCGTGGGGGAGGGCCCAGGAGCGGCAGGACCCCTGCCGGAGACACCGCCAGACCCTGAAGGAAACAGACCGGATAAACAGTTCTCTGCACCCAAATCCCGTGGGAGGGAGAGCTAAACCTTCAGAGAGGCAGACAGGCCTGGGAAACCAGAAGAGACTGCTCCCTGCACACACATCTCGGACGCCAGAGGAAAAAGCCAAAGACCATCTGGAACCCTGGTGCACTGAAGCTCCCGGAAGGGGCGGCACAGGTCTTCCTGGTTGCTGCCGCTGCAGAGAGCCCCTGGACAGCACCCCACGAGCAAACCTGAGCCTCGGGACCACAGGTAAGACCAAATTTTCTGCTGCAAGAAAGCTGCCTGGTGAACTCAAGACACAGGCCCACAGGAACAGCTGAAGACCTGTAGAGAGGAAAAACTACACGCCCGAAAGCAGAACACTCTGTCCCCATAACTGACTGAAAGAGAGGAAAACAGGTATACAGCACTCCTGACACACAGGCTTATAGGACAGTCTAGCCACTGTCAGAAATAGCAGAACAAAGTAACACTAGAGATAATCTGATGGCGAGAGGCAAGCGCAGGAACCCAAGCAACAGAAACCAAGACTACATGCCATCATCGGAGCCCAATTCTCCCACCAAAACAAACATGGAATATCCAAACACACCAGAAAAGCAAGATCTAGTTTCAAAATCATATTTGATCATGATGCTGGAGGACTTCAGGAAAGACCTGAACACACTTAGGGAAGCACAGGAAAACATTAATAAACAAGTAAAAGCCTACAGAGAGGAGACACAAAAATCCCTGAAAGAATTCCAGGAAAACACAATCAAACAGTTGAAGGAATTAAAAATGGAAATAGAAGCAATCAAGAAAGAACACATGGAAACAACCCTGGATATAGAAAACCAAAAGAAGAGACAAGGAGCTGTAGATACAAGCTTCACCAACAGAATACAAGAGATGGAAGAGAGAATCTCAGGAGCAGAAGATTCCATAGAAATCATTGACTCAACTGTCAAAGATAATGTAAAGCGGAAAAAGCTACTGGTCCAAAACATACAGGAAATCCAGGACTCAATGAGAAGATCAAACCTAAGGATAATAGGAATAGAAGAGAGTGAAGACTCCCAGCTCAAAGGACCAGTAAATATCTTCAACAAAATCATAGAAGAAAACTTCCCTAACCTAAAAAAAGAGATACCCATAGACATACAGGAAGCCTACAGAACTCCAAATAGATTGGACCAGAAAAGAAACACCTCCCGTCACATAATTGTCAAAACGCCAAACGCACAAAATAAAGAAAGAATATTAAAAGCAGTAAGGGAAAAAGGTCAAGTAACATATAAAGGCAGACCTATCAGAATCACACCAGACTTCTCGCCAGAAACTATGAAGGCCAGAAGATCCTGGACTGATGTTATACAGACCCTAAGAGAACACAAATGCCAGCCCAGATTACTGTATCCAGCAAAACTCTCAATTAACATTGATGGAGAAACCAAGATATTCCATGACAAAACCAAATTTACACAATATCTTTCTACAAATCCAGCACTACAAAGGATAATAAATGGTAAAGCCCAACATAAGGAGGCAACCTATACCCTAGAAGAAGCAAGAAACTAATCGTCTTGGCAACAAAACAAAGAGAATGAAAGCACACAAACATAACCTCACATCAAATATGAATATAACGGGAAGCAATAATCACTATTCCTTAATATCTCTCAATATCAATGGCCTCAACTCCCCAATAAAAAGACATAGATTAACAAACTGGATACGCAACGAGGACCCTGCATTCTACTGCCTACAGGAAACACACCTCAGAGACAAAGACAGACACTACCTCAGAGTGAAAGGCTGGAAAACAACTTTCCAAGCAAATGGTCAGAAGAAGCAAGCTGGAGTAGCCATTCTAATATCAAATAAAATCAATTTCCAACTAAAAGTCATCAAAAAAGATAAGGAAGGACACTTCATATTCATCAAAGGAAAAATCAACCAAGATGAACTCTCAATCCTAAATATCTATGCCCCAAATACAAGGGCACCTACATATGTAAAAGAAACCTTACTAAAGCTCAAAACACACATTGCACCTCACACAATAATAGTGGGAGATTTCAACACCCCACTCTCATCAATGGACAGATCATGGAAACAGAAATTAAACAGTGATGTAGACAGACTAAGAGAAGTCATGAGCCAAATGGACTTAACGGATATTTATAGAACATTCTATCCTAAAGCAAAAAAATATACCTTCTTCTCAGCTCCTCATGGTACTTTCTCCAAAATTGACCATATAATTGGTCAAAAAACGGGCCTCAACAGGTACAGAAAGATAGAAATAATCCCATGCGTGCTATCGGACCACCACGGCCTAAAACTGGTCTTCAATAACAATAAGGGAAGAATGCCCACATATACGTGGAAATTGAACAATGCTCTACTCAATGATAACCTGGTCAAGGAAGAAATAAAGAAAGAAATTAAAAACTTTTTAGAATTTAATGAAAATGAAGATACAACATACTCAAACTTATGGGACACAATGAAAGCTGTGCTAAGAGGAAAACTCATAGCGCTGAGTGCCTGCAGAAAGAAACAGGAAAGAGCATATGTCAGCAGCTTGACAGCACACCTAAAAGCTCTAGAACAAAAAGAAGCAAATACACCCAGGAGGAGTAGAAGGCAGGAAATAATCAAACTCAGAGCTGAAATCAACCAAGTAGAAACAAAAAGGACCATAGAAAGAATCAACAGAACCAAAAGTTGGTTCTTTGAGAAAATCAACAAGATAGATAAACCCTTAGCCAGACTAACGAGAGGACACAGAGAGTGTGTCCAAATTAACAAAATCAGAAATGAAAAGGGAGACATAACTACAGATTCGGAGGAAATTCAAAAAATCATCAGATCTTACTATAAAAACCTATATTCAACAAAATTTGAAAATCTTCAGGAAATGGACAATTTCCTAGACAGATACCAGGTATCGAAGTTAAATCAGGAACAGATAAACCAGTTAAACAACCCCATAACTCCTAAGGAAATAGAAGCAGTCATTAAAGGTCTCCCAACCAAAAAGAGCCCAGGTCCAGACGGGTTCAGTGCAGAATTCTATCAAACCTTCATAGAAGACCTCATACCAATATTATCCAAACTATTCCACAAAATTGAAACAGATGGAGCCCTACCGAATTCCTTCTATGAAGCCACAATTACTCTTATACCTAAACCACACAAAGACACAACAAAGAAAGAGAACTTCAGACCAATTTCCCTTATGAATATCGACGCAAAAATACTCAATAAAATTCTGGCAAACCGAATTCAAGAGCACATCAAAACAATCATCCACCATGATCAAGTAGGCTTCCTCCCAGGCATGCAGGGATGGTTTAATATACGGAAAACCATCAACGTGATCCATTATATAAACAAACTGAAAGAACAGAACCACATGATCATTTCATTAGATGCTGAGAAAGCATTTGACAAAATTCAACACCCCTTCATGATAAAAGTCCTGGAAAGAATAGGAATTCAAGGCCCATACCTAAACATAGTAAAAGCCATATACAGCAAACCAGTTGCTAACATTAAACTAAATGGAGAGAAACTTGAAGCAATCCCACTAAAATCAGGGACTAGACAAGGCTGCCCACTCTCTCCCTACTTATTCAATATAGTTCTTGAAGTTCTAGCCAGAGCAATCAGACAACAAAAGGAGATCAAAGGGATACAGATCGGAAAAGAAGAGGTCAAAATATCACTATTTGCAGATGACATGATAGTATATTTAAGTGATCCCAAAAGTTCCACCAGAGAACTACTAAAGCTGATAAACAACTTCAGCAAAGTGGCTGGGTATAAAATTAACTCAAATAAATCAGTTGCCTTCCTCTATACAAAAGAGAAACAAGCCGAGAAAGAAATTAGGGAAACGACACCCTTCATAATAGACCCAAATAATATAAAGTACCTCGGTGTGACTTTAACCAAGCAAGTAAAAGATCTGTACAATAAGAACTTCAAGACACTGAGGAAAGAAATTGAAGAAGACCTCAGAAGATGGAAAGATCTCCCATGCTCATGGATTGGCAGGATTAATATGGTAAAAATGGCCATTTTACCAAAAGCAATCTACAGATTCAATGCAATCCCCATCAAAATACCAATCCAATTCTTCAAAGAGTTAGACAGAACAATTTGCAAATTCATCTGGAATAACAAAAAACCCAGGATAGCTAAAGCTATCCTCAACAATAAAAGGACTTCAGGGGGAATCACTATCCCTGAACTCAAGCAGTATTACAGAGCAATAGTGATAAAAACTGCATGGTATTGGTACAGAGACAGACAGATAGACCAATGGAATAGAATTGAAGACCCAGAAATGAACCCACACACCTATGGTCACTTGATTTTTGACAAAGGAGCCAAAACCATCCAATGGAAAAAAGATAGTATTTTCAGCAAATGGTGCTGGTTCAACTGGAGGGCAACATGTAGAAGAATGCAGATCGATCCATCCTTATCACCCTGTACAAAGCTTAAGTCCAAGTGGATCAAGGACCTCCACATCAAACCAGACACACTCAAACTAATAGAAGAAAAACTAGGGAAGCATCTGGAACACATGGGCACTGGAAAAAATTTCCTAAACAAAACACCAATGGCTTATGCTCTAAGATCAAGAATCGACAAATGGGATCTCATAAAACTGCAAAGCTTCTGTAAGGCAAAGGACACTGTGGTTAGGACAAAACGGCAACCAACAGATTGGGAAAAGATCTTTACCAATCCTACAACAGATAGAGGCCTTATTTCCAAAATATACAAAGAACTCAAGAAGTTAGACCGCAGGGAAACAAATAACCCTATTAAAAAATGGGGTTCAGAGCTAAACAAAGAATTCACAGCTGAGGAATGCCGAATGGCTGAGAAACACCTAAAGAAATGTTCAACATCTTTAGTCATAAGGGAAATGCAAATCAAAACAACCCTGAGATTTCACCTCACACCAGTGCGATTGGCTAAGATCAAAAACTCAGGTGACAGCAGATGCTGGCGAGGATGTGGAGAAAGAGGAACACTCCTCCATTGTTGGTGGGATTGCAGACTGGTAAAACCATTCTGGAAATCAGTCTGGAGGTTCCTCAGAAAATTGGACATTGAACTGCCTGATGATCCAGCTATACCTCTCTTGGGCATATACCCAAAAGATGCCTCAACATATAAAAGAGACACGTGCTCCACTATGTTCATCGCAGCCTTATTTATAATAGCCAGAAGCTGGAAAGAACCCAGATGCCCTTCAACAGAGGAATGGATACAGAAAATGTGGTACATCTACACAATGGAATATTACTCAGCTATCAAAAACAACGAGTTTATGAAATTCGTAGGCAAATGGTTGGAACTGGAAAATATCATCCTGAGTGAGCTAACCCAATCACAGAAAGACATACATGGTATGCACTCATTGATAAGTGGCTATTAGCCCAAATGCTTGAATTACCCTAGATCCCTAGAACAAACGAAACTCAAGACGGATGATCAAAATGTGAATGCTTCACTCCTTCTTTAAATGAGGAAAAAGAATACCCTTGGCAGGGAAGGGAGAGGCAAAGATTAAAACAGAGACTGAAGGAACACCCATTCAGAGCCTGCCCCACATGTGGCCCATACATATACAGCCACCCAATTAGACAAGATGGATGAAGCAAAGAAGTGCAGACCGACAGGAGCCGGATGTAGATCGCTCCTGAGAGACACAGCCAGAATACAGCAAATATAGAGGCGAATGCCAGCAGCAAACCACTGAACTGAGAATAGGTCCCCTATTGAAGGAATCAGAGAAAGAACTGGAAGAGCTTGAAGGGGCTCGAGACCCCAAAAGTACAACAATGCCAAGCAACCAGAGCTTCCAGGGACTAAGCCACTACCTAAAGACTATACATGGACTGACCCTGGACTCTGACCCCATAGGTAGCAATGAATATCCTAGTAAGAGCACCAGTGGAAGGGGAAGCCCTGGGTCCTGCTAAGACTGAACCCACAGTGAACTAGTCTATGGGGGGAGGGCGGCAATGGGGGGAGGGTTGGGAGGGGAACACCCATAAGGAAGGGGAGGGGGGAGGGGGATGTTTGCCCAGAAACCGGGAAAGGGAATAACACTCGAAATGTATATAAGAAATACTCAAGTTAATAAAAAAAAAAAAAATCAATGAAACCAAGAGCTGATTCGTTGAGAAAATCAACAAAATAGACAAACACTTAGCCAATCCAACAGAAAATCAGGAAGATAGTACCCAAATTAACAAAACCAGACATGAAAATGGAGACATTACAACAGACACTGAGGAAATCCAAAGAATCACTAAGTATTACTCTTGCTCAGGGAAGACAAAATACAGTCCATGATAGGGGTCCCAGACCATGTTTTTCTGGGTGAGAAACAGAAGGATCTGGGACAGATTCTGTGGCACATGGCCTCTTGTATACCCAGACACCACTGGGGACCATGGGAGGTTGGGAACAGAAGTCCAAGGATTTGCACCAGGCAGGAAGGGGATGGCTGAGCCTGGAAGGGGGTGAGATCCAGTTTGATTTCAAAGGACTTCTGAAAGTATAAAGAGGTTGGAAGAGAAAGGGCCTTCTCCAGCAAATTTAGGCATGGCTCTATACCATGAAGCCCACCCCACACCCCACCAGACAATCCTTGATGAAGGAAACATTCCATGTTTGTTCAAACTTCTTTGTTTGATAGCAAATGGATGTGAATTTATACATCTTACTCAGGTTGTACCAAGGATTTAATACCTCGTGCAGAAAGGAATGCCCAGAAAGGGAAGCTCATTGGCTAAACACTCAGGAACTATCCAGGTACCCCATTAGCATGGTGAACTCTAGTGGAATATCATAGTACATCTTCCAGATCAGGAAGTTTGGCAGGGAACTGGTTTCACTCCTACTGTTCTCAATTCTGAGATTTCCTAGGATTTAGGTTGGCTGAACCTTACCAGTTCTGTCTGGTGGCACAGTCTACTTGTACCACACAAGTAGATTAAAGACCTAAACATAAAACCAAAATACTAAATCTAAAACAACATAAAGTAGAAAATAACTTTGAATGCATTGACACAGGAGACAATTTCCTGAACAGAAAAACAATAGCTCAGGCTATTCAGATCAACAATTGATAAATGGGACCTCATGACACTGAAAAGGTCTGAAAGGCAAAGGACATAGTCAATAGAACAAAACAGCAGCCTACAGATTGGGAAATATTCGTCACCAACCCTATATCTGACAGGGAGCTAATATAAAAAAATACATGAAGAACTCAAGAATTTAAACATCAATAAACCAAATAATCCAATCAAAACAATAGGGTACGGAGATAAACAGACAATTCTCAACAGAGGAACCTTGAAAGGCTAAGAAGCACTTAAATGTTCAATGACCTTAGTCATCAGAGAAATGCCAATCAAAAAGAATCTGAGAACAAAACCACACGATCATTTCATTAGATGATGAGAAAGCATTTGACAAAATTCAACACCCCTTCATGATAAAAGTCAAGACTGACCCTGGACTCTGTCCCCATAGGTAGCAATGAATATCCTAGTAAGAGCACCAGTGGAAGGGGAAGCCCTGGGTCCTGCTAAGACTGAACCCCCAGTGAACTAGACTATGCGGGGAGGGTGGCAATGGGGGGAGGTTTGGGAGGGGAACACCCATAAGGAAGGGGAGGGGGGAGGGTGATGTTTGTCCGGAAACCGGGAAAGGGAATAACACTTGAAATGTATATAAGAAATACTCAAGTTAATAAAAAAAAAATAAAAATAAAATGTAAATAAATAAATAAAATATAAAATAAAATAAAAATGAATGAATAATATCAAAAAAAGAAATATATCTAATAAAAAAATTTCTTAAAAAAGACAAAAAAAAAAAAAAAAAAAAAAAGGACTTCAGGGGGAATCACTATCCCTGAACTCAGGCAGTATTACAGAGCAATAGTGATAAAACTGCATGGTATTGGTACAGAGACAGGCAGATAGACCAATGGAACAGAACTGAAGACCCAGAAATGGACCCACACACCTATGGTCACTTGATTTTTGACAAAGGAGCCAAAACCATCCTATGGAAAAAAGATAGGATTTTCAGCAAATGGTGCTGGCTCAACTGGAGGTCAGTATGTAGAAGAATGAATATTGATCCATGCTTATCACCCTGTACAAAGCTTAAGTCCAAGTGGATCAAGGACCTCCACATCAAACCAGATACACTCAAACTAATAGAAGAAAAGTGGGGAAGCATCTGGAACACATGGGCACTGGAGAAAATTTCCTGAACAAAACACCAATGGCTTATGCTCTAAGATCAAGAATCAACAAATGGGATCTCATAAAACTGCAAAGCTTCTGTTAGGCAAAGAACACTGTTGTTAGGACAAAACGACAACCAACAGATTGGGAAAAGATCTTTACCAATCCTACAACAGATAGAGGCCTTATATCCAAAATATACAAAGAATTCGCGAAGTTAGACTGCAGAGAGACAAATAACCCTATTAAAAAATGGGGTTCAAGTGATTGTTGGGGGGAGCGCGGCAATGGGGGGAGGATGGGGAGGGGAACACTCATAAAGAAGGGGAGGGGGAGGGATTAGGGGGATGTTTGCCCGGAAACTGGGAAAGGGAATAACACTCGAAATGTATATAAGAAATACTCAAGTTAATAATTTAAAAAAAACTGTAAAAAAAAAAGAAAGAAAAAGAAAAAAAAACAATGCCTTTATGAAATTCATAGGCAAATGGTTGGAAATGGAAAATATCATCCTGAGTGAGGTAACCCAATCACAGAAAAACACACATGGTATGTACTCATTGATAAGTGTTCACTCCTTCTTTAAAAGGGGGAACAAGAATACACTTGGCAGGGAATAGAGAAGCAAAGATTAAAACAGACACAGAAGGAATACCCATTCAGAGCCTGCCCCACATGTGGCCCATACATTTACAGTCACCCAATTAGACACGATGGATGAAGCAAAGAAGTGCAGGCCAACAGGAGATGGATGTAGACCTCTCCTGAGAGACACAGCCAGAATACAGCAAATACAGAGGTGAATGCCAGCAGCAAACCACTGAACTGAGAACAGGACCCCCGTTGAAGGAATCAGAGAAAGAACTGGAAGAGCTTGAAGGGGCTTGAGACCCCTTATGAACAACAATACCAAGCAACTAGAGCTTCCAGGGACTAAGTCACTACCTAAAGACTATACATGGACTGACCCTGGACTCTGACCTCATAGGTAGCAATGAATATCCTAGTAAGATCACGAGTGGAAGTGAAAGCCCTCGGTCCTGCTAAGACTGAACCCCCAGCGAACATGATTGTTGGGGGGAGGGTGGCAATGTGGGGAGGGTGGGGAGGGGAACACCCATAAAGAAGGGGAGGGGGAGGGATTGGGGGATGTTTGCCCTGAAACCGGGAAAGGGAATAACACTCGAAATGTAAATAAGGAATACTCAAGTTAATAAAATAAAAAAACTGGGGTTCAGAGCTAAACAAAGAATTCACAGCTGAGGAATGCTGAATGGCTGAGAAACACCTAAAAAAATGTTCAACATCTTTAGTCATAAGGAAAATGCATATCAAAACAACCCTGAGATTCTACCTCACACCAGTGAGAATGGCTAAGATCAAAAACTCAGGTGACAGCAAATGCTGGTGAGGATATGGAGAAAGAGGAACGCTCCTCCATTGTTTGTGGGATTGTAGACTAGTACAACCATTCTGGAAATGAGTCTGGAGGTTCCTCAGAAAATTGGACATTGAACTGCCTGAGGATCCAGCTATACCCCACTTGGGCATATACCCAAAAGATGCCCCAACATAAAAAAAAAGACACGTGCTCCACTGTGTTCATAGCAGCCTTATTTATAATAGCCAGAAGCTGGAAAGAACCCAGATGCCCTTCAACAGAGGAATGGATACAGAAAATGTGGTACATCTACACAATGGAATATTACTCAGCTATCAAAAACAATGACTTTATGAAATTCATAAGCAAATGGATGGAACTGGAAAATATCATCCTGAGTGAGGTAACCCAATCACAGAAAAACACACATGGCATGCACTCATTGATAAGTGGCTATTAGCCCAAATGCTTGAATTACCCTAGATGCACAGAACACATGAAACTCAAAAAGGATGACCAAAATGCGAACGCCTCACTCCTTCTTTAAAAGAGGAACAAGAATACCCTTGGCAGGGAATAGGGAGGCAAAATTTAGAGCAGAAGGAACACCCATTCAGAGCCGGCCCCACATGTGGCCCATACATGTACATCCACCATATAGATAAGATGGATGAATCAAAGAAGTGCAGGCCGACAGGAACCGGATGTAGATCTCTCCTGAAAGACACAGCCAGAATACAGCAAATACAGAGGCGTATGCCAACAGCAAACCACTGAACTGAGAATAGGACCCCCGTTGAAGGAATCAGAGAAAGGACTGAAGAGCTTGAAGGGGCTTGAGACCCCATATGAACAACAATGCCAAGCAACCAGAGCTTCCAGTGACTAAGCCACTACCTAAAGACTATACATGGACTGACCCTGGGCTCCAACCTCATAGGTAGCAATGAATAGCCTAGTAAGAACACCAGTGGAAGGGGAAGCCCTTGGACCTGCCAAGACTGAACCCCCAGTGAACTTGATTGTTGGGGGGAGGGCGGCAATGGGGGGAGGTTGGGGAGGGGAACACCCATATAGAAGGGGAGGAGAGGGGTTAGGGGGATGTTGGCCTGGAAACCGGGAAGGGGAATAACATTCGAAATGTAAATAAGAAATACTCAAGTTAATAAAGAAAAAAAGAAAAAAGAAAGAAAAAAATTCATATGCTAATGCAATAGACCCAGAATAGATTAAAGAATCTTATGCAACAACCAACAAATTTCTGGGGTTATTATTATCCTGTATTTCAAATTATACTACAAAAAATATAGCAATATTAGTTTTCTTCTCCTTTTAGGGTTAATAACTGCATTGGATTTTCCAACTACAATTCTTCCTTCAGTTCTTAGCTTATTCCGTTCTCTACTGCCTGTACATTGCTACAACAGTCTTCAGCTACTTCATCAAATACTGGAGAGTAAGTTGTGAAAATCCCTGATGGGTTCCCCCCACCCCCCTCAAGGTAAATGCATACATAGTCTTTCTAAATGTAACACTCTCCACCCATATCCTTTGCATTTTGAAATAATGAAGCCACCAACAAGCAAGGCAGTAAAAAGGAATTTTCTTTTTTTTATTATTATTATTAACTTGAGTATTTCTTATTTAAAAAAAACAAAAAATATAGCAATAAAACAATAGCATAGAACTGGTATAAAAATACACTCACTGGTCAATAGACTAGAAGAGAAAATCCACATGTAAGTCCAGATACCTATAACCACCTGACTTTTGACAAAGAAGCAACATATACACTGAAGAAAAGACAGCATGGTCAACAAGTGGTCCTGGTCAGACTGAATAGCTACATGCAGAAACTAAAACCTTTTCTTTTAGCCTGCCGAAAACTCAACTCAGAATGAATCAAGGATCTCAATATAAGACCTGGTACCTGAAGTCTGATGGAGGAGAAAGAAAGGAAGATAAGCAAATTTCTGACACAAGAAAGAACTTTCTCAACAGGGCTATAATAACATAGGGATTAAGATCAACAATTAATGAATGGTACCTTGGGTAACTAAAAATTTTCTGTATAGCAAGGAGCAGCATCTCTCAAGACAACCAACAGAGTGGGAGAAAAATGCTTTGTAGATGTACATCTAGATAGAGGCTTAGAATCTAGAATACACAGGGAACTCAAAACACTAAACACCAAGAAAACAACTCAATTTTTAAAACGAGACATGGAACTCAACAGAGACGTCTCTAAAGATGGAATAAGAATGAATAAGGCATATTTTTTTAAATGTTCAACATCCCTAGCATTGGGGAATAAAATAAATGAAAATAAAAACTACTTTGAGATGCTAATTTACCCCAGTTTTTTTTTAAAAGGTAACAAATACTGTTATAAATATCAAGAAAGAAAACTGCTTACATACAGCTGATAAGTATGCAAACTGGTACAACCACTAAAATATTCAGTGTGAATGTTCTTCAAACAGCTAATAATAGATCTAACAACACAATCTGGCTACACAATTCTTGGGCCTATATCCAAAGGACTATATGTATGCTACCACAGACATACCTGTTCATCTGTATTCTCTGTTGCTCTATTCTCAAGACTCAGGAGGTAGAAACAACCCAGATCCCCATCAGATGATGAATGGATAATAAAACTATTGAATATTTACACAGTAGAATACTATTAAGAACAGTAAAATTAGAAAATTCACAGGTAAATAGATCAAACTATACACAATCATTCTGAATGAGGAAATCAAGACCCAGGAAGAAAACACCATGCTTTTTCTCAATTGTATATTCAATTTCTCAATTTGAATCTTCAGATATATGTATTTCATTTGGAATACCTATAAAAGTTCAAACAATACAAAAACAACAACAAAACTACCGAAAGGCCATGGGGAAGATGTTTTATAAGAAGAGAGATAAAGGGTTAGAAAAGAATAATGAAAGAGTGGAGGAGGGAGAATTAAATCGGGGGAGGGCCAGGAGGGCAGGATCAAGGAAGTCACATAGGAGGAATGATAAATAAGACTAAAGATCTTTCAAAAACCCACATGGAAACATGAGAGAGAGGGGGAGGTGGGGGAATTAAAACTAACTTATCCTATAATAGGGCAACTAATGTCCCTAATAGATAACAGAGGGTAAAAAATAATAAAACCAGTGCCAGATATGGGTTATTTCTTTTCAGGCTGTTGGCCAAAGAACTCCCAAAGAATCCCAAACAGAACTACACAGTAAGAGCCTGTTGCTGAAGATATCACATACTTGGATCGTAGAATGTGGAAAAATCAATTTGGTACGCACTGGAAGCTTAATCCCAGAGCTCTCAGAACACAGGAACCAAGGAGCGGTCTGGGCAGCATCCTTCCCGTTTCTATCTGAGCCCATAGTTGACCCTGTACCACAGCTCTCTTTACCCAGATCCCACAGAGAGAGAGCTGGTCTCCCAGGAGCAATGACACACAGGCTTATAGGAGGGTCAAGCCATTGTCAGAAACAGCAAGACAGAGCTAAAGCAGAGACAACCAGATGGCAAGAGGCAAGCACAGGAACCTAAGCAACAGAAACAAAGGGCACTTGGCATCATCAGAACCCAGTTCCCCCACAACACCAAGTCCTGGATACCACAATACACAGGAAAAGCAAGATTCAGATTTAAAGTCACATCTTCTGATGATGTTAGAGGACATTAAGAAGGACACAAATATCTCCCTTAAAGAAATACAGTACAACGCAGGTAAACAAGTAGAAGATATTAAAGAGAAAACAGAAAAATCCCTTAAAGAATTACAGGAAAACACAACCAAACAGGTGAATGAACAAAACCATCCAGGATCTAAAAATAGAAATAGAAACAATAAAGAAATCACAAAGGGAGACAACCCTGGGGATAGAAAACCTAGGAAAGAGATCAGGAGTCATAGATGCAAACATTACCAACAGAATGCAAGAGATAGAAAAAGAATCTCAGGGGCAGAAGATACCATAGAAAACAATGAAACAACCATCAAAGAAAATGAAAAATCCAAAAAGCTCCAAACCCAAAACATCCGGGAAATCCAGGACACAATGAAAAAATCAAACCTAAGAATAATAGGTATAGAAGAGAGCAAATATTCACATCATAAAAGACCAGTAAAGCTGCTGCCGCGCAGAGCTTGTAGGCAGAACCCCACCAGCAAACTTGAGCCTTGGGACCACAGGTAAGACCAACTTTTCTGCTGCAAGAGACCTGCCTGGTGAACTCAGGACACACAGAGGCAAAATTCCTCTAGGACCGGGCACTTCCTGTGTTTACCTGGAGTCCCAAACCCACGGATCCCGGCCCGCAGCAGCTTTCTGCTCCCAAACACCGTGGGAGAGAGACCTCACCGCCTGGTCAGGTGGGCACTCCTGAGGCTGAAGAGCGGAAGACACCACCAACACTGCCCACCCCTGCCCACATCCCTGGCCCAAGAGGAAACTGTATACAGCCTCTGGGTTCCCGTGGGGGAGGGCCCAGGAGCGGCAGGACCCCTGCGCATGAGACACCACCAGAACCTGAAGGGACAGAACTGAAACTGTTCTCTGCACCCAAATCCCGTGGGAGGGAGAGCTAAACCTACAGAGAGGCAGACACGCCTGGGAAACCAGAAGAGACTACACTCTGCACACATCTCTGACACCAGAGGAAAACACCAAACGCCATCTGGAACCCTGGTGCACGGAGGCTCCTGGAAACGGCAGCGCAGATCTTCCTGGTTGGAGCCGCCACAGAGAGCTCGTAGGCAGCAACCCACAAGCAAACTTGAGCCTCGGGACCACAGGTAAGACCAACGTTTCTGCTGCAAGTGAGCTGCCTGGTGAACACCAGAAACAGGCCCACAGGAACAGCTGAAGGCCTGTAGATAGGAAAAACTACATGCCCAAAAGCAGAACCATCTGTCCCCATAACTGGCTGAAGGAAAACAGGAAAACAGGTCTACAACACTCCTGACACACAGGCTTATAGGACAGTCTAGCACTGTCAGAAATAGCAGAACAAAGTAACACTACAGATAATCTGATGGCGAGAGGCAAGCGCAGGAAACCAAGCAACAGAAACCAAGACTACATGGCACCATTGGAGCCCAATTCTCCCACCAAAGCAAACACGGAATATCCAAACACACCAGAAAAGCAAGATCTAGTTTCAAAATCATATTTGATCATGATGCTGGAGGACTTCAAGAAAGACGTGAAGAACTCCCTTAGAGAAACACAGGAAAACATAAATAAACAAGTACAAGCCTACAGAGAGGAATCGCAAAAATCCCTGAAAGAATTCCAGGAAATCATAAATAAACAAGTAGAAGCCCATAGAGAAGAGTCACAAAAATCCCTGAAAGAATTCCAGGAAATCATAATTAAACAAGTAGAAGCCCATAGAGAGGAGTCACAAAAATCCCTGAAAGAATTCAAGGAAAACACAATCAAACAGTTGAAGGAATTAAAAATGGAAATAGAAGCAATCAAGAAAGAACACATGGAAAGAACCGTGGATATAGAAAACCAAAAGAAGAAACAAGGAGCTGTAGATACTAGCTTCGCCAACAGAATACAAGAGATGGAAGAGAGAATCTCAGGAGCAGAAGATTCCATAGAAATAATTGACTCAACTGTCAAAGATAATGTAAAGCGGAAAAAGCTACTGGTCCAAAACATACAGGAAATAAAGGACTCAATGAGAAGATCAAACCTAAGGATAATAGGTATAGAAGAGAGTGAAGACTCCCAGCTCAAAGGACCAGTAAATATCTTCAACAAAATCATAGAAGAAAACTTCCCTAACCTAAAAAAAAAGATACCTATAGGCATACAAGAAGCCTACAGAACTCCAAATAGATTGGACCAGAAAAGGAACACCTCCCATCACATAATAGTCAAAACACCAAACGCACAAAATAAAGAAAGAATATGAAAAGCAGTAAGGGAAAAAGGTCAAGTAACATATAAAGGCAGACCTATCAGAATTACACCAGACTTTTCGCCAGAAACTATGAAAGCCAGAAGATCGTGGACAGATGTCATACAGACCCTAAGAGAACACAAATGCCAGCCCAGGTTACTGTATCCTGCAAAACTCTCAATTAACATAGATGGAGAAACCAAGATATTCCACGACAAAACCAAATTTATACAATATCTTTCTACAAATCCAGCACTACAAAGGATAATAAATGGTAAAGCCCAACATAAGGAGGCAAGCTATACCCTAGAAGAAGCAAGAAACTAATCATCTTGGCAACAAAAAAAAAAGAGAAGAAAAGCACACAAACATAACCTCACATCCTAATATGAATATAACAGGAAGCAATAATCACTATTCCTTAATATCTCTCAAAATCAATGGCCTCAACTCCCCAATAAAAAGATAGATTAACAAACTGGATATGCAACGAGGACCCTGCATTCTGCTGCCTACAGGAAACACACCTCAGAGACAAAGACAGACACTACCTCAGAGTGAAAGGCTGGAAAACAACTTTCCAAGCAAATGGTCAGAAGAAGCAAGCTGGAGTAGCCATTCTAATATCGAATAAAAGAGATTTTCAAACAAAAGTCATCAAAAAAGATAAGGAAGGACACTTCATATTCATCAAAGGAAAAATCCACCAAGATGAACTCTCAATCCTAAATATCTATGCCCCAAATACAAGGGCACATACATACGTAAAAGAAACCTTAACAAAGCTCAAAACACACATAGCACCTCACACAATAATAGTAGGATACTTCAACACCCCACTCTCATCAACGGACAGATCATGGAAACAGAAATTAAACAGAGACGTAGACAGACTAAGAGAAGTCATGAGGCAAATGGACTTAACAGATATTTATAAAACATTCTACCCTAAAGCCAAAGGATATACCTTCTTTTCAGCTCCTCATGGTACTTTCTCCAAAATTGACCATATAATTGCTCAAAAAACGGGCCTCAACAGGTACAGAAAGATAGAAATAATCCCATGCGTGCTATCAGACCACCACGGCCTAAAACTGGTCTTCAATAACAATAAGGGAAGAATGCCCACATATACGTGGAAATTGAACAATGCTCTACTCAATGATAACCTGGTCAAGGAAGAAATAAAGAAAGAAATTAAAGACTTTTTAGAATTTAATGAAAATGAAGGTACAACATACCCAAACTTATGGGACACAATGAAAGCTGTGCTAAGAGGAAAACTCATAGCGATGTGTGCCTGCAGAAAGAAACAGGAAAGAGCATATGTCAGCAGCTTGACAGCACACCTAAAATCTCTAGAACAAAAAGAAGCAAACACACACAGGAGAAGTAGAAGGCAGGAAATAATCAAACTCAGAGCTGAAATCAACCAAGTAGAAACAAAAAGGACCATAGAAAGAATCAACAGAACCAAAAGTTGGTTCTTTGAGAAAATCAACAAGATAGATAAACCCTTAGCCAGACTAACGAGAGGACACAGAGAGTGTGTCCAAATTAACAAAATCAGAAATGAAAAGGGAGACATAACTACAGGTTCAGAGGAAATTCAAAAAATCATCAGATCTTACTACAAAAGCCTATACTCAACAAAACTTGAAAATCTGCAGGAAATGGACAATTTCCTAGACAGATACCAGGTACCGAAGTTTAATCAGGAACAGATAAACCAGTTAAACAACCCCATAACTCCTAAGGAAATAGAAGCAGTCATTAAAGGTCTCCCAACCAAAAACAGCCCAGGTCCAGACGGGTTTAGTGCAGAATTCTATCAGACCTTCATAGAAGACCTCATACCAATATTATCCAAACTATTCCACAAAATTGAAACAGATGGATCACTACCGAATTCCTTCTATGAAGCCACAATTACTCTTATACCTAAACCACACAAAGACCCAACAAAGAAAGAGAACTTCAGACCAATTTCCCTTATGAATATCGACGCAAAAATACTCAATAAAATTCTGGCAAAACGAATCCACGAGCACATCAAAACAATCATCCACCATGATCAAGTAGGCTTCATCCCAGGCATGCAGGGATGGTTTAATATAAGGAAAACCATCAATGTGATCCATTCTATAAACAAAATGAAGGAACAAAACCATATGATCATTTCATTAGATGCTGAGAAAGCATTTGACAAAATTCAACACCCCTTCATGATAAAAGTCCTGGAAAGAATAGGAATTCAAGGCCCATACCTAAACATAGTAAAAGCAATATACAGCAAACCAGTGGCTAACATTAAACTAAATGGAGAGAAACTTGAAGCAATCCCACTAAAATCAGGGACTAGACAAGGCTGCCCACTCTCTCCCTACTTATTCAATATAGTTCTTGAAGTTCTAGCCAGAGCAATCAGACAACAAAAGGAGGTCAAGGGGATACAGATCAGAAAAGAAGTCAAAATATCACTATTTGCAGATGATATGATAGTTGATTTAAGTGATCCCAAAAGTTCCACCAGAGAACTACTAAAGCTGATAAACAACTTCAGCAAATTGGCTGGGTATAAAATTAACTCAAATAAATCAGTAGCCTTCCTCTACACAAAAGAGAAACAAGCCAAGAAAGAAATTAGGGAAACGACACCCTTCATAATAGACCCAAATAATATAAAGTACCTCGGTGTGACTTTAACCAAGCAAGTAAAATATTTGTACATTAAGAACTTCACGACTCTGAAGAAAGAAATTGAAGAAGTCCTCAGAAGATGGAAAGATCTCCCATGCTCATGGATTGGCAGGATTAATATAGTAAAAATGGACATTTTACCAAAAGCAATCTACAGATTCAATGCAATCACCATCAAAATACCAATTCAATTCTTCAAAGAGTTAGACAGAACAATTGGCAAATTCATCTGGAATAACAAAAAACCCAGGATAGCTAAAACTATCCTCAACAATAAAAGGCCTTCAGGGGGAATCACTATCCCTGAACTCAAGCAGTATTACAGAGCAATAGTGATAAAAACTGCATGGTACTGGTACAGAGACAGACAGATAGACCAATGGAATAGAATTGAAGACCCAGAAATGAACCCACACACCTATGGTCACTTGATTTTTGACAAAGGAGCCAAAACCATCCAATGGAAAAAAGATAGCATTTTCAGCAAATGGTGCTGGTTCAACTGGAGGTCAACATGTAGAAGAATGCAGATCAATCCATGCTTATCACCCTGTACAAAGCTTAAGTCCAAGTGGATCAAGGACCTCCACATCAAACCAGACACACTCAAACTAATAGAAGAAAAACTAGGGAAGCATCTGGAACACATGGGCACTGGAAAAAATTTCCTGAACAAAACACCAATGGCCTACGCTCTAAGATCAAGAATCGACAAATGGGATCTCATAAAACTGCAAAGCTTCTGTAAGGCAAAGGACACTGTGGTTAGGACAAAACGGCAACCAACAGATTGGGAAAAGATCTTTACCAATCCTACAACAGATAGAGGCCTTATATCCAAAATATACAAAGAACTCAAGAAGTTAGACCGCAGGGAGACAAATAATAACCCTATTAAAAATGGGGTTCAGAGCTAAACAAAGAATTCACAGCTGAGGAATGCCGAATGGCTGAGAAACACCTAAAGAAATGTTCAACATCTTTAGTCATAAGGGAAATGCAAATCAAAACAAGCCTGAGATTTCACTTCACAACAGTGAGAATGGCTAAGATCAAAAACTCAGAGGGGCTGGGGATTTAGCTCAGTGGTAGAGCGCTTACCTAGGAAGCGCAAGGCCCTGGGTTTGGTCCCCAGCTCCGAAAAAAAGAACCAAAAAAAAAAAAAAAACTCAGGTGACAGCAGATGCTGGTGAGGATGCAGAGAAAGAGGAACACTCTTCCATGGTTGGTGGGATTGCAGACTGGTACAACCATTCTGGAAATCAGTCTGGAGGTTCCTCAGAAAATTGGACATTGAACTACCTGAGGATCCAGCTATACCTCTCTTGGGCATATACCCAAAAGATGCCTCAACATATAAAAGAGACACGTGCTCCACTATGTTCATCGCAGCCTTATTTATAATAGCCAGAAGCTGGAAAGAACCCAGATGCCCTTCAACAGAGGAATGGATACAGAAAATGTGGTACATCTACACAATGGAATATTACTCAGCTATCAAAAACAATGACTTTATGAAATTCATAGTCAAATGGTTGGAAATGGAAAATATCATCCTGAGTGAGGAAACCCAATCACAGAAAAACACACATGGTATGCACTCATTGATAAGTGGCTATTAGCCCAAATGCTTGAATTACCCTAGATGCCTAGAACAAATGAAACTCAAGACGGATGATCAAAATGTGAATGCTTCACTCCTTCTTTAAAAGGGGAACAAGAATACCCTTGGCAGGGAATAGAGAGGCAAAGATTAAAACAGACACAGAAGGAACACCCATTCAGAGCCTGCCCCACATGTGGCCCAGGCATATACAGTCATCCAATTAGACAAGATGGATGAAGCAAAGAAGTGCAGACTGACAGGAGCCAGATGTAGATCTCTCCCGAGAGACACAGCCAGAATACAGCAAACACAGAGGCGAATGCCAGCAGCAAACCACTGATCTGAGAATAGGACCCCCCGTTGAAGGAATCAGAGAAAGAACTGGAAGAGTTTGAAGGGGCTCGAGACCCCATAGGTACAACAATGCCAAGCAACCAGAGCTTCCAGGGACTAAGCCACTACCTAAAGACTAAACATGGACTGACCCTGGACTCTAACCCCATAGGTAGCAATAAATATCCTAGTAAGAGCACCAGTGGAAGCGGAAGCCCTAGGTCCTGCTAAGACTAAACCCCCAGTGAACTAGATTGTTGGGGGGAGGGCGGCAAGGGGGGAGGATTGGGGAGGGGAACGCCCATGAAGAAGGGGAGGGGGAAGGGGGATGTTTGCCCAGAAACCAGGAAAGGGAATAACACTCGAAATGTATATAAGAAATACTCAAGTTAATAAAAAAAATAAAATAAAAGACCAGTAAATATCATGAACAAAATTTTAGAAGAAAACTTCCCTAACCTAAAGAAAGAGATGCCCATAAACATACAAGAAGCCTATAGAACTCCAAATGAATTGGAGCACAAAAGTCATTTCTCCTGTCATATAATATCCAAAACAACAAATGCACAAAACAAAGAAAAAATATTAAACACAAGGGGAAAAAGGTCAAGTAACATATAAAGGCAGAGCTGTCAGAATTACACCAGACTTCTCAACAAAGACTATGAAAGCCAGAAGATCCTGGACAGATGTCATATAGACCCTAAGAGAACACAAATGCCAACCCAGGCTACTATATCCAGTAAAACTCACAATTACCATAGATAAAGAAACCAAGATATTTCATTCCAAAACCAAATATACACAATATCTTTCCACAAAAATCAGCCCTACAAAGGATAATGGGTGGCAAACTCCAAAACAAGGAGGGAAACTACATCCTAGAAAAAGCATGAAAGCAATCTTCTTGCAACAAACCCAAAAGAAGAAAGACACATAAACATAATTTCACCACTAACAACAAAAATAACAGAAAACAACAATCACTCTTCCTTAATATCTCTTAACATCAGAGGACTCAATTTCCCAATAAGAAGACATAGAAGAACAGAATGGATATGTAAACAGGACCCAGCATCTTGCTGCATACAGGAATCACACCTCAGTGACAAAAACAGACACGTTCTCAGAGTAAAACCCTGGGAAAAAATTCCAAGTAAATGGTCCGAAGAAACAAGCTGGAGTAGTCATTCTAATATCAAATAAAATAGACTTTCAACCAAAAGTTATCAAAAAAGATAAGGCAGAATACCTCATACTCGTCAAAGAAAAAATCCACCAAGATGACGTCTCAATTCTGAATATCTATGCTCAAAATGCAAGGGCACCCACATTCATAAAAGAAACTTTACTAAAACTCAAAGCACACATAGCATGTCACGCAATAATTGTGGGAAACTTTAACACCCCACTCTCATCAATGGACAGATCATGGAAACAGAAACTAAATAGAGAAACTAACAGAAGTTATGAACCAAATGGATTTAAAAGATATTTAGAGAACATTTCATCATAAAACAAAAGAATATGCCTCCTTCTCAGGACCTCATGGTACCTTCTCTAAAACTGACCATATACTCGGTCACAAAAGAGGCCTCAACAGATACAAGAAAATTGAAATAATTCCATGCATCCTATCAAATCACCACAGGCTAAGGCTGGTCTTCAATAACAACAAAATGAGAGAAAGCCCACATACACATGGAAGTTAGCCAACACTCTACTCAATGCCAACTTAGTCACGTAGAAATAAAGAAACTAAAGACTTTTTAGCATTTAAGAAAAATGAAGGCACAACACTCCTAAACCTATGAGACACAGTGAAAGTAGGGCTCAGAGAAAAACTCATAGCTCTGAATGCCTCAAAAAATAAACAGGAGAGAGCATACACTAGCACCTTGACAGCCCACCTGAAAGTTCTGGAACAAAAAGAAGCAAATACGCCCAAGAGGAGGAAAAGGCAGGAAATAATCAAACTTAGAGCTGAAATCAACCAAGTAGAAACAAAAAGAACTATACAAAGAATCAATAAAATCAGGCGCTGTTTCTTTGAGAAAATTAACAGGATAGATAAATCATTAGCCAGACTAACTGGAGGGAACAGAGACAGTATCCAAATTAACAAAATCAAAAGTGAAAAGGGAGACATAACAACAGAATCTGAGGAAATTCAAAAAGTCATCAGATCCTACGATAAAAAGCCTAAATTCAACAAAACTGGACAATCTGGAGGAAATCGACAATTTTCTAGACAAATACCAGATACCAAAGTTAAATCAGGATCAGATAAACCATCTGAACAGTCCCATAACTCCCAAAGAAATAGAAGCAGTTATTAAAAGTCTCCAAACCAAAAAGAGCCCAAGACCAGAAGGGTTTAGTGCAGAATTCTATCAGACCTTCATTGAATACCTAATACCAATTCTCTCCAAACTATTTCACAAAATAGAAACAGAAGGAGAACTACTCAATTCCTTCTATGAACCCACAATTATGCTTATATCTAAACCACACAAAGACCCAACAAAGAAAAAGAACTCAATAAGATTCTTGCAAACCAAATCCAAGAACACATCAAATGGTCATTCACCATGATCAAGTAGGCTCCATCCCAGAGATGCTTGGATGGTTCAATATACAGAAATCCATCAATGTAATCCACTATATAAACAAACTCAAGGAAAATAGCCACATGATCATCTTGTTAGATGCTGAGAAAGCATTTGTCAAAATTCAACATTCCATGTTAAAGGTCTTGGAAAGATCAGGAATTCAAGACCCATACCTAAAAGTAGTAAAAGCAATATACAGAAAACCGGTAGCCAACATCAAACTAAACAGAAAGAAACTTGAAGTAATTCCACTAAAATCAGGGACTAAACAAGGCTGTTCGCTTTCTCTCTACCTATTCAACTTAGTACTTGAAGTCGTAGCCAGAGTAATTAGACAACAAAAAGAGCTCAAAGGGATACAAATTGGAAAGGAAGAAGTCAAAATACCACAAAATATCATATGATGTTATATTTAAGTGACCCCAAACATTCCACCAAAGAACTCCTACAGCTGTTAAACAACTTCAGCAAAGTGGCTGAATATAAAATTGACTCAAACAAACCAGTAGCCTTTCTCTACTCAAAGGATAAACAGACTGAGAAAGAAATTAAATAAATGACACCATTCAGAATAGCCACAAATCATATAAAATACCTTGGTTTGACTCTAACCAAGCAAGTAGAAGATCTGTATGACAAGAACTTCAAGTCTCTGAAGAAAGAAATTGAAGACGATCTCAGAAGATGGAAAGATTTCCCATGCTCATGGATTGCCAGGACTGATATAGTAAAAATGGTCATCTTGCTGAAAGTAATCTACAGATTCAATACAATCCCCATCAAAATTCTAACTCAATTCTTCACAAAGTTAGGAAGAGCAATTTGCAAATTTATTTGGAATAACAAAAAACCCAGGATTGCCAACAGCATTCGCAACAATAAAAGAACATCTGAGGGAATCACCATCCCTAATCTCCTGCTATATTACTGAGCAACAGTGATAAAAACTGTATAGTATTGGTACAGAGACAGACAGGGAGGTCAATGAAATAGAATTGAAGACCCAGAAATGAACCCACACATCTATGGTCACTTGTTCTTTTACAAAGGAGCTAAAACCATCCAATAGAAAAAAAGACAGCATTTTCTATACATGGTGCTGGTTCATCTGGCAGTCAGCATGTAGAAGAATGCAAGTCAATCTATTCTTATTGCCTTGTACAAAGCTCAAGTCCAAGTGGATCAAGGACATGAAAATCAATCCATTCTTCTTGCCTTGTACAAAGCTCAAGTCCAAGTGGATCAAGGACTTCCACATAAAACCAAATACACTGAAACTAGTAGAACAGAAAGTAGGGAAGAGCCTCAAACACATGGGCACAGGGTGAAATTTCCTGAACAAAACACCAATGGTTTATGCTCTAAAATCAAGGATGGACAAATGGGACCAAATAAAGCCTCTATAAGGAAAAGGACACTGTCAATAGGACAAAATGGCAACCAAAAGATTGGGAAAAGATGATTACCAACCCTACATCCAATAGAGAGCTAATATACAATATATACAAACAACTCGAGTACTTACTCTCCAGAAAATCAAATAACCCTATTTAAAAATGTGGTAAAGACCATCAAAATACCAATCCAATTCTTCAAAGAGTTAGACAGAACAATTTGCAAATTCATCTGGAATAACAAAAAACCCAGGATAGCTAAAACTATCCTCAACAATAAAAGGACTTCAGGGGGAATCACTATCCCTGAACTCAAGCAGTATTACAGAGCAATAGTGATAAAAACTGCATGGTAGAGACCCGGTGAGAGAGAGACCCAACCGCCTGGTCAGGTGGGCACTCCTGAGGCTGCAGAGCGGAAGAGACCACCAACACTGCTCACCCCTGCCCACATCCCTGGCCCAAGAGGAAACTGTATAAGGCCTCTGGGCTCCCGTGGGGGAGGGCCCAGGAGCGGCAGGACCCCTGCCAGAGACATCGCCGGACCCTGAAGGAAACAGACCAGATAAACAGTTCTCTGCACCCAAATCCCGTGGTAGGGAGAGCTAAACCTTCAGAGAGGCAGACAAGCCTGGGAAACCAGAAGAGACTGCTCCCTGCACACACATCTCGGACGCCAGAGGAAAAAGCCAAAGACCATCTGGAACCCTGGTGCACTGAAGCTCCCGGAAGGGGCGGCCCAGGTCTTCCTGGTTGCTGCCGCTGCACAGAGCCCCTGGGCAGCACCCCACGAGCGAACCTGAGCCTCGGGACCACAGGTAAGACCAAATTTTCTGCTGCAAGAAAGCTGCCTGGTGAACTCAAGACACAGGCCCACAGGAACAGCTGAAGACCTGTAGAGAGGAAAAACTACAAGCCCGAAAGCAGAACACTCTGTCCCCAGAACTGACTGAAAGAGAAGAAAACAGGTCTACAGCACTCCTGACACACAGGCTTATAGGACAGTCTAGCCACTGTCAGAAATAGCAGAACAAAGTAACACTAGAGATAATCTGATGGCGAGAGGCAAGCGCAGGAACCCAAGCAACAGAAACCAAGACTACATGCCATCATCGGAGCCCAATTCTCCCACCGAAACAAACATGGAATATCCAAACACACCAGAAAAGCAAGATCTAGTTTCAAAATCATATTTGATCATAATGCTGGAGGACTTCAAGAAAGACATGAACACACTTAGGGAAACACAGGAAAACATTAATAAACAAGTAGAAGCCTACAGAGAGGAATCGCAAAAATCCCTGAAAGAATTCCAGGAAAACACAATCAAACAGTTGAAGGAATTAAAAATGGAAATAGAAGCAATCAAGAAAGAACACATGGAAACAACCCTGGATATAGAAAACCAAAAGAAGAGACAAGGAGCTGTAGATACAAGCTTCACCAACAGAATACAAGAGATGGAAGAGAGAATCTCAGGAGCAGAAGATTCCATAGAAATCATTGACTCAACTGTCAAAGATAATGTAAAGCGGAAAAAGCTACTGGTCCAAAACATACAGGAAATCCAGGACTCAATGAGAAGATCAAACCTAAGGATAATAGGTATAGAAGAGAGTGAAGACTCCCAGCTCAAAGGACCAGTAAATATCTTCAACAAAATCATAGAAGAAAACTTCCCTAACCTAAAAAAAGAGATACCCATAGACATACAAGAAGCCTACAGAACTCCAAATAGATTGGACCAGAAAAGAAACACCTCCCGTCACATAATTGTCAAAACACCAAACGCACAAAATAAAGAAAGAATATGAAAAGCAGTAAGGGAAAAAGGTCAAGTAACATATAAAGGGAGACCTATCAGAATAACACCAGACTTCTCGCCAGAAACTATGAAGGCCAGAAGATCCTGGACTGATGTTATACAGACCCTAAGAGAACACAAATGCCAGCCCAGGTTACTGTATCCAGCAAAACTCTCAATTAACATTGATGGAGAAACCAAGATATTCCATGACAAAACCAAATTTACACAATATCTTTCTACAAATCCAGCACTACAAAGGATAATAAATGGTAAAGCCCAACATAAGGAGGCAAGCTATACCCTAGAAGAAGCAAGAAACTAATCGTCTTGGCAACAAAACAAAGAGAATGAAAGCACACAAACATAACCTCACATTCAAATATGAATATAACGGGAAGCAATAATCCTATTCCTTAATATCTCTCAATATCAATGGCCTCAACTCCCCAATAAAAAGATATAGATTAACAAACTGGATACGCAATGAGGACCCTGCATTCTGCTGCCTACAGGAAACACAGCTCAGAGACAAAGACAGACACTACCTCAGAGTGAAAGGCTGGAAAAAACTTTCCAAGCAAATGGTCAGAGGAAGCAAGCTGGAGTAGCCATTCTAATATCAAATAAAATCAATTTTCAATTAAAAGTCATCAAAAAAGATAAGGAAGGACACTTCATATTCATCAAAGGAAAAATCAACCAAGATGAACTCTCAATCCTAAATATCTATGCCCCAAATACAAGGGCACCTACATACGTAAAAGAAACCTTACTAAAGCTCAAAACACACATTGCACCTCACACAATAATAGTGGGAGATTTCAACACCCCACTCTCATCAATGGAAAGATCATGGAAACAGAAATTAAACAGTGATGTCGACAGACTAAGAGAAGTCATGAGCCAAATAGACTTAACGGATATTTATAGAACATTCTATCCTAAAGCAAAAGGATATAACTTCTTTTCAGCTCCTCATGGTACTTTCTCCAAAATTGACCATATAATTGGTCAAAAAACGGGCCTCAACAGGTACAGAAAGATAGAAATAATCCCATGCGTGCTATCGGACCACCACGGCCTAAAACTGGTCTTCAATAACAATAAGGGAAGAATGCCCACATATACGTGGAAATTGAACAATGCTCTACTCAATGATAACCTGGTCAAGGAAGAAATAAAGAAAGAAATTAAAAACTTTTTAGAATTTAATGAAAATGAAGGTACAACATACCCAAACTTATGGGACACAATGAAAGCTGTGCTAAGAGGAAAACTCATAGCGCTGAGTGCCTGCAGAAAGAAACAGGAAAGAGCATATGTCAGCAGCTTGACAGCACACCTAAAAGCTCTAGAACAAAAAGAAGCAAATACACCCAGGAGGAGTAGAAGGCAGGAAATAATCAAACTCAGAGCTAAAATCAACCAAGTAGAAACAAAAAGGACCATAGAAAGAATCAACAGAACCAAAAGTTGGTTCTTTGAGAAAATCAACAAGATAGATAAACCCTTAGCCAGACTAACGAGAGGACACAGAGAGTGCGTCCAAATTAACAAAATCAGAAATGAAAAGGGAGACATAACTACAGATTCGGGGGAAATTCAAAAAATCATCAGATCTTACTATAAAAACCTATATTCAACAAAACTTGAAAATCTTCAGGAAATGGATAATTTCCTAGACAGATACCAGGTACCGAAGTTAAATCAGGAACAGATAAACCAGTTAAACAACCCCATAACTCCTAAGGAAATAGAAGCAGTCATTAAAGGTCTCCCAACCAAAAAGAGCCCAGGTCCAGACGGGTTCAGTGCAGAATTCTATCAAACCTTCATAGAAGACCTCATACCAATATTATCCAAACTATTCCACAAAATTGAAACAGATGGAGCCCTACCGAATTCCTTCTATGAAGCCACAATTACTCTTATACCTAAACCACACAAAGACACAACAAAGAAAGAGAACTTCAGACCAATTTCCCTTATGAATATCGACGCAAAAATACTCAATAAAATTCTGGCAAACCGAATTCAAGAGCACATCAAAACAATCATCAACCATGATCAAGTAGGCTTCATCCCAGGCATGCAGGGATGGTTTAATATACGGAAAACCATCAACGTGATCCATTATATAAACAAACTGAAAGAACAGAACCACATGATCATTTCATTAGATGCTGAGAAAGCATTTGACAAAATTCAACACCCCCTCATGATAAAAGTCCTGGAAAGAATAGGAATTCAAGGCCCATACCTAAACATAGTAAAAGCCATATACAGCAAACCAGTTGCTAACATTAAACTAAATGGAGAGAAACTTGAAGCAATCCCACTAAAATCAGGGACTAGACAAGGCTGCCCACTCTCTCCCTACTTATTCAATATAGTTCTTGAAGTTCTAGCCAGAGCAATCAGACAACAAAAGGAGATCAAAGGGATACAGATCGGAAAAGAAGAGGTCAAAATATCACTATTTGCAGATGACATGATAGTATATTTAAGTGATCACAAAAGTTCCACCAGAGAACTAATAAAGCTGATAAACAACTTCAGCAAAGTGGCTGGGTATAAAATTAACTCAAATAAATCAGTTGCCTTCCTCTATACAAAAGGGAAACAAGCCGAGAAAGAAATTAGGGAAACGACACCCTTCATAATAGACCCAAATAATATAAAGTACCTCGGTGTGACTTTAACCAAGCAAGTAAAAGATCTGTACAATAAGAACTTCAAGACACTGAGGAAAGAAATTGAAGAAGACCTCAGAAGATGGAAAGATCTCCCATGCTCATGGATTGGCAGGATTAATATAGTAAAAATGGCCATTTTACCAAAAGCAATCTACAGATTCAATGCAATCCCCATCAAAATACCAATTCAATTCTTCAAAGAGTTAGACAGAACAATTGGCAAATTCATCTGGAATAACAAAAAACCCAGGATAGCTGAAGCTATCCTCAACAATAAAAGGACTTCAGGGGGAATCACTATCCCTGAACTCAAGCAGTATTACAGAGCAATAGTGATAAAAACTGCATGGAATTGGTACAGAGACAGACAGATAGACCAATGGAATAGAATTGAAGACCCAGAAATGAACCCACACACCTATGGTCACTTGATTTTTGACAAAGGAGCCAAAACCATCCAATGGAAAAAAGGTAGCATTTTCAGCAAATGGTGCTGGTTCAACTGGAGGGCAACATGTAGAAGAATGCAGATCGATCCATGCTTATCACCCTGTACAAAGCTTAAGTCCAAGTGGATCAAGGACCTCCACATCAAACCAGACACACTCAAACTAATAGAAGAAAAACTAGGGAAGCATCTGGAACACATGGGCACTGGAAAAAATTTCCTGAACAAAACACCAATGGCTTATGCTCTAAGATCAAGAATCGACAAATGGGATCTCATAAAACTGCAAAGCTTCTGTAAGGCAAAGGACACTGTGGTTAGGACAAAACGGCAACCAACAGATTGGGAAAAGATCTTTACCAATCCTACAACAGATAGAGGCCTTATATCCAAAATATACAAAGAACTCAAGAAGTTAGACCGCAGGGAAACAAATAACCCTATTAAAAAATGGGGTTCAGAGCTAAACAAAGAATTCACAGCTGAGGAATGCCGAATGGCTGAGAAACACCTAAAGAAATGTTCAACATCTTTAGTCATAAGGGAAATGCAAATCAAAACAACCCTGAGATTTCACCTCACACCAGTGCGATTGGCTAAGATCAAAAACTCAGGTGACAGCAGATGCTGGCGAGGATGTGGAGAAAGAGGAACACTCCTCCATTGTTGGTGGGGTTGCAGACTCGTAAAACCATTCTGGAAATCAGTCTGGAGGTTCCTCAGAAAATTGGACATTGAACTGCCTGAGGATCCAGCTATACCTCTCTTGGGCATATACCCAAAAGATGCCTCAACATATAAAAGAGACACGTGCTCCACTATGTTCATCGCAGCCTTATTTATAATAGCCAGAAAATGGAAAGAACCCAGATGCCCTTCAACAGAGGAATGGATACAGAAAATGTGGTACATCTACACAATGGAATATTACTCAGCTATCAAAAACAACGAGTTTATGAAATTCGTAGGCAAATGGTTGGAACTGGAAAATATCATCCTGAGTGAGCTAACCCAATCACAGAAAGACATACATGGTATGCACTCATTGATAAGTGGCTATTAGCCCAAATGCTTGAATTACCCTAGATCCCTAGAACAAATGAAACTCAAGACGGATGATCAAAATGTGAATGCTTCACTCCTTCTTTAAATGAGGAAAAAGAATACCCTTGGCAGGGAAGGGAGAGGCAAAGATTAAAACAGAGACTGAAGGAACACCCATTCAGAGCCTGCCCCACATGTGGCCCATACATATACAGCCACCCAATTAGACAAGATGGATGAAGCAAAGAAGTGCAGGCCGACAGGAGCCGGATGTAGATCGCTCCTGAGAGACACAGCCAGAATACAGCAAATACAGAGGCGAATGCCAGCAGCAAACCACTGAACTGAGAATAGGTCCCCTATTGAAGGAATCAGAGAAAGAACTGGAAGAGCTTGAAGGGGCTCGAGACCCCAAAAGTACAACAATGCCAAGCAACCAGAGCTTCCAGAGACTAAGCCACTACCTAAAGACTATACATGGACTGACCCTGGACTCTGACCTCATAGGTAGCAATGAATATCCTAGTAAGATCACCAGTGGAAGGGGAAGCCCTGGGTCCTGCTAAGACTGAACCCCCAGTGAACTAGTCTATGGGGGGAGGGCGGCAATGGGGGGAGGGTTGGGAGGGGAACACCCATAAGGAAGGGGAGGGGGGAGGGGGATGTTTGCCCGGAAACCGGGAAAGGGAATAACACTCGAAATGTATATAAGAAATACTCAAGTTAATAAAAAAAAAAAAGCTGCATGGTATTGGTACAGAGACAGACAGATAGACCAATGGGATAGAATTGAAGACCCAGAAATGAACCCACACACCTATGGTCACTTGATTTTTGACAAAGGAGCCAAAACCATCCAATGGAAAAAAAGATAGCATTTTCGGCAAATGGTGCTGATTCAACTGGAGGTCAGCATGTAGAAAAATGCAGATGGATCCATTCTTATCACCCTTTACAGAGCTTAAGTCCAAGTGGATCAAGGACCTCCAACTACACTCAAACTAATAGAAGAAAAAGTGGGGAAGAATCTCAAACACATGGGCACTGGAGAAAATTTCCTGAACAAAACACCAATGGCTTATGCTCTAAGATCAAGAAGCAACAAATGGGATCTCATAAAACTGCAAAGCTTCTGTAAGGCAAAGGACACTGTGGTTAGGACAAAACGGCAACCAACAGATTGGGAAAAGATCTTTACCAATCCTACAACAGATGAGGGCTTATACACAAAATATACAAAGAACTCAAGAAGTTAGACCACAGGGAGACAAATAACCCTATTAAAAATGGGGTTCAGAACTAAACAAAGAATTCACAGCTGAGGAATGCCGAATGGCTGAGAAACACCTAAAGAAATGTTCAACATCTTTAGTCATAAGGGAAATGTAAATCAAAACAACCCTGAGATTTCACCTCACACCAGTGAGAATGGCTAAGATCAAAAACTCAGGTGACAACAAATGCTGGTGAGGATGCGGAGAAAGAGGAACACTCCTCCATTGTTGGTGGGGTTTCAGACTGCTACAACCATTCTGGAAATCAGTCTGGAGGTTCCTCAGAAAATTGGACATTGAACTGCCTGAGGATCCAGCTATACCTCTCTTGGGCATATACCCACAAGATGCCCCAACATATAAAAAAGACATGTGCTCCACTATGTTCATAGCAGCTTTATTTATAATAGCCAGAAGCTGGAAAGAACCCAGATGCCCTTCAACAGAGGAATGGATACAGAAAATGTGGTACATCTACACAATGGAATATTACTCAGCTATCAAAAACAATGACTTTATGAAATTTGTAGGCAAATGGTTGAAAATGGAAAATATCATCCTGAGTGAGGAAACCCAATCACAGAAAAACACACATGGTATGCACTCATTGATAAGTGGCTATTAGCCCAAATGCTTGAATTACCCTAGATGCCTAGAACAAATGAAACTCAAGACGGATGATCAAAATGTGAATGCTTCACTCCTTCTTTAAAAGGGGAACAAGAATACCCTTGGCAGGGAATAGAGAGGCAAAGATTAAAACAGACACAGAAGGAACACACATTCAGAGCCTGCCCCACATGTGGTCCATACATATACAGCCACCCAATTAGACATGATGGATGAAGCAAAGAAGTGCAGGCCAACAGGAGCCGGATGTAGATCGCTCCTGAGAGACACAGCCAGAATACAGCAAATACAGAGGCGAATGCCAGCAGCAAACCACTGAACTGAGAATAGGACCCCCGTTGAAGGAATCAGAGAAAGAACTGGAAGAGCTTGAAGGGGCTCGGGACCCCATATGAACAACAATGCCAAGCAACCAGAGCTTCCAGGGACTAAGCCACTACCTAAAGTCTATACATGGACTGACCCTGGACTCTGACCCCATAGGTAGCAATGAATATCCTAGTAAGATCACCAGTGGAAGGGGAAGCCCTTGGTCCTGCTAAGACTGAACCCCCAGTGAATGTGATTGTTGTGGGGAGGGCGGCAATGGGGGGAGGATGGAGAAGGGGAACACCCATAAAGAAGGGGAGGTGGAGGGGTTAGGGGGATGTTGGCCCGGAACCCGGGAAAGGGATTAACACTCGAAATGTAAATAAGAAATACTCAAGTTAATAAAAAAGAAGAAGAAGAAAAAAAAAGAACAGTCAAAAAAAAAAAAAAGAAGTCTCAACTGGGGAATATTGAATGGCTGAAAAACACCTAAAGAAATGTTCAAAATCCTTAGTCATCAAGGAAATGCAAATCAAAACAACCGTGAGATTCCACTTCACACCAGTCAGAATGTCTAAGATCCAAAATTCAGGTGACAGCAGATGCTGGCAAGGATGTAGAGAAAGAGGAACACTCCTCCATTGTTTGTTGGATTGCAAGCTGGTACAACCAGTCTGGAAATCAGTCTGGCGGTTTCTCAGAAAATTGGACATAGTATTACCTGAGGACCCAGCTATACCACTACTGGGCATATACCCAAAAGATTCTCCAATATATAACAAGGACACATGCTCCACTATGTTCATAGTAGCATTATTTATAATAACCAGAAGCTGGAAAGAATCCAGATGCCCTTCAAATACAAAAAAATGTGGTACATTTACACAATGGAGTACCAATCAGCTATTAAAAACAATGATTACATGAAATCCTTATGCAAATGAATGGGAATAGAAAATATCATCCTGAGTGAGGTAACCCAATCACAAAAGAACACACATGGTTTGCACCCACTGATAAGTGGATATTATCTCAAAATCTTAGAATACACAAGGTACAATTCGCAGACCACATGAAACTCAAGAAGAATGAAGACCAAAGTGTGCTTGCTTCAGTCCTTAGGAGTACAAAAATATTCACAGAAGGAAATATAAGGACAAAATATGGAGCAGAGACTGAAGGAAAGGCCATCCAGAGACTGTCCCACCTGGGAATCCAGCCCATATACAGCTACCAAAGGACTGAAGGAGCTGAAGGGGTTTGCAATGCCATAAGGAGAACAGCAATATCAACCAATCAACCCTCCCCCTTAGAGCTCCCAGGGAGTAAACCACCATCCCAAGGGTACACAGGGATGCACCTATGGCTTCAGCATCATATGTAGCAGAGGATGGCCTTTTTGGGCATCAAAAGCAGGAGAGGACCTTAGACTTGTCAAGGCTCAATGCCCTACTGTAGGTGAATGTCAGGGTGGGAAGGGAGAAAGAAGTGGGTGGACAGGTGGGGAAGCACCCTTGTAGAAGCAGTGGGAGAAAGTAGTTTTCTGGAGGGAAAACTGGGATAGGGGATAACATTTGAAATGTAAATAAAAATATTCAATTAAAGAAAAAAATGTTAAAAAAAGAAAACAATTTTTAAAAAAGAAGCTTAATCTCTACTGACTAGCTTTCACATTGCTGCAAGATGCTATGCACATAACCAGAGAAGGAAAATGATCAACAGTTTTACTCAACTATGAACCTTGTGAGCTACAGTAATGACTAATCTACCAAGATATACTTACCAGTGTAATAATAGCATGAATGTCACGGTAGCAACAAAACACTTTCTAATTGGATTTAAAGCGTATTGTACAAGATAAAACCCAGTTGTTAGCTACATTATCAGGCAAAGAACCTATGGCTAGAAAGGTTATAAACCCTAGGTGAGATCATACTAACATTATTATACTAAATGAACATAGCATTGACCCAATTCCTAATGGCTTATTGTTATTAAGCCTATATATAAATGCATCTCTTGCCACTCAGTAGAGAAGGATCTATTTAGAGCAGACAATATTTAACCAGTTTACAACTGGTTAAGATGTAGAGAATAAGAAAATACCATCCTGAGGTAACCCAATCACCAAAAAAATAAATAAAATAAATAAACAAATAAAAACCACACATGGTATGCACCCACTGATAAGCGGATATTACTTGAATTACTCAAAATACAATCCACAGACCACGGATACTTCAGTCTTTCTTAAAAGGGCAAACAAAAATATTCATAGGAGAAGATATGGAAACAAAGTTTGGAGCAGAGACTGAAGGAATGGCCATTCAGAGTCGGCCCCACCTGGGAATCCAGCCCATATACATACAGTCACCAAGCCCAGACAATATTTCTGATGTCAAGAAGTGCATGCGGACAGGAGCATGATATAGCTGTCTCCTGAGAGGTTCTGCCAGAACATGACAAATAAAAGGCAAATGCTAGCTACTAACCATTGAACTGAGAATGAGGTCTAAATTGGAGAAGTTAGGATCGAAGGCGCTGAAGGGGTTTGCAACGCCATAAGAACAACAATACCAACCAACCAGAGCTCCTGGGGACTAAACTACCACCTAAAGAGTACAGATGGACAGACCCATGGCTCCAGCTGCAAATGTAGCAGAGGATGGCCTTGTTGGGCACCAGTGGGAGGAGAAGCCCTTGGTCCTGCCAGTGTAAGGAAATGTCAGGGCTGGGAGGCAGGAAGGGGTGGGTAGATGGGTAGGGGAACACCCTCATAGAAGAAGGGAGAGAGGGGATGGGATAGGGGAGTTATGGACAGGAAACCGGGAAAGGGGATAACACTTGAAATGTAAATAAAAAATATCCAATTAAAAAAAATAAAAAAGAACCTGCAGAATGCTTAACCCTAAATTGGGCACACAGGCCATACCCATCTTCCCAAAACTCAGGCATCATTATGGAGATGGAGCAGACTAGCGGAGAACAGTATCTTCTGGACACATCAGGGAAACTGCACACACAAACTCACATCAAGTATGGCATCATGCACAAGGCCTATGCAAGCCCAAGCCAGACTAAATCTCAGGATGGTGAGGAAAGTTAGGCAAGAAGAAACTCCCATCCTACACTTAGAAAGCTTTGGAAATATTTAATTTCTACAAAAGGAAAATTGAGTTTTTGCTTATAATGTAGCCCCTAGTAAGTAGACCATGTTAGAGCAGAGGAGCACATATCCAAGAATATTTGGACATCATAAATTGATGTTGATGTGTTTTTTTAAAGACAAAAGATTGGGTAGGTAGAGAAGGTGGATATGGGAAACGTTAGAATAGAGGTGAATATTATCAGAAAATTCTCAAAGAACTAAAAAAATTTTTCTCTACATTTTTATCTGTATTTGTTATTACTAAATCTTTATCAGCTACATGTGTTATACTTGAAGAAATTATATACAATAATAAGCTGATTCACAATGCCTTGTGCTTTTCTTTATTTTCCTCTTGTATTTGTCTTTGCTACAGGAGAACAGAAACTTTCTTAAGTCTCTGCCTTTTGGAACAATTCCAATTGAGTCTTTTAAACTTGCTTTCTCTTGGCTTACTTAGCTCTCTCTAATTCTGTGATACTTTATTCATTGATTTCATTATATCAATAATTTAGTGAATGGCTTCCTCTAAAATTGCATCAATGTCCTCTTTTCATCTTAAGAGTAAAAGAAATTGATTATTAGAGCAATAAAATAATGAAATACCATGCATACAATTATGAGTTCATAAAAAATAATTAGGTATTTCTTCAGGTACTTATTACATTAGTATGTACTTATTTTGAAGCACATTGTATTATTCACTTTATGTGGTTTATGCTGTACAATAAACACAAGTGTAGACTATTTAAATTCTTCAGTGGCAATTCAAGGTAGAAATTAAAGTTGGGAATTTCATAAATAACAATGTCACTTCCTCTTTAGTGTTGCCTTTCAGAAAAAAACTATCAATTTTTTTCCAAAAATCATTTGTAAACCAATAATAATTTAAACATTAAGGATTAACAGTAACAACTATTGAAAAGGAAGTTAGCAATATCCTTGAATGCACTGACACAGTAGACAGCTTCCTGAACAGATCACCAATAGCAGAGGCACTAACATTCAAAATTAACAAATAGGACCTAATGAAACTGAAAAGCTTCTGTAAGGCAAAGGACACCATCAACAGGACAAATAGGCAGCTGACAGACAGAATGAGAAAAGATTTTTACCAACTCTACATCTAACACAGCACTAATATCTAAAGTATATAAAGAACTCGAGAAACTAGACATCAACAGACCAAATAATCCAATTAAAACCTGGGATAGAGATGTAAACAGAATTCTCAACGGAGGAATCTCAAATGGATACAAACCACTTAAAGAAATGTTCAAGCAGGGGCTCGAGACCCCATATGTACAACAATGCCAAGCAACCAGAGCTTCCAGGGACTAAGCAACTATCTAAAGACTATACATGGACTGACCCTGGACTCTGACCCCATAGGTAGCAATGAATATCCTAGTAAGAGCACCAGTGGAAGGGGAAGCCCTTGGTCCTGCTAAGACAGACCCACAGTGAACTAGATTGTTTGGGGGAGGGTGGCAATGGGGGGAGGATGGGGAGGGGAACACCCATAAAGAAGGGGGAGGGGGGAGGGGGATGTTTGCCCGGAAACCGGGAAAGGGAGTAACACTCGAAATATATATAAGAAATACTCAAGTTAATAAAAAAAAAATGTTCAAGCATCCTTAGCCATCAAGAAAATGCAAATCAAAACTAGACAGGGATGCCATTTTACCCCTGTCAGAATGGCTAAGATAAAAATAACACAAGTGACAGCTCATGCTGGTGAAGATATAGAGCGTGAGGAAAACTCCTCCATTGCTGGTGGGAGTGCAAACGTGTGCAAATCACTTTGGAAATCAATATGGTGGCTCCTTCGTAAATTGGGAACCAATTTACCTCAAGAGACAGCTATACAACTCTTGTACATATCCCCAAAGATGCTCCATCCGTCCACAAGAACTTGCTGAATTCCTACTAGCTAGATAGTGGAAGAACCCTAAATGTCCCCCAACCAAAGTAGATAAAGAAAGTGTGGTAAATTTACACAATGGAGTATTACTCAGTTGTTTAGGAAAAAAAATGATATGAAATTTTCAGACAAATAATGGAACTAGAAAAAAATCATTCAGAGGGAGGTAACCCAGACCCAGAAAGATAAAACATGGTAAGCACTCACTCAAAGTGGACATTAGCTGTTAAGTAAAGAATAATCATGGTACAAGTCATGGACCCAGAGAGGCTAACTAGCAAGTATACTGGAGTGGGGAGAGACATGGTGCTCTTTGGGAAGGATAAATAGCATATATTTTGCCAATGGACTTAGAAGCACGTAGAGGTGGGAACACAAGAAATTAGAAGTGGCAGGGAGGGAGAGAGTGCAGGGAGAGATAACTAGAATTTGTTGTGGACATATTTGGAGAGGGATGATATGGAAACCTAGTGCAGTGGAAACTCCCTGGAATCTATGAGGATGATCCTAGTGAAGACTACTATTAATGGGGGCTACAGAGGCTGAGCCTGGCATCTTCTATAACCAAGCAAAGCTTGGTGGGACTGGGACATCAACCACAAAACCTTTGACCTGCAATTTGTCCTGCTGGCTAATGATGGGACAGAACTGGTGGGAGTGGCCAACCAATGGTTGATTCAACTTGAGGGAGGCCCATGTCACAAGAGGAAGTCCATGCCTGACACAGCCTGGATGACCAGGAACCAAAGGCTGGATACCCCAGAGACCTAGGATAAAACCAAACACAACCGGGAGTGGGGTGGTCAATGAGATGATTCCGAAAGATAGTCTACTCCATTCATAGAGCAGAGCTTAGCCCAATCATCGTCAGAGTGGCTTCATCTAGCAACTGATAGGAACTGATACAAAGACCCACAGGCAAACATTACTCCAAGCTCCTGGAACCCCGTATAGGAAAGGGAAGAAGGATTATAGGAGCCAGAGAGTTCACGAATACCATGAGAACGTAACCCACAGAATCCCCCAAATAGGGGCTCACAGAGACTAAAGCAACAATGACAGAGCCTGTATGAGTCTGAGCTAGGCTTTCTACATATGCATTATGATTATGAAGCTTGGCGTCCTTGTGGGACTCCTATCACTGGGAGTGGAGTATCTCTGACTCTTTTCCCTGCCCTTTTCCTCTTACAGGGTTGCCTCATCCAGTCTTGATATGAGGTTTGTGCCTAGTCTTATTGTACTTTGTTAAGCTGTGTTTGGCTGGTATCCCTGAGAGGCTTGCTCTTTTTTGAAGGAAATGGAGGAGGAGTGGATCTGGGGGAGAAGAGAAGGGAAAGAGTTAACACTGCCCATAAACTTACAGGGGCTGTGAATATATGCATAAGACCTGCACACGTTCAAAATGGCCAAAATCCAGCACAGGTGGAGAAAAGGCTCAAAAAATTCAACTTCTACCTAAGGAGTTATATTGATGATTAATGGTTCCTAGGAGGCAAGTGTCTTTTTTTTTCCCCCAGAGAAAAAGGCCACTTCAAGATTACTCATGCTCCAGTTAGTGGCTCTGAATCCATGTCATGTACTGGAAGCACTAAATAGACCCAATAAATTTAAAGAAAGAGCACATGAATTTGGGAGCAAAACCTGGTGGTAGGGAGATAGTGGAGAAATTGGGGAAATGAAAATGGTGGTGGATTTGATCAAAATGCAATATATGCATGAATGAAGTTCTCAAATGAATAAACAGAATTGATGAATATTGGTGTTTAATAATTAACTCTAAAGTCACGCTACAGTCTTCAGAGCATAACTGGATTGATGTGATGAAATGACTCTGTTTATATAAATGCTATTTATATAAATGCTATTTTTTCTTTATTGCTCACTTAATACGCAGAAACTTAAAGAGACATGTCTAGAAACTTCTTCTACCATGAGAAACAAAAAAGGACAGCTCTTAGAGTCATATGACAGCATTAATTGAAGCAGAAATTCCATTACAGATTCTTGCCAGTTTTCCCCCATTAAACAATCTTCCCAGCCCCTGGTACACGTGAGTGAGTGAGTGAGTGAGTGAGTGAGTGAGTGAGTGAGTGAGTATGAGTGTGTTTGTGAATGTGAGGGGGTGAGTATGTGCATGAGTGTGTTTGTGTATATATGTGATTGTAGGTGTGTGAGTGAGTATATGAGTGTGTGTGTGTGTGTGTATGTGTGTGTATGGTATGTGGGTGAGTGTATGTATATATGTATGAGTGTGTGCATGTGTGTGTGTATTCGAGTATATGAGTGCGCGGATGTATATAAGTATGTGTATTTGTGCGTGGTGTGTGGGTGAGTGTATGCATGTATAAGTATGGGCATGTGCATATGTGTGTCTGTCTGTCTGTCTGTCCGTGTCCGTGTGTCAACTGACCTACATTCCCAGTGACTGTTAAAATTTTTTCCCCAAATGAATATGTGTCACTAGAGTAGAAAGTATTGTGTTAGGAACAGAAGTCTGTTGAACGGTTTTCTCTGTGCATTTTCTCAAATTAAAAAAAAAACAATTTGAGGAAACATTCGTGGAGGATCATAGCCTTGATAAATGACTACTAATTGTTTATTCACTCACTAGCTCGGTAATGCAAGAAAGCAGCCATTATGTGAAAGACTAGGCTGGGAACTTAGAGCTGACATGCAACTAATCATTTGCTGGGTAAATAAATGAAAACTTGGGAAGATGGAGTTGCAGCAGGCACCCTAGAAAAGCTCATGTTAGCAAATGTCAGTCAGATTGCTCTCACCACCTTCTACATTACGATTCTCTGGAATATTCTGGTTTCTCCTGTAGGGGTCTGTGAGATCTTACATGTAATCATTAACCGTGTTTATGTTTTGTGACTTGAAAATGTTTCCACAGCAAGGCATGGAAGAGGAAGGGCTCACCTTCCCTATCGTTCTGTATGATTAGTAATATTGATTGGAACTTGACAGGATCTAGATCCATCCAGGACACAAGTCTCTGGGCACGCCTGTGAGGGATATCTGAAGTAAGTTCAGTGGGGTGGGAAAACCTACCTCAACCCTGGGTTTGACCTTTCCATGGCTGACATGCTGGACTGAATTAAAGAGAAGTCTATCTAAACACTAGTATTGATAGGTCTCTAGTCACTGAGCATGAGGCACAGTGTCCAACTGCCCCAAGCTCCTGCCTCCAAGACTTTCCTGCCAAAGCTGATCATCCTGGAACTAGGAGCAAGAGAAAACCCTTCCTTAAGTTACCTTTTGTCAAAGAGTTGGTCTAAGGAACAAAGAACGGAACTACTATGTTCTGGGACTAGTTTAGTGAATTGTATACATCACTAAATTGCCTCATAAAAGATTATAATGCCATTATTGCCAGCAGTTTTGCAGCGTGGGGCTCAGCACTTCCCAGAAGCTCCATTACCCATAAAGACTACCTGTGTATTTGTAGTCCTTACCTAGTGCTACTGAATTCCAGCAAAGAATTTTCACAAATTTCACAAACTGACTAGGAAACACTGTAAGTTTTGTACTCTCTCTCTCTCTCTCTCTCTCTCTCTCTCTCTCTCTCTCTCTCTCTCTCTCTCCCTCCCTCCCTCCCTCCCTCCCTCCCTCTCTCTCTCTCTCTCTCTCTCTCTCTCTCTCTCTCTCTCTCTCTCTCTCTCTCTCCCGTGTGTGTGTATGTGAGAGAGAGCATGTGTGTGTGTATGTGAGAGAGAGCATGTGTGTGTGTGTGTGTGTGTGTGTGTGTGTGCAGATGCCCAGGTGCAGGTGAATGCATTCATGTGCGTGTGTAGATTAGTAAGTAATTTCATATCGTTCCTCATGCCTCTTCCACTTTCTGTCACTGGGCTGGAACTTTCCCAAGCAGAGTGTACTACCTCTTCAGGAGCTCCAAGGATCCACCTAACTCTGCCTCCCATCTCCCTGACTCTGTGTCTGTCAGCAAACATGCATCTCCCCTCTGCTGTGACTGTAAGACTCTGTCTTCCCTCTCTATGGTTGCAGACATGTATCTCCCCGTAGCTGTGACTGCAAGCATGCATCTGATCATTGCTGTGCTGCAAGCATGCATGTCTCCAGCACTGTGACTGCAGTCATGCATCACCACACCCAGTTGTTTGGTTTTCCTTCTTAACTGTATAAGTACAATGACCCATTGCCACAGAACAGGTACAGATCAGAGGACAACTTGCAGAAGTCATTTCTCTCCTCCTGTCTTATGGGTTCTTGGAAATTAACTCAAGTGGTGGGGCTTCGCAGCAAGCACCTTCTGCATAGCCGAATCACCTGCCCAGCTTTTTAGATGTAGATTCTGGGAATTCAAATACAAACTCTTACTTTTGCAAAGAAAGGACTTTACTCCCCAACCCCTAAATCATTTTTTTGTTGCAAAGCATTTTATAGAACCTTAAATAATAATTTAGAGGTAAGTTTTTAAGTTTTTCCCTTTGGCAATTCGACGACTCAGAGGAGGACTTGGACTCCAGTCTTTGATTACTCCTTCTCTTACTTGAATGCATGACTCAGAGGAGGACTTGGACTCCAGTCTTTGATTACTCCTTCTCTTACTTGAATGTTAACACAGACACTCATTGCACGACACAGAAATATTCAAAACCCTAACAAAATATGACTATTGTAAATTGGTGATAGAAGAAAATTCAAGGTTCTGAAGTCTTTGTCCACCAATAAATGTATTCTCGCTTCAAGGATCTCTTTTCTGTGTGTTTTGCTAAGACTTGAAATTGGTATGGATTGCTTTGTATTGGGGGAAAATATATAAGTAGTTGCTACTTTATCTCAGGGTTATTTGGAGTTTGAAAGTGAGATTTTGTCAACTATCATGTAGGGTGAAATAACTCCTTGAGAAGCGGTGTGCCAAGCAGTTAATATAGAGAATTTAATTTGTTTGCTTCTTGTGCGTTTTGCCATCAAGTTTTCTGTGGGAAAACCCTCCCTAAAAACACACTTTATTGGCTCTAATTAAGAATGTATCCAGTAGTGTTCTCTCAGGCTTTGGATGCCTGCTGGCTTAATTTTTAAGCTTCTCCATTCTCAATAAAAGTGCTGAATTGAATTTAAAAGTCTATTCCTACAGAATTACCCCTTAGCGTGCACACCACTCACTTCTGCAGGAAAGATTAAAATGCTATTTACTACGCAGAGCAGACATTGTTTCTTGAAAATGGATGGGAAATAAGTCTATAGTTTAGCAATAATTCTGAAATGGAAGGGTGTTTCCAACATACGTTTTGTTTTCTGCTTTATTTTCACACAGAACCAAGATAGATATTGATGTTCGAGCTGGAAATTTGAAGAAAATAGTTGTTTAAAGATCAGCAAACAAATCTGTACCCTCTATTTTCAGAGTAGAAAAGTTACTGTGAATTACTCACCACCAAGGTGTCTCTAGCTCCCCTTGGAGTGTTTTCTTACTGAACAGGCCTGTTTAATTCCCTCGACACTGCAAGCCTTCTTCCTGTATTGTTATGTCTGACTTCAACACTAAAAGAGACTTGCCACCTCAATCACAAGTGGGCTGAGTATCATCGTAATGGGCTGACCAGATTATAGTTTTGTTTTTCTCTAAAATCAACACAAAATGTTTGTATTCAGAATCACTTATTCGTTTACAATGAGTTTACAATGCCAAGTGTGTCCTACTGTGTGCTAGCCAAAAGGCTACTACTATGGAGATATAAGGAGCTAAACTAAACATGGGGATAAAACAAATTTATGACATTGCAACATGGTCGAAACCATGTATAGAGAGGTCCAAAGGATTCAGAAACTAAGTAGGCTTGGGAGAACCTTGTTAGTCTTAGAAAGGGAGGAGTTTCATCTTTTTAAATTTATATTCCATTTATTAGTAGTATATATATATGTATATACATATATATGTGTGTGTGTGTGTATGTATGTATGTATGTATGTATGTATGTATGTATTTGAGGTGTGCAGGTACCTGTGCCATGTAATGTGAGATCTGAGGATAGCTTTGTGGAGATGTTCAGTTCTCTCCTCTCACCTTTATGTGGGTTCCAGAGATCACACCTGGATTGTCAGGCTTGTGCGGCAAGTGTCTGTGCCACTGGGCCATTTTGGTGACTCACGGGAGTGTTTCTTGAGAGCAGAGTAAAGGGTGAGAGGAAAGACCCGATGAGTAAAAAGGTGGGTGTGGCAGTGTAAAGACTTTGCAGAGCCTCAAGAGCATATATAAATGTGCCTTTATAGGAGAAGGGAAAACACACAGACAACCACTGTGAATATTTCAAATGGAAAGCTTTACTATTTCAACCAAGTCAACATATTTATCGGGCATGATTTTGATGAAGACATGAGGTAATATAACTTCTCCAAGTTGCTAAGTCTGAGGCATGGAGAATAAATAAGCAAGGGGGTGGATTTAAGAGGGGCAGACTGGGAAAGAAACTGAATATTGCAATAATGCAGACAGCAATCACTGTGGCCACTGACAGGATGCTAAAAGAGATTAAAGAAAAGGGCCGATCCAGGATATAATTTGGAGGAAGGATCAATATGACCTGAGTGTGGTTTATGAAAGAAAACAGAATTAAGTGTGGGCAACTAGAGAGGGATAATGTCATTTCCTAAATAGATGGATACTCCAGAAAGTATACAAGTGTGTGCATGTGTGCACAAGAATGCACACAGCTTACAGTTGAACAAAAATAAAGCTACTATTTGGCTGTGGCAAATTTCAGATCCATTTTATAAATTTGTAATTAAGCCAATCATATACACATACATATACATACACATACACATACACATACACATACACATACACATACACATACACATACACATATACCCCACTTAATGGAGTGGGTTACAAAGACTAAGAAAAATTAATTTTTGAAGACATAAACAGACTGTTTTTATTTAAAAGTGACCATGAAGTAAGATGGCAAGGGAACTTTCGGTCAAATCAAAATTTTATTTGCCAGTAAGAAATGTTTATTTTAGTATGATTGCTCCTACAATTAACATGACAGCTACTAGGAATAATCAAGCAGCAAGTGGAGGCAGCCTTCTCCCCTTAGTAATCCACCGCCCGAGGCTCACATTCTTCCAGGCTATTGGGACCCAGAATGAGCGTGCATAGGAATGAAACAGGCCTATTCCTGCCCAAAGCAGGAGTTTCCCTGTTGATCCAATCAGAGCTCTCTTAGGACTACTCTGTAGTATGAAGCTTTAACCCCGACTCCTTTCTCCAGCTCATGTTCCACTGATCAGCCAGGCCTAATCCTGGGGCTGAGCATCTTCTTCTATGATGATGATGATGGTGATGATGATGATGATGATGATGGTGGTGGTGGTGGTGGTGGTGGTGGTGGTGATTACATATAAGTACACTATAGCTGTCTTCAGACACACCAGAAGAGGGCATCAGATACCATTACAGATGGTTGTGAGCCACCATGTTATGCTGGGATTTGAACTCAAGACCTCTGGAAGAGCAGTCAGTGCTCTTAACCACTGAGCCATCTCTCCAGCCCCAGAGCATCTTCTTACCCAAGCTTACCTCTTTTCCTTTTATTGTTATAGGCATTTCTTGCTCTAAAGTTCTAATAGTTCTAACTCTATCTTGGCAGCTACTTTGAGGAAGGTATGCCTCAGGGGTGGATATTGAGGCCATGAAGCATGGAGCTAAGAGCTGTGAGTTTCCCAGGAATTTAGAGTTTGTAAAGCTTCTTTGGGTTCTCCTAGATGTGTATGATCAGAGATGAAATAATTTACCAGAAATAATGGGTTTTCATAAATCATTCCTGACACCATGAAGACAAGGAACCACTTGTACACAGAATTAGGGTTACTATATTAATAACACATAAGAAAGTCAAGACAATGCACTGGAGGCCTTTTCTATGGCAGGCATTAGTCTGGAGGCTCACTTAATTGCTCGGAATACTTTTCCTTACCATCTAGAGTGATGGGACACCATCCTGAGGACAGACCCAGTGCTTTTTTGGAAATTTCTTTCTGCCATTCTTTTACCAGTTCTGTGAATGTCTTAAACTAAGAATGTTTACAATCTACCATCTAATAGAAATTCTCTGTGCTGTCTTGCTGACTGGATTTCCCCTGCTTCTCCAGGCTGCATCTCAATTTTCCTTCTTGAATGAAGCTAACAGAGAGTCTCTTTCTTGCCATTGCATGCAGCGAATGTTTGAAAAATGACAACATACCTCCAGGATGCTTGAATACTTGAAAATTGGCACCTTCATAAAAAGAGTTTCTTGTGTTGCCCACTTCAGGGGTTCCTGCCTGACAGAAATTTCTGCTGCTTTCCCAGTAGACAGCACAGCCTGACTGAATACAGGTAACCATTACCCTCCGACTCATGAGAAATGCTATCTAGATTTTAGACTCCTTTGAACTCTCAGAGTACTTATTTGGTCTTTTTTTGCCCTCTCCTTGGATGGAGCTGTTTAAAAATCTCAAACATCTGCCCACCATTTTATTTACTCCTAAGTAGAAGTCTTAATTAGAATCAAAATGTCTTTGCATGATAATCACATTTTAGAAGTTAACAGGAGGACTAGACCCAAGTAGGGTGCTAACAAAATGTGTGATGATCAGCTAACGAAGACAGCAGGAGAACTGGGAAGAGCAGGAGAACCTAGCAGGAAATTATATGCTGGGAGATTTGTGGCCAAGCGAACAGCAAAATAGGAAAGGGGAGAGAGAATTTGAATGAGATGAATGATTGTATAGAGACCAACAGAGCCAGGTCACAGAAAGGATGTCAAGCTACCTGTAGATGCAATCAAAAAAAAGATGATGTAAGACTTGGCCAAGCAGAAATTGGATGTACTGAATTTACAAATCTACTCAAAGTTCACCATGACAAATTTTCTTGTATGGGCTCTGACATGTTGTTAAGTGTTTAGTAAATTTACTGTTAAACACTCAGAAGTCATTTGTTATGGATGTTAGCCATAAAATTGAATGAGCAGAACAATTGTTCATGACCTTTCACCTAGGCCTGCCACTCCTGAAAACAACAAGTGAATGAAGTTGGATATTTATGTAAGCATAATGTAACTATAATAACAAAACATTCAACCAATGGAAATTATTTCGAGGGGTTACAATACCAACTCAAATAGTATCATGAAGACAGTTTGTATTTAGAAATGGGTTTCTATGTTGTATCACATTAAGTGATCTTTGTCTTTGCATTTTGTCTTCTAAAATTCCATTAATTTTGAAATAACACTACAAATAAATGTTAGACTTTCAGGTAAAACAGAAAGTGGATTTAGAGGCTGCCTCTGGTAAAGGGCAGTCAGTATATGAAAAGGAGAGACTCCATAGATCCTATTCCAATAAGAAAAAGAATTGAAAACACACAAAAGGGTCAGCTAGATGGCTTAGGTGACAAAAGCATTTGTCTGGATAGACCAATGGAATAGAATTGAAGACCCAGAAATGAACCCACACACCTATGGTCACTTGATTTTTGACAAAGGAGCCAAAACCATCCAATGGAAAAAAGATAGCATTTTCAGCAAATGGTGCTGGTTCAACTGGAGGTCAACATGTAGAAGAATGCAGATCGATCCATGCTTATCACCCTGTACAAAGCTTAAGTCCAAGTGGATCAAGGACCTCCACATCAAACCAGACACACTCAAACTAATAGAAGAAAAACTAGGGAAGCATCTGGAACACATGGGCACTGGAAAATATTTCCTAAACAAAACACCAATGGCTTACGCTCTAAGATCAAGAATCGACAAATGGGATCTCATAAAACTGCAAAGCTTCTGTAAGGCAAAGGACACTGTGGTTAGGACAAAACGGCAAGCAACAGATTGGGAAAAGATCTTTACCAATCCTACAACAGATAGAGGCCTTATATCCAAAATATACAAAGAACTCAAGAAGTTAGACTGCAGGGAAACAAATAACCCTATTAAAAAATGGGGTTCAGAGCTAAACAAAGAATTCACAGCTGAGGAATGCCGAATGGCTGAGAAACACCTAAAGAAATGTTCAACATCTCTAGTCATAAGGGAAATGCAAATCAAAACAACCCTGAGATTTCACCTCACACCAGTGAGAATGGCTAAGATCAAAAACTCAGGGGACAACAGATGCTGGCGAGGATGTGGAGAAAGAGGAACACTCCTCCATTGTTGGTGGGATTGCAAACTGGTACAACCATTCTGGAAATCAGTCTGGAGGATCCTCAGAAAATTGGACATTGAACTGCCTGAGGATCCAGCTATACCTCTCTTGGGCATATACCCAAAAGATGCCCCAACATATAAAAAAGACATGTGCTCCACTATGTTCATCGCAGCCTTATTTATAATAGCCAGAAGCTGGAAAGAACCCAGATGCCCTTCAACAGAGGAATGGATACAGAAAATGTGGTACATCTACACAATGGAATATTACTCAGCTATCAAAAACAACGACTTTATGAAATTCGTAGGCAAATAGTTGGAACTGGAAAATATCATCCTGAGTGAGCTAACCCAATCACAGAAAGACATACATGGTATGCACTCATTGATAAGTGGCTATTAGCCCAAATGCTTGAATTACCCTAGATGCCTAGAACAAATGAAACTCAAGACGGATGATCAAAATGTGAGTGCTTCACTCCTTCTTTAAAAGGGGAACAAGAATACCCTTGGCAGGGAAGAGAGAGGCAAAGATTAAAACAGAGACTGAAGGAACACCCATTCAGAGCCTGCCCCACATGTGGCTCATAAATATACAGCCACCCAATTAGACAAGATGGATGAAGCAAAGAAGTGCAGGCCGACAGGAGCCGGATGTAGATCGCTCCTGAGAGACACAGCCAGAATACAGCAAATACAGAGGCGAATGCCAGCAGCAAACCACTGAACTGAGAATAGGACCCCCGTTGAAGGAATCAGAGAAAGAACTGGAAGAGCTTGAAGGGGCTCGAGACCCCATATGTACAACAATGCCAAGCAACCAGAGCTTCCAGGGACTAAGCCACTACCTAAAGACTATACATGGACTGACCCTGGACTCTGACCTCATAGGTAGCAATGAATATCCTAGTAAGAGCACCAGTGGAAGGGGAAGCCCTGGGTCCTGCTAAGACTGAACCCCCAGTGAACTAGACTGGTGGGGGGAGGGCGACAATGGGGGGAGGGTTGGGAGGGGAACACCCATAAGGAAGGGGAGGGGGGAGGGGGATGTTTGCCCGGATACCGGGAAAGGGAATAACACTCGAAATGTATATAAGAAATACTCAAGTTAATAAAAAAAATAAATAAATAAAATGTAAAAAAAAGGGAAAAAAAGGAAAAAAAGTGGCAAATATTTTCAATGGGTATACAATGAACCTAAATTTGAAAGGTGAATTATTTATAAAAGTAATCATAGTAATGGGTTTGCAGGTTCATTAAGAAAAATTGTCTCCAAAGGCTTTCGTGAATTTTTGGAGTATATAAACCAAGAGAGCAAAGGCCATAGTTATTTATTCAGCCAAGAAATATTTATAAGGCACCTGCCATGCAATATTTGTAGTTTGTGTGTAGAGGACAAATTAATCAATTAGATATATCCTTGTTTTAGGAGGAGTATAGGCTCCAATTCCAGAATGCAAGGCAATAATAATCATTCTCTAAGAGAAACTACATCAAGAAATATGTGGATTTTTATAAATAAGCCCTCCTAACTTGGGAAGGGGTTGCCAATTCTCTACTAGGATCTGTATTATTAGTGAGAGGCCAGCAAAATTCACTTGTGAGAAATCTCTTTCTCTGTGATGGAGTATTACCTTCTATCATCCCATTTCTCTAAATCAGATGTTTCATAACATGGAAAACTCAAAAAGAGAGAAAAATAATGGGTCTCTTATTTGTTGTATACTTGTAAATTGTAAGCAGACCTTGTTCTAGTCTGAAAGTTTTCTATTGGCTTGATTCTTTTTGTTTGATTATTGGTTCTTTGTGAATTTCGCATCATGAACCCCAATCCTGCTCATCCCCTCCACCCCATACTGTTCTCCACCAATGCAACCTCCCCCAACAAGAGAATAAAAGAAATCTTCCTGTGGAAAAAAAAAGTACAAAAAAAAAGCATTTGTCTGGTGACCTGAATTTGATCTCCATGATCTATTTAGCGAAAGAAAAGAAGTGACTAACAAAAGTTGTCCTCTGACTCTAACGCATATGTGGCACTTGTATGCCTAGACACATACATGCACATACAAGATAGATAATAGATGACTGATAGATGATAGATAGATAGATAGATAGATAGATAGATAGATAGATAGATAGATAGAGACATAGAGACATAGAGACATAGAGACATAGAGACATAAAGACATAGAGACATAGAGACATAGAGACATAGAGACATAGATAGAGACATAGATAGAGACATAGATAGAGACATAGATAGATAGAGAAATAGAAACATAGAGACATAGAGACATAGATTAGATGATAGATGATGATGATGGTGATGATAGAGAGAAAGAGAGAGACATAGAGACAGATTAGATGATTGATAGATAGATAGACAGACAGATGTGATTTTGTAAAAAAAAAACTAGTCAAGGAGAGTGGAAAACGATGGAGAAAGTAAAGATAGACAACACAGAGAATAGAAACAAGCCCAGATGAGATACACAAAACCTTCCAGGGAAAAGCAACAGTAGAGCTACCAACTTGTACCCAGTGATACTGTGCTGCCCATGACACTCTAAAGTCAACAACAGCTGTCAGGGACATGTAGATACAGAAAACAGGTCAAGCTGGGGAAATGCTACCACTTGTGAACATATGATGGGCAGAAAAACAGCCAGAGCAGCACTGGCTGTGAAGCCACAGTGACAACAAGGTGCAGGTGTCTAACATTAAAATTCTCTCAGAATACCATGGCATGTGTAAACTAAAGAATGTATGGAGGCACCAGCAATGAACAACACAGACAAGAGAAATGTGTTGGGTCTTACCAATGTAAGCAAGAATTCTCAGAAAAGGACTATGGAGCATTAGTAAGAAAATAGCCAAGAAGGGAATAGGGAGGCAAAGATTAAAACAAAGGCAGAAGGAACACCCATTCAGAGCCTGCCCCACATGTGGCTCATAAATATACAGCCACCCAATTAGACAAGATGGATGAAGCAAAGAAGTGCAGGCTGACAGGAACCGGATGTAGATCTCTCCTGAGAGACACAGCCAGAATACAGCAAACACAGAGGCGAATGCCAGCAGCAAACCACTGAACTGAGAACGGGACCACCGTTGAAGGAATCAGAGAAAGGACTGGAAGAGCTTGAAGGGGCTCGAGACCCCATATGAACAACAATGCCAAGCAACCAGAGCTTCCAGGGACTAAGCCACTACCCAAAGACTATATATGGCCTGACCCTGGACTCTAACCGCATAGGTAACAATGAATAGCCTAGTAAGAGCACCAGTGGAAGGGGAAGCCCTGGGTCCTGCTAAGACTGAACCCGCAGTGAACGTGATTGTTGGGGGGAGGGTGGTAATGGGGGGAGGATGGGGAGGGAAACACCCATATAGAAGGGGAGGGGAAGGGGTTAGGGGGATGTTGGCCCAGAAACTGGGAAAGGGAATAACATTCAAAATGTAAATAAGAAAGACACCGCCAGAAAAAGAAAACTGCAAAGGCAGACCCAACATAGTATGCTTTTCATGCCCCTCAGGCCCATCCCAGAGAGCCAGAGCCCCAGCACAGTAGGGAGGCAATGGCAGGTGGCAGGTAGGTGTTTAAGACTGAGGAGTTCATGCCTAAAATGGAATCCCACAAAGACTGTCCTCTCAGCGAGGAGGACATATTGATCTAACTTGCTTGAGTTATTAGGGTAATGCCTACACCCAGCACCAACAGGCTAGAGAAGATGACCAACCCAGTGGGAGAAGCCCCATTCTTCTCAAACAGGAAGATTACCCTTTCTTTTCCTGCACCGATTCTACAATATTCTCAGGGATGTTTCTCTTAGCTCTAACCCATGTTTCCTCTCTCTTACTTTACTTTCTCTTTTCTCTCTTCCCATTCTCTTTTCTTTTTACTTCTTAATCATTAATACCTTTGGCTCTAAAAACTACAAACTACTTGTCTCACCTTCAATGCCCTAGGATTGCTATGCCAAACTTTATTAGGTATACAACAGAAATACATACCTATCTTCTACTGCAAGTTAACTCTGGGATTTCCATCAAATCACTGTGTCTGTTACTATACTCAGCTTCACCCACAAACAGTAGAAAACATAAACCTAAGCCAAGACAGCTCACCAGGGATATGCACTGAAATAAGAAGAAAAACATGGGGAAAATGACAACTGGAAGACACTTCTATCCCAACAGATACTCAAAACACAACAAAGAGACTTGGAAAAAATACAAGGAAACCAGCAGTTGTTACATTTCCATAGCTCATGACTCAAAGACCAGAAAATGTTTCCTGAAATGCCAGGAAGGGACTTCATAATTCTACTATCTTAAACAATGGAAAGAAAGATTTGTGTGTGTGTGTGTGTGTGTGTGTGTGTGTGTGTGTGTGTGTGTGTGTGTTTTACCAGGTGTATGCTGGTACCTACAGAGGTCAAGAAAAGTGTCAGATCCCTAGATCTAAAGTTAAAGGCATTTGTGAGCCACTGAAAATTGGTGTTCGAAATTGAACTTAATTCCTCTGGAAGAGCAGTAAGTACCCTAAACCATAAGAGCTCGCTTGCACACTCTCCCCCCCCCACTCCATAATGTCCTACATTAATTTATTTATCATGTATAGGAGTCAGAGGGAATTAGTTGTCTCCTTCCACATGTGTTCCAGAGATTAAGCTAAAAGGGCAAGCACTTTGACTTGCTGAGTCATTGCACCAGTCCTTGAAAATTATTTTTTATTGGTTATTTTACTTATTTATATTTCAAATGTCATCCCCCCTTCCTGGTTTCCCTTCCACAAACCCCCTATCCCCCTATCCCATCCCCTCTCCCTCTGCTTCTATAAGGGTGCTCACACACCCACCCACCTCTGCCTCTCCACCCTAGCATTCCCTTACACTGGGGCATCAAGACTCGACAAGAATAAGGGCCTCTCCTCCCACTGATGCCAAACAATGCCATCCTCTGTTACATATGTAGCTGGAGCCATGGATGTCCCTATGTGTACTCTTTGGTTGGTGATTTAGTCCCCGAGAGTTCTGGGGGAGTCTGATTGGTGGATACTGTTGTTCTTCCTATGGGGTTACAAACCCCTTCAGCTCCTTCGGTCCTTCCCCTAACTTCTCCATTGTGGTCCCATGCTCAGTCTGATGGTTAGCTGCAAGCATCCACATCTGTATTGATAAGGCTCTGGGAGAGCCTCTCAGGCAGCTATACCAGGCTCCTGTCAGCAAGCACTTCTTGGCATCAGGAATAGTGTCTGGGTTTGGTCTCTGCAGATGGGATGGATCAATATGTGAGGCAGTCTCTGGATGACCTTTCCTTCACTCTCTGCTCCACTCTTTCTCCCTGCATTTCCTTTAGACAGAAGCAATTCTGGGTTAATATTTTTGAGATGGGTGGATGGGCTAATCCCTCAACCTGGGGCTGTGCCTAACCTCTGGATATGGTCTCTACAGGCTCTCTCTCTCCTTTGTTGGATATTTTAACTAATGTCATCCCCATTGGATCCTGGAAAGCTCTTGCTTTCCTGGCACCTGAGACTATCTAGTGGCTACCCCCAGTTCCCTATCCCCCACTACTACACACCTCTGTTCAATTTCCTGACCCTTGGTACTTATCTCCTGTCTCATCCCACACCTGATCCTGCCCCTCTTTTCCCTCCCTCTCCTCTCTCCCTCTCCTGTCCCTCCCTCCCTCTACTTCCGGTGATTGTTTTGTTCTGCCATCTAAGACTGAAGGTCTTTGGTCTTCCTTCTTCTTGAGCTTCATATTTTCTGTGAGTTGTATTGTGAGTATTCCAAGTTTTGGGGCTAATATCCCCTTAACAGTGAGTGCATACTATTTGTGTTTTGTGACTGGATTACCTCACTCAGGATGATATTTTCAAGTTTCATTCATTTGCCTGCAAATTTCATGAAGTCATTGTATTTGATAGCTGAGTAGTACTCCATTGTGTAGATGTACCACATTTTCTGTATCCATTCCTCTGTTGAGGGACATCTGGGTTGTCCCCAGCTTCTAGCTATTGTAAATAAGAATGCTATAAACATAGTGAAGCATGTATCCTTGTTACATATTAGAGCATCTTTTGGGTATATGCCCAGGAGTGGTGTAGCTGGGTCCTCAGGTAATACTATGTCCAGTTTTCTGAGGAACCACAAGAGTGATTTCCAGAGTGGTTGTGCCAGCTTGAAATCCCACCAGCAATGGATGAGTGTTCCTCTTTCTCCACAACCTCGCTAGCATCTGTTGTCACCTGAGTTTTTTATCTTAGCCATTCTGACTGGTGTGAAGTGGAATCTCAGGGTTGTTTTGATTTGCATTTCCCTGATGACTAAGGATGTTGAACATTTCTTTAGGTGCTTCCCCACCATTCAATATTCCTCAGCTGAGAATTCTTTGTTTAACTCTGTACCCCATTTTTAATAGGATTATTTAATTCTCTGGAGTCCGACTTCTTGAGTTCTTTGTTTATATTGGATATTAGCCCTCTATCAGATGTAGAGTTGGTAAAGATTTTTTTCCCAATCTATAGGTTGTCTTAATGGCCTCAACTCATCTTTTAAAAGACAAGTTAAAATACAGTTAGTTGTAGTCCCCGAGAAACACATCTAGCCTACAAAATAAATGGAAACTAAAAAATTAAAAAATTTAAAAAAAAACCCTGACCCTAATAAAGAGTATTTCAAACCATAGCTATGATGGTTTGTCTTGGTCATAAGCTTGACACAACTGAAAAAGAGGGGAACTCCGTTGAGGAACTGTTTCTATGAGATTGGCCTATGGACACGTCTGTGGTTCATTTTCTTGATTGCTAATTGGTGTTGGAGGACCCAGCCAACTGTGAGCTGCATATCCCCGTGTTGTGAGGATGTGAGCTAGAACTATTTAAAGAAGCTAGCTAAGCAAGCCAGCATACAGCATTCCTCCCTGGTTTTTGCTTCAAGCTCCTGCATTAAGTGTCTTGGCTTCCGTTGAGGATGGACTGTAATGCCTAAGATGAAATAAACCTTTTACTCACGTTTAGTCAGTGTTTTATCACTGTGAGAGAAGCATACTGGAACAAAATAAACCCAAAAGATATATAGAATGCCGCTATATATAACAAAAGGAACAATTCAGCAAAAAGACATAACAATTGCAAGTATATATGTGCCAATGATGGGACCCCTAAGTTCATAAAACAAATTGTAGGGTCTAAAGAGATGGATCCATCAATACATTGCTTGCTATACAAGCATGAGGACATGAGTTGGAAGCCCAGAACTCATATAAAACAGCCAAGCACCATGGCTTGCCTTTGTAATTTCAGCACTGGAGAGACAGATAGGCAGACACACAGGGCTTGCTGGCCAAGCAGGCTGTCCTGATCAGTGAGCTCCAGGCCAATGAGGAAACTGTCTCAAAAAAGAAAACAGGTGGCTGGCTCTGAGAAATTATATTCACGGTTGTCCTCTGGCATATGTACACAAAACATGCTGGTCCAAGTGCACCAGCACATGTGAGCAAAAGCATATGCAAAAAATACACAGAGACAACAAATTCAAACTACACATGAAAGTTTATGTAAGGTCTGCTAGTTTCCTATGCAATAACAATGGGTGACCTTAAGCCCACTCTTGTTTTTAGGTAGATCATCCCAACTACAACCCAGCAAAGAAAATTTAGAGCGAAATCGCTCCACAGATGAATTGCATTTAACAGATAATTTACAGAATATTCCTCTACCGGATACAAAATAGATATTCTTCTCAACAGCCCCAGAACCATCTTTGAAACTGATCACACTGCAAGCTCTCTCTTAGCCAAGCTTTAACAAACAAACAAAAAGACAATAATTCTATATATCTAATCAGATCATAGTAAAATATACAGGGTGGTGGTGGTGGTGGAGTGTGTGTGTGTGTGTGTGTGTGTTTAAACAAAAAGGTAATCATAAAGGGAGAAGGAGATATTTGTGGAAGGGATTGGTAGAAGATGATGAAATACAGATGACAGAAAAGAACAGAGGGTAAGTATGGAGACAGAAAGAGGAGCATTAGAAATGAAAGGATAGTGGAGGAGAGGTTAAATAAAAACAAATTGTGCACAAAAACACCATAATGGAACTCCTTGTTTTGAATGCTCACCCTTATTTGTCTGGAGAAGTCCACAAAATGTTCTTAGAATGATAAGCCCTCTTCATACGATGAAGCTTAACAAGTGAGTTTTTAGAAGGATGCCAAGTTTAAAGCAAAATAACAGCACAGACAATTGCTAGGGGAAATTTATGACTCTAAATTAATAAAAAATGAATGGAGATTCATATGGTGTCATCTTGAAACATGGGAGCCGTGGTGTCTTTGGGAGTTTAGAATCTCAGGTAAAGGTACGAAAAGACTCAAAACAAGTAGCTCTGAACGTCTTATTTATTAAACGAAGAGCATGCATCATTGTATGTTTCAACGATTTCAAAGAAAGCATCCACCCTAAACTACAATTTCCTTTCCTTTCAGAAGCTGATGCTCTTTTGCAGAGTCAAAAAAAAAAATCCATGACTTGAGGTCAAACCAAGGAGATTCAATTTTAAAATATCAGCAATATAAAACTCCACAAGGCATTTGGAAGATGCTAACTGAATTATACTAAAAGAGTGCTTCCCAAAATGTTTTTCATAGAACACTGTAAGACGTCCTCTTGCAAGAAGAAAGGGGATACACACTCAAGGACCTGTGTGATTTGTATTTATTGTTCTCATAGAGATTCATGCCTCATATTTGCATTCCTACAAGTTCAAGAAACACTTCAAGTTCAAAAATTGATAATGTTGATATCACATTTGATACCCCTTCCAACAATGTCCGGTCTTAATTCCATGATAAGATCTAATAAACATTGTGGTGTAAGCCTTTAGTAGTGACCCTACAAAGCCCTTTCTGGCAGAGGAGGGTGGGAAATCCTCCTTTCTCTTTTCTGCTTGCCTTTCCTCCTTTGTGTAGAGTGAGCAGAGTTTATAGACGAGTAAGACACTGAATATACTAAATGGAAAGATTAGAACCAAACCTGTGTAGAATAGAAGGCGAGGAGACAATCATAATTCATAAGGCAAGTCAATTTGTTTCCAGAACTCCAAAAGATAAGCAGGAGAGTCAAACTATCACCTGGAAGGAGTTTCTGCCCCAGTTCACCTGTCCACTGAGTAACTTACTAGGAAGACTGGCTAAAGACACGGTTAACCCACCAGCTGGAGCCAAGAAGTTAAATAGGAAGGAGAGGTGCATACAGACGTCAGAGGTGAGCAGGCATTGTTTAGGTCTGGACAGGTATAGAAAGGTTCTTCGATCTTTCCAGATAAAGAAAAAAAAGTATGCTTCATTTTCTCTCAAAGGAAAATTGTCATTTGCTGCGGTTGCAGGCACTATGTTAAGTAAGCATGTGAAATAGAATGGACAGCGAAATGGGGTAGAGTGAAGAGCTGCTGGCTCAGTTCATAGAGCACTGGTATATCAAATGAGAATCGAAGGCCCAGGGCTGCCAGATCCACTCCCTTCAGAAGCAGGGGATTTTTAAAAATTCATCTATGCCATAATAAATATGCAAAATCTCAGCCTTTCTCCAAGATTTACAGAAGGGAAGCTGTGGAGGTTGTCCTCAGTGGATCCACCCTTACCTAAATTTAACTGAAAGGAAATTACTTTCATCTGACGACATATAAAGCACACGTGTCTGCTCACTTCCGGTTTGCTTCGTTGTTTTATCTTGAGATGCGGGCTCGATTTATAGCCCAGACCGGCACAAACTCACCATGTTCCCCCGGGGTGGGGGGGGAGGGGCTTAAACTCGTGAAAATGCTGAGTCAGCCTCCCAAGTTCTCGAGTTTTAAGGGTAACCACACCCAGCTAGAAAATCTGCTCTAATTTTTGCCCACATCACCAGAATGTCTCACTTCCAGCATTAGGAGTGTGCTACAGGACCAGAAGGACATGGGCTTCCTTTCAGGTCCTCAGAGAAACTGTGCTCCTTTCTCCTCGTGAGTCAAGCTGGCAGCTAGTGAGTCAGAGGAGGACAGCTAGAGTTATCGATTCGCTTGCAGCAGGCACAACTGGAGAAACTGGCCTTCCACTGACCTAAACTCCTGCAAAGATTGTACTTGGGATATGGCATCTTACTACGTCCCTCTGAGACAGATCAGGCGCCAAACCCTTCTTGGAGTATTGGGGCGAGGATTAAGCACTATTAAACACAACCAAATACCGTGGAATGCTACTGTGAATGTTATGAAGGCAATGTTACCTCTTTTCATGAAATCGTACTTGGATATTTATCCATGAACTGATAAAGCTGTTGGGAGCAGAACATTGATTTGGCATTCTTTCTGCACAGGCCAAGCATCCTCGAGCAGGGACTGCCCAGAAAAAAAAAAAATAATAATAATAATAAGCACAATCCAACTGCATAGGGCATTGTGACCACGGCTGTGGAAGACAAAGGTAGACCCAATAAAAGACTTCTCCTGGATGGTCTTTTCTTGCCAAATTATACTCCTTACAGTGGTTAAAGTGGGCTATGTTGGTAGCACACAGCAATGCCATCACTGGCCACACACAGCAACAATGTCACCAAGATCTGGTAAGCGTACAACTGCAAAGTTGGGTAGAAAGCAAAGACGATCAGAGTTAGCAAAAGTCTTCAGAGAATGTGAGAGACTGCAGCCCGTGGATGGATGTTGGGAGAGTTCTGGGCAGAAGAACCAAGAGTCCTGATACCCAAGGCCTGGAAATCCTAATGCAGATAGTTAGCTAGCCGATGCTAACATAAGGACCCAGTCTACAGATTGGTAATGTCATCCTACGAAAAAAAAAACTACATGTGAAGGTAGGTACTTTTGTTTTCTGATATTTGTCGATGAGCAAGTTGAGCAAAAAGAAGAAATAAAAAGGGAGGAAAGAACCGCAGAGGTAGCTCGACCAGTATGCCAGGTCCGTGAACATGAGAAACCAAGTTCTCATCCCCAGGACCCACATAAGCAGCCTGTAAACCAAGGTAGGCAGATCTCAGGGTGCTTGCGGTCATCCAGGCTGGCTAGTAGCTGAGTGCTAAGCTCACAGGAGGCCTACCTTAAAAATTAAGGAGGAGAGCAGTCAAACTCTGCCTCCTCACATAGGTGCACACGCACCCATACAAATATTCCCCTGGAACCAGAGTTACAGATGGTTCGTGAGCTGCCATGTAGATGCTGGGAACTGAACTTAAATCCTCTAAAGAGCAACAGTGCTCTTAACTATCGAGCCATCCCTCCAACCCCTACAGCCTACACCTTTAAAGCATCTTGGGAAAAGCCATTAACAAACACTATTCTGAAACACCCTCCTCTTTTCTTAGCTTAGACTAATTTTTGTCAGCAGAACAAAGGGCTGAGCATCCTGGTGCACACCTATAGCCCCAGAGTTCAAGAAGCAAATGCACAGGAACGGTGAATTTGAAAGCTGACTCTACTTCATTGTGACAAGACCTTGTCAAAATAAGAAGAGGAGGAAGGGTGAGGCTAGGAAAGCTTGCCTCGTGTGCTGAGTGACATTCAAGTGAATTAACAGGCTCAAGGAAGACCAGACCAGTGGAGAGGAAGAAAATTGGTAGGACAGGACAGATTGTAAAACATGACTAAAAGATAAGAGAGAGGAACTGGGACATGTCTGGAATTAGAAAGCAGCATCAAAAGAGCCACCAGCTAAAGCTGGTCAAAATTTGGTTCAGGGCAAAGCAAGGCGGACACAAACCGCCAGGTGAATGAACCATGGGGCTGGCAGAGCTCACAGAACCGACAAGAGGACCTATGCATTTAGAGACAAGGGAGATGTCATGTAAACATACTCACCCAGCAGTTTGAAGGGCTGTTTACTAGCCTTCCTGAAGAGGAAAAAAAAAAAGAGTCACTGAGGCCCCCTGGTGGGTGTGTTAAAACAAGCAAGCATTTAAGCAGCTCTTCAAAAGGCAGACTTTGGCTTTGATAGGACTAGAGTGGAAGCTGCATTTTTCTGATTACACTGCATCCTATCCATCCCCTAATTGATGCCAAAGCACATTTCTTTTCCATTAGAATAGCAGCCACTTTAAAAAAAATCGGGACAGCATTTCTGAAAGGTTTTTCTTTTCTTTCTCCCAACCAGTGTTTGGCTTGAACAGAAATCTTTCTGATAAGAAGTCTGAATGCTGGCTTTCCACAGCTAGCAAGCCTGTGCTTTTTCCCTGGGGCTTTGCTGAGCACAGCACAACCTTCACAATGACATTACGCATGTGGTACATTATTCTGGGCACCGTACCTGAAAACACGACCAAAAACCCCTAAACCAAACCTCGGCAGTATTCACAGCAACTTGTCAAATTTATTTTCTCAAGGACCCTCTGAGCCCAATAGCTCATAGACCTGTCCTCTCTTTCAGGTTTTCCAATGTTATTTGTGATGCCATTTTATGCAGAAGGCAAGATAGGGGCTTCGGTGAAAACGTTTGATGATAGCCACCCTCCAGGTCAGCTAAATTTTTAGAAGAAAGCCGTGCTAAATGGTAAGAGAGTAACACAAGTATCTATGAAGTCCCAGCTCTGTCTCTATGTAAATAAGGGCTGAAAATTGAGTAGAAACGTCTATCACGTTGTCATCTCAGAATCACGACAGTTCTGATATCTTCAGGTGAAGATACAAAGACTCATGCAAGTAATGTTACCTTTACCAACCCATTACTAGCACCAGCTAGCAATTAAACGCCACCTCACTGAGCAGGAGTGTGCTAAGCACTTTAGGTGTGTTGTCACATTGAATACTCCCAACAGAGAAGACTGTCAACAAGATTTCTCTTTCCTTAATGACTTTTGATTCACTTATTACCATTATTATTAATTCTTGAGTCGGAATTGCACTATGCAACTCAAGTAGTCTTAAAATGGCACGTGCTGGCTGACAGGTGTGCACCCCCATCACCATCAAGAGGTAATCCTCAGGATTGTTCAGAAATACTGCAGGATTCTTATGAGGCTCAGACATAGAATCTTACTTCTTTTTGTAAAGTAAGCGTGGCCTTGTGACTTATGCTAGCCAAGGAACACAGAGGCAAGTTGTCGAACAGCCCTAAGGAGACACGTCAACACCCAGACTCTGTCTCCAAGTTTGGTTTGATGGGTATTCCTTGATATTCATAGGATGAAGCCTCCACAGGTCTGTTTCTGAATAACTGAGGTTATCATAGGCCTCCTGTCAACCTCTATGTGACATTAAACCCACCACTGTCTGCCTTCTCCATAAATCTGAGAGTTGTCAACAGAGCAAACTGACCAGTAAACCATACTGGCCGCTTTGTTAGCATTCTGATCCTCAGTCCACTCTTAAAATTCCTAGGTTAGGCCATTTCCAAACCTGAGAGTTTGTTGTCATCCCCAATATGCCTTCAACCTATGCAGGAGAGTGGGCTCTCACTGAAAGCAGCCATCAGAACACTGGGAAGTACCCGATGGATTTAGAAAGTACATGGATGAAAGTCGAAGAGGGGAGGATCAAGGAGCTGGACGAAAAGGCTAAGAAGCCTGCTCTAATTAACTTGAGTCGAGACAAACTTGCTGTTAGGTTCTAAGAATGCTTTTTTTTTTTAAATAGACCCTCCTATGAGCCTGAAGTAGCCTGCAAAGTCATCAGTTCATCTGTTTGCGAAGGTGTGTTCTGTATGCTCATTTCTGTTTGTCTTGGCACTCTGGTTGTCTTTATTTCTCAACTGTTCTGCCTGGACCAAGCAATGTCACTTTCAGTCTCATCCACAGCCTCTCCTTCTCCCTACACTGAAAAGACTATGGCTCGCCAAGTTCAGATGACTGAGGGATCGAATCTGTTTGGCTCTAATGGGTTCCCGTTGGCCAGGCATAAACCTCTGGTCCAATTAACTGAGAGGGAGAGGCTACCGTGGATCATAGTGATGTCTAGGCCAATCTCTTCAGCAGAAATGGGATGAGCAGATGAACCCAGAGGAAAAAGCATGTAGTTAGTAGAGAAGAATGATTTAAAAGCAAAAAGGTGAGAATGCGGTTTAGATAAGCAAGGAGAACTATAGCCAGAGGGTAGCGAGAGGAAACAACTGTAAGGATAAAGTCCGGTCCGAGCTTCCGCTTGTTTGCAGACAACTAGGAAGTCACAGTAGATGCAGAAAGAAGGGGCTTGTGGCTAAGGAGGAGGGAATGGGGAGATGAACCCTCAACGGCGCTTAGTCAGAGGCCTTTTCCTTATCTAAAGCTTGTTGGCCAAGTCAGATCTCTTTACCACAGCATCTTCTTCTGGATGTTTTCAAAGTTGTGATGTGATCTCTAGACCGAAGGGCTCCTTAAGCCTCCTATCCAAACCAGGCCATCTGCTTCATTTGAACTTTTTAAAATCATATGCGATTACCCTCTTTTGAAAAACTGAATACTCCCCCTATGCCTTGAGGGAAAGAGCTGTGTTTTATACATGTTCCCATCATCCAGCTCAGTCCCTTTCACGGGACAGACATTCATATATATTGATAGAACAGAGTGATTAAAAGCAATAAAGCTTGCATTAAGAAGAACAAAGAAAAACAACTGATTTATAAGTTCTTTGTGGAACCCCAAGATAGAACTACTTCTGAAGAAAAGAACCTTCTCACATGCTACAGAGACCCTTCCTCTTCAGAGATCTCTCTCTGCTTAACAACTCTTCACAAGATAAACACAGGGTTCCCTGCTAGTCCCCTAAAATTAATAAAATACTCATGCTCTGTGGTCCCTATAAAGATGCACTTTTTTTCATCCCCCCCCCATCCCATTTTTCCTATCTCCCCTAGAGGCAGCCTCTGCATCCCTCACCCCTCCATTTAATAAACGTCCCATATGAGACCTACCACATGGTCGGAACTGACACCTTGTTCCATCATCTATAACACTGAAGGAATAACTTCAAAACAATTAAGTACATGCAGGGTACTAAGTAAAACTGAATTATATTTGAAGACAGAACACCCAAATGTTTTTAGTTTTAAAATACTGTATTGTTTCAAGCATCTGTATTGAATTTATAGCAGAACACTGTGGTCTATTTTTACGTCATTAGCACTTTGGCCATATGTCAATATAGTAGCTAGAAGTACGGAGAGCCTTTTGATTCGTGATATTAGTCCCCTAGCTTGACTTGATCTTTGATAACTTGCTCTCATTCCTCACATAAAAAAGTAAAAGGTGAAATAAAATAATATTTCTTATACTTAGCATGAAGAGTATATAGACAAGAAAATAATTCTTATCCCTCTGGTATACAGATGTTAAGAAATATTTTCCTCCTATGCTCCTCTCCTTCCTTTGATGGAACTGCCTTTTGCTATGATGTTATATAACTACGTACCATATTGCTCTCTGGACAGATGGACCAGCTACAATTTAGATGGCTGAATAGAATCCCCGGTGCTAAATTGTACAGCCACTCAGATCCTGCTGGCCTTTGATCTCTCCACAGTGCTTCATCTTCTGTGGTCAGTGGCTGTGCCTCCTGATGGTTCTGGAATAACAGAAGGTCAGAGCAAAACCTCACACTATTGCAAGTGACAGACGAGTCTCGGCATTGCAATTAGGTTCATTCCCCATATGACAATGATGCTAACAAGACCTGAAAATGACAAGGCAAACCTATTCTTGAGGCTGAAATTTTAATAAAGATGAGAAATTTTACAGGAGCTGTTCTCCCCAGAATAGGCTGCTCATTGTAATTGAGTGGGGTTTTATTTTCTTTGTTTCTTATTTTCTATAATCTTGCATTCAGGTCTCGGTATTGGCATTTGGTGAGATGCATTTGGACAGTCGGGAAAACAGTGATGTTCATCTAGTAACAAGGTTGAAAATTTGAATAGACTAAGGCAGCAGTGCCAGCAACATTTTCCTTTGCAGGACTGACTCTCCCACATTACGCTTTTGACATATTAAGTAATAAAACTTTCCAGTCCATTCTGTCAGAACAGCGCTTCCCAATGGGAGCAATTTTGTATCTCTCCACACCCAGAAGACATTTGGCAATATCTAGTGATTTTCTTTCTCTTGTTACAATTTTGGGAACTGCATCTAGTTGTAAGAGGCTGAGAATGCAAATAAATATTATGTAAAAAAAAAACATATATTCCCTACCAAATAGAATTTTCTGGACCAAAATCTTATGTCAATGTCGCCAAGTTTAAAAGCGAGAGTTCAGCAAACATGGTGGTGCAGGCCTGTAAATGCCAACATTGGCGAGTGGAGGAAAGATTAGATTTTAAGATCATTCCCATTTGCATACCAAGTTCAAAACCCAGCAGGCACTGTGTAGAACTTGTCTCACACACACACACACACACACACACACACACACACACACACAAACAGAGAGAGAGAGAGAGAGAGAGAGAGAGAGAGAGAGAGAGAGAGATGTAAACTAGTAAGCTAGAAGTTAAACAATCTAAATATCTGATTCTCAGGGGCCAGTCTGAGCCATGTAAGCAAGCATTACATTAATATAGTTCAACATGTCTGCTGAGCACCCGCTTTTAAATTTGTCAACATTGACATGTGATTGGGGCCAGGAAATTCTATTTGGTAGAGAATATTCTTGCGGAATATTCATTAGCATTCTCAGCCCCTCACAACTAGATGCAGTTCCCCCAAATTTTAATTAGTGTAGTCATACTTCCTAACACTTATCTTCCACATATTACCGGATCACCAAACATCTTCCGTGGAGTAGATATAATTACCACAACTTAAGAGTAAGACTCGGAGACATTAAGCGACTATCCCATGACACATGGGTAATGGCAACAGCTTGGGAGCAGAGAAGTCAGTGATTGGGTCAGGCTGTACATTCTGATGCCTAACATTCTTGCTGTCCTTGCAGAACCTTGGCTTCCAAGCTATTTCGTCAGAGGAATGATGGCTGGCTCAAGAGTCACTAGAAGGATTCTACATCCCATGAGTGTCCAATAAAGTGTCTCCAATCAGACACAGAGGTAACAGAGCACCACACCTGAGCCGAATGTCCCCATGTCCAACCCTGTGCCCTCTTCCCTGTCCCTCAAGGCCTATCATGTGTACATAACACAGAAGGCTTTTGAAGTCACCAGTTTCAGTAGCAAATTCACATGATATACCTAAAGGAAAGAAAAGGAAAAATATAAACACTCTAAAATCACTTACTGATCCTTTGCTTTCCACCATATTATTCAGAATTGTCAAGAGACTTCCTTTTCATCCAGGAAAAGATAAGCAGAATCATTCCATTTCCATGATTGATTGGGGTGCACTTGAAGAGATATGGGGAGGCAGATAGTGAACGCATTCTAAAGGGGAAAAAAAACTTAAAAGAACATAGTTCTGCTTGTTCAGGGAGATCCAAGAGAAGTATAATTTTCATAATTTCCAGAAAATCTTCAAGAGCCTGAAATAAAAACAAGTGAAATTATATATAGATGGATATAGATAGATATAGATATAGATATAGATATAGATATAGATATAGATATAGATATAGATTGATATATTTTGATATATATCAAAATATTGAATCAGTGATCCCTCCTCTGGAAATTAATTAATCTAAAAAGAAAATGTGTGTGTATGAGTGTGTATTAGTGTATGTATGACTGTGTGAGTGTAGTGTGTGTGAGTATAGTGATATATATGTGAGTGTGTATGTTTCTGTGTGTAACATGTGAGCATACAATAAGTAAATGTTTAGAGACTGTAGCAGGAATTTTTGGCTGCACCGCCTTGAATTTCTGGTGATTTTCAGGCACACACCCACCTAGGAGCTATCTCGAATCAGCAGATGAAAGACACACACACACACACACACACACACACACACACACACACACGTTAGCTCATTTTTAGCCTGCCTTCCTGGTTGGTGGCTGGGTTCTTCTAAGCCTCCCTCAGTTTAGTTGCCAGGTTACCTTCTGTGCAGCCCATTGGTCTTGCTGCCCACGATACTTTCATGCTGCCCTTCTGTGGGCCACTTTCCCTTTCCAACAACATTTTGGAAGATCTCTGCAGCAGCTCTGAGTCTGCTCTGTTTCTCTCCCCCAAGTCTATCAATTTTCTCATCCTGCCCTCTCCTCTCTCCCAATCTGTGGGAACCTATAAGCCCCACCTCTTTCTTTCTGTCCAGGCACTGGCATCTTTATTGATCGATCAAGAACCAAGTGGGGAAAAAGACCTTAGCATATGGACGTGCAGATTCCCAATCAAAGCATCAGAAACCACCCCCTACAAGAAACAAGTATGAAAGTCCCAGGAACTTTCATAAAAATAAAAATGTTAAGACAAAGTGTACAGAAGAAACAGTGTAACTGTCACTAAAATCTGTGTTAAGAGAGAACCAGATGATCATGGTTAACACTACTATAATAATGCAAATAAAATTACAAATACAAAATGAACTCTATTCTACTTTTTAAGCTTGAGTAAACTGGTGGGAAGTAACCTAAAATGTTACCATAGTAGGATGATGAATAATTGTCATCTTTCTCATTAATAATATTTGCACTGTCATTTTTTGAAAAAGAAAATAATGAGGAAGTTAAAAAAGACTTGATAAAAAAATGAAAGAAGCTGAAGGAATATGTAAGAAAATTGTATGTGGAGACCTTGTACTGTGAGTAGAATCGTTCAGTAAGTCAGGGGAAAGAAAACCTTGGCTGTTACACTACTGCAAAGCCCTAAAGACCAAAACCCTCTCAGCCCATCAATTTCATATTGATTTCATCTTGACATGTAACATGCCCCTTAGTTCTACAAGAAAAGAAATCATGAAATATCAATGGTGACTTCCAGAGGACATATATACACGTGTTGATGGAAGATTAATTTCTCAACAGGATGGCTCATCGTCAATATCCTTGCCTTTTGAGTGGTGTGGGTCATGTGACCTTAATGATTATTAAAGGAACCTGTTTTGAGTTGGCTCAAGTTTCTAGAGAATGTGAGCTATTGAGAATTAAAGGCAAAGAAATGTCTGTGGCTTGACTATATAATTTATTATGGAAAATTCCAAAAAAAAAAAAAGAGATTACTGAAAAGCTACCGAACGCTCCTAATTGTATGGCCCTTAATGAGAACTGATTTGCAATTTAATGGCAAACTTCTCCAGTGATGATTTTACTACCCTGTTGGCTTGAACTCTCTTCATGACATATCTGCTTCCATTATCAAACTTCCTTACATAATTTCCCAGCAAAACATTAAATAGTACATACATAACCCTTTTGGGGGAAAAATAAGATTATTTAACCGAATAGTTCTCAAAACTCCATATGAGGCACATAAACAGCTCTAAGCAGTAGTTGTAACTCTGATTAAATGCAGAGTCACAGCAACAACAAGAACAGCATCATCATGAAGCTGGTTTTTGATCAGCTTAAGTGAAAAGGGTTTCTTGGTCAGAATATGTAGCCCCTACCATGGAAGACTTCTTCAAGTAGGTACAGTCACCTCACTTTCTAAGCACTATTTCCTCATCCAGTTCATAGATATTTCTATACTAAACATAGGTGCCCTTCCCCAGGGTTTCACAGCTTACTCAGCCAAAGGTCACATCCAAGCAAAGTCAAATCAGTCCAGTGGCTACAGCTGAATGGTGAGAATATGGTGATTCTTGCTGTACACGGGGAAGATCAGAAATGACTAAACTGCAGTAGATATGGAGATAAGAGACATTCTGAACATTCAGAAGGCACTATATGAAGACCTCTGTTTCCCGCCCAAATTCTAAACCAGTTGAGAGACATGACATATATAAGTTAATATTCAGTCTTTTAATACAACTTAGAGATTATAGCTTGAAAGACATGACAAAACTGGCTTTTTATTCCTGAGCCCCAGGCTATGACCTCTCAGCCCAGTCAGTGCTAGACAAACCACAGCTGTTCTCTAGATGTGCCTCCCAGCCACTCAGCAGAATAGGATGTATTCATTCTTCAAGAATTTATGTTTGAAAAGAGAGAGAGAGAGAGAGAGAGAGAGAGAATGAATAACTCAAACAGGTCAAGCATATTCTTCCAAATTCACTCACTAGATATGTCCCCCCAATCCAAGGAATAAGCAAGTAAGGTATAGAAAATAGCCCAGAGTTCTAAATTAATTAAACTCTTTCTATATAGGTACAAGATAAACAGTAAATAATTGTTGTTGAAGTGATGGTGATGATTTCCTAATACTGTAATTCAGTCAGCTTAACCTTAGATTCCACAAAATACGATAGTAGCTGCCCCCTGTGAATTCCCTTTGCCTGGGTTAACTGAGCCTGTTTTCTATTGCTTGTAATCAAGTTCATCCATAGACTGTAAGCGATTGTCACACAGGATTGGATGGGATACCAAAGGGCAAGACCAATGTTAGCCCAGCAGACACACAGCTTCTACTTTTCCCACCCTTTCTTCTTATCTTTAAAGATATTTTATTTTATCACAGAGATAACAGAACTATGACTTTACCATTATTTACTTTTGTCTTGTTAGAGCCAACATTTGAGAAACAGGTAACAATGATATTAAGAAAGACTCTCTCTTAAAACCTTTTTAGACAGAAGCATTAGAAGAAAATGTGATGGGGCACCAGATCTTTGAGTATCAGCAGCCAGCGAGCACAGCAGAGCTGTACAGAGCCATGCAGGGAATAGTGTCGGATACCACCTTCAAGGAATGAGCAGTGTTGGCAGTTGACTTCTCATAGCTGAGTCTCTTCCCAGGTTCCCCTCCTTTAAACAAACCTATTTCTCCCAAGTGATGTCCCTTCCTCAGTAAAAGGACAGAGGACAGCAAACATCCAAAGATTGTTTATATAAGGCACACCAGCTGTTCCCTGCCACAATTCTAGTTACCTGAAGGGATATCCTAATGCAGAATGCTTAGTGTAATATACTGAGGTTCATTTTATAACTACATAATTGTTCCATCTCTTGCTTTGCCTAATATTACTTCCCTCACTCCCTTACAAATGTGTTCCTAAAGCACTTCCCAACCAATTTCCTAAATGTACATTTCTACCTTAAATTAGGTTTCCTGGGGGACTTGATCTATGATAGTTGAGATCTGAGAAATAATGTCTAGAACACAGAACACCATTGAACTATGGAAATTTCTGTAATGATGGCATGATCACTAGATAGTTTTGCTGTCGGAATAGAAGCTTCTAACTCCACATGTGACTATAGAGTACTTAAAATGTGTCTGTCGCACCCAAGGCAACCCGGAGTATCTGATAGCTTCACATAGCCTGATTCTCAAGATTCCTTCATGAATACCTAGGTAAAAGGTGGGTAACGGGAAGTACCTTCAAATGAAGATTTCAGCCATCATACAATGAAAAGCTATCATTTGCAGAGTATTCCAATGTTGCCAATGCTGGATAAAGATGAGATAAAGGTACAATTGTACATAGTGAGAAATGTGTTGGGAGTGTGTCTTTCCTACTAACTGTGGAGACTGAGGTCATTGCTCAAATGATCCAGCAGCTATGTGCAAACACAGCAAAGCTGTGCTTCTAAATCTGCCCCCCCACCTTTCCTTAACCTGGAGAACTGGCTGCCCCTTGACACACAAGTGACCCATGAATGAGGGAACACTAGGCATTCACAGAGGTAAGTGGAGGACACACAGCTCTCATTCTGTTCTATGATAGTGGTGTCCCTGACACTGCGGTGTTTCCTGCTTCACAAACACATCCTTGTGTCTGATTTTCCTAAGAATCACTCTGGTTCTTCTTTGGTATTATAAAAGGTAAAATAAGGAGGACTCCTGGGCATGTCTCAGGAAATTAGCAACACAGCAGATGAGATACAATCAGAAAGGTCCTTTTTGTGTAAAACAACCCCAAAAGAAAAGGTGGAAGTCAGAGGTTTCACAGTGTTTTTTTATTCCCCAGGAAAGCTCCCACTCCTAGCATCGTGGCTCTGAGCTTCTCTTGCAAGTGACTTTAGACACATATACAAATAGCAGTTAATGCAGGCTAGAAAGAGCACATGAAGTAGAGACATAGCAATAAGCTATTGCTGAACAACTATGGCTTCTCCAGGAAAGTGATGGACACAAGTCTTAGGAGTGAAGCTTCAGAATTGCCCAGTTTTCCTTCTGTTAGAGATCTGTACTCAGAGCTCTATACTCAAATATTAGATACGGGAGCCAGGAAACCATGGCTTGGTCTACACGCTTGACCCAAGGTGAGCTTGAGACGTTCCCAGCAGTCAACATCACTGCAGGATGTCAGAGCTCACCAGGACCAGGCTTGATTGATGAGTGTTTTGCTCCGACTCACCCTAAGCTGTCTGTCAAACAAGAGGAAAGAAAGCTCGAGCTGTAGGCTTCGAGGTACTGTATCATATGCAAAAGAATGCTAGAAGCCTGAAGCCACATATCTTTGAAGGATATTGGGAGGGGGGAGTATTCTCCAAACAGTGTTGCAAAGTTCCATGAGGTCATTAGTTGTGAGTTTAGAGAAATCTGAAACCGTCCTCATTTTGTATAAGGTAAAGGCTGGATGTCTCCGGTCATCCTCATTGGTGGTCCATGAGGAAAGACGAGTTACTGGATCTTCAGGTTCTCAGCTGCCTGGTTCCATCAGGTGCTCGCTGTCTCTGTACTGCCTCCTTCCCCAACTACCGTTCAGTCAAGTGCAGCGAGCGTTTCTGCAGTCCTTATGTTTATAGCCTCATCCTAAGGACAGCAAATAGAGAGATAGGACATGATGGTCCAGTGCCAACCAAGTAAAGAGTAACTCAATAAGTGTTACTTGGATTGACTCACTGGCTGAGTGGTCCAACAGGATCAGGCTCAGAACTAAACATCAGTTACAGTAATCTCCAATCAACTGACTCTGGGAAAGAAACTTAAGATACATACACTCCTCAACCAAAAACAACATGAGTCGAAAATGCATTGAGCATGCCTCACTTACCAACCAGCCCAGCTTACCCTGTGATCATGGTAGCCAAGTCTTGCTACTGTTGCTGCCCAACACCACAGGGGAAAATGTTACTGCATGTTACAGGCCTATGAAAAGGTTAAGATTCATACTTAATGTATGATTTCTACTGGATGGACATTACTTTTGACTTTTTAAGATTTCTAAGTCAGACCATACTTAAGGATGCCCTGAATATCCAATAATTATGCATGCCACTTAAATTTCATAACCACTCTACTTGACAGTTTGTCTTAACACACCTATGCTGCCAAATTTTCTCTCTACCCTCTCCCTAACTCTCTTCCCAGTAGCGAACTCTGAGATAAAGACTTCCACTGTGTGACACACAGACACATGGGGCTATGCAGGACTTGAACCATGTCCTTCATTGACGTCACATTTTCTGCCACTGGGCCTACTCACTGAGCATGTGCCCATACAAGAGCTGCCCTCACGTTAGCACGGCTTTGCTGCATCTTCTCTACTTTAACCTAGAACTAACCTTCTACAGAAGACTGAAGTAACATTAAAACAGTTTCACTTCTGTATTTCCTGCCTTTGTGAGAATGCCTATGAATTAACATTATGGAGGTTACGGGGGACTTTTGTCCCCCTCCTTTGGCACTTCTTTTTGTCTATAAATCATGCTATTTTTATATGTTTGCCCCTAATTGTCAAAGGATACTGTCCTTGTCACTAGAAAATAAGGATGAATGGTCATACAGTAGCACAACACAGCCAATCACAAATGTTCAGGGAAACAAAACCAGCAGCAAGATGAATGTCCTGGAAGCCAGTGGAACAAAGAGAGGTGGCAGTGAGCACGGATCAATGATTGCTTCAGCGAGGCAGCCAGTGCCTCTGCGCATAAATGCTCAGCAGGCTTCAGAGGGAGAACTGGAAATAAGTTTATACCTGAGGCGAAACAGACTGTCAGACTCAACTCAAGGCCCAGTAGAAGAATAGGGGAAGGAAGGGAGAAGTGATTGGCAGGGCCTGCCTGGTACTGGCTCCATCACACCCAGCCAGTCTATGCTTCTCAAAAGACATAGGCCTCCTAACCATGAGCCAGTGAGTACACAAGGCCTTCATTGTTACTCTCTCCCAGTCTAAATAAGGTGATCATGGATCAAGCAGATGTGCCAAGACTTGAAGTTCAATGATACCCGTGACCCACAAAAAAAGCTGGTGCATCATGTTCTTTTGTAATTAGTTCATGAGACAGAGAGGTGAACAGTTCCCCATCTTGCCCCTGGCTGTAGCTGCCGACATTTAGCTTGTTTTGAAGCCTGAGCAACTTTGATGTTTCCTGAACACAGACAGGCGCTTCGTTAAAGCACCATGAAGGATACCAGCTAGAGTATTCCCTGGGGTAAGCTGGAGATGCTCCAAGCTGGGATAACACACACACACACACACACACACACACACACACACACACAGAGAGAGAGAGAGAGAGAGAGAGAGAGAGAGAGAGTATTCACGCAGAGAGCAATTGTTATATTTCAAAGACAATTTTAAGACCATCTTAAAACGGTTATGTCTGAGCAGAGAAGGGAGTATCTTCATCAAAGATGTGTTTTCTAGAGATATGTATGTTTCTAGACATTCAAGATCCAGGGTCTGTGGGCTGCTATTCATATCCAAGGATTGCAGGAAACTGGACTTCCCAACGAGGTACAAATCAGAGATAGTGCAAAGAAAAAAAATGCAAAAACCCTCGCTCCTACTAAATACACTGGGAAAAACTTAATTTGGGGAAAACTGTCCTATTAGACTTAGAATTATTTTAGTTGAACTAGACAAAGATGGCCACTGGGGAAGGCTAGAAGGAATGTTCTCAAATTCCTGACACATTCCATGCTTTACTCAGGACAGTATCAATACAAAGGATTGCATCAATTCAACATTTCCCCTTATTTCATGATAATTTCAGGTTCATTTATTTATTCATCCTTTCCACAAGCATTTATTTTCATTGTGTTAGCTTCTTTGGATATCATAATAAACAACATAGTTCATAGATATTTCTAATCACTAAATGTAACATACAATGGGATTTTTAATGAAAGAGGAAAAGGTACATACATGTAGATGGGAAGTATAAGATGACTTACTTAGGGTAATGTGGACACCTTCCCCAAAATGGTGTATCATCAGAACATTATACCGAGGTAACTAACAGCCCAAAAGCTCAGGAGTTTAAAAGACAAACGTTTATTTCTTAGTAATGTTAGATGCCCATTGTAGCTTAGTAGAATCTTCTACAAATAATAGCTACTTGGGGATCCAGGCTGATGGAGCAGGTTCATTGACACCAACGGTATCATATGCTAAGCCAGAAGAATGAAGTGGTCTCCTGGTTCTAGCTTTGTCACTGAGTGCTTTCCTAACAGAGTGGGTATATCTGACAATGCTCACAGCTCATGGGACAGGAATCATCAGGTGCTCCCACCCAGCTAGGAAGTGCAGTCCTCCCAGGAACTCAGTAATAACTAGAATGATAGTGACTCTACTGAGATCTGACACATAGGTACTAGTTAGTCCCATATAACGAGGAAAAGAGTTAGGAGCCTGAAGAAAAGAAATTGAGAGCAAAATAACATTTGTGAATTGCATCCTGGAATGCAGGTCTCTTCCATAAATACGAATTTATACCTCCCCTTAGTTCTGACTATGAGTTCATAGCTCAGACCCTGGAATACAATGGGTGCTCAGTTCATGTTTGTGAATGCAGAAACCAAGATTACATTCCCCGGCAAGTACAATGGATCAGATACACAAACATGTGTGCAAAATATGCTTACAAACCCTTTGCAACTTTCAGGCCAGAGCATGTTTTACCCAAAGACTTCTCTAAGATCCCTCAATCCTTCGTCATCTCATATAGAACTGACCCTCCCTCCTTTCCTCATTCTCCACATATATGCTGCAAAGCCAATCTCCCAGCATTGTGCTGCCTCTTCTCCTGAATGTGTTTGTCACACTCATCTATCACTACGGGCTAAGAGTACAGTTGGATCTTATTTGTCTCTGTACCAAAACATGAGCCAGAATCCAAGACATGGTAGGCGTTCAGTAACTATCCATTGAGCAAACAAATCAATGCGAATTTCAAACTGTCAATAAAAGGGTAGTTGAACAGGAACAGAAGCGTGGGAAACCTAGGTGAGTTGCATATTACCTAATGGAGCAACACAGTAAGGTAAACATGATGTTTCAGCACCCCTGTCCATTAAGGGGTGATGAATGCCGCAGGTTATCATAGTCTGGTTTGAACTGGGCTGAAATTATCTACGAATAGCCTATGTGATTATATATGACACTTGAGATAGACATCCCCTTAGCTTATCATTCTGCTCTCCCCAGCACACTCTCTTCTTCCCTCTTCTATTTGCTTAGATGCAGCATTTCTGCCAGAAGTCGGCCGGTGATAACCACATTATTCTAAGGTGGCTCACAATGGCAACCGCCTTGCATTTATGCAGCACTTAGACAACATAAAACAATTTCATATCCCCTGTTACCCCACTCAAAAAGACAGCCTTTGTGTTATAGGCCCATCAATAATGATTTCTTGTCATTATCAGAGGAAGAAGGGGCATCATGTGTATTGTTCTTCGTATCTTTCTTAGATTTAGTATTATAGAATGACTTAGATACTGTGCAGCATTCCCCTCCTCTCCCCCCCCCCACCTTCTCTGGCCTCAATAACTGCCTGAAACAGCAGGGCTTCAGGCAAGTATCCAGGCTCATGACTACAGAAATCCACACACAATGTCAATTTCCACACATTCAAGGTGAACGGGCTGTTCTAATTTTCAAGAATCATGCACGCTCTTCAGAGACCTGCCCCTGTGGTGGCAGAAGAAGTCTGTTACTGTCAGCACAGGTGCTCAAATGGTGGCTTGTGAGCAGCAATTTCCCCTGCCATCCATACATTGCTTACACCAAACACAGTTACCAAATCCTGAGGCCACATTGGAGGTCTTGGTGAGAAGCCTGAAGACTTCACTATGCAGGGCATGAAGCTTGATCACTGAGACCTTGGTGACTAAGTCTAGGCAGAGGCCAAAATTACTTATGTGTTTACCATAGCTATGATTCTTATTGTAATGAGGCCCCTGACAACTTGACAGATTTTTGCATTACAGCGCTTTCGTAGGACGAGCAGGATGTCAGCATCAACTTTCAGTGTCTTTGCTAATGACCCATGAACAATGGTTTCCTGTACATGAGCCTCAAGAGTACAGGACTCACTTCGAAACTGATACTTGCAATTTTCTATTAAATGCTAGCCACTGAAAATCGGCCCAAAGCACGCTCAATTTCTGTTATGAGTCCTGTGTCACGTCAGTGGTTAACATTTACTTTCCAATTGTGCTGCTTGGATTCAATTCTCTGTCCCTTCTGTTTCTAATTCTAAGACTTCAAACAAGTTGCTCCTTCAAAGCCTCAGTTTGTTCAGCTTTAAGATAGGCACACATACTAGGAATTACATACAGTAAAGGCTAAATGAGGAGACCAAAGTGTAGTGCTGGATTCAGTAATTTATATTTAGTTTCATTACATCCTACATAGGGTTTCCCAAGATGAAAGACACAAGTAGAAACTATCATAAGAGAGATTTTAGAACCGAGCTCTACCAAGTACGGAAAACTGCCCTAGAGGAGGGCATGGCTCCAATAAATACTTACTGAGAAGCTGCTACATATGAGATGCTCTGCTCTGGGTAGAAAAGTTGTCGGATAATGAAGACAGGCAACTGCTCAGCGAGAGCCAAAGCCAGCTCTCTACCTCCTCCGCTGAAGGATATTCAGTCCAGCCTAGGCAGCTCTTCTAGGGAGACTTGTAATCAGACTTCAAGGCTAAATAATCAGCGTGCACCTATGCAAATCAACCCAGTATGGGCCAGTTTATTATGTAGAGGTCCTGTACTAATAAGAAAGGATAAAGGGAAGGGGATGGGGAACAGCAGGAAAATTATATAATTGCCTATTATGATTTATTCGAAAGCTTCACTTGAAGAAATATACATCATAATTAAGGCCTCTGGGTTCCATTTACGAAAATTCGGAAACAGCTCAATTGCCTTGCAACCTCCAGCACTCTCAGAGTGTTTCTTTTTTGGACTTGCTGTTATTATTTATTTATTTACTTTGCAGTTTCTGTAGCTTTACTTAAGCACCAATAAAATATTCACATGAGCCATCTACTTTTTTTAGTGTGCAGCCTCGAAGTGGGATTAGTGGCTCCGATGACTAGCTGTGCTGTTCTTTGCATGATGGCTTTGCCGTTCTTGGCGGCCATGTTGTAAGAGATCTCGGCACAGTAAGATTTCCTGCACATCATCAGTTCCTCCAGTTCCTTCACCTGTGGACCAGAAACTTCCAGAGGCTGCGAAGCGGGAATGTGATTTGCTTTCATGTTGCTCCCCTAACTGATGTGAAGAATCAGGGTCTCGCCCTTAAACGTCTCCAAAACTTGTTGTTTGTACCTCGGGGGTTCTATCAATTTCACTTAATTTTGACTTATCAGTCTAACTTATGATGGATAAACTCCTTGGTGTTCTTTTTGATGACCTTTGTCTTCACCAAGGGCAGAGGGCAGCCATAGTGTGAGAAAAAAATGGCAGCCACCGTCCAGGCATCTCCTAGGAAGAAACTCGTTGTCAATCCAATATTACCAAAAAGTTTAATAATTATTGCAGGCTCTTCCATATCCAGTATGCAAAGAGAAATGTGACCTGAACTCCCTTTCTTGTTTACATTTGACTCTTGAAAGAGATGCTGTGGCAAAGCGGGCAGGTGATATGCGCCCCCTGCCTCCCGAAAGTAAGGCGCACAACCATGTTTTCAGCAGAGATGCAAGCAAGCCAAAGCCTTCGCATCTGACGAGTTCCCAACAACCTCCCATGAGGACGCAGAAACTGGAGAATGAGCAGCTGCTAGGCTGAGGAGGTGGTGAGGCAAGCTGACAGCCGAAGCAGAGCATGCGGTTAGTGGGTGAGGAGGAAGCAGGGGAAGAAAAGGGCTCACAGTTACACTCTGAGAGTGCCAACCCCAATGAGCAGGATACAATATATGTCCAGATGTCTCCCGTGTGCTACCATCTGCGGCCATGGCTTCACAAACGCAAACACCTATGAATCACCTGGAAATCCTTTAAGAACACCGTTCCCGAGACGACAGGCCCAGCGTAGGGACAGAGCCTATGCTTTCCAAGGACTCCCACACGACGATAAAATGGTTAGCTTCTGCAGACCACAGCTTAAGTAGCAATGCTCTAAATGAGGGATGACAGTGGCAACTGCAGACATACCCGTCCAGCAGCTCATTGGAATACAGCCACTCCAATCATGTAACACACACACACACACAGAGAGAGAGAGAGAGAGAGAGAGAGAGAGAGAGAGAGAGAGAGAGAGAGATTTATATACATGTGTACTGTGTGTGTGCATATGTATATGCCTATGAAAGTCTAGGAGTGCTATTGTACTATGACACGTGAGTAAGGTGTTGGTGACATAGAATGTATGTCCCACAAGCCTAAAAAGACTCCACTATTTGTTCTTTCACAGGAAAATCTTCCAACTGCTGTCCTGAAAAAAGTTAACGGAGGAGGAGGGGGAGGGGGAGGGGGAGGGGAGGGGGAGGGAGGGGAGGAGGAGAAAAGAAATGATGTTATGTAGTGCTGTTTGCTTTGGCAACAACAACAAAGGGGTTTTTGGAGAAACATAAAGGGGAGTCACCATCTGCCTGCATATGGCTTGAAAGAGAAAGATTTCAGAATGCCATAGTCCTAAGAAAGGTGCCACATCTCCTAGAAATATTCTCGACAGTTGAAAAGAGCTAGAACAGTCTTGTGTTACTCAGCTTTGACCAGATGCTATGCTCAGAACCACAGAAGTCCATGAAGTAGTTTAGTTCATGTCAGTTTCAAATGTCTCTGCTCTTCACGCTCTTCCTATTGTTCCTTTAGCTGCTCGGAGGGTTTTCTTCATGAGGAAGCTATATCAACAATTTAGCTTTTTATGACACAGCACCTTTCCAAAATTATTTTTACGTTTAATGTATGATATGAGTTTTCACATTAACCCTTTAACATAGCTAATATCATTCAGCCTGAAAGCAGAGTAGCTGGGACTCATGATGCGGACAAAGGCCACAGCAGTTACCTGTAGGAAGTGGCAGTGAAGAGTGAATACCCTGTCTAAACTGTTTGAATTGGGGAAATCTTTTAAAGGAGAATGGAGGAGTCCCTCACACTGTGGCTTCTAAGGTTCTGGACCAGATAGCATCAATATGAGTACCATGAAATTGGAGAAACAGAGTAATATTACTTCCCATTTCCCTTTGATACAAAGATATTTAAACCGAGGCAACAGTAGGAAAATCTCTCTCTGGAGGACTGCCTTATATAAGATAAGCCATTAGGAAGATATGGTTACTGCTGGCTGAGGTACCCATGAATATCAAAGATGAGAGAATAACAGAAGAAAATGAAACATTACTTAAAGAACTTGGTGTGAGGACAATATTTGAGGCCCAGAGCATTAGGCCAGATAGGACTTTGTTCCCAGGAAAACTCAGCTTAACTCCACAGGGACCTCAGGACTGCCAAGAAGCTAGATACCTTCCCTGGGACTTCTAGTAAGACATGACTTCTACGATGTAAGGAGACTTTAGTATATCTAAATGTCTTGGACTAGCATGTAAATTAGCTTCAGAAAAGTGCTAAGGCAATCAAGAAGGGATGAAAGGTAGAGCCATGACTCTGTGGTAGAATATTTGTCCAGCATGTACAGAGCCCTGGATTCAATTCTCAGTGCCAAAATAAGAGAGAACAGTGAGAGGAGGAAGAGGAAGAGGAGGAAGAGGAAGAGGAAGAGGAGGAGGAAGAGGAGTAAAGGGGGAGGAGGAGGAGGAGGAAGAGGAGTAAAGGGGGAGGAGGAGGAAGAAGAGGAGGAGGAGGAAGAGGAGGAGGAGGAAGAGGAGGAGGAGGAGGAGGAGGAGGAGGAGGAGGAGGAGGAGAAAGCAGAGGAGGAGGTTAGATAAAGGACTCTGTCCAGACCACTGGAGGTAAATAGGGCAAGATTTACAGGAATCAGAATTCCCCAAGAGTAACAAAGTCAAACCACTATGCTAACAATCTGAAAGGCCCTGTGCAACAAAAGTCATGAATCAGTGCATGTGGGCAAGAGTAAGCCTGTCCTAGGAGTGGTAGGTGTCTCCCAAGATTATGCATTTTTCACTTCTCTTCTGCAAGAAAGTGGTCTGGGTCTGGAGATTGCTCACCCAGCCTGGTGCTCTTTTAACAGCCAACTTGTGGCCAGTGAAAAGGAAGGATCACAGCGGTGGACTAGAGTCTTTCAGAGCAAGAGGACTGACAAACATAGCAGGCTAGCATACAACCTTGCCTGCCCTTGGTACCCAAGTCAGGCAGAGCAGTGGAAGCCTCCCATAGCTGTGACCATTAGAGCTGGAAATATACACAGAAGCCCTGCAGCGACAGCAACACCCAGGATGAGGAGACCAGATGGTTCACAGAAAATGACTGTGGACTGTGGAGGGCTAGCTGGGACAGTGTCCCCAATCTATTCCATTATACTTCAGTGCTATACTCTTAAGGGAACAAGTGATACAAGTGGTGCAATCTTTTCATGATATTTTTGACTTGCCCTTTATTTTTTTTTAATCCTCCTAGTCACACAAGAACAGTTGGAGCAGGCTTTGATCTGAGAGCAATAGACCGTCAGAGATATCACCTCCTTCTGTAAGACTGAGAGATGGCCAAAGTAGCAGTTGAAGGGTTTGAAAAAGAAACCCTGCCTTGGTGGAACCCTGCCCAGGAACACTCCTAAGCGCCAGAAGTCTGTTGGGTGAAAATTTCAAAATCAGAGCTGGGCTACCTCCCTATGAGTTGCTAGCTAGGTAGGCTATCGCCACTACTGTTATTTACATGCCCAAACTAGATAATAAGTACCTATTGCTGTACATATCATATGCTCTAGCTGTAGGACATGGAGAAACAAGGCTGTCATTGAGCTGGCAGCTCCCACTCTGCCCGCTAGCTTTCATGGTGTCGGAAGGTTCCCTTGATACCATAAGCCAAGGCAAAGGCCTGTGGCCATAGATGTCATAGGTTCCAGTGAGGAACCAACTTCTACTGCTCTTTCAAATGGATACGATGTGTTCATCAAATTCCCTTCTAACGAATAATGTTTGAACCCAGAAGTTAATGGTGCTGTCAGCCTTGTTCAATCATGGAGAGAAAGTTTCTTCTGCAATGGGCAAATAGAGACGTGTGACTACTTAAGCTTTTAGAATAGTGGCTGCTGCTCGGGCATTGTGACCCAGTGTCCAGCCTCTGGATGAAAAGTCAGACGTCAGTGATCACTGTCTCCAAGGCTCAGAGGAAAATGGAAGAAGGGACAGAAGAGAAAGGTAGAGTTTCCAGAGGAAGAGTAGAGTTTTGTGTAACTATTTCCTTCAGATTAAAGCATTCCTTTTGGGAGGCAGGAGGGGAATGCTGCAGACTCAGGAAGTAAACAAAACTTTCAAGGTTCAGAAAGTTCCTGAAAGAGGAGATTTGCAAGTCTCCTCCCCGAAGTCACAAAAGTGGCAAACAATTGCTTAAGGAGGGAGACTCTGACCAACCAAGCTGCCTGTAAGCGAGTAGGGCATTCTAGAAGTACAGCTCCTTTCACTTGTCACCCACGCCAGGGAGAACTCTCAGTAGTGCATCTGCTTTAAACCATGTAACGTCCTGTAAGTAACCTAAGGAACTCACAGGTTCACCAAGTTAGAGCTTGATGGAATTCTTCCCTTGGTCTCTTGTTGGCCTTCTCTCTGGGCTAAATAATAATCATCTGTGCACATTTTCTCAAGAAAAGCCACACAACACCAACAGACAGATATTACATGTTCAACGTTAACTCGGTATAATTAGAATCTATCAAATCTCCCGAGCTGTCGAACAAAAGGGTAAGCTGTTTCAGAGATGATGATCACTCCTTCTTAAAGCAACGGCCTCCACTGAAGCCGAGCTCACAGCAGTACTACAGCAGAGGATGCTTTGTGTTGACTAAAATCGGGCTGTGTGTCTTCTCCAAAATGTACCGATGCATTTGCCGAGGCTGCATGTCACTCAGAAGTCATCCAAAGCTCCTAGTGCTCTTCAGCAAACCTCCATCTCCTATGGTGACAATATCATCAGATGCAAACTATAGGAGCGTGATGGACCCGGTATTGTATTCCTGCAACGGAATGCCATTCAGTATAGACAGTAAAATATAAAGAGCTGGAATTTTCAGTGCCATCCTGTTAGAGGCCTACAGAGCCTGAACTGAACAATTAGGAGATTTCCTCATTCTCTCAGTCATTAAAATTCCATTCTCAACAGGAATGGTGGTGTATCTATCCCGGGACTTAGGAACCTCATAAGTTCAAGGCCAGCCAGATCCTGCTTCAAAAACCAAGCAAAACAAGATAGCATCCTTCAACTGTTTTCCCAGTCAGAATTGCTCTTCATTCTTATTTAAGATACCACCCAGGTAGCATATATTATGTTTAGGCCTTATTTCATTGCTACTTTTAAAAAAAAATCAGATACCATCAAACAAAGCTTCCCTTGTCATTGTAGTTTAGCTACGGAATATGTATGAGGAAACTGAGTGTATATGAAGCAAGACAGAGAGGAACCCCAGGGAACGCTGTAGTCTTTCATTTTACAGCATATTGGAGCACTTTGTAATACCATGGAATCAGCCTCATGTTTTCTTTACGGAATGACCTATCAACCCAAGGCTCTTCCCAACATAACTCAAAAAGCACTTACTGCTCATCTCAGCTCTGCACCCTGTTTCCCACCAGGTACAAGTAAAAGAAAAGCATTCTATAATGAGCTTGGCCCTGCAGTCTCTACTGGTCCTTTTCTCACGGAGGAGATTTGTAAGCATGCACCCAAGCACTGAAGGAGAAAGTAACACCTTGTAAAACACAGGGCTAGAAGTGAAGCAGGGAAGGGGGGGGGGATAAATGCTATGGTAGGGGATTCGATACCGAATAGGCATTTAAACAGCATTAATTTTCATGTTCCAGCCACATTATAGGTTGACTAAAATACCCCCTGATAATCAATTAATTCACTCTCTCTAAACAGCGATCCCGTTTTGCATCACCTGTCAAGCCATGTAATCAGCATACAAGAGTCGTGTTCTGTTTGACTGAGACTGGCTGTTCTGCTGTGGCTACATTATGGTTTCAACCCCTGCTCCCGGTAATTCCTCTACACTGCAAAGCCTAATGATTTTTTTTTCTCTCTCTCTCCAACCTGCACGGTCTCCAGAGGCGGTGTGTCTGATTCGGTCTCTAAAGTAACACGAACAGTGTGGCTTGGGGGGTCACACAGCGGGTTCGAAAGCAATGGAAACAGCTGTGCAGCTGAAGGGTACTTAAGACGCTTTTGAAACCAGTGTTCATTATAAGTGCTAGGGGAGAAGGATTAAATCAAAGGTATCCGTACTCCTCGCCCTCTCGCTAAATATAGATTTTCATAAATTAGTCAAACACGGCTCCAAGAACTGCTTTATCTTGAGGTTACTATCAGATGAGAAACTAATGTTTAATTAATTTTCCTGGAGTTAAAAGGCGGTAGATATGCTTCCTTTATTTTTGTTTAATTGGAGTCTAATTACAAAGAGGTCATTCGTTTATTTACTAGGCAAATATTTGTTTATCTGAAGCCATTTTTTTAAACTGAAGTAAAACCCATTAGATAGCTCTGTGTTCTGTTTATTTTCTTTATTCTTGACATTTGCCCAACTCCACAGAGACAGCACCCTTTATGTAGGTAAATACTGGAGGAAATACACAAAGAAATATTTGCCACCTATGGCCACTTTTTGCTTATGAAAATACCAAATCTGTGCCTTTGGCTTTCTATGTGAGTTTGACATAACAAGCTGCCCTGAATATGAGTCAAAGTGATCTGTTGGCTCGAAATCTTTCTCCAACATCAGGTTTTACAGTTAGTAGTTATTTAATAGTCACCATACTATGCTCTTATGTTTTTGTTTCTCAAGATCGGTGACTGGAAAGTTTTTCTGTACATTGAAATCTTCCGGACAACTTTAACTGAGTCCCAAAAAAGATTAATGTAGTCATTGTCAGTTGTCACTTTCACCCGCTGCTTTAGTCTGCCTGGGATGATGTAGCAAATATTTCAAACTAGGTAACAAGAACAGAAATATACTCCTCCAAATGCTGGAAGGCCATCAGACAAGGAGCCAAGCAGACCACGTCTTAGAAGGTACCCTCTAACGGTGTGTTATATCCCAGCATATGCATTTCCATTTTGCCTTGAGACATGGTTTTGTTATTTATCCTGGTCTGACCTCTAATTCGTGATCCTCCTGTGTCAGGATCAAATGCTAAACTCCTAGATACGCGCCTCCACAGAGGACCCAATATACACATTCTGATGGAGCACAGGCATTCAGACATAGCACACCCGTTCTAAGCATCCTGTGTGTTTCAGATATAGATTGGGACTGAGAACTACCGTTTTAAATTACAGAAATACTAAATATATGATCCCAGTCTTTCTTTGCTAGCAATCCCTCAGTGTTCCCTGGGGATACTGGGTAAAATCTGGAATTCCTAGGATGACTGAGCGCAGTTGGAGAAGCTCATGTTCATCTTTCCTCTTCTATTCAACCGTTAGCTTTCAATGTTGGAGTCCCTATAATATGCCATTCTTAAGTCTAACTCCAGTTCCTAGACAAACTGAAGGGTTAATAACCTACAACCCTTACATGGGATAAGAAACTCCAGGCAGGAAAGCTGACTTGCCAATAACTTTTGTAGACCTGTAACAGGACGCTCCTGAGATCAACATCCTAAGCCCGCATTAGTATTTACAACTCTGAGACTTCGACCGAGCAGGACTTCAGATGGAATCTCCCACCACAAAGGTCTCTCTTCTGCCCTATAGAACCCAAGCTCCTGCGACTGCGCACAGTCTCCACACCCCACAGAGGCTGCTACCCTTCGCTGTGCGAACGAGGACGCCTGCTACAGTCAGGGTCGGGCTCCTCTTTCTTTTATTTTTCAATCACTTTGACCAATCCTGAGTTAACACCAGCTGTTCTGATTGCTAGGATAGTCTCCCCTCTTCCTCAAGCTAATTTCCATGGGTTTTTTTGTTTTCAATAACGTTTCCTTAATTAGAACTATTTTTAGTCCTACCTTGTGTCTCTCATCCTACCCAGCGCCTCGTCTGTTTAGTACACGGAAAAGGAGGAGGTGTTGGGGAAAGAAACGTTAGATTAGTGACTTTGCTACGGCTTCTCCAGTGATGTGATGATTTGGTAATGAAATGTCATCCCAAAAGGCTCATGCTTTGAAGACTGGGTTTTAAATGACAGCAGTGTTGGGAGCAGGGGTGGGGGTTTGAGGAAGTGGTTGGTTCGGGAGATCTTGGGTTGTTACAAGAAGCTAATCCATCGACGGATTCAAATTTCAAATAACCTCTTGGGAGGTGGTAGAGCTGTGGACCATGAGGCGGGATTTGGGCTGTGAAGGCTGTATCCTGCCCTGGGGCCTTGCTATAGGACTGCTTCCTGGCTGTCACAAGGTAAACAGCCTCCTCTACCTTCAGTATAGGCTCCTCTCACCACAGGGTGTGGCAAAGGAATGAGCCTTGGACTGGAGCTTCTGAAACCGTGAGCTCAGATAAGCCTTTGGTTCTTTGTTTCTCTCTTGGGCTTTTCATAGCAATGAAACCTCAATAACTCAAGCATCTCATACTGCGTTGGCCCCAGACCAGAGTTCACGGACTATTCATTATCGAATCAATCAGGATCTCATCAGGAAAAACAAACCAAAAACCAGTAGAAATTTTAATAGGAAATTTTCAGATGAAAACATCTTAGCCAGTAAACAATGGTTAGCTACTTAAAGAGCTATAAAACTCTCATAGAAAATGTTGGAAGCAGATATAACCCTAAACTGAAAGAGTTGTTAAAACTCCAGAAGCACACCAGCTCTCTAAAAGGCAAATGTTTAGTCCTAACCAGGGATTGGGGGCCAGGGGTGGGAACAACATGGACAGACTGGCTGATCACCTATCACACATGTCTCTGTAGGCTGAAGTTGATCTGCAAGTGAGATATCCTGGTGCTAACAAACTGCCTGGGAAGCACTAAGGTAAGGTTAGTCAGTCGGAAACTACCGGCTGGGTAACAATAGATCACCATTCGTGTGCAAGAAGCTTCCTCCTAAGGGTCTGCCCAGATACTCTTGGGGCATTTGAATTAGACTCCCAGGCATCCCACTCACTGCAGAAGGGAGAAAGGAGTAAGAGCTTCTGCTTGCAGTGTCTTTCTAAGCTTTCCCCCTCCCGGTGACAAAACCTAAGGGTGAGTTAGTTCCCAAAAAGCCACTCTGAGCCCAGAATCACAAAGCAGAGGTGAAAGTGCGGCTGTCAGAGCAGAGAGACAAACAACGGACAGCTAGCACTCTTATAGATGTCCAGATGTTGACAGAGACAGATGATGGGTGCATAGAGAAGGAAGAGGAGAGGAGAGGAAGGGAGGGGAGGGGAGGGGAGAGGAGAGGAGAGGAGGGGAGGGGAGGGGAGGGGAGGGGAGGGGAGGGAAGGGGAGGGGAGGGGAGGGGAGGGGAGAGGAGAGAAGAGAGATCCAGTAAAAATGAAGACAACACTAATCGTTTCACACAGATAACCAACAGCCTATTCCAAAGAAAGATGAAGGGGCAGACCTCACTGTCTCCTCCTCATTTCCCTTGTTTTTTTTTCTATTCACATTAAGACTCACAAGCCACCTTGATGATTGCAATCTCATTTATCCTTATTAGAGCTGCACCTCTCTAGCCACGAATCCAAAAAGCTATTTAACTCGAACGAAGGAATATCTTGGATCAGGAACTCGATGGCTGCGCTTAACTGAGAAATGGACACTAAATCCCTTCAATTCCATTTTTTCCAGGAGATTTAGGCAGCAATATTGCAAGCAATGAAAATCATATACCAGAAAAAAATAAATTAATCATGATGTTATCTGTCGTACTTCCACATAATTAGGAATACCTAAGTGCCAAATGAAAGCCTTGATGCAGAAACTGGAGCACAGAATTACAGGACTCTCTTGATTCCCAATCAGTGCTCATAACCTCTCCAGAACACCGGCTGTGGCGAGGAATCATTAGCCTTCTCCTATATTTAAACTTCTGCCTTATTTAATAAGCAAATAGTGAAGACAGAATGTACACAACAAGAAGATGATCTTTAGCTGGTGTCAAAGCCTGACTCACTAACTATCCATCCAACCGTCCTCCGCCCACGACCATGTAATTGACTCGCAATCAAGTCGATTTCTGAGAGCGATTACACTTTCTTAAGAATACTCATGCCTTTCTGGAGGTACAATATATGGCACACCCTTTTGAAAACCCTGTTCCAAAGCAATTAAGTAATATCCATGAATAAGAAAATAATCTTATGTAGAGAGGAAGAGGCTTTATTATAAACATATCAGCCATGCAGTATTGAGAACTCATTCTCATCCTATCCTAGGCAAAGAAATTAAATCACCAGTAACAAAATTGCCAACCCATGCTAAACATTAACACTGCACTAAACTGACTGATAAAATCTTAGAGCGGTGGGTGTACTGACACGCACCTGTCATCCTGGGCCCTGGGAAGCTAAGGCGGGAGGGACACAGGATGCTTGTGGTCAGACTGGGCTACTTAGCAAAATACTGTCTGATAAGGGGAAGAGGTTTAGAAATACCACCCCAGACAGATTATGCTAAGTAGGGAGAGAGTGGATACAAGGCTATGTTTCTTGTTTAACCAGAAGAGACATAGTACATTCTTTAGAAGCACAGAAGAGCCTAGCAAACCTTCTAATCTTTGTTGTTTCATAGAGATGCTGATATCAGTTGTGATTGTATTTAACAACAATTAAAGAAAATAAAAAAGAGGCCAGAGGTCATGAATTTGAAAGGGAGCAAGGGGGAAGGCACAAGGAAGCAAATGGAGAGAGGAAATGGAAAGGAAATGATGATGTAATATTTTAATTTCAAAAATTACAGAATAAATGAAAGCAAATTTAAAATTAACAAATTGTCTCCCCCAAAGGTGCTCTACCACATGCGCTTGCCTGAGAAGCAACACACTTCTCATTTCCTTTTCATGTTATATACTGTATAGCTAATTATGTGTAAATATTCTATTAGGTAGATACATAATATGTAGAATGAATGGACAATCATATATAAACAAGTATATTGAGGAAATAGCATTTACACTTTGTTTAAAAGCTTTTAGTGTCCCATTCTAAAGACAATGCCAGTACTCTGATATATTGAATAAGACAGATTGGTTTTTGATGTATTAAACAGCTCTTGAGTTTTTTGAGAGTACGGGATTATATGTAGGGCATCAAACTGTGTGTAGTTTATCCAAACACCATATTAAGTTAAGCTATAAATGGAAATTGAGAGGGGACAAAAATAAGTCAGAACTAGAGTCTTTAAATAACTCACTGTCTCATATACATACATAAATATAAAAACCGATCTAGAGAGGCTCCCTCATGGAGGTAATGGACCTACAGATGCTCACCACGAGTTGAAAAGCATCGAGATAGGTAGTAGGCTGAGAACCCAGAGGGAATCTTAGAAAATCTCAGAAATTCAAAGAAAATCATAGCAAAGCTGGACAAGTACTACTATAGTATTCTCATCTTTGTTTTTTTGTTAATGATAATCTTTGGTGATGCTCACCCATCTGCTATTGTTTATCTTCATTCATGGGACTCAACTTATAGGTTCAAGACACATGACATAACGCTTATGCTAAGACAAAAACCTTTAAGGAAAAATAAGTCAATCAGAAGTCAGCAGAGCTTACCTGCTCTGATTCACTGGGCAGCACTCAAAGCCGCAAGAATTCAGAGAACCCCACTCCAACAGCAGGAACATGGACATTGTGCGAGATGAACTCATGGGAGGGAGAGATTTCTTGACCAGTTAAAGCTAGTGTTCACTTTACCTAGGTGTATCTCTTCGGCGGGATTCACCCCAGTAGCAGGGCTCTAATTGAGGGCTGGTTGGCTGGCTATGTGCAAGATGATATTTGATTCCAAATGAATCCAGATACAAGGAATGCCCCTACGTTTGGGTGGCTTGCAAGGGTTTGGTATAGACACAACCCTAGACTAATGGCTCGCTGATGACTTTGCTTTATATCCAGAAATATATATATATGTATATATTTATAGTATACAAATATATGTATATTTAAATAAGAGTATTAGAAGGTCCTCTAAACTCAACTTGCTTATACCTACACCCTAGTAAAAGGAACAGCCAAGGAGCTGAGAAAATGAGTGAGTAGAGTCCTCACCGTACAACTGTAAGGACTGAGTTCTGACTTCCAGAAGCTAAGTAAGAAAGCCAGGCACTGGGAGTGTGGTACAGGTCCCTAACCCCAGCACTGGTGGGAGAAGACAGGCGGATCTCAGGAACTTGCTGGCTAGCAAATCTAGTAGAAGTAATGGGTGCTGAGACCTATGAGACAGCATGTCCCAAAAATAAGGTGGAGAGCAACTGAGGAAGGCACCTACCTCAATCTACGGCTTCCACAAGCGAACACACCCAGAGAGAGGTGGGAGAGAGGGAGGGAACCAATAATCATTGCATGGAATGGTAAGTGGAAAGCTTTGGACAAGGTTTCCAAACTCTTCTATTAGAGATACATACGATGCCTCATTTGGAGGCTAATTTTCCCTGTTTACCAAAGATGTTGAACAACTCTCCATATGGATACTTCTTACTTGTATGTCATTTTCTATGAAATTCCTGTTTAAATCATTTTTCCCCACTTCATCATCAGGTAGGTTGTTTTCCTGACATTGAAGTTTAAGTGTTTTTTAAAATATTTATTTATTATATGTGAGTACACCATTGCTGTCTTCAGACACACCAGAAGAGGGCATCAGATCTCATTACAGATGGTTGTGAGCCACAATGTGGTTGCTGAGATTTGAACTCAGAACCTCTGGAAGAGCAGTCAGTGCTCTTAACCACTGAGCCATCTCTCCAACCCCTAAGTGTTCTTTAACATTCTGGAGGCAAGCATTTTTTTTCAGGTAGAAATTGCTTTTTTGCCTTTATGATTATTGCTTTATTATCCTAAATTGTATACAAATATTCACTACAGCCTTCATTGTAACAACACCTAGAACTGGAAGTATAATAAATGCCCATTACTAGGGCAATACATAACCAAACTGTGGTATATCCATACAATGGACTAGCACTCAGCATATAGAAGAATCCACCAATAGTGACAAATCTCAACATAACTGAAACAAGTAAATGAATCCAAATGAAACAACACAGGGAACTGCTTGGTTGCATTAAGCTCTCAAAAATTCAAATAATATTTAACAGAAAGCAATAAATTCATGGGGAAAAGGTCTTTTATAACAAACAATGGGATGCCCAAATTAATATTCCTACAATCCCAGGGACAGCAAATGAGGAAATTAAATATGGTATAATATGGTATAATAAACACTCCTGGGGAAGATATGGATATGGGTGATCAAGAAAAGTCACAAGCCATGCCAATGATCAAAAACAAGGACATCACAGAGATTCAATTTCCAAACTTATGAAAGGGGAGAGTGCTGTGTGTTGGTTTGGGGAGACAAAGGAAGCGGATGGAGAAGCTAAGGGAGGGACTGGCAAGGAGGGTTAGGAAGGGCATGATGGGAAATGCTAAGGTGATGAATATGTCCCTTCGCAGGACAATCATGATGTTCTTATAGCAGCCAAAACCCACCACATTGTACATTTATGTATAGATCTGTTACAGATAAAGGAAACTCCAATTCTTCAAACTCCAAAGAGCACTGCGTATATCCAGAAACGCTGTCAACTTGGACTGGAGGAGGATTTCTGACTGTTAACTAAAAGCCAGCATTCCAGGAGAACTTGTAAAACTGGTGCCCATCTACCAAAGGGAGTCATTTCTCTTACCCTAGGAAGAAGGACCTGTGGTGTCTCTTAGCCCATGCTGGCCTCCAGGCTCCCTCAGTGTCTCAGGTGCCCGTTATACCCTAGGGCTCCTGGCTTCTCACAGCTTCTCCTACCTTAAACTCCCTTCAGCTCAGTCTGTTCTCTCCCATTCTCCTTATAACCCTGCTATTTATACTACGTTTTCTCGCCCTCTCCCTTTCCCTTTCCCTCTCCCTCTCCCTCTCCCTCTCTCCCTTCCCTTTCCCCTTCCCCTCCCCCTCTGTTTCTCTCTCTGTCTGTCTGTCTCTGTCTCTCTCTGTCTCTGTCTCTCTCTGTCTCTCTGTCTCTGTCTCTCTCTCTGTCTCTCTCTCTCTCTCTCTCTCTCTCTCCCCCCCCCCTCTCTCCATGCTGCTCACTATGTTTTCTCTAGTCTCTGTCTCCTGCTCTTCCTACCCCCTCTTTTAGGTAGCCCTGGCTGTGTCTAGTCTACTAGCTGTGTTCAGTTTATTTCTTTCTCTCTCTGCTCTGGACATTTCCAGATGCTTCTGCATGTTCTCTGTCTCTCTGTTATCTACATTTAAAAAAAAAACCCTTCCCCTTAACCACACCTTGGAGCAGTCATGTCAGTTTATACAGTATCCAGTTATACTTCAATAACTTTCACAAGCATTTTAAGGAAGGCGACAATGTAGATGATCACAGCTTGCTACAAGATTGCTGATTCAAGGGAGGCTTCCAGAAAGAACTGGCACCCACACTGAGCTTTGAAAAACTAGGCAAGACAGGAGGGATGCTCCCGCTAACTGTCTCATATCCTGAACTCCAGCAGATCTCATAACTGTGCACAGCCTTCTCTCTCCTGAGCCTACATGTCAGCTTGTTCTGTTTTCTCGGGTTCTGCATCTGACTACTTGGCATTCATGCATTCACAGGGCCAGTTGTCTTAACTATAGTTAGTTCCTGTATTTCTGAGGCCCTAAGAGGTTCTGGGAACGCTAAGAGAGACTTTCTACTTCCAGAAAAAGCTAATTCCTAAGACTAGGCCTTTCATATGTGAACCAGCTCACCGGTGTTTACTATCTACCTGCCTCTGCCTCCTGAGCGATGGGATTAAAGATGCTGCTACCACTGCCCAGCCACTATCACCCACTCTTTATCTCTTAGATCAAGTTAGTATTTCTTCCACCCTACATATGCAGGTTTCATACAATTAGGGAAATATAGAAAAATAGAACTCAACCTCATAGGAACCACTCAACTCAGCACACTAGGTGTGCTTTGCCTTGCCCTACCTCCCCTTAAAAGAACAAAAAAGAACAGAGTCCACCCCTCTACACACACACACACACACACACACACACACACACACACACACACATACCACATTTCTTTTCCATCTGTGCTCCTTCTAAGCCCAGGTCAGAGTTCCAGGTTCCTAGAATTGTAATAGCATCAAACCTTTCACTAATGGCTCTGCCCTCTCTCCACAAATTAAAAGCAACCTAAGCCATTGTCAGCAGAGCACTCAGCAAGAGCTGGTAACATGTTCTCACTATTTATGGAATAGCAGTTATTCTGGAAACTAAAAGGCCCTGAGAATTTAGAATACTGTTTTGAATTCTGGCTCCCCTTATACTCTCTCACAAGAATGGAAGGGCTGCTTTCCCAATTGCAAACTGCCATTGTTCTCAAGTTCTCAAGACTTGAATATCCGAGATGAGTTCCAGGTAGGAACTCTCCAGGAAATCGGCTGAGTAGGTGCCTTCAGGATATAGGAGGCAGGGGAACACAGCAGGCCCCAAAGAGCAGCTAGATGAAGCCACCTTCTTTGCTGGACTCTCTGCTTGAATCTCACCCTTCCAGGGGTGCGGAACAAAAAGCGCACAGCAGAGCACGCTCACCTTTGCCTCCTGAGATCAGTCAGGGCAAGGCCTCCTCAGGTGTGTGAGTGGGCAAGGCCTCCTCACGGACTGCAGCTTCCCCAGTAGACCAGACAAAAGGAGGAAGGAGAGCTGTGAGCTATTAGCAACCAACACTCAGTGTGGCTAAGGGCCCTCTGGTGTCTGGACAGCTGGCATTTGGAGTTAATGGCAGTAAGTCAGTCCTTTTCCTTTCTCAGATTCTGATCTTACAGCTTCCAAACAGAGTGATCTGCCTACAGGAAGAGGCACATGGATGAATGAGATAACAGAACAACAGAAACATATTTCCCTAAGGAGGAGAAATGTGTGAAAAGAACGACAAACTATATGAGAGAGAGAGAGAGAGAGAGAGAGAGAGAGAGAGAGACCATAGGGAGAGGCTGACTCATTTGAAAGCACATTTAGCTTGGTCATGCATCTTTGAGATGTTTAAGAAAAGTCAACAATCTCCATTTTAATGGGAAAGTCACATACTTCCGAGAGCAGTACCCAGTTTAAAATTACCAAAAGAAAAAGTAGTCATTCTCCACAAAATGTTTCTCACATTATTAGAATCCAAGATTTGTTAGTAGGCGATGTTTAGCCCATCTTGTTTTTCCACAGTTACATACAGTGGAGATCCAGTGAGACGAGATGTGTAAAATGGAGACAAAAATACAGAAAGGACTGAAAACATATCAGAAGGAACCTTCTCGCCCCGTGGAAGTTCATATTGCCACGTAGCCAAACTTCCAAGGGGCACATGACCGCCTTGAGAACCTGAATTAAGTCTTAGGTCTTGTTTTCAGACACATGGAGAAATACAGTCACCCAATTTCACGCAGCTCCTGAGAGCCTGCAGATCCTTGGAAGCCCCTGAACTGCTGGCCCAGACGCAGGCAGAACAAGAGTCACTCAGAGGAAAACAATTACAGGGCCTTCCTCTTTGCAGAGAAAGATGTGAAGAGCTGGTTTCCAAACCCTACCAAGAGTCTAAGGCCTCCTCTAGGGACAGGTCACAGATGGTGAAGTTGCTATGGAAAATGCTCTCAACGTCACCTTGGGAAGGTGACCCCCAGGAGGCCTTCAACCTCATGTGCAGAGTAGGAACATCTCAGGTTACTATTTTAAGATCATGGGAGATAAAGCTTCTTCGTGAAGTAACTATCGATGTTTGTTTTATTTCCAAGACTTAGCTATGGAAAATCGAGCAGATTTCCCACTAGAGTATTAGCAGTAAGGAGAGAGAAGACTAGGTTAGCCCCAGCTAGGTTCTTGAGGTAAAATGGCCGTGATGGGTGCTAAACACCATCACCACACTGCAGTCGTGATAGTACTACTCCAGAAGTCCCTAGTCAGTGGAGAACCATTGAGCCCCTGCATGCCTTACCTGGGGCTGAGCCCAGAAGCACATCCTACTAGGAAGCTGTGACTCATTAGCCAGGACAGTGTGCCCCTTGATGTTCCTGTGCCTCAGCATTCAATTCTGTAAAATGGAATGATAGTGACCACAGAGCAGATTACTGACTATGAGGCACAGAGCCCTAGGGAAAAGGGAATATATGTCTTCCCTCCTTGCAAAGGAGTGTGCCAAGGCTTGACTAAGTCTGCCAAGAAAGCAATTGTACTGCCTGGCTATTCTACACACAGCCCGCAGAGATCTATTGGTGCGGGTTATTCCATACCATCCCCGTCCTTTTAAAATGTGTGAAGTGAAGCCCTGGTTTCTTTATTTTTAGCAAAACAAAGAGTCTTTATCACTATTTGGTGTATCCTCATTGAGACCCAAACGTATAGATTTCCTTGGGCTTTTTAATTGAGGAAGCAGTTTTAAACTCTGTCAACATCGGCCTTATTAACCCAGATGGTGTTAATTTGCACAGCTCTGCTTAGCATCAGTTGTGCTTCCTGTGCATTCGACGGGAGCTGCCTCCCCCTCCCACACCTTGCTTTCACCCGCTCCTAAGACACACATTGTACTAGAGACGATCTGCAGAGTGTGTGGATGAGCTCGTAGAGATGAGTTGGGATCCCTTGGGAGGTAGAATGATGTAGTTTAAAGACGCCTGTATTCCACACATCTGTATGCATCCAGAGGGCAGAGGCATTAAGAAACAATACAATTCACACTGTGTTTCAATATTGCCGTGCTTCCAGATTGCTCCCCAGTAAACACCAGTCCTGACAGTCACCTGTAATTGATTACCCTGCCTTGGCCAGCAGTTTCTATTGTTGCTATTTGAAATGAAACTGGGAGCTCAACTCTCCGCAGCATCAGAGGGTCTCTTGGAGGCTGCTTCATAAAATCAGAGTTTTTCTTCGATGAAAAAATAGAAGCTTTCTCTTTCTAAGTACAAAAGTCTGAAGTAAGCCGGCTTGCTAATTAACTGGGAGGCATTAGTCTGCATACATTCTTAGTGCTTAATGAGGGGGTGAAAGTAAACTAAGTTTCTAAGCATGTATTATCTACAAGTCACATCCAAAGGGCTTTGTATATGCAGTTTTGTCTAATTTTATTGTCACGACCAACCTTGGTCAGTGGTGCTGCTATTAAATCTTGCAGCACAAGGAAAACAAGTTTGAGGCACGAACATTTGTGATATCATCAAGCACACACTCCTCTAAACCTCGAGGAGTACGGGGTGGGAGGCATGCACTCACGTGTGTGTGTGTGTGTATGTGTGTGTGAGTGTGTGTGAGTGTGAGTATGTGACTGTGTGTGTGAGTGTGTGTGAGTGTGTGAACATGTGTGTGAGCGTGTGTGTGTGACTGTGTGTGTGACTGTGTGTGTGTGAGTGTGTGTGACTGTGTGTGAGAGCATGTGTGTGTGACTGTGTGTGAGTCTGTGACTATGTGTGAGTCTGTGACTGTGTGTGTGAGTGTGTGAGTGTGTGTGTGACTGTGTGTGAGTCTGTGACTGTGTGTGAATCTGTGACTGTGTGTGACTGTGTGTGAGTGTGTGTGTGACTGTGTGTGAGTCTGTGACTGTGTGTGGGCATGTGTACGTGTGTGTGTGTGTGTGTGTGTAGTCTGTGTGTGTGTGAATGTGTGTGTGAGCATGTGTGTGAGTATGTAAGAGTGTGTATGTATGTGTGCACGAGTATGTGCATATTTTAATTCTTTCTCTGTATTTTTACCCTTACACTCCCTTTTCCATTCTTCTGCCCAGTCCCTTTCATTTTCCCAAACCAAAGTTCAACTTCCTTAGTCCTTCTTTGTGACGCAAAGTGCAAGGGATCTCTTGGTATCATTATACCAGTAAGAAGCCACTGGGCCTTGAGGAAGGCTGGACCACTATTGCAAATGTACTTCTTTAAACTTGTAGTTTGATTCTTGTTCCTTGGAGAGAGTCCAGATGCATGTACCATAATCTACCTAATGTGAACCCTGTCTTCCTGAGATGAAGGTTCGTGTCTACCGACTCCCAACCAGTCCATTTCAAGACCAGGAAGCGAAGATCGGCACCGGTACCCTAAGAGGAGCTTATAATTACACGTGTGACTTCTTTTGGTTCCACTCAATTACTGCAATCACCTTGTTTCTCTAAGTATCGACACACAATTTTCCATGCCTGGTTTTTTTTTCTTGGTCTTTGTCTCCTTATTGGCTAGAAAAATCAATGTATGCACTCCACTCTCACACCTCATGAATCTGAGAAAAGTGAGGAAAGTAACACTTCTGTGGCCCAATTCCCTCAACCGCTGCAGATGAAGTCGCTCAGTGTCTCTGTGGCTTCCATTCTGCGGCAAGCATCAAAGCAATGGCCGTCCCAGCGTCCTGGTGCTTTCTGTGAGTTAAGCTCCATGATGAGTAATTTTCAAACCCCAGAGGGCAGGTGCTACCCACCTTCTGCAGGCCAGGAGACCGAGAAGGTTTGGTAAACACAAATAGGAAGTGAGAAGGAGTGGAATCATTTCCTGGGGAAAGAGATACATTCGTTGTGGTGATGCTGTGGGCTTCACTCTGAATGAGGCTGAACTAAGCACTCATTGACCCAGAACCCAAGAAGGCTTCGCCTCGTGAAAATTCAGTTTTCTCATCTCTCAAATAATTACTATTGCATGCAGGTTACTGTAAGACTCACTGTGGGGGAAAGATCATAGAGAGTCTGAACCATACAAAAAACCTCCACACACTCTCAGGCCCTTTTCCTGCCTCTCTTGTGATTGCAAAGAGCACATTTGGGAGAAAGGAGACGCTCCACACGTCAGACATTTTGGTTGCCGACCTTTCAGGTTGGTGTTGATTTCTGTCTGCTAACCAATTCTAAAAATATGTATTTATTATGCGGATGCCCTTTTGGGCTAGTATAGCTCCATGGAGACCTATGGCTTACACGCCTTGGCTCACAGACCATTGGCCCAAGTAATGGCTAAAAGCTGGTAAGAGAGCATTTTGTCAACCTGGATGTCCTGCACGAGCACTAAGCCTTTGCATTACAAAAATAACAATAATAAATAACCTCGTTGCATGTTCCCGCCGTAGATTTTTAAATATCGGTTTTCATTTTGAAATAGTAATAAAAGCCAACTCCGGTGACCCATCCCTTCTCCAGAGGTGTTTGGCAAAGGGAAGCAGGAGCCCGCTTAGACCACTCAGTGTGCAGGTGTGGATCCTCAGACTGAATCCGTGTGTCCCAGGCAAGCTCACATCCTTGAAAATAATGGCTTAAAATAGGAATGCTGACACCACCTTAACTCAGACAGCACAAATGCAGGGCTGTAATTTTCTATGCTACTTAATCTCCCGGTACAAAAACCTCTGCTGCTTGGGGGAATTCTTCATCTGGTCCAAAGGGGGAAAATATCCTCTCAAGGATGTAATAAGTTAACAAACCAAATTAGTATGTAGTGGGGTCTGTGGCTCTTACCATCCACATTAACCTCGGGGCTCTCAAGGGCTAATATCTTTAGTTGTGCTGTGTCTTGCTTGCTGTCTCCAGACCACTAACCTTATTTCTCTGTTTCTCTATGGGAGAATTGAAAGCTCTGGTCTTTCCAAATCTCCCTCTGATTTTCATTCTCTTTGGTAGAGCTCAGCCCTCGGTGTCCGAGGTCAAATGAACTAAGCCCTTTCCAAGAGAAGCTTACGACTGACTGACACAAAAAGGGGCCACACTTTTTAGCAGACCCTTGCACCCGCATCATTAAAATACTTCTCCATTAGAAATGCAACTTCTGTATGCACACGGAAGGGCTTCGGAAGTAACGCGTGGAGCAGCAGCGCCACCTACTGGTTTACTCTTAGTAGCAACGTGATTTTTTGCTGCAGCATTGTCTGAGGATTGGCCTAGGTTGTATGTATGAGATTGCTACTCAGTGTCGAATGCTGATGCCTACTGAGGGACAAAATTATGCCTCATTAATATCCAGTGTTTTTATTTTCCTGTTTGATGGTTTAAATTATCCAGGGTTATTAAAATAGAAGGGAAGGGGAAACAGAAAAGACAAAACTGAAAGCACAAAGTGTTTCCTGTAAATCCCTAAATGACATCTTCTCCGGGACGCTGATGTGTGTCCTGTTGGCTTATCGGGGGCCTGTTTGCATAGCCAACCATATGGCTGCTCGGCTTCCGTGTCTGTATCACAGAAGCAAACCATGGTTCACTAAGTGGTTTTCTTTGGCAGAAATAAATATCTGCTTTCCCTTAACTTATAGGAAAGATGCCTAATAAAATACCACGTCGCTGGGCCGCAGTTATGGCTGAGTACACGCTACTCTTTCAGAGGGTCTGAACTCAGTTCCAAGAACTCCCTGTAACTCCATTGGAGGGAATCCTGATGCTCTCTCCTGGGCTCGCTGGTGCCTGTACTCGCATGCACACACACACACACACACACACACACACACACACACACACACACACACAAAATTAAAATTAAAATAAAATGTAAAACTTTTAAAATGACATCGCATCCTACCTCATCGTTGCTCACAAAGCAACAGCGTGGTGGAAATACCTCACAAAGAAGACAGGCATGTGGCACGATGGATGGCTTAATGATTGACTGAACTTGGTTGATGCTGTTGCCAAGGAAACCAAAGTAATAAATTCCTCCCCCCACCCACCCCTGAGAAAGTTTACAGATGCTCTGTCTCCAGGGGAGGGAAAACTAATATTTACATATGCAAAGCACCTTTAGGGATATATGCTATCCTACTGAATTAATAAGCTAGTCAGTGAGAACTGTTGTGATGCTCATTTATAAAGAAACTAAGGCTTCCATGATCAAGCTTTTGCCTAAGGAGACAAGCCAATAAATGATAACCTAGGAATTCAGATCTATATCAGTCAAACGCATGTGATATCCCAGCACTGTCCTGGGTTGACTGTAGGAAGATATGCGAGGAGTATTAAAGCCTGCTCCAAAAGCTTCATCTGCCTCCTCTGAAATAGCTCCATGGGCCTGCTCCGTGGTGATAAATAGCCTCACCTTCATCAGTGACAGGAAAAGAACACACTAGACACCAGCTACAGCAAAGACACTTATAATACACCCTTCCTAGAAGAAAAAAATCGCAGTGCATTTCCAAAGGGTACGGTTAAGTTCACTCAGCCCTGCCTACCTCTCACTCAGCAGGTGTCAGCGTGGACACCATGCTCTCTGTCCTCGAGAGCTTGGAGTTACATATCTTCTTTAAGATTATAAGCCAAGTACTTTCTTCATGTTTTCTTCCCATTCTCTGCCCTCCCACCCACCCACCTCTGGTTTCACCAATTTACCTGTCGGGCGTCAAATTCATGGACTCGAGTGATGTTTGTCCTTCAGCCTCCCATGGAACTATGACTGTGGGCTCACAAACCTGGCCGGATGAAGCTGTTCTTGAAATTAATATAGATAAACAACAAGAATTGCCCCCCACATTGGTATTGACTTTTGGGCTCACCAACAACTTCCGCCTATAAAGATCCAAGGATTAATGCTTTGTCCTCAACATCACAGGGAGAAGAAATGATGTCCTGAGGTCACAAGGCATTAGTGAAAAACGAAGTTGCCCCACAGCCTTCTAGAGAGGACCGCCCTCTTAGACGGTGAGCTTTAGGCTACATCATTGCTTTTCATGTTTGAAGACAAGGCAGGTATAAATGTTAAATTGCAGTAGAAAGTCAGCCGTGGTGGCTCACACCTTCAATTTCTGTACTTGGGAGGCAGAGGCAGGTGGATCTCTAGGTTTGAGGCCAGCCTGGTCTACAGAGAGAGTTCCAGGATAACCAGAAAAACTTGGTCTTGAAACCAAACATTACAGTAGACAACTAAGACAAACTTAGACATGAGCAAAGGGGTATTTCCCACAATTTTGTGTACTTCCTTTGTATATACCTCTGTGAGACAGATAGATGGACATTTCCTTTAGACTAGGTCTCACTCTGTAGCCCAGAACAGTTTCAGACGAATGCTATCTTCCTACCTCAGTTTCCGCCTAGCGCTAGAATTGCAGGTGCCTCCATACCTTGCTTGGTATACAATTTTTATTAACCATTTGGAGTACTCCTAACATATATAGTGATATGTACTCTGGGCATATTTGTTTTTAATGTGCATTCTTTTGTATTCTATGCATATATGTGAATATGACATTTGCATAGAGCCAGTTAAGAAAAATATGCTAATTTTAACAGTAAACGCTACAGTTCACATCAAAGAAAGGACAGAGCTTAGAAAGAGCACTTTGTTAAGTTTAACATAGGACGTAAGCCCTCCCTACTTCTACCCTCCCTTCCCGCCCTACTCAATCTGACACTAGAGCTTATGGGAGGATGGAAAATTACAAAATGGGGGATGTGGGGGGCTCATGAAGGCAGCAAAAAAGACACAAGCAGACAAAAGGGAGCCAAGGAACAAAGACAGGGACTTGGTGTGAGGGCAGAAAGCTACTCGGGGTATCAAGAGCATGAAATCCAATCACATCACCCACACAAGTACTCTTAAGGACTGAATGGAAGAAGAAACATTACCCTTCAACAAAGAAGAAACCAGATCCAAACCAGTGGAAAGCCACTGTGTTTCCTGTTTCCACAGTCTGGAGACTGGGAGACTTGGGTGATTTATTCAGGCAGGGAGCTAAATTAGTGCCTGAGTTCTGGCTTTTGAGATTCCGTGCATGCAGGCTTGGTGCTTGCCCCACAGTGTTCAGTGCTGACTTCTTTACGAGTCCTCCCAGGAGATTGCACAGACAGTCCCATCTTCTTGTGAAGGCATCTGATGGAAGTCTGAAGACTCTAGTCTAGGATCGCTGGAGTTGGAAGAAATGGTTTGACTTGCACAGAGCAGCAAGCTGTGAATCAGAAGGCCACTGTTGAATGAGGCCCTATAGGAGCTGAATTCTCTCAGCCAGGGTTGCTGGTAATGAAAGTTGTCCAGTGTGGAAATATTTTTCTGTGGTGTGAACACAAATTCACTGGTCCTAATTAAAGAATCCAACATCCGGGATGACTTTTAATCTATCAAAATCTCACAGAAATTATTTTACCAAAGTAAGATGGTATCCGGGCCTTTTGCTCTATCTTGTCACTTGAATGTCCCTGTCAGACAAGCCTTTGGTTAGCAGAATAGCTAAGGGCCTCATGCAATATGTTATATGTGAGAGACTCGGGACTTGAATTTGGATGGTGCAGATGGAGGAACAAGAAAGAGGCTTAGGCCAGAGATGTCATGTCAGGAGAGACAACTGGGTGCTGTGCACTGTCTTCTACAATAATAGAGAAAGGATGAAGATCTGAACTTGTGTTGTCCAGCCTTGGAACTGAAAACAACTAATGGAAATTGAGGCAGAAGGCCAGTGTCGGGGAGACACAGAGAGTTTTCTGTTTACTGTTTTTGTTGTAGATGTTTCCAGCTAAGGGGCAGGGAGCTAATGGAATTAGCCAGGGGTCAGATGAAATTGACAAGTCCGAGTCAGCGCAAGGGCTGCACGGCCTCCACGTGGGTCAACTGACGTCCGAGTGACCGAAGCCTTGGAAGGAGGCTCTGTCACTCACACAGAACACAGAGAAGTTGCTTTCCGGGAAATGAGTTCTCTTTTTCCTAAGGGGTACTTAACGGAAGGCACAGGGAATATAGTTGGCTTTCCTTTACCTTGCCTTAGGGAAAAGAGTTTTAGCTTTCTGAAGTACTTGACTGGGGGTACACACAGATGATTAGAGCCACAAAAGGACAAAGGGGAATTTGTCCATTAATTTTAATTTGTTTTAGTTTTTATTACATTAAATTACTTCCCTAGACATACTTTGAATCTTCAACCAAAATGGTGAAAAGAAAAAAATTTAAATTGGACGGCTAGCAAAAGCTAAAACTTCACAGCTTTGCTTCTGACCCTAATGTAAAGAAAGAAAATGTATAGAATGCTAGGAAGAAGTCTATGGTTCTTCAAGTACCTGGACTGTTCCAGAAACCCTAGAATCAGTTCAGTGAACAAAACATGAGGGTAAGAAACAGGCACAAAGGTGCAAAGGAAGACCACACAGTGCCGGAGCCTCCTTCCACTTGCGCGTGTCACGAAGCCCTGTCAACCCTCAAGAACAACCTCGGCGTTTGTGTCTGGCGTTTCTCTGTGAAATGAACACACATCTGAAGACAACAGCCTAGCAACTGCATCTGATCTCACCACTGATCCGGTAATTACGTGTAACACTGCTCCCAGTGAACAGATTGCATTAAAAGAAAGGTCTAGAATATCACATTATACTCTAATATGGTCTCAAGAATAAGAGAAAATATTTAGAAGAAAGAAGGAAAGAAAAAGAGGTTTACAAGGGTGTAAACCCTTCCTGGACATTTTTCCTATTTAAAAAAAAAGGATTATTCCTATCTATGCTATCTATTTTATCTAATCTAATCTGTCTAATTTAGTCTATGGTCAGTGCTCCATGTGTGCGCTAAGGTGAGATCACGGGAAGGCTTATATTAAATGTGAATTCCTATGCACCAGATATGTCACTTCCTTCTACACTCTCTGTTCATTCCTCTTTCCTCTATTTTTCTTTCTTGTCTCCTCTGTGAGTCAGTGTTTTTGAGATACTCCCTCATGTATCTCAAAGGGTGGTCTCAGACTTCCTAAATATCAAGGATAATCCCGAACTCCTGACCTCTGACCCCTTTACCTCATCTCTTTGTCTGTTCAAGTTTCAGAATCATCAAGTGGAGAAATCTTGGTTTTCCAAGGATTCGGAGCCAGATAATTCAGGGGAAATGCAGTTTCCGCTGGGTCTTTAGCTTGGACATTAGCTACCCTGCAAAGTTTGTGGAAGCGAAGGACGGCGTTAGATCGTTTTCTATGTATGGACCTAGGAATGGATGCTGTCTTTGGTCTAAAAAAGGGATGTAGTTGTTAAACGTCTCAGAATGATTTTTACTGTGGGGTGGATTCTAACAATTAAGTTGTAGCAAATAACCGATATGTCTATGAGAGAGAGAGAGAGAGAGAGAGAGAGAGAGAGAGAGAGAGAGAGATCAATTAAATTTGAGAGTTTGCTAAACAATGGCATTTGTTGTCTATATTCATTCATTTTCACTGCTGTTTTTGATAGGGTGAAAAAAATCTCTATCATTCTATTTTTGGACCGGTTCCTAGAACAGAGGAAAGAGGAAGGTAGAATGAGCAAAGCGGGAGAAAATAAAAGAACCTGTACCAGAGCTCTTCAGATCTGTGTGGGTAACGTGTGTGCTGCAGTCCAACTGCCCTGGCCCACTGGATCACTGCCTGGCCCTTCTGAGGAAGATCTGCCTCTATTTCTTTCCCAATTTACAAAGATCAGTTTTGGGGACTTTTTTTTAAACTTAAATCAAGGGGTTTTTTTTCCCAAATAAGGTAGCATTTTACAAAATTGTTTCCCCTCCTACGAGTATGTTCCCATGTCAGAAAGCCACAAAGGCTGCTATTTCGCAAGCTGTCACTGTATTCCCTCACAGAGATCCCTTCTCTTTAACAGAGCTGGAGGTTGATCGTGCTTTCCCATTACCCCTTTCAAAGAATACAGGCATTTTCTACTTTTACCTGTGGGGTCTCTAACTTCAGCTCCTAGCGTTCCTCTTCTTGAATGAAGGTCATGTTAGGCTCAAAGAACAGTAGCTATGGCCTAGTTTCCACCAAGAATTCTAGAGCTAATAAAAACAGTATAACTAGGTCCCTTGGATGTTACCACAGCAAGTCTCAGGCATCACTGGAGACAGTGGTACCTGCGAACCAAGACAAGCCAGTGGCCATGTGGCTGTCAGTTAAGTCTGAATTAGAATTGTGGCCACTTCTCCCGAAGTAATATAGGAAAATCAGATCACGCATGCAATACTGAGAGTGAGGAGCAGGAGAAACCAGTTAGGAAATCAGTCTCTTAACTCACTGGCAAATGTATGGACCAAATGCTATAGAGGTTTCATGATACCCCCTTGTTTTCTCTCAGCCATGACTAAGGGGCAGATTCTCCCTGTTGGCTAGAAAGAAGTCATCTACCATTCTGAGAAGGTCAAATTGCAGAGATACATGAGTGGCCTTTGTGTATAGTTAGATGCTCCCAGATGACAACCATTGGTATAACAGACCACAGACCTACAAATGCAAACAACTAAACTGTGCTGATAAGCTCATGACCTTGAAATGAGACCCTGAGGGCTACTAACTTATTGAAGATTACACACACCTTGAGTAAGAATTCTACCCAAGGTCCATGCCAGAATAGCATGTGATGTTTTCTCTCTGTGTGAGACACTTAACACTTGTGCTTTGGCACTCCTGGACGTGCCCTTAAATACACAACAAACATTTCACAACCAATCAATCAGAGACCATTCAGAGAGGTAGAGAGTTTTCCAGTCTGAGATGTTCCTCCAGGATGCTGGCTGATCATTCATAAAATCAGAAAACACATGTAGGAGAGGAGAACAGTAAGCAATGCGTATTCAAGGCTGGGGACACAGAACTGGAGTGTAGGAAGCATGCAGAGATATAAGGTAAAATCCTAAATGCAGAGTTTTGCCTGAGAGCCATACTCTATTTCACGTCTTGGGTACGCTCCCATGTATCCTACCTGAAATATGCTCGATCCTAATTTGGATCTATCCATGCCAGCCCTTAGAAAAGTCACACCTGAGACCCACCTGTCTGCTGAACAGTCTTCTGCAGACTTGAGTCAATGGCTCCAATACCCAGACTACAGGCTGCAGGGTTGGAAGCTTTTGTTCTTTCCAGGTAGCCATCAATGCTCTTTGATCCATCTAATACCAAAATCCCCTAAGAATAACGTAAACATCACAGAGATGTCGACGCTCTGTGGCTAGCCTCTCATTCTGACCCAGTAAGTCTTTTATCCGCTTGCTAGAAGTGTCTCAGCAATAATACACAGACAGCTCTTGGAATAAATCTATATGCCAAAGATAATAGTAGTAAGAAAGGTTGCAGCCTAAGGGAATATCTAATCTGAAGTTTATATTGTTAATTATGAAAAATATATCCTTGTCTCCTTCCTATTCAGAGTTAGCCACAGGGTTCAGATGAACTATACTGTGCATCTTCAGCCAGTGAACCTCAAGGTCAGCATCTCCTACTGGTCCAGACCTGTGCTGAGAGGATCCAGGAGTAGCCTTGTCAAGCAGATTAACCTGTCTTTTTTTTTCCCAGAGGAAAGAGCTAAATGTTGACAGTGCTAAAATCATGACATTTCTTTTGGCCCAGATCTCTGGATGGCCACATGAATGATGACCAGAAATTTTGTCTCTACCAGATGGCCACATGTGGGAATTATGAGTCCACTTTATAGTGGTCTTTCCTGATATTTAATCATTCTAAAATAATATTAGCTCCCACAGCCAGAAAGGGGGTTTCCAGGCATAGCAGGTGATAGCTGTCTCCTGTGGTAACTCTCCTGTGCCCAAGCCATCACTTCTAGGTTCTAGCATCACCAACAAATATCCCTTTCCTCGTGTGAATACTGGAAAGCCAAAGGAGTAGCAGACTAAAGTCCAAAATACCACTGTTACTGTCCTTAAAGGCGGAACCAGAAGGTAGAGCTTAGTAAGGGGCCCACAAATGACTGAAAATGAGGGGCTGACTTGAGCAGATTTCACACTCCTCCTGAGAGAACGAGGGATAATGTCACCCTGAAGAAGGCTAGGGAATTACTATTCTCTGCATACAGTTCTCCAGAGTTAGGAGGAAAAACAGAACAAACTTATTCCTCACCTGTTTACTCCTCTCCACATTACTAGTTAGGCCTCCCCAGGTGGGAGGAATTAGAGTACTTGATGTCCCTCTGCTTAAGAAAACATCACATATAGATAATCACAGATAACAACTCCATGTAAGGTATGAGCATTAATCAGGATTTTCAAAATGCAATAAGAAAACTGAAAGTCAGGCTAACTCAGGTCTGTGGGACTGTACGAGCCAAAGGGAAAGGAAGTCAAGAAGTCAGCTTGGAAGATGGATGGGCACCTCAGGCAAACTGAGAGGGGTGGCAATGATTTCTGGAGAAGTGCAGACTATGGGAGAGTGGGGGGTGAGCATTTGGATAAGCAGAAGGGCCTATGTGGCCTCTACCAGAGAAGCTGGGGACTTTACTAATTGGACCACCTAGGGCTCCTGTTTGCCACTACAGCTAAGGCTTAAACCTGGAAGAAACAGAAAGCCTTAGAGGCTCTGAGGAAACAGTACTATGAAGTGTTGTAAATGCATCAGAAACCAAAATACAACTGCTTAGAACATGTGCTTAAATACACAATCATAATTTTAAATTATGAATATAGTTTTCATATCTATATAATGTGTGTGTGTGTGTGTGTGTGTGTGTGTGTGTGTGTGTGTGTGTGTGTTCTGGTTTCAAAAACTCACTTGTCATTCTGTCTGTCTTAATTCCAGGGAAATTTAAATTTCTGCCAGGGCAAAGCTTTCAGACTTGCTTTGGTCATGGTTCCAAGCCGTGATTGACACTTAGTTGGTGCAGTGCTGCAGAGGGATGCCCAGGATGAGCTTTCAGGCCCAGCATTCAGAGAGGGAGGGGCAGGGAGGACCATGGCAGAGACAATGGAAGGTGTTGGCCAGGTGTCAGCCTCTCAGGAACCCCTGAGGAAATACCTGAGCTTAGCCAAAATCTCCAAGTCTTCTAAACCAAAAATTCAGAGAAATTCAGTGAGATTTCTGACACAGGAAACATTCCTTAAATGCTGCCTTCTGTATCAGGGAAAGGGCGCATTTTCAGCTTAAAGTGTTATCATCACAGCTCATAGATGAGAAAAACTGAGAAAGAAAACTTAGTCCCCAGAGATCTGGACAGCGTCCATCCTCCAGCAGCTCTTGCCATGCCTCTCCAGCCTCGTTCAGAGTCTTCCTTTACCGCATTTCTCCTTATAACCACCTCAGAACTCAGCTTCTCGAGCATAGAGGAAGGTCAAGAGATAACGGTCTTTGACACTCTCAGCTCCCGGGAGCTGGTGCAAGGTTTTGGGCTCCCTGGGAAGCTAGAAAGGGGAATATTTTTGTAGTGGGCTTTCCAAACTTACACACATTAGGACAATACACGCACGCACGCACGCACGCACGCACGCACGCACGCGCCTCTAGAATTCCTTCCCCATCATGTCCCTGGCTTTATCTACACCTGTTCTTCCTGGTCCTTAATCTGGCTGTGTCACCCAAGGCTGTGCTCTTTTCTTCTGCCCCGGGAAAAAAAAAAAAAACCTGCCTCCTACGTGGAAACTACATCCAACCTGAGCTGCTGCAGGATTTCCCTGGCCCTTCCATCAGTCTTCTTCCATGGGAATGCCGGCAGCTGCCTCTGTCCTGAAGACCAGAGTGCCTGTGCAGAGCAGTAACATCTCAGCCCCGCCTGTTAGAAGTCATAGCACCAAGCATGAGATGAGGGAAAAGGAAGAGAACACGGTCTGAACCCACATACCTGGTCACTGCAGAAAACTCCAGAGGGAGTTCATTGATTCAATCAACAAATCTAGCAAAGTACTTAACTAGATAAAGCATAAAATATAAATCCACCATTAAAAGCTTTAGATACTGAAATTTTAATATTAGAAGGGACTTTAATGACCATCTGCATTAATTCTTACAACAGGAGATGTTTGCTACATGCTAGGCAGGCACTGGGACAGAGGTGGGAATTTCCTCTTTGGACAATCAGTTCTTAGAAATCATTTTGCAATAGTGTACTGATCTGCCCGTATCTATGTATTGTCTGCAAATGAATTTCTGTTCTCCACAAAATTTTATTCCTTAAATATATGCTTGGCTTCCTCATACCTCTTCTCACAGGTAGCATCAGTGTCTCACGAATAAACATCCACTCATTCCTTACAAAGAACTGGGCTCTTCGCCATTCCAGTTGTAATGCTGGGGACATGGGCTACCTAGGAATCCTAAAGGAAGCAGGGCAACTGGGTCTGTAGACAATGCCTTAGAAGTGGCACGTGAGAATGCCCCAGTGCATAAAGAGGTTTTGGATGTCTCTAAGCTGCTTTTATATTTTGTTAGGTCATCAAGATTTCCAAGAGAAGATCAGGGCTGGGTCAGATGAATACTGTGGACTCAGACCCACTAGGGACATTGATAACAGCTTTGGCAGGTATGACCTCTGTGACTTTGAACAGCCTACTAATCTTCTCTAGCTAGTCATGCTTTCAATGTGAATGGCCATAATTTCATTATCAGATTTTCATGACAAGTACTTGATCTACCACATGTAGAAAGTACTAGTACTACACAAGTGATCAAAGACCAGATTGGGCTGGGGAAACACCGTTTGTTTTGCTCTTAGCAGCTGGCTATCCACTCATCCTGGCCCAAAAGCTGTTCTCTCAGCTGCTCTGTGGGTAAGGAGAAAAAAATACCCATTGTTCCCTTGGAGTGTTACATTTCTATCTTTGAGGGAGTCCAGCCTCTGCTAGGACTAGTTCTGCTTCTCTGAAAGTGAGAGGTCTCCTGTCTATGGTGGGGGCCCAGCTCTGCTCAGAAAAGATCAGGATCAAGACATGACTCAGAGTGACAGGACCAATCCTGAATGTTTCATGTTCAACAGCACTGCTGCTCCTCCCCTTAGTGCCCATGTCCTTGTCATAGATGAGGTCATAACACACCTTACTTACTGAAACAATGAAGTCCCCCCTGTTCCCCGGAAGCTGCTTATGTCTAGTCCACAGCCTCTGTTAAACACAAAAACATCACATTCTTCCCTGAGATTGGTACCAGCCACTAAGACACTGAACACATCACATGCAAGTGTCATGTATCTACTGAAATGAACTATTAAATTGTAGGGCTCCCTGGAAATTCGAGTGACTCTGAAAGGTCCTTTTCATCAATCTACTTGCATGCCTAGACACAGATTGATAGTCCACATCAATCACTGGGGAACATATGAGCTCCAGAGTAGAAGTAGCCTTCAGAAGCATTTTTTCTCTCAAATCAAGACATTAGGGAGTCCAGCTGGTCCAAGCTATGTCCTTGCTCAAACCTTCCTGACCGTGTTTCTTTTCCTTTTTGTCCTCCAAGATTTCATTAAAATTTAGCTCTGTGCTCCAGTCTTGGACCTTACCTGGTATGATAAGAAAAAGCATCCATGACTCACCACTGGGCTGCTGCCCTCCTGGAAGTGGGTTTTGTAATCACAGATCTGGATTTTGTCTAAAACCGATACCCTCCACCTTCTGCTCTCCATCCTCGTTGACTCTCTAATCTGTATAGAACTTCAGTTTCAGCAAAGAGATCACACATCCATTGGCTTTCTTACTATAAGTGGTTTCCTAAAAGGCATGTGATCGCCAAGGTTGCCGTCCTTCATGTTGGACCAACAGTTCTCAACCTATGGGTCTTGACCTCCAGAGACGTCACATATCAGATATCCTTTATATCAGATATTTACATTAAGACTCACAACAGCAGTAAAATTACAGTTATGAAGTAGCAACAAAATAATTTTATGGATGAGGGGGGTCACCACAACATGAGAAACTACATTAAATATGTAGTTACATATTAAAACTACATTAAAGGGTCACAGTGTTAGAATGGTTGAAAACCACTGCTTTGGACAAACCCTGAGCCTCCCTTCCCCTTCCCCTTCATGTCCATCCCCTCTGCCTCTGCCTTGAGTTATGGTCTTCACACCTCCTTCTCTGTTAATCTGAACATCGTTTTCTGCCTTTAGTCTCCCTACACTTCTATTATAGACGTTCCAAACCATTATCCACCCTACTTAGCAGGATTATACCAGGGTTGTCCATACGAACTGCTAAACCCAGTCTAAGTGTTTGCCGAAGACACACGAAGCCCCCCACCCCGTGTAAAGCACCATGTGCTTCTCATTATCTGAAAGTGTGTTGCTTTCTCTCTCAGATTACCAGAATTGGTTTCCCACAGCCTTCCATACCATGCCAAGAACCAACTCAGTCCTGTCCTGACTGAAAAATAAAAATCTTGTTTTGGCTTCCTTTCATTCCCTCAGATTTCCAAGACCCCCACCAAATCACGAAGAGATTCGGGAGCGTTACTCAGAATCTGGAAATGCAACCACACATGGCCCTGTTTCATGGCTCTACCATTCCAATAGGAAGTCCCTTCCTCACCCCTGGATGCACTCTGACCTCCCTCCTATAGCTGACCTTACTACCATTTATGGTTGTCTATATGAGTGAAGGTAAAAATAAAAACTAAGAAAGAGAGGATAGAGGATAAAGAAAAGAGGAAGCAACAGAAGTGGGGACATAGGGAGGGAGGAAGGAGGAGAGAAGAAGAGAAGGAACAGAGGGGGAAGGTATAGAGAGAGACTGATTTTCTTTAAAAGAGATGTTTCCATTTCTCAAATGTTTTCTGCATTCAAAGCCACTAAAGATCACCCATGATCCTAAAGAGGTTCCAGATCACACGGCCTTAGATAAGGAGAGAAAACCCATAGGTTCTTTCCCAGATTGTTTGGACCGCTGTGTTGCTGCACCACATTTCCAATCTCATGCTCCCCTCAATTCACAGCACCAGCATCTCTGACGCTCACAGCTGTGGCCTTCATTCTTCAGCCTCTCGCCTCCCTGCCTGCCTCCTGACTCCTCTTCTATCCCTTCTCCTTCTAGGTCATTCACCTGCTACTGGAGCCCCTATTTTCCTTTATTTATAATAATACAAATCTCTGCCATCTATCCAAAACCCTGGCCAGATTCTATCTCGTGGCATCAAACCTCTGCTGTCATATTCCTAAGTCATATTTTTAATCAAGAGACCCATGGAGGGATGCCAGTCCCTGCCGGCGACTGTCAGGTTGGCATCAAAACCTGGCCCGAGATGGGCAGACCTAAGCCAGGAAGTAGAATTGGCTCATCTGAGACCTCTCCTGTGTCCACAAAACAAGGGAGAAAAACTCCTGATTGTGTTTCAGTATGGGTTTTTGTCTCCTCTGTCCCCACCAGAGAGGCCTTGTTGTCTGATGCATGGAAGAAGGAAGAAGGAAGGAGACGAGAACAGGCATGGGGAGGAGAGAGGAGGAGTTCTTTTCAAAAGTGAAGCTGTTACACTAAAGGCTCTGTGATTTCTACTCTTAGCTGTTCTCCTGATGGGCACCAAGAGACCTGTGAAAGCCAGGAACCCACCTAGCTAAAAGATTCCCCATCTGTATTACACACAGTGTGGAGGTGGACACCTCCAACACAAGGGGCCCTAGGGAATCCTGGGGACCCTGGAGATTCATGGCCAAGAAATGAGAACCAGGGCTCCCTGTGGGCCCAATGTCTTCTTCAAGTATATTTTGTGCCCTAGGGAAATGCAAGGGAGCCAAGCTTTTGACTTTGTAATAATGAGATAGCCAGTCTGTCCCTGCTTGCCTGGAGGTCACCAGGGCTAATTTCTCCCATGAGACAGTTTCTTTCACCTCCTCTCCTGTGTCTATCTGCTTCTGGTAGCACTTCCTGCCTTGTCCCTCCTCAATAGATTCCTTAGGCCTTGTGCTCTGGGACCTGAGCTGGCACATTCTGTTAGCGCCGAGAAATATTATCTGGTCACAGTCCTCTACCTGCAGTGAAAACTAGAACTGGAAAAATTACTAGAAGAATTTCTGCATATATCAAACCAGTGACATTTCCAGACTCAGTGCATTTTGAGGCCATTCAAGGACAAACATTCCAATTCAATCCATGACACTATTCTGAGATAAAACTGACACCCAGAAGACCTGTTAAGCACACTTGGCATCTCGAAGGACAACAATAGCTGCTGGGAAATCGTTCGTTGACCTAGATAGATTTACTGTTGTTTTGATGAAAATACCTAAATGCAGATATCTCCTTGAGTTCCTTAAAAGATTTTTTTAAAAATCCAGTAACTCAGCCTTTCTCAAAAGAGCAAAGAGCTACTGAACTCAGTAAACAAAACCTCATTCATGTGGGCTTGATTGGGGAATAAAAACCACTAAAAGCTTTTATTCACATCTCCAATCACCACAGCCTCTTCAGAATTACCCCTAAATTCCTCTGCTTGCACGGGTATTATATCAGAGAACACTACAAAAGTAGAAGAGACAGGTTGGGTGCACACCTTTACTCCCAGCACTTGAGAGGCAGAGGCAGGCAGATCTCTGAGTTCGAGGCCAGCCTGATCTACAGAGTGAGTTCCTATACAGCCCACAGAGAAACCCTGTCTCAAGAAACCAAAAGAAAAGAGAAAACTGCCTACATTTCCCCGCTGCAAAGCTTCTTAATTCACTTTTTAAATCTTGCATGTGAGGGCAGCTTTAATTCCTTATTTGTAAATTTTCTTTCATTTTAATGTTGCCAATACTTTATTACATAATATATACTACTTTGCAAATGTTTGATTTACCACTATTAGTATAGCATTTCCAGTTATGACTCAGGATGGTTAATGAGCAATCCGTTGATTTGCTGAACTTAGTTGGTGCTTTCGGGATATCAGGCTTCCAGGCACTTTTCAGGTCAGCTCTACAAGCAATGTTGCAACAAACACCACGGCACATAAAGCTTCGTCACTGTGCCCCATCATCCCCTTAAGAACTGTTCGCAGGAGAGAAATCTTTCCATCACAATGAGAACCTCCCATCGTTCTTAAAATGCTCTATACCATCTCTTTTCAAACACAATTTCCTAGCCCCTGGCCACTGTGACATATTAAGCACAGGGGACAGTGCACATCTCTGTGTAACCTGTGTGAGAAACAACTTGTTAGAAGTGTGATCAAACATTCAAATCAAGGCTTGTACTCACTGCAGGGAGATTCAAGAGTCTCTCTGCTTCCTTCCTCCCCTCATTGATGTGTGCTCACACGGCTTAAGTGCTGTGCTCCATGGACCCTTTCCTCCCAGACTCTACCAATCATCGCCATTACCAACACCAGGAAGGGAGCAGCCAGCCATTTCTCACAGGCCAGACAGCTCTGACACTACCGGCAGTCTCTTCTGAGTCTTGTCTTTCTACCCTGGCTTTGAATTCAGCCTGTTTCCGTGGCACTTGGCATGAGTATATCCCTCTCCTTGGTCTAGAAAAAGCTTTCCAACTGCCCTGAGGACTTCATGCCAACATCTTCATGTGGAAGCACTTTTTTCTGGCTTCTCTAGTCTCTTCATGACCCAGTGTACCTCTCTGTATGGCTACTACTCCATCGTCTTCCTACCTAGAAAAAGCTGAAACTTTCACAAAGAAAATAGAGGACACTAGAAATCCTCTAAACCTGGAAGCAAGAAAAGTTTAAGGAAGTATTATTAGCCAGGTTAGTATACCCCCAACCCCCAAGCTTCAGCCAAGAAAAATATGTTGTCTTTCTTTAGAAGTTTAGAAACTTTTTTTAAAGGTTAGGCTTCTGTTTAATTAATGTACGTTCACACTGAGCCAAGACAACCATCGGCCTCCTACAAAGATAATTCCTACTGACAGCTCTAAGGATGATAAGAAGTCCTTGAAACTCGGCAACCTTCAAGAGCTGGCTAAGAAAATCATGGACACCTTGACTGAGATTCTCCACAACATTCCACCATCATAGCCTGGCCGATAGACACTGTCAATGGAGAACTTTTGCTGATGTAGGTAAATCTCATTGTCTCAGGACGACCAGGCAGACAGGCAATGGTCAAGATAATTCTCCTTGGAGACAATTCCTTATGATGAACAGCAGTAGTGAACTTCAAACTTCCAGAGTGCTGCTACCAAAGGGTAAGAGACTAGACTGATAGGAAGGAACATGCATTGTACTGGGCCATTTACCCTTTATCGTACCATTAGATACAGTGTGTTATTTTTCTCCACCAGCAGAAAAGGAAACTCAGGGACATAAAAGATAAACACCTTAATCCGGAGTCACTCAGGAGGAAGGGCAGAGCCACATTGATTTCATGCCAAATGTCCCTCTCCTTCCACTTAACCAAGGCCTGGTTTCACATTGCAATGTGTGTGTGTGGACTCTGAGATAATTACAGAAATTTTAGGAAGTAAATCCTACAGAGCATAAGCATGACGAGCAGGGGTCAGGGTCTTGCTCAGTAAAGGCTAACGATCGTTGTTAGCATAATATATTCTTTAATGTATGAAATCTTACTACTAATTAACTTCATTTTTATCATAATATTAGCTACCATTGCCTATGTTCTTTCGACTATCTGTCTCATTCAATTTCCACATTTTTCTGGATAAAATTGGACATTGGTTTTACAAATGAAAAAACTGAGGTTCAAAAAGGGAAAAAAAAACTTGTGGAAGATTCTCAAAGAGTTACTATTACATATTCTTTGAGAATTACATACGACATACTGTATACCATATACAGTATATAACATATCACACATCACATATAGTATACAGTATATACTATATAATGTAAATATAGTTAATATCGTATATTAATTTTTTGAGAAAACATATTTATATGTATTTTTTTAACTTTAGGAAGCAAGAGGGGAAACTTGGAAAAAAGCAGATGGTTAGCATGAAAGAATAATTCAAATTTTTTGCTCCCAATGCTCAAGCTCTCCACTCTTCCTTTGTCCTGACCCCACCAGTAGAACTTTCTTATACAGTATTGAAGAATGTGATATATTTTAAAAGAGGGAAAGTTACGATAGAATTAACTCTGGCTAACGTGGTTCCATGGCTGAAGCTGCAGCATGAAAGACCTTAGAGACGGGGAGGGACTAAAGACAGACCTTCAAGGGAAGCAGACTTATTGTTAGAGCTGAGTGCCCGGGTGTCTTCTGTCAAGTCAGAGCGTTTCTAGGCTGCTCTGCCACACTTCAATGACAACACGGGCTTGAAAAGTTCTCTGTTGAGAGATGGACGCACTTACAAATCCGAAGGCAAAAGGAAAGATGATTCAAAGTGATGCTCCCACGAGAGCCTTCAGATGCCTGTAAAAAAGAGAGCGCTTACTTTCAGTGACACGCAAGTCTCATAGATAAGACTGTTTTAGAAGAGATGACATTAAAGGCAAAGAAGATCAAGTTCCCTGCAAGGAAGAAATCAAGACAGGAGGAGGAAAAGGCTGAAGGCAAGGGTTACACTTCTGCCCCACTGTGTGCATTTTGAATGTAAATATCTGTATCCCCCAGTGAAAGCCTGAACCAAGAGTATTCTACAAAGGACAGGATATAAACAGCCTGCTATGATGTATACTACGAGGCCTTCTCTGAGATACAGAGTAGCGGTCAGTCCTCAGACAGGCCCTCTGAGCCAGGGAAACTGGGTGGAAAATGTAACAGTAAAGTGGCAAGGACATGGTGTAGGGAAAGCTGTGTCCTTGGGGGAAAAAACAACAGACCAGAGCCCAAAGGAGAACATGGTAAGGCTTTATGCTGCTGGCTCCATAGGCCCAAAGCCATGATATCACAACAAAGAAGGAACGAAGCCCATGGAATTTGATAATAGTTCTTCAACTTCAAAAGTGAGCTCAGGCAGTTGACTAAAATATATAGAGATAGATTCTAAAAGACGTAGCATGTCGTGACATTTAAATGTATTAGCTGACAAACATTGTGTTGGACCATCTGCCACCCTGTCCTAAACTTCCTGTAACTGAAGATGCGTGGGCCCTAGAGAATAAGCATTAGGTAAAATAGATTCGTTTTATATAATTGAACATAATCGTGCATGTAATGTTTTAACGCAATATTACCCGACAGCTGTGCGAATAATAGAAGGGTTACTCAGACAGACCATATGCTGGCAATGAGAGAGAGAGGCGCTAACCAACCAGCGAACTCATGGCTTCACTCATGACGGGTGGCTGGCTTTCTCAAAAGAAGTTCAAGTGGAAAACAGATGCTGGAGCAGAGCTGCACAGAACTCAAAAGCAAAGGGCAATAGCGTCCAACTCCTGCAGCAGGCGATGGCCATGTGCCTGACTGCACACGTCTGCCCATTCCATGACACCTCCTAGAGTCAGCTCAGCTGCACCAACTTTGTCCTTCTCCACAGCTTCCAAGACACACTTGCCTTGGGGTGTCGCACACTGAGTAACACATGTAGACATACTTTCTACATGTGTCTTAAGCCTGTTTGAAACAGTAAACAAGTGAACTCTAGTCTGGAACCAGAATTCTAAATCCATACCCACTTTTATTTGCCTTTGCCTTAAACTGTTTCGAATACCTTCAAGTCAGTCACGTGTCCACCCCATGCCATGGGTAGGTTTTTTTTCATCCCAACACTGGGGCTGCGAAAACTGAAGCTCCGTATTTCAGCCTGTGAGAGGTTTATTGAGTTTCTGTGTGGAACAGGTTCAGACAAGCATCTGTCCACACGGCTGCGACATTAGACGCAACACCTAACTCATTTCCTTCTCTTAGTTCCTTTAGTGGCTCACAGCTAAACAGCCTTGGACGCGCTGCTTAATACTTATTATCAGTCCTGTTGAACAAGGATGAAAAGGGAACAAAAAAAAAACAATCAGAATATGTCTATACATGCTCCTTTGGTCCTATGTCTATATTCCTTTTTTTACATCAGACAAAAGTAGGTCCGTAAGTGTGCAACCAATGCATTCTGTTTCAGTCCTCGATGCTGTTAATTCTGCTCCACATCTCTTTACCACCTGAAATCATTACTTTCAAGCCTGCTTATAGTAGCAATTTTAAGTCTATGGAATAAGATATGATACATACTTCTTCAATGTATTATGTGCTAAGAAGTGTCTTGCCTTGGGCAACCCATGTAAAATCCTTCAACACCCGCCTTATTATTTGCTTCACATTGTTCTGTTCACCGTGGTCTTTGGGGAAATATTAAAAAGAGAATTTAACTATATGTAAATACTAATATATGCAATAAAATAAAAACAGCACAAAAGTATTGCCATACTAAAAATTAAATGTGCTGTCAGCTAAGAAAACTTCTATTCTTTCTGTAAATGACTTTAAAACCACACAAGACAATGAAAGGATAAAGATCAAAACAACAAAAATGAATGCTATAATATTTTAAAGAGGAGAATCAATGGTCCAGAAAGCCCCAACACGACGAAGAAACGTGGACTATCCCAGACCAGGGCAAGCCACAACAATTGCTCAAATCCTGCTCTCTGTCACAATATAATGACATTTTTAGTGACACTCAGACAAACATAATAATATCAGAGTATTTTTTTTAAGGTTGAGAGAAGGTTAGGAGAAAGAGTAACCTAGGCCAATGAATATCAAACTTGGGGCTGACATTTGGTCTCAAATCCCCGGTGTTTGCAAGAATTTCAGCACAGGTGTTAAGTACAGGCTCCTTATGTTCAAATCAGAGGCATCCACAGAGTCAGATCCAAGAGACTGTCAGCTTAAATGCATTTTTGAAATGCATGTTCTTTTGGGTGAGGGAGTTTGTCATTTTAAGATATGGTGAAAATAATTTAGCTTAATCTTAATTCACCTAAAAACATGGAGATTAACTCAATCTGTAAAATAGAGTCCTGATCTCTCCTTTTCATTTTCTAAACCCATCCCAAATGGATCTATACATTTTTTATGAGGGATTATAGTTTTAAAATGTGATCAAATTAAAAAGGAGAGGTTTAGTAATCCCTCAATCTCTCTGATCTTGTGTTCTCTTACTAATAAACTGAGCCCATGGAAACTGGGTTGTGTTTCTCTAACAATTCTACAACTACCTGAAAACCAGGAAAAGCCTGAGACAATATAATCCTTCTGTGGTTGTTTCACATCCAGCAAGAAATGAATCCATTGCTTTAGAAAGCAAAGCCTTGCCACACCCTTTGCCCAGTTATCTTCTGAAAGACCCAATACAAAAAAGCGGGAGGGGAGCAAAGCTTTAGAATGACCTTCAGAAATATCTTAACATCTAACCACTCCTCCCCGTGTCTCTGCAAGAGCAGACCCAAAGATGTGACAATGTCCACCAGTTCTCCCTCTTCCTGGCGTCACTCTCTGGTATCACAATTGTGGTTACATAAGCTCTTAGAGGTGTCTGCTGAGCCATGACCCTCTGTCTTCCTGCTCCTCCTCTCCTCCTCCTCTCCAGTTACAATTTACTGGACACTAAATCCAAGCTAGGTCAATGAGCTCCTGTCTTCCTATAATCTGAAACTCTAATCCAGTCACTCACTAGTAAGAACCATACATTTGGTAACTACCTAAGTATCCATCCTCTACCATGTAAACAAAACAATTAAAAAATTTAAAAAAAAAATCAACCCCCAGAAAGAGAAGATCCAGTCCATGCAGACAGGGAGAAAGAAGAGACGAGACAGAGAAGCACAGAGACAGGAAGACAAGTCAAGAGAAACTAGGAACCACACGCATCTTGCTAGCTGAAGCCTGAAATTTTTATATTACACCTCGATGTCCTTATAAACTGTTCTCTTGGCTAAGCAGCAGCAGCATCAAGCCTCCCCTCAGCATGCAGAGGCAATCGGTTCCTTTCAATTTTATCAGGTTCTTATCGGTGGGGAAAACTCTAATTCCTGTAATTAATTTTATATTCCAAATCACTTATAATCACTTAGCTTCCCTGATAGAACATCAGCTGCCAGGTAAATGGTCTGCAGCTAGACTGTGTGGCCAGGCACTTACTAGCTAAGCAGGCTCAAGAAAGTCACTCCTCGGATCTTCTCATTTTGTCATTTGTGGAAACTGGGGTAGTAATTCCCACTTTATCTTTGAGGGGGAGATGTATTGGAGAATGCACTGGAAGGAGAGATCCATGTGACCTGTGTAGCTTACAACATTGTAAGCAATTGTATCATCATTATCTTTTTGATTAGTCAAATACTTTACTTTTGTCGATGTTTTGTATGTTACAAGTCCAACTTATTAACAATCTTAAACTGTTGGCATGTTCTCTAAAGGACACATGAGTGGAATTTAGGCATTATTGCTTGGTCTTAATTTTAATTCAGAGTTTCTCTACCCTAGCAAGAAATGATACTCTAGCCTAGTATAGTTTTGCTTTGGGGGGGGGGGGATTCGCTTTTTTTTTTGCATTTGAAAAGTCCTTGTCTCCAATTAAGTGCTGATATCCAAGTTGTCGTCATACTAAGCTGTGATTCCCATCCTGAGTTTGCTCCTTTTGCTTTTTCTTCCTTATTTTTTCCTGCATGGTGAAATCCATTCAGGAGGCTAATGCAACAACAGAAAGTGCTGACGTGACAGCCACAGTCTAAAGGGCTAGCAGCCAGTGCAGTGCTCGGAGAGTTCAGCCAAAGGGCAACGTCCAGCACAGGGAGCATTCCACATCAATGGCAGGTGGACCAGTGACCACAGACAGCATTTCCAACAGCGTCACCTGTACGTACTGTGTGGCCACAGCAAACAAGAAGCTTCCTCTGCAGGAGCTTGCGGAAGACAGCATAACTCTGACAAGGCTGCAAGTCTCCAGAGGATGTCCTCTATTTTTAAGCTCATGAATTTCACTTTTCTAACCTGACAAAAGGTTCCATGTTGGATGACATAGGGATGCAGGATGATTACAGGGGAACCATCAGAGAGACAAGGCTGTCTACTCCTATTAGATTTGATGGCTAGGCAAGACATATGCTGCTGATCTATAAAGCTGCGAGGACAAGAAACTTTAAATTGGGCTAAGGTGACTTAAGGAGGAATTTGAGACACACAGAGCTTCAGAAATAAAATCGAGCCAGTGTCACCTCTAGGGAACAAAGAAGGACGGGTGCTTGAATCTTATCTGAAGGCCATGCACTAAACAGAAATCTAATATGAAGAGAAAGATCTAGAACAGAGAATAAAGGAGAGTAATCCATTAGTATTGCCTGCACTCCCCTGTGATAGAGGGGATCATTAGAGCATGACACCCACCTTATGCATGTCAAAGCCTCCAAGACCCTTTAGAAACAATGTGTATAAAGAAACACAAGCTGCTGATGCTGATGCTGATGCTGATGCTGATGCTGATGCTGATGCTGATGCTGATGCTGATGCTGATGCTGATGCTGCTATGGAAACTGGAAGGAAACCTCGAGTGATTTCATGTACCAAATATTTATTAGGATCCTACTATGTGCTGAACTCCACATTGACTTTCATTTGGAACTACATGAATAAGACTCTAATATTAAGGGGCTGGAGAGATGGCTCAGTGGTTAAGAGCACTCTACTGCTCTTCCAGAGGTCCTGAGTTCAATTCCCAGCAACCACATGGTGGCTCACAGCCATCTATTCTGGTGTGTTTGGAGACAGCTACAGTGTGCTTGTATCAGAAAATAAAGATATAAAAAAAAAGACTCTAATATTAAAATACATCTCAGAGGGATCCAAACTAAAGGTCCTGGAAGTTTGACTCAAAGAAGGAACTTTGAATCTGTTCTGTCAAGAAAGGCATGGAAATCTTAGAGGGTTGTGTCATTTCGAATTAAAGGGTCAATTTTGATCTGAAAGCATAAAGAGAAAGCTGTATAAATACATCATTTCTATAAGAACTCAGCATGTCCTTTCCAAAAATAATCACTTTTGGTAGACTTGTGTCCCAGAAGCTGTGTAACGCTGACTGATGATCGGTTTGAAGGAGTTGGTTCCTACTACCTCATCTAAAATCCCCTTCAGCCAGTTTACAGAATCCACTGAGCTTTCTCTGCCCCTCAGCAATGTGCAACTTCTGTAAACACTGTCTGTTTTCCCCTTAACCTCCCTCTTCTGAGAGAAGACCGTGGGCCAAACCGTGAATGTGAACCAGACACAAGCAGACCCACTTCAGAACAGACCAGAATTCTACTTCTGAGACTTGAGAGATAGTCACAAGTTTGGTGGTTAAAAGTAGTTTTGCTCTATCAGAGAACCAAGTTCAATGCCCAACATTCACATTAAATTTCACAACTGAGAAGCTCTTGGTCCTGTGAAGGCTCAATGTCCCAGTGTAGGGGACTGCCAGGGCAGGGAGGCAGGAGGGAGTGAGTGGATGGGTGAGGGAGCACCCTCATAGAAGCAGGGGGAGGGGGATTGGTATAAGGAGTTTCTGGAGGGAAAACTAGGCAAGGAGATAACATTTAAAACGTAAATAAAGAAAATATCCAATAAAAGAAAAGAGAAAAAATTCACAACTGTCCATAACTTTGGTTTCAGGGCATCTGATGCCTTCTGTGGGCATCAAGGAAACATGGATGTACATACATGTGTGTAGGCAGAACAGTCATACAAATAACAGATATGTGTAGTTGTGTAGGAATGAATCATACCTGTCCTGAGAGGCTCTGCCAGAGCCTGAGAAATAGAGTCAGATGCTCTCAACCAACCACTGGACTGAAAACGGGGCCCCCCAATGGAGGAGTTAGAGAAACGACTGAAGGAGCTGAAGAGGTTTCCAACCCCATAGGAAGAACAACAATATCAACCAACCAGACCCCCTAGAGCTCCCAGAGACTAAACCACCAACCAAAAACTACACATGGAAGGACCCATGGCTCCAGCCACATATGTAGTAGAGGATGGCCTTGTTGGGCATCAATGAGAAAGAGGCCCTTGACCCTGTGAAGGCTCAATGCCTCCATGTAGGAGAATGCCAGGGTGGGGAGATAGGAGGGGGTTGGGTGGGTAAGTGGGGGAACACTCTCATAGAGGCAGGGGAAGGGGGAAAGGGATAGGGGAATTCCAGAGGGGAAATTGGGAAAGGGGATAACATTTGAAATGTAAATAAAGAAAATATCAAAAAAAGTAAAAGAAAAAGAAAAAAGAAAAAAAAAGGAATGGAGCATACTTCATAATCTAAGACAGTCTATAAACAAACACATTCTCTTTTGCCTTCTTGCTATGGTCTTAAAGGAGATCTGTTTGCCTGAAAACCACCTTTGCTAAGTTCCAACTTAATTTTTTAATAATAAAGTTCACATTTTCATAGTTAAAATATGATCATGGTTGAAGATCGTCTTTAAGAACTCAACATTGCTCCCTGTGCATTGGTTACCATTCTGTTGCTGTGATGAAACACCATGAACAAGGCAACTTATAAAAGAGCATTTAATTGGTCTTACAGTTTTATGGGGTTAGAGTTTATAATGGCAAAGTGTCTTAGTTAGGGTTTTACCACTATGAACAGACACCATGACCAAGACAACTCTTAAACAACATTTAATTGGGGCTGGCTTACAACTTCAGAAGTTCAGTTGACTATCATCAAGGTGGGGGCATGGCAGCACTCAGGCAGACTTGGTGCAAGTGAACCTAAGAGTTCTGCCTCTTCTTCCAAAGTCAAACAGGAGAAGGCTAGCTTCCAGGCAGCTAGGAAGTGAGCCTCAAAGCCCATGCCCATGGTGACACACCTACTCCAAGGCCACACCTCCAAATAGTGCCACTGCCTGGGCCAAACATATTCAAACAACCATAGCATGGTAGCAGGAACAGTTAAGAACTTCTATCTAAAACTGCAAGTGGGGAGCAGAGAGAGAACACACTGAGAAAGGCATGATTCTTTTAAAACCTAAGAGCCCACTCCCCCAGCCCCCGTGATGCACCTCCTTCAACAGAGCCACACCTCCTAATCCTTCCCAGATAATTATACTACCTTGGGACCAAGTATTCAAACATATGAGTAAATGGAGGCCAGTCTCATTCAAATAACCACATTTCACTCCCTGGCACCCATAGGATCATGGTCATATCTTAGTTTAAAATGCATTAAATCCAACTTCTAAAGTCCACATAGCCTAAGATTCAAAATCTCTCCTGACATCCAAGACACTCTTTATAAAATAAAAAAGCAAATTACCTCCAACATACAATGGTACAATTGTGTGTGTGTGTGTGTGTGTGTGTGTGTGTGTGTGTGTGTGTGTGTGTGTCCATTCCAAAAGGAAGGAATCAGGGCATAGTGAGGAAATATAGAAAAACTGGACAAGCAAAACTAAACTCAGCAGGGCAAACCCCGAATCCGACAGCTAGCTCCTAGTCTGATGTTAAAGGGCTTAGATGGCCCTTCCCTCCAGCTTTACTTCATCTCTCTCATGAGCTGGTTTGACTTCCCATGTGCAGCCCTCCTTGTAGATATCACAGAGCTTTGTGTATTCACTGTCTTGGGAACTCCAACACCTCATTGCAGGATATTTGATCACACTGTGAACCCTAAGACTGTGTTATTTACTGGGGGGGGGGGCTGTTTCTAGTTGTCCTGTGTCTCAGCTCTTGCACACAGTTCTTTAATCCAAGAACTTTCTGTTTATTGTAAACAGGATTAAATAAAGTCAACCATAGATCAAGAGGTGGAGAAAGCAACCAATTGACAGGGAGTGAACATAGGAAAGAATAAAACCATAGAAGTCAGACGAAGTCAGGAGGACAGAGAAACACACAGGAAATAGAAGGGAGAGATATTCAAATTGAGGGGTTTTTCTTTATTAATTTATTTATTCATTCACTTTACATCATGTTTGCAGCCCCTTCTCTGGTCCCACACACACACAGCCTCCCATTTCCCACTCTCTCTTCCCTTCTTGTCTGAAAAGAGGGAGCCCCACTCCCTGAATATCACTCCACCCTGGCACATCAAGTCATTGCAGGTCTAGTCACATCCTCTCCCACGGAGGCCAGATGAGGCAACTCAATTAGGGGAACAGGATCCACAGGCAGGCAGCAAATTCATTAACAGTCCCCACTTCAGTTATTCTGGAACCTGCATGAAGACCAAGCTGCTCATCTCCTACACATGGGAGGGGGGGGTGCCTAGGTCCTGCCCATGCTTGCTCTTTGGTTGGTGGTTCAGTTTCTGGGAGCTCACAAGCATCCAGGTTAGTTGATTCTGTTGGTCTTCCTGTGGAGTCCCTACCTCCTTTGGGTCATTTGAGGGGTTTTTGAGATGTTATGAAGGAGAACTTCCTCGTGGGACGTCAGCTGAGGAGGAAGGTCAGCTGGGTGCTTTCTCTGCCTCTCTGAGCTAGCAGGCTTTCACCCCAGCATCTGACTCCCGAGTCTTTACTGGCAAAATCGAACGTGTGAGATTTTGTCAAAAACAACAATACTCCAGGCTTTGCTTCCGAAGCTTCACACAATGGCATCTCAGGACGGCCATTCAGGGACTGTCCTGTCACATGCTTGACTTCTATGTCTCTCCATAACTACAGAGGAAGGCTCTATACTCTTTGTACTTGTATAAAGCCAGTACCAACTACAAAAACAACACTGCCGAGTTTAGCTACCAACTTGGGGTAAGCCCTAGCATGCTTGAATTACATGATTCAGTTTTGATTTGTTTCACTTTAGGAGCAGAATATTCCTTTGACCTTTTCATTCCATGAAACTTAGCCGGCTGGAGTCTTGACCTGAGGGTACCACTCCCTTTGTCTATTGCAGCTCAGTCCTTGCCTAATCTCTTTCACACAACTCTGCTCAGATCCTGAATTTTCCAGTGTTCTTTTTCTCTTCAACTTGTATATTTTGTGTTTCTTTTTGCCTTACTTGCTCCTTTCCTTTGTAAAAGTATGTAGGAATGATTAGTAATGATCATGGGACACAGTCAATATTAGGCTGCCTTGAAATCTTCTCCAAATTGGTCCAAAAGTTCAATTTAGCCCCAGGCAAGTTCTTAGGGTGGGAAAAGAGAGAAGAAACATTCTTTGACAACGTCTCTCAAGAAAAGTCTCTCTAGCCTAGTTTGAAAATTGTACTCCTTTGAAAACTCTTGATCTGGGCCTCTGAGACTGCACAGCTCTCAGCACTACTGTCTTCCAAACTCCTCCTAGGGTGGCCCATTACTACGGTGGCTCTGTGTATAGCCACCAAACCCATTTAACCAATCCCAAACAGGATTACATTTGTCACAGCAACAGCTGACTTCCTAGTACCAACTTCTGTCTTAGTTACCTTCCTATTGCTACGATAAGATACCATAACCAAGGAAACTTATAAAAGAAAACTTTTAATTAAGATTCCAGTTCCACGGGTTTAGAATTCATGGTAGACACATGGCAGCAGGAACAGCTGAGGGTTCTCAAACGACAAGCAGAAAACAGAGAAAGCACACTTGAATGGCATGGATCTTTTGATACTTTAAAGCCAACCCACCTACCTCCAGTGCCTCATCTCCTCCAACAAGGCCATACCACTTTTTTTTTTTGACTGACAAATATTTATTAAGTTTTATAACGAACAAATAAACTGTTAGTCACTGGGCAGACCTCTGGAATACATCTTTCTTTATGTCTCCCCCCCCCCCCCCATTGGATAATTTTTTATTTACATTTCAAATGTTATCCCCTTTCCAGTTTCTCAGCCAGTCCCCTATCCCATCCCCCTCCCCCTTCTTCTATAAGGGTGTTCCCCCACCCATCCACACACCCCTTCCTGCCTCCCCAACCTGATATTCACTGGAGGGTTGGGGATGGGGTTGTTGAGCCTTGGCAGGACCAAGGACTTCTCCCACTGGTGTCCAACAAGGCTATCCTCTGCTACATATGCAGCTGGAGCCATGGGTCTGTCCGTGTGTAGTCTTTGGATGGTGATTTAGTCCCTGAGAGCTCTGGTTGGTTGGCATTGTTGTTCTTATGGGATTGCTAACCCCTTCAGCTCCTTCAATCCTTTCTCTAACTCCTCCAATGGGGTCCCCATTCTCCGTTCAATGGTTGGCTGCACAGCATCCACCTCTGTATTTGTCATGCTCTGGCAGAGCCTCTCAGGAGACAGCTATGTCAGGCTCCTGTCAGCTTGTACCTCTTATAATTCCCAATAGTGACTGTGGGCTGGGTCCCCAGGTGGGGCAGTCTCTGAATGAAGGCCATCCTCTTAATCCTTCTCAAATAGTTCCACCAACTGGAGAACAAGTATTCAAATGTAGGAGCCTATGGGAGCCATTCTCATTCAAACCAACACAACATCCTAAAGGCAATGTTATCAATGAATATGTGTGCGTTGTCCATTATGTTGCTCTCAAAGTTATGTGTGGTAACATACTTGCTAATGTTTCTCATTTGCATTTTGAGAACCCATTAATTCACATGACATCAAATGAGAAGGCACTGACCCCATTTATACACAAGTTTAATTTGTATTAATCACTACAAGTCCTATACGACTAGCATTCCATCACTATTTTCCTTGTAGAGAATTCCAAACATCACAAGGTTGAGATCACAAACATTAAGATCACAAGGCACATGGGAGATAGTTCAGTATGTAATGTGATTTCTGTGCAATAATGAGGACCCGGATTAGGATTCCCAGCACCATGTAAAAGCCTATCATAACATTATAACCTGTAACTCAAGCACCAAGGAGGCAGAGATAACCCTAGAGCTCACTGCCCAGTCCAGCCCAAGTGTGAGCCCAGACTCAGTGAGAAATGCTGTATCCAAAAGTATGGAGGTGGAGAGTGACTCAGAAAAACACGTGACCATAACTCTAGCCTACACACAAACACACATTTGGGTATGTGCAGATACATACACACAAATACCACAATAACCTTATACATATATAAAACCTTTCTGGATTGATTTGTTTCCTGTCATGTTTGTTTTCTGCCCTACTGGTAAATGTTACTAATTTTTGAGATTTCCCTCTTGCCTTTCTCTATATATGCCTCCTTTTTTTAACAATCCACATTAGTATATAGAAAAAAAGGGTCACCATTTTGGCCATCCAGGACAGGGCTACCAAATCATATACTCAAGATTACAGAACTTTAGGACAGAAACTACAAAATCTTTTTAATGCTTCATGATGCTTGGGGATTACCAGTATTAAAATTTCTGTCAGCCCTGTTATCTCAATGTGGTGAAAAATATTATTTCTAGCCATGCACCACACTTTTCAAATGGTAGATTTTTGTGGAACCACAATTTTTTTCCATGAAATTTGTCATGTTTCTTTGAAGAAAATTAATCTTTTTCTTCTGAGTGTTTTGAGTAAAGTTTGGTTTCAGCAATCAAATATCTACTTTATTCTCTTTGATGCTCACTTGTTCATAGATGTTTGCTCCATAAATAATAATGACTTCAGGTCTGACTATTAATTCACCCACAGGAACATGAAGCACTGATTATGTAGAGAGCATGAAGCCTGGTATAAAGTAATCAAACAATAACATTTTAAGTGAATTGTTAATAAACAAGTGTTGACTGTTTCCTGGCTATGTATGAGCCCTTGATCAGGTACCAGAACTAAGACACATTTTTCCAAAAACAATGTAGAGTTAAATCTTGTCAACAGCATAGTGGTAGTCTTAAGAGTTAAAATCCAGAAGATTGGGTCTGATATATCTTCTTGGTTCCCTAGGAAAAACACCCACTATAATCTCACCTCTGACTTCATATCTTTGACTAATAGGGGTAATAAATTAAGCCCTGTTTGTAATCTAACATATACTGAGCAAAATTCAGACTGGGGAGGCACTATTAAAGAGCAAGCTATAAAAATACTGTAAACGTGTTTGTGCGCCACCTTGAAAGAGTAATTTCAGAACAGTGGAGAAGGAACTGATTACCAAGAACAATGGCTGCCAGGAACTTTTACAGCACTTTCTTATAAATGGGAGTCACCTTAGCAATCACTACTAGCCTCCCACTGGGAAGAAAAGTAACTTCTTTTTAAAGGTGTATAATTTGTACTTAAAGGTGACCTTGGATGAAATGCTCTCCTTTTAACACCTAGCTTCTCTGGACCATAATCACACTGGCAAGGTAAATTCTACCAGTCTATCTTAATAAATTGTGTTGCATACCATATCGAGCAAATGGTCTTTCAGTTCTCAGCATCTGCTCTAGCCCAATCCCATTACCCCTGCCCTTGACTAACAAAAAGGTTCAGAAGTCTATGATAACTCTTAGCTCTCAAGTCCTAGGGTTTGAGCCAAGCTGATGAATGTACCAGTGTTATCACTCTGAGAACCTAAAAGCTTAACTGTAATATTTCTCAGAATGGCAGCAAGACTCAACACACCTCTAACATACAGGTAACTTCTCTATCTTGGACGTCTGGCCAAAATGAGTATCAGTGGCTCCTTCAACACTTCTAGCTACAGGAAAAGAGAAGGCAATGTCTTCCAGTATCACAGCACCATTTCCAAAACATCTCCAGATAAGAAAATCTTCACCTGCAGATGTGATACAACATTCAATCTTTTACAGCTGATTTTTTTGTTTTCTCAGTATTGGACAGGACGGACTATTCAATTAGAAGACCCTTTAATAGTCTTACTTTCTGTTGATAATCATTGTAGAAATTTAAAATATAGACTTTGACATTTGTCTAAGATAAGCACAGATTAAAACACAGGGACTTTACTTAATCAGTGTTCTGTGTGAACATAGACACAAGACAGTCCTCTGAGAAGAATCCAGTCTTGATTACAGAGACTCTGAGGCCCATCAGTAATCCTGTATACTGAGAACACCCAGTTGGGCATATGTTTTATATTTCTAGTCTGCCCCCAGTCCCAGAGCATCCATTTTCTTGACTGTTAGAATATACAGTTGCTTGTTTGTCTAAGTAAGGATGGAAACAATGACAACTGGACTTCCCAAAGATGTGCTGTTCAAAATCAAATTTGCAAAAGGCCTTCTCTTAATTAGGATTTTACTACTGTGACAAAACACCTTGACCACAAACTGAGTTGGGGAGGAAAGGGTTTATTTGGCATACACTTCCAGATCATAGTCCATCATTGGAAGAAGCTGGGACAGGAAATCAAGCAGGACTGAAACCTGGAGGCAGGAGCTGGTACAGAGACCATGAAGGGTGCTTCTTACTGGCCTGCTTCTCATGGCTTGTCTAGACTACTTTTTTATCGAACCCAGGAGGACCCTCCCTGGGTTGTCACCACCCACTGTGAGCTGGGCCCTTCCCCAGTGAACACTAATTGAGAAAATACCTTACAGCTAGATTTCATGGAGGCATTTTTCTCAACTGAGGAGAATTCTCAGCTGAGGAATATCGAATGGCTGAGAAGTACCTAAAGAAATGCTCAACATCCTTAGTCATCAGGGAAATGCAAATCAAAACAACCCTGAGATTCCACCTCACACCAGTCAGAATTGGCTAAGATCAAAAACTCAGGAGACAACAGATGCTAGCAAGGATGTGGAGAAAGAGAAACATTCCTCCTTTGTTGGTGGGATTGCAAACTGGTACAAACACTTTGGAAATCAGTCTGGATGTTCCTCAGAAAATTGGATATTGCACTACCTGAGGACTCAGCTATACCTCTCCTGGGCATATACCCAAAAGATGCTCCAACACACAACAAAGACACGTGCTCCACTATGTTCATAGCAGCCTTATTTATAATAGCCAGAAGATGGAAAAAACTTAGATGCCCTTTAACAGAGGAATTGATACAGAAAATGTGATACATCTACACCATGAAGTACTATTCAGCTATCAAAAACAATGGTTTCATGAAATTCATAGGCAAATGGATTGAACTAGAAAATATCATCCTGAGTGAGGTAACCCAATCACAGAAAAACACACATGGTATGCACTCACTGATAAGTGGATATTAGCCCAAAAGCTCAAATTTCCCAAGATACAATCCACAGACCACATGAAGCTCAAGAAGAAGGATGACCAAAGTACAGATGTTTCACTCCTTCTTAAAAGGGGGAACAAAATATTCATAGGAGGGGATATGGAGGAAAAGTTTGGAGCAGAGACTGCCCCACATGTGACTCATATATATATATATGTATGTATATATATATATATGTATGTATATATATATACATATATATATACAGCCACTAAAATTAAATAAGATTAATGAAGCTAAGAAGTGCATGCTCACAGGAACCTGAGAGACACAGCCAGAGCAAGTCAAATACAGAGGCAAATGCTAGCAGCAAACCATTGAACTGAGAACAGTACCCCCATTGGAGGAATTAGAGAAAGGATTGAAAGAGCTGAAGGAGCTTGCAACCCCATAAGAACAACAATGCCAACCAACCAGAGCTTCCAGGGACTAAACCACTACCCAAAGACTATACATGGACTGACCCATGTCTCCAGCTGCATAGGTAGCAGAGGATGACCTTGTTGGGCACCAGTGGGAGGAGAAGCCCTTGGTCCTGCCAAGGTTGGACCCCCAGTGTAAGGGAATGGAGGGGAAGGGGGGTTGATGGGGAGAGGAACACCCTTATAGAAGAAGGGGGGAGGGGATATGGGGCTTATGGATAGGAAACCTGGGAAAGGGAATAGCATTTGAAAAGTAAATAAAAATATATCCAATAAAAAAAAAGACTCTAACTCCTGTCAAGTTGATACATAAAACAAGTCAGTACAACTGACTCCTTGCCAACTTGATACACAAATGCATCACTATTAAGCCTTAGACCCTTCCTTTCTTATTCATCCCCAGGATCTCCTATTGAAAGTATAAATAGCATTAAAAGCTTCACAGTCTTTACAAATTAAAACACATTAAGATATCTGTCTTTTTCAGATGATCAAAATGTGAATGCTTCACTCCTTCTTTAAAAGGGGAACAAGAATACCCTTGGCAGGGAAGAGAGAGGCAAAGATTAAAACAGACACAGAAGGAACACCCATTCAGAGCCTGCCCCACATGTGGCCCATACATATACAGCCATCCAATTAGACAAGATGGATGAAGCAAAGAAGTGCAGGCCGACAGGAGCCGGATGTAGATCGCTCCTGAGAGACACAGCCAGAATACAGCAAATACAGAGGCGAATGCCAGCAGCAAACCACTGAACTGAGAACGGGACCCCCATTGAAGGAATCAGAGAAAGAACTGGAAGAGCTTGAAGGGACTCGAGACCCCATATGTACAACAATGCCAAGCAACCAGAGCTTCCAGGGACTAAGCCACTACCCGAAGACTATACACGGACTGACCCTGGACTCTGACCTCATAGGTAGCATTGAATATCCTAGTAAGAGCACCAGTGGAAGGGGAAGCCCTGGGTCCTGCTAAGACTGAACCCCCAGTGAACTAGACTGTTGGGGGAAGGGCAGCAATGGAGGGAGGATGGGGAGGGGAACACCCATAAAGAAGGGGAGGGGGGAGGGGGATGTTTGCCCGGAAACCGGGAAAGGGAATAACACTCGAAATGTATATAAGAAATACTCAAGTTAAAAAAAAAATCTGTCTTTTTAAAAAATATCCTATTTCTCCAAAAATCCAAGACTTCTTTTCATAATTCAAAGCTTTTCAGCTGTGGGCACCTGTAAAATTCAAAATGAAATTAAATACCTTTTTTTCAAGAGGGAAGAACGGGGAAGAGTCACAATCTGATCTAAGCAAAACTAAACTCTAACAGTGTAAATAACTCAATGTCCAGTGTGTCTGAGATCCACACATGATCTGAGCTCCTCAAAGGGCTCTGGTCAGTTCTCCAGCTCTGCCCTCTGTAGCACATATAGCTTGTTTTCTAGACCAGCTCCACTCCACTGTTTTTGATGTTCTTGATGATCATCCCACGGTACTGGCATCTCCAAAACTGCTGGAGTCTCTTGCTACACAGGGTGCCCTTTGACCAATTGCCTATCATAAGCTCTCTTCATGGTGCCAAGTCTCAACTTCTTTGCACACCCCCTTAGGTCCTGGGCCTTCAGCTGCCACTGAGGTGCAAAACTTTACCAATGGTCTCTCCTTGCTTCTCTCAGTGCCAAGCCTCAGCTGTTCTCCATGACCCCTTCATGCTTTCCAAACCAGAACCACCTGGGTGACTCTTACACTTCACCAACTCCACTGCCAACACAAGGTATGACCTTAGCTGCCTCTGGAACACAGCTTCTCTATGCTCTCAGAAAACTCTTCCCAGAAGACTTCACCTTAATGATACTAGACTCTTCTTAGTCACTGCTATTTTTTTACCTTATAGATGGTATTTTTTTATTTTTCATTGGTTATTTTATTTATTGACACTTCAAATATTATCCCCCTTCCCAGTTTCTCCTCTGCAAACCCCCTATCCTTTCTCCCTCCCCAACTGCTAATTTTTTAGCTCCAGCTAACCAAGATCAATTGTCCAGTAATACAAAAGTTTCATTTTAGTAGTTCTGGTATCCTGGTAATCACAGCTCATTCCTCAGCCTTAGCAAACCAGAAACTCAGGATACTAAATCAAAATAGCAAGCCTCCCCGATAGAGTCTTTAAACTTCCCTCTGAAATTTCAACAGCCAGGCCTCCATCATCTGCATTGTTTTCAACATTCTGATCCTCCAAAGCCAACACAGAGCAGCCATATTCCTGGATTAAAATTCCTCTATACTCCAACAAAGCCATTATATTCCAACAAGGCCATACCTTCAAATAGTGACACTCTCTATTGGGCAAACATTTAAACACATGAGTCTATGGTGGCCATACCTATTCAAACCACCACAGGTCTCAAAGCAAACTTACAAATCCATTCCTCCAAATATCCTAAAATTGTCTTAATGTCCGTAGTTCTCTACCTTATTAAAAATCCACCTGAACTGTATTGTTGGAAAATAAGCAAGTCAAGAAAGAAAAATTGAATGAAACCTGTCACTATTAAATTACGGACATCAGCTACCTTACCCTCAGGGATCACTCCCACACAACAATATAAATGACAGGAAATGCCCTAGAAAGGGCAACAGTAGCAATATCAGTCATAAGCTCTATTTTTTTTAAATTTTGTGTATGTGTGTATATATACCTGTGTGCCATGTGTGTTCCACTGTGCATGCTACCATGAGTATATGTGGAAGCCAGAGGTCAATGTTGGGTGTCTTCCTCAACCTTCTCCACCTTACTTTTTGAGAGAAGGTCTCTCGCTAAACCTGAATCTCATTGATTGGATATACTGACTGGCCAGTGGGCCATATTTTTTTTTCTCAACCGCCCATCCCTTTAGTACAAGAGGTCACTGCCATACCCAGCCCTTTGAAAGAATGTTGGGTATGCAAAATCAGATCCTCGTGATTGTACACTGCCATAACCCCCAACCAGACAGCAATGCCTATGAGGTAGTTAAGGGTATGGAGATAAACTATTCCAGAGAAAGTTTCATGGAAACTTATTTATTGGTCAAATATCTATATAGTAAAAGCCTAATGACTGTGATTGGTTATTATATTACCTCAGATTGGATGGTGAGCACTCACGCCCTCTGTGAGGTAGAAGCACATTAAAGGAGAGTGCAGACAACCCTACCTTCAGGATTCAGTGTTCTAACTTCAGGAGCAACAGGTGCCATGCTTCTCATTTAAAAGCACAGGGTACCAAGTAGGCTGTCAATCAGGTCATGCCTACGTTTTTCTCCTACAGCACACCAAGCACTGAGCCGTCTCTCCAGCCCTCATTATAAACTTTAACGTGCTCTCCCATATCAGAAGTGGGTTTTATGATAAACATAAAAATTTGCATGATATAAAAAGTATGTTTACCAAACATTTCTGAATCTCATTTTGGAGATAATAAAAACTTCTTCACTGGTTTCCCAAAGGAATTAGAATATTGAGCAACAAATCTAACACTTCTCGTTTCTGGGTCGTGTCCAAGCATGCTCTGACCATTAGCAATAACTTTTCATTATTATTTCAAATCAAGCAACAATAATACTTTATGATAACAGTTTGCAATTAGACAAGTGTTCTGTTACTGAGTTATACCCTCTAGCCTTCACAAATTAAATATTAATTTGTTTATATATTTTTATCTACCACTCCTATCCCCTTGAGGGCTCTGTATGGGCACAGGCCTTGTCTGTTTAGCTAAAGCTACAGAGTTATTGCCTATAATGCCCTCAATGACACTTAAATGAATGATCAGGATGAAAATGAAGGAGGTAGAATCTTAATATTTAGCCCAAAATTAGGTAACAATAGTTCCTCTCATTGTTTTATTATTACAAAATCATGGCCACTGTGAATATTTCACTGTTTTCATTACTTGCTAATAGGCTGATATTAAGCATATTGTTTAAAACATGAGATTCAAATTTATCATTATAATAAAGGTCTACTTCAAAGTTCCTTAGACTGTTTTGAATTACCATATTCCTTTGCATTAATAACAACTGTATAAGTGTGGAGTAGGTTGTGTTTTAAGAGCACATTAAGTGACAAGAATAAAAAAAATTGTGTGCTAACTCATGGCTATGACAAATATATGTGCTAGTTATTTAAGGCACTGCACATCCACAACAAAATATTGACAGTGGTTCCCTCCATATATAGGACATTACCCATCTTTGATTTGTTTGTTTGTTTGTCTCTCATTGTAAGTATCTTCACTGCATCTCTTTATATAACAATCAAAAACTATGATGTGCTTTAAAATCTTAAATTCTAAATAAAAAGACATTTGTCACTTTGGTTTCAAGATGGTTCAAACGAATGATTTAGCATGGATGATATTAGGTCCAAAGTGAGACCCCCACCCAACTCCCAGCTAGTGTCAGCATTCTGAAGAGAAGAATGCTAACTGGTAAACGGAAGGATTGCACTGGGTAAAGAGAAGCCTGAATGCAGCATTCCACAGAAATCTTGTAATGTGGGTTACTTTGTGTCCAGGACCTCACTTAATCAACACCCAGAGATCAACGGTCTCCAACAAGGACATCTAGTTACCTGTTAATCCAAACAGCCTGTATCAGCTCAAAGGCACCCCCATAGCTGACTGTCAGTCACATAAAATCCCCTTGTTTTTCCACCATTTTGCTCTGTTGCTCCCACACCTTTGAGACATAGCCTTGACAGTGTGGTCCCCAATAAACCATTCCTTCTACCCGTGGAGTGGTCTGGTTTAATGGTTTTACTGAACTCTAGCTTACTCATAAAATTCATAAGACATTCTTTTATTGGTGCACGTGCCTTTCATTTCATTTACTTAGGAAAGGTCGACACAATCATAAAGTCTTCAGGTCAGTGTTCACTAGTGCTGCTATCCTCTTCTCAAAGGCTTCTTATACAGCACAAGTGATCCTACTGTAAAAACAGCACCCGATTCAGTAATGAGTCTGTACACCATATGTTTTTAAGAACTACTTTCCAAAGTACCCTTGTTCACTGTAATTTCAGGATTATAGGGTTCACTCCTGTGCGTTTGTTTTACACATCTCAAATCAGTAACAATAAACTGGCTAAGAAAGATCAGGTTTTGGCTATACCCTGTGGGCAGCATTGAAGGGATGTATATTCAGAGCCCCACATCTGTCTTACCACCAGTCTTCTCCAGCCTTTGTAGTCTAATGTTGCACAGCCAAGATTTCCTGGAAAAGTGTTCTATTCACCAGACATATCCATTTAGTCACAGTAGGGGTATTGCTGGTTGGTACATGATGTTTTACTGAGTAGTTGCCATCTGCCAGGAGCATGTACTACCTCATTTAACACTCACTGGAAAAGCTTTGGTTAGTAATGCTGATATTCCAATTTACAGATGAGAAAAGCCTACCCCTAAGAAGTGGCATGCCTAATCCATTAATAATGGCAGTTAGTAAAGAAGTCAGTGTCAGGTCTGAAGGAAACTCTATTTTCCCAAAGTCCAGAAAGGCAAAGGGGACAAATGGCTACCTGTAGTGTCTATTTGCATCCTAAAGCACTTGTGCCCTCAGGATCACAAGTACCAGTTACACATTCTTCAAAGTTCATACTAGTATCCTAGCTCTTCTCACCTTCTCCGGGACATACAACTTTTATTCACCTGATGTAATAATCATCTTGGAGCCATGTTGCTGAATAAACTCCTCCTTTCTAGTTCTTTCTGTCCTCTTGACTGACTGTTTCAACTTAGCTGTTCTGGCCCAAACTACTCTCCAAGCTGACTGATTCAATCTGACTTCTTTCAGCTTCTCACGGAATTGTTCTACTTGGCCTCAAACTAACTCTGGCAATCTTCTGGTTCCTTCTCGTTCTCTGGCTCATTCTGCATCTAGCTTGCTCTCTCTGCAGAGGGCAACCCATTTCTGCAAAACTGTCCCTGTAAAGACTGCCTCAAAGCTCTGTAAACTGAACTGCGATGAACTTCACTCCACTGCACCACCTCTCAACTCACTGACTAAACTGAACTCCCTTGACTAGAACTCAGAGATCTGCGTGCCTTTGTCTCCAGAGTACTGGGATTCAAGGCATGTACCACCATACTGTACCTAAGCTTTTCCTTGCCTGAAACTTACACTGAACAGGCTGGTCTTCAACTCAAGAGATCCACTTGCCCCTGCCCTCTGGAATTAAAGGGATTAAATGTGTCTGTATTCTAGACAGATCACAAAGACTTAGAAAGTCTTTGGATGTGATCCCTTACCAGAGCAGCCATGTTGCTGAATTAAAATTTCTCTACATCTTCCCCCTTTCTGTCTAAGTAAAAATTGTATACAGCTTAACTTTTACAATAAAGTAAGTATCAAGCCCACATATGCAACAGTCCGAATGTCCTTATAAAGACCCACTGATGTGACGATCCTTCATAAATGTGGTCCTCATCATCTCTCCTTCAGCAAATGTCCATTTCAGCCTCAAGGTTTTCCAATCTGCCCTCAGATCGGATCTTTATTGATTTTGATGGAACCCACAGTCTTTCATCACCTGTGGAAATATAGACAAAACCTCTTCCCCAATTTAACACATTTCCTGACCTCCATGCTGATGTTAAAACATCTTTAAAGTATACAGGTTGATCTAATTCAGCACTACAATCTGATGTCTTTCAGCTAATCTTAACCAACCCTCCCCCCTTCTGTTTACCAAGGTACAATTAGATCTTTATGAAAACACACATAAACTAGGCACTTAGGCATTCACATTCTATGCCTGGTTCCATACCAGTGAACTGACTTCTTAGCCACTTAAACAAACAAACAAAAAAAAAATCATGCCACATAAGATATCAATATACAGTGTCAGTTAAAATCAGTATCTATTGTCTGAGATTGACAGAATATTAAACTGAGCTCCCCATTGTTGTAGTAGATCTATTCCCCATAGGATTATGGCTACATCTGCCACATAACACTTTAATCTTCCTATTTGATCTTCTGATACCACAGATTTAATTTGTCTTACACTTTTATTTTTAACTAGGGATAATGTTCCAATCCCAACGAACTGTGTAGATACTTTCTAAAGGGGCCAATTGTGGATTCCAAGATTCTCGTGAGAAAAGTGACATCAGCTACTCTAAACTTCCCCAATATGCAGGCTTCCCTGGGGATCTGCATTTTTGCCTTGCCGCTGGGGTGTCAGAACGCTGCTGATATGCCGCTCATGCCGGGTTGCTAGGCTGCTGGGCTCGTGGGATGCCGACAGGGTGCTCAGGGGAGGTGAAAATCAGTCTAAGATAGGGGTTCCAGCCCGTGTTTCTCCGTGTGAGAAACAGCAGGGACTGGGACTCATGCTATGGTTCTCAATCTCCTAGGCACCCAGACACCGCTAAGAACTGAGAGGAGCTGAGAGTGGGAGCTTCCATCTTCCTGTGTACGCAGATGCTGCTGGGACTACGAGGAATTGGGACCAGGGCCTGTGGCCTGTGATGAGCCCGGAGCTCGGGGTGGGGGTGGGGGGTGGGAGATATGGGGGCAGAAGGGAACTGGCTTAGCTCAGGGTGAGTGCAAGACATGCAATGGGGCTTCTCCTGGAGAATTAGGTGCAGCTCTGTATGAAAAATTCCCCCAACCTCACCTTATAGCTAGCTATCCTTGATGGAGACAGTTCTTGCTTCTGCCAACTGCTTTATTCATGGTTGACGAGGACGCTGACAGGGTGAACCAGAGATTAAATACCTTTTGCAGGAAGGGATGCCTAAGAAGGAATGGCTGTTGGTCAAATACTCGGGACGTAGATACCTCATTAGCATGGAGAACTCTAGGCTCTATATTTTCTTTTCTTTATTAACTTGAGTATTTCTTATTTACATTTCGATTATTATTCCCCTTCCCGGTTTCCAGGCCAACATCCCCTAACCCCTCCCCCTCCCCTTCCTCCCCCCATTACCACCCTCCCCGCAACAATCACATTCACTGGGGGTTCAGTCTTGGCAGGACCAAGGGCTTCCCCTTCCACTGGTACTCTTACTAGGATATTCATTGCTACCTATGAGGTTGTAGCCAGGGTCAGTTCATGTATAGTCTTTGGATAGTGGCTTAGTCCCTGGAAGCTCTGGTTGGTTGGCATTGTTGTTCATAAGAGGTCTCGAGCCCCTTCAAGCTCTTCCAGACCTTTCTCTGATTCCTTCAACAGAGGTCCCGTTCTCAGTTCAGTGGATTGCTGCTGGCATTCGCCTCTGTATTTGCTGTATTCTGGCTGTGTCTCTCAGGAGAGATCTATTTCCGGTTCCTGTCAGCCTGCACTTCTCTGCTTCATTCATCTTATCTAATTGGGTGGCTGTATATGTATGGGCCACATGTGGGGCAGGCTCTGAATGGGTGTTCCTTCTGCCTCTGTTCTAAACTTTGCCTCCCTATTCCCTGCCAAGGGTATTCTTGTTCCCCTTTTAAAGAAGGACATGACAAGTTTTTGTGGTCCTCTTAGTGGGGTGTCATGGTCACCTGCTCCAGAACAAGAATCTGGTTGGGAACTAGTCCAAACTCCTGCCATTCTCAGTTATGAGTTTTACCAGGGTTCTGAACTTTGCTACTACCTTACCAATTCTGGTGGCATGATATTCTCTCTCTCTCTCTCTCTCTCTCTCTCTCTCTCTCTCTCTCTCTCTCTCTCTCTCTCTCTCCTTCTCTCCCTCACCCTCCTCCCCTCCCCCTCCCCTTCTCCCTCTCCCTCTCTTCCCTCCCTCTCTTTCCTTCCCCCTTCTCTCTTTCTGCTCCTGCTTCTCTTACGGCCAGGTCCAGTCTGCTGCTACATTCAATTTACTTCTTTTCCTCCTGCTCTGAACTGCAGTCACCTGTGGCTGTTCTCTCTCTCATATCTGCAATAAAAACCCTTAACCATACCACTGAGGCATCACGCCATTAGTTTATATCATCAGGAAAGGCGTCTTCATAACTCTCATCTTCTTACCATACCTTAATTTGCTACTCTCGGTCGCCTCCCAAATTCATTAAAATCAGCATTACTGACAGTTAAAATGACCAACAACAAGTGCTCCTCTCAGCCTTAGTCAAATGGCTCCCCTCTGAACGAATGGCAGTGAGTGAATGGCACTCACAAGTACTGAGAATCAGTGATGGCTGAGTGCTCAGCCCCAGACAGGAAGTTCATCAGATCATCTAGGGTTCAGAGGACATGGAGGAAGATGGAGCAGAAAGATGAGATGGACGGTGGAGAGCTGATCGTGAAATACTGTCTTTTGGCCATGACACAGCCATTGTAACCATGATCTCATGGTTGCCTGCCATGGGCCCGTACATTGCTATAGTGGTTTGAATATGCTTGTCTGGGGAGTGGCACTACTAGGAGGTGTGGCCTTGATAGAGTAGGTGTGGCCTTTTAGAGGAAGTGTGTCACTGTAGGGGTGGGCTTTGAGACCCTCCTCCTAGCTGTCTAGAAATAGTCTTCTAGCAGCCTTCAGACGAAGATGTAGAGCCCTCAGCTCTGCCTGAACCATGCCTGCCTGGAAGCTGCCATGCTCCTGCCTTGATGATAACGGACTGAATCTCTGAACCTGTAAGCCAGCCCCAATGAAATGTTGTCCTTATAAGACTTGCCTTGGTCATGGTTTCTCTTCATAGCAATGGAAACCCTAAGACAATTGTACAGTCACAGATAAGCAACACAAAGGAACTAGATGGCATTTTTGGAAGGTTTTTGTCTCACAACTCCTTGGGTTTTTTTTTAACCTTACAATTCTTTTAGTTATATATTATGAACTGTGATTTTGTGTTTTTAAAGAACTTCTGTGTGTGCAAGTATGTGTATGTATGTCTGTACATATTCCTTGTTTGTTGTCAGTTTGTTTTTTATTGAGAGGAGAAAGGAAGTGTGCAGATTTGAGTGGGTAGGGAGGTAGAGAAGACCTGGAAAAATACAAGGAATGGGAGACTGTGATCAGAATATATTGTATGAAAATATTCTATTTTCAATAAAAATTTAAATTATAAAAAGAAATAAAGAGAGAGCCTGCTCTAAGGGAATATCCCTTGCTCGTGTTGCTGTCTGAGTATTCTCCAATCATTAAAAGATAATAAAGACTAAGCCTGTCAACAGCCAACAAGGAGTGGCTGGGAAGCTGCCTTTTTCTAACTCCCTACTAAACTATTGGCTACTGAAGAATTGTGGGTAGAGGTGGCCATTGTCTAAAACTGTGTGTCCACTGATAAACCTACCAGTTCTAACGGATATCACCAAACCTTGTTCAGAACAGATGTTTCTGCTTAGTTACAGTGCGTCACAAACCAAGAGGATATCAATATGGAAAGGAGACATCATAGGGAGGCAGGGATGATACAAGCAGAAGGGAGATATGAGAAGGTGAAGGATGAGACTAATCGGAATAAACTCTACACATATGAAATTGCCGAAGAATAAATTTAATGTGCAACCCAGAGAAAGAACTAAAACAATAAAAAAATTAAATTTCAACAATAGGAAAAGAAAACAATTTCCTACGACAGGTGGACAAATTGTCTATAACACCATTAAAGATTTTCCCCTTGCTTGGATATGAGCATTTATGTACATGTTACACAGTTATTTTGACTTCATAATACCACAAAATTTTAACATATAAATGTTTTCCCCTGGAATGTTTTTTTCTTTTCTCTTTCAAGCTGCTAACTTGTCTACTTGTTACTTCATAGATGATGACGAATTGAGTTTTTCAAAGACTGAGCTTTCAAAGGAGCTGCCAGGTTAAAAAAAAAAAAAACCACCTGGTTTCCAGTTAAATCTGAATTTCAAATAATTCACATTTTAGCATATGTCCCATGTGGTGTTTTGAACAAGTTTGTGTTTATCAGCAAGTCATATTTAGCTGGGCATCCTCTTTATTTCCTAAGCCTATCTTTAGGAAAACTTGTTTTATAGAGAGGAAAAGAGAAGAGAATCAAGCAGACATGGCTTAATCGTGTGTGAGCTGCTCAAGAACTGGGAGGAATATTTGTGTGACGAGTTTATCAGTAGCCAAAACAAACACAGCAGAAGAATAATCTGGAGATCATCAGAAATCCATTCGGTGGAGATAACCACTGTAAATGATTTCTGTGGACATGTAGTGGTTTGAAAAACTGGAATTTTCCACAATGGAAGTCACCAGCATCCAGGGGTCCTATGAAAACAGAGTTATAAGTCCTAGTGGGCTATGAAAAACCATGCTTTCTTTCTTTAAATTTTAACCTGTGTAGGTGTTTTGTTTGCACATACATCTATGCATGATTTGTGTATTTGGTACTACACACAGAGGCCAGAAGGGGGCATTGGATCCCCTGGAACTGGAGTAAAGACAGTTATGAACCTATGTGGGTGTTTGGAATCCAAACTGGGTCCTCTGGAAGAGGAACCAGTATTGTTGACCACAGTCATCTCTCTACCCCAACAGATGCTTCTTGACCTGTCATTCCTCCTGGTACCTTCAAATGCTACACAGCCAGTACTACTCACAAAATTAAGAACCAAGCCCAATTTAGGACGGTTTGTTTTCAAAAAAAAAAAAATACTGTGAACTATTATAAATACACTATTATGTTTGGAAACATAAACATCCACTGGTCAATTGCGGTTACTACTATTATTATGAGGGTGCATTTTTATTGTTTTGTTTTTGTTTGTTTCTTTGTTTTTGAAAGTAGCTCAGGCTAGCCTTGAACTCACTACAATCATCCTACATCAGAGTGCTTGGATTACAGGCTACCTACTGAGTTTTAATGAGGGAAATTAATAATAAACCTCAACTTCACGAGGCTGGAACAGTTTAAGGATATTTTCAGTCATGAATATCTAGAACTACACACACACAAAGAAGAGAAACTGTGAAACCAAATTTCTAAATAATACATTGGAACTGTTTGGGTGTCTCGTGACCAGCCCTGTGGATCAGAAACACATGCCTCTCTTACAGGCACGTAACTTATGGTGTCTGGGTATTTTCAGAAACAAACAAGAAATTTCAACTCTTGAGTTTTCCACACAGAGTTACAGTCAACATAGAAAGGCAGTCACTAAATGGGTACTACAAAGAGGGGTCTTCAAAGAAGCCAGCATTTGTCAGTAGAACAGTGTGAAGAAGGGTCCTCTGGAACAGAAAATGTTCCAAAGAGAGAAATAAATAGCCAGGCCATAAGGCTCCTAGGACACAAGACTGCTTCTTGAATTTTAATGTTACACAGATCATCAACAACCCCGTTAAAGAATGGTTTGAGGTTGAGTCTCTGATAGTCCTCATTTCTAACAGCTGATGTAAATGCAGAGAAACATCTGGAATAGAAAAACCTTATCACACTATACATCTTATACATTTTCCTCCAGCTGTGAGTGAGTGGAAGTTGGGGAGTGGGACATTTGTGGCTTTTATAGCCTGAGGGTGACCATATGTCAGAAGGCTAGAAGAAGGCACAAGATGACGTCTATGGTCCAGAGAATGGCAAGTGCCTAAACTAGTGACATTTTCTTGATGACTGGTTGATGTGGGAGGGCCCAGCTCACTGTGGGCAGCAGTGTCACTTGTGGGCAGGCCATCATGAGTGGTATATGAAAGCAGACTGAGCAAGTCATGAGGAATAAGCCAGTAAGACTGTTTCTCCATGGTTTCAGTTCTGGCTTGAGCTCCTTCCCTGACTTCCCTCGATGATGGACTATGAGCCAAAAGTATAAGCCAAATCCCTTTTCTCCCGACACTCTTTTGGTCATGACGTTTATCACAGCAACAGAAAGCAAACTAGGACAAATACATTGTGGATTCAGTCACGTTATGCCAAGGCCCCTCTGGATATTTTCTCTGTCTTGTAAGATAACAACGTAAATGCCTCTTGGGCAGGGATTAGCTTCCCACCACTAAGCATGAGCTGATATACAGGGCTTCCTCCAGCTGCAGTTCTATTGATATGCAGACATCTCTTTCCTGATCAAAGACTGTTTCACAAATATAAAAAAACTCATAGAGAAACCTCAGACCACCGGTTCCCCACAGAGTCTCATCATTTCCCTTCCCTCTTCTCATTTTTAGAATTGGAAGCAATATCATAGTTCGATGCCAGTTCTACAGCTGAGAGCTCATTCATTTCTCAAGTCCCAGATCAGCAGCCTGTGCTGCAGGTCCCCAGGGCCCTTCCTGATGACAGATTAGTGTTCTTTCCTTTACCACCTGCTGGTGATAACCTGCTCTGATAAGGTGCTTAGTGGGTTGACTTAACACCTGTGCTAATTGCTTTATCCTGTTACAAACTGAGTCTTGGTGTGTTAAAATGTTAGCCCCAGCCAGTGGCTCTCAGTCCTGCTTACATGGTAAAATCACCTGTGGTTTTTTTGTTTGGTTGTTTGGTTGTTTGGTTGGTTGGTTGGTTTTGTTTTGTTTTGTTTTTAGAACAGTGTCTAGACTCTACCTCCACCCCAGTACTTGAGAGGTGGGACTCCATTATAAATATGATCTGTAAGCTGCCTTGTTGATTCTGTTGTACAGCCAAAGCCAGCAACCACTGGCTGATGCAAAGCTGCGCAAGGATTCTGTATTTCTAACATCACTACCCTTTGGTAATTCGATCTCAACCCATGTAATGAAATTTTACCTACCAGGAACACCAATAAGAATGAGGAAGGATTCCAAAGTACCCAATGATGTTATAAAACCTATAAAGAAAGCTGTTAGCATAGGAAGAGCTGAGAGTTAATAGTTTTTTTGGCTTTTGTATTTTAAAGGAAAACAGCTCTCTTATCTTACGGGTTCTGTAATATTGGAGAAGTCATTACCTGCTGTCTGATTTCTAAACACAGTCAGCCAGGATCCACATGTGGGTGGAAGAAGTTTCCTGCGTCACAGTTTTCTTGTGTGTCAAATATGCTTAAATAGTTCTCGTGAAGTTGTTAAATGGATTTAATGAAGGCCCTTGAGAACATGCTTAGGAAAGTGTGGGGGTGACATTTCACCTCTTCCCAGATGTTTTCACAGTGCTGTTTTACATTTTTACACAGTGTGGGGACCTCAGATGAGCCTCGGAGTCAGATCAAGATACCCAAAGACCAAGTTCTAACCACAAATGAGATTTATTTGCTCCAGAGGAACAAAGGGCAGGGATAAGGGACAAAGACAGGAGATAGAGGATGAGTGAAGGGGAGGGGAGCAAGGAAGAAGGGAGAAAGAGGGAAAAGGAGAGGGAGAAAGGCATGTGTCTTAGAAGACAAAGGACTGCTTCTGGATAGAGAGAGGATACACGTGGTACATAAGATAATGGCTGTTTATAAAGGTAAAAGGGGAAATCCTGTGTTAGAATATGTTTAATTTTTTATTAAGCTATTTATTTACATAAAGATCATAGCTCCCCCCCCCTTCTCTCAGTCCCTCACCCTCTCCTTTTCTTCCCCGTTCCACCCCTCCTTCCCTTCTACTCAGAAAAGAGGAGGCCTCCCATAGATAACAGTCAGCCTTGGTCTATCAAGTTGCAGTAACACTAGGCACATCTTTTTTTATTGAGCCTAGAAAGGGAGCCAGTTAGGGGAAAGGATCCCAAAGGCAAGCAGCTTAGTCAGAGGCAGGCCCTGCAGTGCTTTAGGAGTCCCACATGAAGCCCCAGCTGCACAACTCTTACATATGTGCAGAGGGCCTAGGACTGTCTATTCATGCTCTCTGGTTGGCAGTTCAGTCTCTGTGAGCCCCTATGGGGGCAGGTTAATTGATTCTGTAGTTTTTCTTGTGGTGACCTTGATCCCTCTGGCTCCTTCAATCCTTACTCCCCCTCTTTCACAGGATTCCACAAGCTCCACCTAATGTTTGGTTGTGGGTCTCTGCATCCATTTCCATCAGTTGGTAGGTGAAGCCTCTCTGAATATCTTCAGTAATGTCGCAGTTGACTCCATCTCACGGCATGAGTCTCAAGCTGCGCCAGTCATTCGCTGGCCCTTCCCTCAAATTCTGCTCCATCTTTTACCCCTGCACATCTGTAGGCACTACAAATTCTGGGTCTGAGGTTTTGTGGCTGTGTTGGTGTCCCAATGCCTTCATTGAAAGTCTTGGTGGTTCAGTTTCCATGTCCCCCATGGCTAGGAGTCTTAGCTAGAGTCTCCCTCATAGAGTCCTGGGGGTTTCCATTGTCCTGGGTTTCTATCTCATCCCAGAAATGCCCCCCAATCCAATTGTATCTCCAAATATTCTCTCCCTCCATTCTCCCCCAACTTTATCCTTCCTGTTCCCATCCCCACCACCTCCCCAAGCCAGTTCCCTCCTTCCATCCACCCCCAATGTCTAATCTATTTTCCCTTTTCAGTGAGAGTCAAGCATCCCCTCCTTGGGTCCTCATTGTTACTTAGTAGCTTTTTGGGCTTTGTGGTTTGTAGCATATGGAAAAATAACCCAGGATAGCTAAAACAATCCTGTATGATAGGAAAACATTTGAAGGTATCACTGTCCTGATTTCAAGCTGTACTACAGAGCAGTAGTATAGTAAAAAACCACATGTTATTGGCATTAAAACAGACAGATGGATCCACTGAATTTAACCAAAGAACCAGAAGTAAGTCCGCACACTAATGGACACTTGGTTTTTGACAAAGAAGCCAAAACTATAGAGTGGAAAAAAGAAAACATCTTCCACAAATGATGCTGGTCTAACTGAACGTCTGTATGTAGAAGAATTCAAATAGATTCATATCTATCACTCTGTATAAAATTCAAGTTCAAGTGGATTAAATATCCAAAACATAAAACTGGACACACTAAATCTGATAGAAGAGAAAGTAGGACATAACCTTGAATGTGTTAGCATAGGAGACAAGTTCTGAACGGAACACCAATACCTCAGGAACTAAGATCAACAATAAATGGGACCTCGTGAAACTGAAGAGGTTCTGTAAGGATACTGTTAATAGGACACAATGACAGCCTATAAATGGGAAAAGATTTACACCAACCCTATATCCAACAGAGAGCCGATACCCAAAATATACAAAGAACTCAAGAAATTAGATATCAATAAACCAAATGACCCAATTAGGTAGGGTACAGAGCTAAACAAAGAACTCTCCACAGAGGAATCTCTAATGGCCAAAAAGCACACACACATACACATAGCTCACCAGCACGGGGCACTGGTTTCATTCTGCCATTGGCCTTGCTTCTGCTGTGTGGCAAGTTACACATTTCTCAGCCTGTCCTTCTATCTATATGAGCAGCAACTTGACTTACTGATTTTCACTTCTGACCTTTAGTACGATCACATAGGATTAAAAGACATTGAAAATGTAACTCAGGATACTGAGTACCCAAGGTTTCATAGTGAAGCCCTGTCTCAAAGTGTGTGTGTGTGTGTGTGTTTGTGTGTGTGTGTGTGTGTGTGTGTGTGTGTGTGTGTGTGTGTGTGTGCATGCGCGCGCGCAGGTCAGAATGGCTAAGATCAAAAACTCAAGGGACAGCACATGTTGACAAGGATAAAGAGCAAGAGAAACACTCTCCCAGTGTTGGTGGGAATGCAAACTTATACAACTACTTTGAAAATCAATTTGCTGACTCCTCAGAAAACTGGGACTAGATCTATTCCAAGACTTATCCATACCTCCCCTGGGCATATACCCAAAAGAAGTTCCACCATACCATAAGGACACTTGCTCACCTATGTTCATAACAGCCTTATTCATAATAGCGAGAAACTCAAAACAACCTAGACACCCTTATACTGAAGAATGGATAAAGAAACTATTGTACATTTACACCCTGAAGTATTACTCAGCTATTAAAAAACAATGCCATTATCAAATTGGCAGGCAAATGGGTGGAACTAGAAAAGATCATCCTGGGTGAGGTAATCCAAACCCAGAAAGACAAACATGGTATATACTCACTTATAAGTGGATATTGGTCATAAAGTATAGGAGGTGTTTAATTTTAATTAGTCATGTTAATTAGGTGAGCCAAAGGGTTTTTTTTTCCAAAGGGGGCTTTTGATTGCTGGACTTCTATACTTTGATAGCTGGACCTTGGTAGTCAGCCTCGGGAGGAGGAAGTGCCCAAATAAAGAAATAGAATTTGGGGAATAGCTTTAGGAATGTAATCTATCAGTTTGTAGCAAGGTCAAGAGAATGGAGAAGGGCAAAGCCTGCCTGAGCCCTGCCCCCAACCCCTGCTCAAGGTGCCCAAAGTATCTTCACTAGGTATGCTAGCTTTCTTTCCTTCCTACATTCTCCGCATTTGAAAATGTGGAGGGGGAGGGAGTATTTTTTCAGTTTACCTCAGATACAGTCCTCACCTTGCAGCATGTTTGACATAGTGCCCCTTGCTGTTTTTTGCTATTCTGTATGTATACAAGGCTACTGTAGAGCATCCAGGGGCTCTCCTATCTCTCTCTTGAATCTAGACATAGGAGTGCTGGGATTTTAGGTGCAAGGGATCCACATCAAGTCTTCAAGCTCAGAATGCAAGATATTTATACTGTGAGCCATCTTCCCGGTCCAGAAGGATTATTTTAAACAGCTAATCTAAGAATATTTGCAAATTAATTTTATAATTTTGGTGGGGCTGGATTTTGAAACAAGGTTTCTTAGCATAGCCTTAGGTGTTTGGGAACTATCTCTGTAGTCAAAGGTGACCTCAGACTCACAGAGATCCTCCTGTCTCCGACTTTCAAGTACTGGGATTAAAGGACTGTGCTACTACCACCTGGCTCTTTTGTTTTGTTTTGTAATTTAGTTTTCTAGCGAGCAATATCTTGTAGCATGTGCACCACAATATGAATGACTACATTGTTCTGTACCTTTGTGGTTTTCTTTCCTCATGTGCATATTGTAAGTACTTGTATTTTCAAGGTCTCTAAATCAATAAGGAAGTTGTTAGCCAACAAAACAATGGAATGCAGCCAACATCAATGCCAAATGGCATGGGTCACTGAACATAAGGATTCATTAGATATGTTGGTCATTTGGCAAAGTGGCTTGATTCCAAAATTTAGTCTCCTAGGTAGCCAACAATTACCTGAAGAGCCCGGAGGCCTGAGCACAGAAGTATCAGATGTGGGCATCTGGGTAGAAATATACAGAACTCTAATGGCAATGGTAACGTCCAGGCTCCCTGGCAGAATTATAAGGACTGTAAAGATCTAATAGTAATAATAATCTCTCACTGGACAGCCATGGGACTGTACAATAGTATGATTTTATGTTTCTACTTGAAACCATCAGACCTACTTTCTGTTCCAGGCTCCTATGAAAATGAAGTTTCCATCACTTCCAAATCCATGAGCTTATATTGGCAGGTACAGAGCCTTTCCTTTAAAAGTGTATTTAACTTTCGTCTTAAGCTTTTCCTGCATAGGAAACTGATCTGACCACATCCGAGTAAGCTTAACCATTCCACTATGGTCTTACTTATTTCATTGGTGTGTGGAGTCTGCTCACAAACTTTTCCACCCTCCCTGGGACTGAGTCAAACTCTGGTGAGTAGCAATGATCTCCGCTGGTATATGCAATTAAGACCCCTGGCCCTTACAGCTGTGACACCTCCAGCTGGCCTTCACTGAAGTGCTATATCCCTCATCCCATCTACTTAGTCTTGGTTGCATGGCCTGCACCATCACTAATAGTTATACTGCCTTATTGTGACCTTTTGACCCTTTCACATGTCTGAATTTCTCTGTCCACTGAAATACGTGTCCTTATATAGGGCATGCAAAAGACTCATTTGCTACCGTCTGTTCCCTTGAGCCATTGGAACCATCCAGTTCTACTTCTCTGAGCTGAGAAGCACTGAAATGTCTCATCCTTCCGGTCATCCATACTAAAAGCTTATTCTGGATTGGGTAGGGGTTGTAATCTTAAGACCAATAGAATTCATTCTGTATTCATAGAAAATCCATTTCAATTCCAGGAACCTTTCCATGAGAGCCATCCTTTCCCTAAGACCTTTGCCTTCAAAACTAGCAAGAGAAGCAGCAGACTGGCAATCTTAACTCCTGCAATTAGATGTCCCAGCACAGACATGATTTATGACCCTTGCGTTTATACTTTCCTGCCAAAGAAAGTCCCAGGCCATATATATAGGTATGACCTTGATAACTGCAGGAGAAAGAAGAAGTCCAGTGCTCCAAAGCTCCAGAAGCAGAGCAGAGCCCACGTTTCTGGCACCATAACAAAGCTCACTGGAGCATCCACCCCTGCTCACCCTTCTGCGCTAGTTTGGTTTCATCACCTCTGTGCCTAGTGCATGAGTCACCATTTGGACTTTGGTTCAAAGGTCATGTCAGGAGCTCTAAAAGCTATTGTCCATTTTACCAGTTTCTTCCTTCCTTCCTTCCTTTCTTTCTTTCTTCCTTTCTTTCTTTCTTTCTTTCTTTCTTCTTTTATTTCTTTTTTTCTGCAGTGGGGAGAACCTTTCCTTGGCGAGTGGAAGAAGACAGAGAGAAAGAATCAAGGAAAAAAGTGAAGGGAAGAATCTTTACCCTTAGAAATTGGGGTCTTGACCTTTGTTTGCCTGACTTTTGATTGCCTCCATTATTATGGATACTCCACTCCTGGCCCTCAGTGTGGAAAGTCAGCCTCACAGGTCTTCTGACAAATTGAGCAGACTTGTGGAATTAAAAGTCACTAGGTGGCTGGCAAGATGGCTTCGTGTGTAAAAACACTTACCATACAAGTCTAACCTAAGTTCAATACCTAGAGCTCACAGTCGAAGGAAAAAATTTCTCCTCCAAATTGTCCTCTGACCTCTTGGCAGGAGAGCACCTACACTTACACACACACACACACACACAGAGAGAGAGAGAGAGAGAGAGAGAGAGAGAGAGAGAGAGAGAGAAACACACACACATAACACACAACACATAAACACATGACATACACACAACACAATACAACACACACATAAAGGCAAACACCCACAACACAACACACATATGCACAACACACACTGACACACATACATATACCACAAACACATAAACACGCACACATCAGATATACACACATCACACACAAACACACACGCACACACAGAGGCACACACGTACACAGTAAATAAAATAATTTTAAATAAGTAGAAGTCAGTAGGGACGGCTGAGTTTCAACATGTCATTATCCTTCAGCTGTCACCCATGGATTGCCCTCTTGTTTCACAGAACCATATAGCTGAATCCATAGACGTTGCACAGAGAAGTCAAACATGCTTATCCTATCCGTACATACAGAGAACCAACCTGGAACATCTGTACCTGCTAAGAAGCTTGTACAGAAGCTGTGAGTTATACATTTTGCTGATACTGCTAAAAAGCAAGGAAGGAAATAGAGTATTCTGGCCAGATGTAGTGGATAAAGGGATAAACAAGCCTTTGTCCCAGGACTTGATAGACAGACAGAAGTATTCTCTAAGGCTATACTGGTCTACAAAGTGAATTCCAGACCAGCCAACTGCACAGTGAGACTTTGTTTCAACACACACACACACACACACACACACACACACACACACACACACACACACACACACACACAGCATTCCAGTTTAGACTAAGAAAAATCCCAGCAAACCACAACACCTCTGCCATGTTCTTTCCCCTCTGATGGTGATTTGGAAGATGAGCACTGTACCAGTTTTAATGAGAATGTCACCCTTTGGCTCAGACTATTGAATACTTGATTGCCAGCTGGTAGTGCTGATTGTGCTGGTTTGGAGGTGTAAGATACCTTCCTGGAGAGAGCATAGCCCTGGAGAAGGGTTTGGGAATTAAAGGCCCCAAGCCACACTGTTCCCTGTCTCTGCTTTGTGCTTACAGTTGAGGAGGTGGCTTCTCAGCTTCCTTCTAAGCCACCAAATTTTCTGTCTGCTGCCATACTTCTTCACCATGAAGGACTCCTATCCCTTCTGGAAGAGTAAGCCCAAAACAAAATCTTTATAAATTTCTTTGGTTATGGTATTTCATTACAGCTACAGAAAAAACTAAGACAATTTCATGACAACACACACACACACACACACACATACACACACACACACACACACACATACACACACACACACACACACACACACACACTAACGCATGCCTGCAAGCATACACAAAGAGGCTTTTCATGCTAAAGAGTCTGTATTGCAAAATAATCTTAATAGCATTTTAGCTATCCTTCCCCATCCTCTGTTACATATTAAAATTTAGTGTCTCCTAGAGTGAGTGGTCCTCCCCTGGCTCACTATCTAGATGACTATTGCTCATAAGCCAAGGGCTCACTGGCAACAACATCTAGTATTCCTATTGTTTATTGCTATAATTTCAACATGTATCAAAACTTCAAGAGGCATGCCACATATAATCACTTGTTTAGGGCCAGCTGGGTGTCAACTGAAATTTGCAAGGATTCTTTTCATAACAGGGGTCACCTTGCTGCTGGGTGATTTAGGTTGCCTTCAAGTAGTGTGACATTCTTATACAGGTGTCTGTTTTCCTACTTATGGGAGCAGAGTTTCCAGTGTGTTGACAGAGTCATAAAAGTAAGAAAGCAAGTTCAGCCACATATGCAGTTTTCTACTTTTATCACATCTGTGTATAACTCATGGGCCAACCTCAGAGTCAAGGCAAAGAGTAGAGGAAGACCCGAAGCCAGCCACCTGTTTATCACATCTAAGATTCTGTCCCTAAGAAGAGCCAAGACATGGCACGAGCACCAACCTCTGGAATGAGATTGAAAGGGGACATGGGGCACTTCTTTGAGACTTAGGAGAAATTAAAAAGCTTCTGGTTGTAGAAATTCGAGAAAATACTCAGGATGATTGAGAATGACTAGACTTATTCTTATTCTTATTCCCCCAAGGGGAAATGCCCTGTGAATTCTACGTGTTTCACAAAGTTCATCACCAGTGTCCCAGTTTCGTGGTTCTAGTAGGCATGACTACCGAATGTGGGGCTATTAGGGATGGCAGAAGTGAATGGAGAGAACGAGTAACTGAAACTGAGCCCCAGCTTCCTCTGCCTTTTGTTTCAGGCTACAATGACAACTTTTTTAAAAATAGAGAAATGGTAGCATTTAAAACATCTTCCCTATCATTCTCTAGCATAAAGGCCAAGATGCCAAGTGTCATCCAACACGGAAAGGGATAAGCAAATTGGCGGTTGCTATGGAGCCACCTCAGCACTCCCTGGCTGTGAAGCAGGGTTGACACTGACAGCTATTAAAAGTTAAAGGGAAACAGGAGCCAAGCTCACATATTTTTTTAAGTAATGACAAAAACATGATTCTTACGGAACTGGAAAAAAATAGCTCAAAATGTTCTCAAAATAGGTGGAGTAGCAGGTGTTTACGGAAAGCACCAAGAAGCAGTCAGTAAGTGGAGCTTTAGGAGGAAATGGATTAAAACAAAAATATACATTGTGAATATACGATCGAATTCAGAGATGACAAAATGTTGGTGGCAGATATGAAAGATTAAGAATAATACAAGGATGAAAATTATACTTGCAGAGATATCAAAGGCTGTTGAGATTTCTTATGCAGGAATTGGAAATCAGAATCATTTTGCTTATTGGTTGCTTGTGACAGAGTCCCATGTAGCCTAGAGTGGACTCAAGCCTGCTTTGTAGCTAATGCTGATGGCCATGTAGATCTTGAAGGGTTCAACTTTTCTTTCTACACTACCTCTTTTTGATGCAGGAGATAAAACCCCGGGGCTTTTTGCATATGATTTATTTAAGCAAATGATCTATCACCAACTTAGGTCTTTTTAAAGCTGAAGAGATGACTCAGCTGTTGAGAGAACTTACTACTCTTCCACAGGAGCAGGGTTTGATGCCTAGCACCCCCCATGGAGGCTCAGAACCATCTGTAACTCCAGTTTGGGGGAACTCAGCACCTTCTTCTGGCCTTTAGGGCACCAGCCATAAAAGTGATTCGCAGACATACATACGGACAAAATACCCATACGCATAACATAAAATTTAAACTTAAAAACACGTAAAAATAAATACTTTAAAGAAGTGTTTCTGTCTTTTGTGTTTTTTAGATAATTATCTACTGAAACGGGGCTGAGGTGCTGGGGAGTAACTCAGTAATATTGAACAGGGCAATGAGCAGAAGGCAGAAATAAGACTCTGCAATTTGGAGACACAGTTGTTCTGTTAGGGTAAATTTCTACATGTGTAGTTTCTGGCGTACTACGATCTGGACTGGCCACTATAAGATTCTAGGACCTCGAAGAGATTCTGTTTTGTTTTGTGATGTGATGTGGGTCTTGTTTTTTGGAACAGGATTTCTCTGTGTATCCCTGACTATCCTGGAACTCTCTCTGTAAACCGAGTGCTGGGATCAAAAGTGGGCACCACCAGCACCACTGTCCATCTGAAGAGATTCTTAGGATTGCCAGATGAGGCCTAACTAGCAATGTTTAAATGTTTAAAAGTAGAAAGGCTTGAATCTATTCCCTATTCGATGCCAGGGTTAGCCACTATTAAGATGACCCGACAAAGAGGGAAGTTGGGGTAGATTTGATCTCTGAGGCCTGACGTCTCAGGAAACAGTGGGTTCTAGCAGGAGGGAGAATGCTTTAATAGAGATACAAAACAGAAATCCCCGAGAGGTAGGGCCTTTGGTAGGACACAAAACACATGAATACACTGTGCAATGCTGGAGCAAATGCCTTTCTGTGAGCCCAAGCCTGGTGGGTAACACTCAAAAAAATATAATGCACATATGTACAGGCAAACACACACACACACACACACACACACACACACACACACACAAAATGAACTTTGGAGATGGCACTCCCTCCAAGAGCCAAAGACCACCAAGTAATAACCATAGTACCAATATGAGAAGCCTTCTTTTGAATGGTTGGCCAGGGATATCTACAAGACTCCCAAGACATACAGCCAACTGCTGTTGTCATTGGTTACCCTAAAGAGAGATGTAAGACCATCACCAAGACAGGATTGTTTCACTGCAAATGAGCCAAGAAAAAAAATATTATTGCTCAGCACCCTAATTTACCACCTGGAAGATTCAGTAGAGAGTGGGACAATTATTCTGATCTCCTTTCGGCTCCTTCCCCCTTTCCAAGTGATCCCCTAAATAAGACAGAGCTAGCCATCACCTCTTTGACTCCTCACGAAATCCTTGACCAAAAGTAACTGTTTTTGTCCTGTTTTACATTTTTAAGAAAGAGGGGAGTGAACACCTGCCCAGGCTCACACAGAAATTAAGTGCATAACACAAATTTTAACCAGCGCAGTCTGGTTCCAGAGACCGTGCATTTTGTCTACCTCGGTTGACTGCCGGCAGGTAACTCCCTTTGATGCATTCCTGCTGCTCTGGACCGCCATGATGGTGTGGGCCCACTACCTGGATTCAAGAAGGAAAAACAGCCCCACAGAGAAAAGTGGACATGATTAGGTAGCTGGCTGGAAAAAGAGTAGGTTGACAAAATTACCACCTGCAATTTTCATTTCAATCTTTCTCTGTAATTTAATTCTCATTATAATTCTAGGTAAACAAACCTTTACACTTCAGTGTTCCGTAGATAAGGCCTCTGCTGCAGGGCAGAGGACTGCTTGAAGCTATTGTCCTGTAGAGACTAGGAGACAAAAATCTCTCCGAAAACAAAACTTTTAGGAAATAGATCTTGTTGTGCCAAGTGGCATTAATTGCACAGTCCAGACAAGTACTATCCACTGCAATCTTTTCTGAGTGAAGAGCGTGCCCCAAGTGGCACTACTTAGAAACCATTTGCGTCTTATCTCAGGCCAGAAATAATTGAAAATCAAATTTGAAAGTATCGTCGACAATCAGAAGTGTAGAATTGGGTGAGCATTAATAGATTGCACTATTGGTTCTCAATTTCTCTTCTCACCTTTCCCCTTACATTTCCCTGAATTTCCTCAAACTAATTTAACTCTTTTGTCTGCTGTTCCTGGATTTCTTAAGGAGACAGGGACAAGAAGAATTGAGTGAGCAGAAGTTGAGAAAAAGTTGGGAAACGTAGAAATAATAAAAGGAGAAGAAGGGAAATCAAGGAAGAGGGGATCTGCAGATGCAAAGTCTGTGTGAGGTTTATAAGGAAAGATTTCATCAGAAGGAGATCTCTGCTCCAACAAGGTCCAAGCAAACAAGCAGGCTTCAGGTGGGTTGAAATGTAACTGCTTAGAAACAAGTGGCATGTATGGCCGAACACATCCAAGCTTTAAACAGCTCCACACTCATCAGGAATTTTCTCTAGGCTCCTGGAGAAGGGTAGCCGTCCATCCTTGAAAGACCACAGTGTTCACAGAGTGGTCAGTAAGGGAAGGCTGACCTCCAGCTGAAGCACATGCTGATTTCGATGCTAAACTGAGAATCCCTGGAGCTAAGAATGTATTTTCTTCATTTGTTCCCAATGTTTAATACCAGGATGTAGAAAGAAAAGAGGAAAATAAGCATAAAGAGAAGGAAGGAAGCATGGCAGGGAGACCCTCAGGATCCATCTCACTTGGTGTGAGCAGAGTAACGATGGTTTCACGTCAGCTATTCCGCCCTTTTAAACTCAGCATATATTTGCCCTGACAATTAACGGGGGGGGGGGGGGGGGGACTTGGCAACGTGATTTATATTCTATCTTTCACTTAGAAGTTTAAAAATGAGCAGCAGAATTAAAACTCAAGGGCAGATATTATGAACTTAATAAACCGTTATCTCGAAAGTAATTGCCCTGAATGAGCCTTTAAAACTGGTTTTATGCCTTTTACTGTCCCATCTGCACCATGTTAAAACAGCCTAAACTCTGCCTTTGAAGTCGTAACTGTGATGCTCAGATAAATTAAGGATGATTTTTTTTCCAACTTCCTAAAAACTGGAAAACACAAGAACGGCAATACTTTATAATTTAGCAAGATTTTGATTCTCAAACTAACTTTCTTCTTCTCTTTGGATAGTCACAGCAAATGTCTGGTGGGAGAGAAAACTCAGCCCACAGATGTAGAAATTGAGGGAAAGGAAATGATAGCATTGTATGAGCTAATGGCTCAGCGAAATGAAAACTTAAGATGCTGAATTTCAGTTCAAGTGATATCGTTCTAGAATTTTCTTTGACTATGTCTTTGGAAGCAGAGAAAGAAGAAAAATATCCCCCTAGCCCCCCCCTCTTTGTTTTACACATCAGTTGTGTTCTTGCATGTGCTAATATCCCTATTTTAGATTTTCTTTTTTTTTTTTTTCCAGAGCTGGGGACCAAACTCAGGGCCTTGCGCTTGCTAGGCAAGCACTCTACCACTGAGCTAAATCCCCAACCCCATATCCCTATTTTATAAGGTAGATCTTTATTCTCACAAAGCTGTGGTTTTCAGATGTCTCTTAGCAGCAGAACCTTCTATCAAAACTCCACACTAAAACCCTCTCTACAAAGCAGACAATAATAGAGCCGTACTGACTGGAACACAGAAGAGATACCTAGGACCGATTCAGTGGGAAGGTAACCATTGGCAGAGCATCCCCAAACTCAGAAGGAAGCCTGGTCATACACGCATCTGATTTTAAGTACAACGGAACGTCCTCCACTTCATAATCCAACACATACATATTCCAAGCCCTTAAATTCCCCACCTCGTGCACTGAAGAAGTGATCACCTCCTCCCAGCCCCAGTTTCCTTATCTATGGATGAGTGTCAGTAGTGTCTGCCAGGTGTGTCTGTCGTGATCCAGATGCCGCATGATAGCCATGGACCACGGCACCCAGCATGTAGCAGAAAACACAATACTTCCTTCTAGAAAGACCCTTCCCAAAGCTACATGCTTCTGTGACAAGCCAAACGTGCTCCCATTTTCTCAGAGGGTACAAATTCCATTTGTTTTTCTTAAGTCCAGCTCATGCCGTTAACACTTGAGAGCCCATGTGACTCCCCCAGACATTTAGTCTTTTCTATTCAGTTAGCACAGCATCCGGACTTTAAAAGCAGCTTGAAAACAAACTTGATTCCAAATATGATTTATAATATCCCGAGAAACAGCTCATTTACCCAAGAAAGCACCATCAATTATTGACAGACAGACCCTCTGAGGAGAAATGGCATTCAGACTAAGAGATGTAGGAGAAAGCCTCAACCCTTTAAGCCAATTACCCAAGGTGCTTTTGAACATTAAATTCTTAGATATTCTTAATTTACTGTCCGTGTCTGTAAGCAAAGAAAGAAGTACATGAAGGGGAGGGGAGTTGTAACCAATTTAATACTGCTTTTTTTTAAAAAAAGCAAAGAGAAAGAATGGCATAGAGGGGGGGGGAACACATAGGAGGTAATATGTGGGTGTTGAAAGCACGTAGGCTTAGAAATTGAACATCCCAGCCCTGTGAACCTTGGCCCTTTATTGTAGAGCCAGCTACTCCCCAACCTGTCTTTGTTCAGTAAAGAAATAATTGCACTTACCTGCCTCTGACCTAATAATTACAGCAGTGCCTGATTTTATGCCCAGCGTGTTCTCTGTGCTCCCGTTTCCTCGGTCTCCAGAGCAAAGGCCTGACGAAGGATGCTAGCATTATTTGCTTTAACACTGAGCTGGTGACAAGGCCGAGTGAGGTTCCGTAAAAAGCCAAGAGGCCAGCGTGACTCCAGCTCGGGGGCCTTGTAATCTGAGCGCGACATGCAGATATTAGAAAGCAAAGTCACAAGTACCTGGGCAAAAAAGGGAGGGAACAAGGCCAGGATGCTTGAGAATGCTGATGTGTTCTTCCATAGTTTTCACCAGTGAAAAAGCTAGGACAGAGGTCCACCTAAAACCAAAAGATTAAAAGGCAAGAAGTGACTTGTCATGTCTGCTTGGCCTAATTTGCCTGGGCTGGAGGTAAGTACACACATGTGCTCAAATGCACATGTGCAAGTGTGTACACCGTGCTATGCTGCAGATGACTATAGATAAGGGAAAATAAGCAAAATGAGTAGGGAAGATGGCTGATTTATGTTTAAAAAAGTGTGATGAATTAAACATTTCTATATGGAGAAAATAAATACTGCCACAGGAAACCTACAATTTTTACCACACTGACTACAGTCAACCTATAGCTTAAAGTGTAGCTGCTGAATATTCTGAAGTCACCTGCCTTTATCTCGTGACCTGACAGAAGAATTGAAGGCTGGAGGCTTCCCTACTTTTCACACTGTTTTATTGAGAATTACGGGATTTGCTGTTCGGGATTGTTTAAACACTGGCTCATTCCGCCATGCATTTTGTTCTCCTTCATTACACTGTATATGTAAAATTTGATCAGCCTTGATTTTTATAGCTGTACTTTGAATGTTAGATTCAAAATCAGCAAATGAGGGCCAGGGGAGAGTCAGAGCCTGGGCCTCACATGGTCAATATGCAGATTCCTAACCAGGTCTTCTGACTCCAGGGCAGTGTGAATCTCCCTGTAACACAGCTTGCCCTGTCATCAAGTATTTAAAGATGGGAACTGGTGAGGAAATTGGCAGAGCAGGCGCTCTCTCTGGTACAGCCCCGACTTGCTGTTGGAGGCACATGTTGCTGTTCTTTAGGGACTCTGACTTCTCTAACTGTGGAACTGGAGCAGGAATACACAGACGTTACCCACGTGCCTTCTTATGTATGACACTCAGGGATGCAAGCCTTCTAGGTATGTATGTCCCTGAGGAAGATACTAGATCTTTTCAGCTATGTGGCATTGCTCAGCATTTTGTGTGGGAAGCGTTCCACCTGTGGAGCCGTTGCCCCCACTGGTTGGTGTCTTCAACATCCTCAGTTTTTCATCTTTTAGGAAATGGAAGCTCTTGAAACTCGAAATCACCAAAAGCCATTCATTCAGCATCCACTGTGCGGGATCAGACTGAGTATCATTTTGAAGCAACATAACATGTGGCTGTAAAGTAATGTAGATCGTAAAGAATGTCTAAGCTTGGTGTGTTTGACGTGTGTGATCATGTGACTATGTGCACTTATGTAGACAAGCATAAGATAGGCAAGCCTAGGGAATACTTTAGAAGCATAGGACTGACTCCACTTGGTTTGGTCTATGCCCACATCTAACAGTGGACTCGGCAGTCTGAGATTACAGATGTTCACCACTGCATGCCTGGCTTTCATAAGGACCTGAGTTCTGGTTCTCACGCTTGCACAGAAGGCGATGTACTGGCTGACCCATCTCACCAAACCTGTTAACATGCTTTGAAAACAGTTGCAAAAGGGATTCAGGAATAGTATTGGTAACTGTGCATTCCTCATCAAAGATGTCCTTCTCAAAGTATTTCAAAAAAAAAAGACATTTCAAGAACACATCTTTTTCCATTCAGTAGACAGGAAACTGGATCAGAAAACTGAGACACTGGACTGGGTTGCATGTCTGTGCAGAGGTGTGTGTGTGTGTGTGTGTGTGTGTGTGTGTGTGTGTGTGTGTCTGTATTTAACTGTACAAGTCTGTGTCCACATCATCCACAGATGGGACCTCTCTCTCTCTCTCTCTCTCTCTCTCTCTCTCTCTCTCTCTCTCTCTCTCTGATCCGTACCCCCATCAAGTCTCCTCAGAGCAGACTGATATTTCTACACTTGCTGAAGTATTTTTCTTGTCTTGAAAAAAATAGAACAAAAGATGATGTTGCCTGGACTTTTCTTTTAATTAGAACCACATACAATATATATGTACAAATACTTATATAACATACTGTAATGTATTCAGCCCAGGGGATAAAGCTATGTATAACCAATGTGATCTTAGGCCTCTAGAGTTGCCATCAGTGGGGAATATGACAAAGATAAACATACAAATAAACAAAGGTAGAAGTTCACTCTTTCCCACAGAGGAAAACACCTCTAGGGGGTGCTTCAAACTAGGGATAGGATCTACATGCTCTATGTTTCCAAAACACATATGCATACATTGAAACTTCATTTAATAACTAAGTACAATAAGAAATTAATAAAAACTGGAGCTGAGGAAATGGTCCTGTGGTTAAGGGCACTTGCTGCTCTTGGGGAAGATCTTGGTTCTTTGTTTTCTTTCCCCAGAACTGGAGCAGAAGCTTCCAGTTGACTGTAACTCCAGTTCCAGAGCATTGGTGCCCTCTTTTGGCCTCCACAGGCACTGCATGCACACAGGGCACAGATATACAAGCAGGTACCCAGACACAAAATATAAAATTAATCATTTTTTAAAAAAGAATTAACAAGAAGTAACAGTAAAATGAGACAGTTATAACAGTATACTATAATAGAAACTGTTTAAAATTTGTGAATTGTTTCTCAAGATACTTTGACCACAGCTGGCCAAAGGGAACTGAAACTGTGGGAAACAAAACCACAGTGTAAGAGGTGGGCCCACTACACCAAGAATAAATACACAAAACCTGGAGTCACAAAGCAAAAAGCACAAAGGATGATACCAAGTAGAGAGACAATCAGAGACTAAGGATGTTAGGAGAGTACTTGCCTATCAGGCAAGAAGACCCTAGGTTCAATCCTCAGTACCACATAAACTAAGCACAGTGGTACCCACCTGGCAATCCTAACACTCAAAAGCAGGGAAAATTAGAAGCTTTGTGTCATTTTTGACCAGAGACCAGCCTGGAATGCATGGGAAAAAATATATGTGTGTATGTATGACTCCTAATGTGTACGCACACACACACACATATGTATGCATAAATGTGTGCATATACTCGTGTGTGTGTGTGTGTGTGTGTGTGTGTGTGTGTGTGTGTGTGTGTGTAGAAAGCAGGTACTTCAGGAGTAACCCTCCTTTAGACAGGAATCAGCCTGGGCCTCTGAGGAAGTGGCCTTGGTAAGAAGCAGGCAGGCATGCAGAAACTGGGGGCTTGCCTCACTAAGAGGAATCGGTGAGTGTGAGGGCAGCATGTTCAGGGGCTGAGGACTGAAAGCAGCCTGACACATTTTGGAAACTATCAGAAGGGAAGTTGATAGAGCTGAGGTCGGGAAATAGCAATCAGAGAGGTAGGCACAGAAGAAAGGTGCCCAAGGCTGCCACTAGTGCTTATACACAGGCTTTTGCTGTCTGTGGTGGGAAAAATTACAAATATTGCTACCATTTTACAGCTGAGTAAGCTTACCTCTAAGGTTACACAGTCTGTCAACATTCTCCCAGCTGCCAAGGTTTCCACCCTCCCCCTTTCCACAAGTAAGTCTTAGGCGCATGGTGCATGCTAGGCACGTGGCTACTTGCCCAATAAAATGGTGTTAAACTGCTGGACCCTGTCTATTGAAAGTTAATCATGGGAACAAATACAGTAAAATAGGGTAAACACTACAGAAATCTCTACAGAATATAAGAAAGACCCCATATGGGGGAGTTAGTTCTGAGGGGGACGTTTAGCCTTGAGTGTAGTCTACAAGGACCATGAGTATCCTGGTTTGCTTCCTAATGCTATGGTAAACACTATAGCCAAAAACAACTGGGGAGGAAGAGGTTTATTTCACCTTTAAGTTCCCGGCATGCCCTGGACTCTGACCTCATAGGTAGCAATGAATATCCTAGTAAGAGCACCAGTGGAAGGGGAAGCCCTGGGTCCTGCTAAGACTGAACCCCCAGTGAACTAGACTGTTGGGGGGAGGGCGGCAATGGGGGGAGGGTTGGGAGGGGAACACTTTAGGAAGGGGAGGGGGGAGGGGGATGTTTGCCCGGAAACCAAAGAATTATTATTAAGTATTAAATAAATTTAAAAAAGAGTAAAAAAAAAAAAAGTTTCCCGGCATGAAGAGAAATCAGCATTGGAACTCAAGACAGGAACATGGAGGCAGGACTCGAAGCAAACAGAGCCCACGTTAGGAACTGGAGGAACACTTCTTCCTGGCTTGCTCCCCTTGGCTTGCTCCACCACCTTTCTTATTTAAACCAGGACCACTTGCCCAGGAGTGATGTTAACCATGATGGGCGGCCTTCCCCCAACCCAAATCAATCAAGAATGCACCCTCCCCCCACATACTTACCTACAGGTCAATCTGATGGGGTATTTCCTCCGTTGAGGTTCTTCTTTCCAGATGACTCTAGCTTGTGTCAGATTTTTTAAAAAATGACTAAGCAAGATAATGGTGTCCTACTGGATAGCAAAAGCAGGTTAGGCAAAGGGAGAATAAAGCCACCTAGTGAACCCTGGTTAAGCAGGATGTTTCTGGTAGATCATGAAGGCTTTGCTGGTGGGAGAGGCATGAAGAGTAGACATGGTTAAAGACCGAAAAATGAGTGTTGCTATTTCATTCTAAACCGCAGGAGTCAGTAGAGCTTTCAAGCAGGGTGATAACACAGCTAGATATGCTTCAGGCCCACCATTTTGATGGAGTTGAAGAATCCATTGGAGATGTTAACAGGGACAATGATAGAAGCAGGAACACCAGTGAGGGTGTGTATAAGGTCTCAACCAGAGGTGGAGAGGCCTGACATAGGAGGCTGGGCAGGCTGCAAAGGTGGGAAAGAGGTGGACACAGGGAATGTTTAAAATGTATTTTGTTTGTTGTTTTTGTTTGTTGTTTCATTTGTTTTATTTTGGTTTGAGTTTTGGCTTGGCTGGTTAGTTGGCTGGTTAGTTGGCTGGTTAGTTGGCTGGTTAGTTGGCTGGTTAGTTGGCTGGTTAGTTGGCTGGTTGGATAGATTGTTGGTTTGGTTTGGGTTTTTTGTTGTCTTGTTGACTGTTTTGTTTTGTTTTAAGAGCTCAGAACTCTCAGGTGATTTGGAGGATTGAAGGCAAATTCTGAGTTTTATGACTTTGACTGATTCCTAGTTTACCACTTTTGCTAGAAACTTGTCCTAATTATGGGAAAGCTCCCAATATTTGATGCAGACTTTTTAACATGGCTCCCTGTGAGCTAAGAAAAATTCACCAAGACGATTCCCATTTTACATTATTTCTAAGGAGATTATAATATGATTTTTATGACAAACTATTATTTGTCATAAACAGCAAAACACTTTTTAAAAAAAGACCATAAAGGATCAGCATAATGTCCTCCACTGAGGTGGAGAACAAATCTCCACATTGCTTCTGGCGGGACTGATCTAAGCAGAGAGCAAAGAAGGTAAGTCGCAGCAAACTAAATTCTCCTACAATTTAAATTTCCATGGAAGGAAAAGGTATTAGTGCTCTGTTTGGAAAAGCAGCTCCCTTTCAGGAATCCTCCAAAAGTGTGAAATAATCATTCTCTGTTCCGACCTGACCTGCCACACCCTGTCACCATCACAAACACCACACATGCAAGGTTCATGTCTACTCTCAGAAGTGAAACTTCAGTTCAAGTCTGAGATTGGGTTTGAAAGACTGGATAATGACACATCATAGTGCCTTAAGAACAAAACAGCTTAAAGCTGCATTTAAATATCTTTCAGAATTTGTCTCTGGGAGCAAACCTTTGTGATGTCTATCCATTAATTATCTGAGAGTGTGTATGGGAGAGCATCCTATAAATTCCACTTCCCCTTCAGTCTTTCTCCCCATGCATCCCCTTTCTCGCCCAATTTGTTTTGTTCGTTCTTACGCTTTTGAAAGTACAAAACCCTTAACCACTCTAGTGAAAGAAATAGGCAAAGGCTTTGAATAGTTTAATCTCTCACATAGAATGCACTATATACACAACAATTTTTTTCCAGAAGTTTGGCTTATATGTATGAGCGTTTCTCTGAATGACTGTGTACCATGTGGGTCTGGCGTTCTCCGAGGCCTGAAGAGGGCACTGAAGTCTGAAGCTGCAGATGGCTGTGTGCTTTGAGCTGCCATGTAAGTGCCAGGATGCAAACCCAAATGTTCTGCAAGAGCAACAAGCGCCCTTAACCACTGAGCTATAGCACCAGTTCCACCAAACTATTTTTAAAGAAGTTAAAGGCTGGAGGTAGAGCTTGCTTGGCAGAGCTTGCTTCCCTATGCTTTCACAAATGCCTGGGTTTGATCCTTGGTTTACTGAATAAACTGAGAGAAGGGCACATGTCTCCAGTGCTCGGAAGGTGGAGGCAGGAAGATTCAGAATGCTGGTTATCCTTGGCTACAGAACAAGTACATGGCCAACCAAGGCTACATAAGACTTTGTCTCAATTTGAAAAACAATGCCAGCCTGAGCATGTTTGGCTCATATCATCTGCTGATGCTATCAGCAAATGGCAGTATTGTGGCTCCTGAGTTCAAACACAACAGATACAAACTCAGACACAAACACACACAGAGATGTACACACATACAAAGACTCCCATGCACACACAGCCCAACATTTCTGAAACTGAATTATTCCTTCTACCACCATTCAATATGCTCTGTCATTTTTTTCCTCATTTTATCTCTACCCTAATTTCCCCCTTAGAATTAAGTAAAAATAATATGTGCTAATATGTCATAAGTTTAGAGATGCAGATTCATCCCCAAGAGGTATTGCATACATGAATCCCAGCACTTAGGCAGAGAGAGAGAAGTGTATCTCTGTAACTCTGAGTCTACATGGAGAGCTGCAGGTCAGCTAGAACTACATAGGGAGATCCTATCTCAAGAAGAAAAAGAAGTCAAGACTCTAAATTATCTTGATGAAAGCATCCTTTGGATGGTCACTTGGGTTATCTGCACCAGGTACACCACAGATACAAAATAAGCTAAAATCAGCTCAGTAACTCACTTGACATAGCCATTTTGAGGTGGATTTGGAGTTCAAGGCCAGCTCTGTGATTCTAAGGCAGATGGAATGTGTGTGGCAATTCCTAATTATCAGTGAACCTCCTGACACTAACAGTGTAAGGAGATGTCCACAAACATTGTCTGGATCATTTTTTTCCTTTCCACAAACACAAATATGGAAAATAATTTTGATCTATATGCATGTAACCTTAATTGGATGTCCTGCTTACTTATTTCTGAATGCAAAGGCACAATTATTAAACCTTTGGGTGTTTTCACAAATTGGCAAATGAGACAGAAATAACAGACATAGCATGCTCCTTGCAGTAGCCTGCAATTTAATGGAAAGGGCTCTCATAGCCATAGTTAACTCAGCTGCAAACTCATACTCTCTCCAGCCAACTCCATGAGCAAATTTCTGAGTAAACAAATAGGTCAATTTGGTCTCTGAGCTAAAGTGGACCAAGGAGAGGCCAGTCCCTATTAGTCCGTAGTGCTGGAGTTTGCTAATGACAGCCTTGACAAATTCAAGCTTTCCAAATCTAAATTTCAGACTGCCCCAAAAAATCAATTGCTTAGGGGAAAGAAACTGTCAGTGGAAAGTATAAGAGTGGAAAGGAGATAGTTAGCATATTTTAAAAATAGATTTTTATATTTTCCAATCATCCTCCGAAGACATGATACTTGGGTCAGAGAATTGATTTCCCCAACCATCCTTCCAGCCGTGCTGGACTTATGTTGGGCATGTCATAGAAATCAAAGAGCACTATAAGGTGCAATTGAAGTTGTATAGGTATCTTAGAGGTTATAGACTATTAATGGAAATAATTATGAGCTAGATGGCGAGATAAGATGCCATAGGATGGGTTAAAGTTAAGAGGATTTAAAAGGGAGACCTAAGCCCAGAGAGGTAAATGGAGCCTGACCATTGGAAAGGCCAGGCCTACACACACATACAGACCTCTCAGAGATGGACGCTGTATTCATGTCTTATCATGCTTTAACAAATTTAGAGCCATAAAACCACTCAAGTGTATTACCTCATAGTTCCTAATGTCACCAGGTATACTGAAAAAGATACCCCACCTAGATTCCCATGTCAGATCAAGTTCTGGGCCGGTGCACCATTTACTGAAGGTCATGAAGAAAGGCTAACTTGTAAGTTCATCTGGGTCGTTGAGCAAATTCATTTTCATGGAATTGTAGAGCTAAGGTACCTGAGCCTTTGCTACTGTCGACTTGGAAACGGTGGTCCTACTACAAACATTCTTTCTCCTGCTTCTTCTATGGACCTCTCTAGCAACCAGCATAGAGACTCTCTCGTGATAGATGCTCATCTGAGTTCATCGCTGCCTCTTCCAAGTCCTTTGGAAATGTCTGTTCCTCAGGGCTCTTGCCCTTGGACTCTACCCATGCAGAGAATCTGGTCATTCTCCTATATTAAGGCCTTATCTTTTTTTAAAATTTTTATTAGATGTATTTCTTTACTTACATTTCTAAGGTTATTCCCTTTCCCGGTTTCCTGTCCATAAGTCCCCATCCCCTCCTCTCCCCTTCCCCCATACGGGTATTCCCCCTCATACATCCCCCTTACTGCCCCCCCATATTCCCCAGCACTGGGGGTCCAACCTTGGCAGGACCAAGGGCTTCCCCTTCCACTGGTGCCCCAACAAGGCTATTCTCTGCTAAGGCCTTATCTTTGACTACATTTGCAAAGACTCTTTGGCCAAATCAAATATCACAGCAGCAACACACTACCACATACAAAGTTCACGGGGGCCAAAATCCTTCATGGCACCAGCACAGTGGCTTCTAGAGACATGGTGCACAGATAATCTGTCAAAGAACATGGCTGCCAAAACATCTAATGAGTTATGAGTATGAAAAAAACATGCAAAAGGGCCTGTCTGTTCTGAGGGCAACAGGATCAGCTTGGCTTCTCTCTGAAAGACTGAGTCTTTTAAAATGATGCACAAGTTAACAGAAAATGTATCTTACAGTTAAGAAAATAAAACAGTGGGGGTGGGTTCACTGCTAAAAATAACTAGTTTCTTATTTTGTGGTGACAGCTACTGCATAGTCTTCAACATGACTTTGTTCGTGTGTGTGTGTGTGTGTGTGTGTGTGTGTGAAGAGTGTACTTACACAGGTAAAATGTGGTAGAAGAAGAATATGTGTGACATGATGTCCTACTGCCACAGACTTTTCCAACAGAGCAATCACCAACTGTTGTCACAGATCTTGACCCTACTTTGATATCACAGTCTGCAAATAATAACCTTCGCACAGACACAGCTCACTGGTTCCGGCTCCTTCATTTTCTTATGCAATAAAATCATTTCCCAGCATGAATGCAATTGCATGAGGGCTGCTTCATAGTGCGAATCATCCGGCTTCGCGGGATCCATCCAAGTAGAAATAAAGTCAAAATGTTGTAATGGTTTTAGTTGATATTTAAAGGACCAAGCTTCTTAGTATCTTCTGACAAAGTGGTAACTTAATAAATATAGCATTTCTTTATTCCTATATGTACCTAAAATTGATGTAAGGAATGGTGACTTGTATTTTGGAACTGATATAAATAAAATAAAATCTTAAAAAAAAAAAGAAATGCACTGTGTTCCCTCTGGAAATAAATTCACACCAGACTGAGTTAAATCCACTTGTAAGGACTCAGGTGCTACGTCCTGGGCTCCACTCCATTTAGAATCTACTTCAGTTTTGAGCAGCCACTCCCTGCAATGTTTCCACTTTTCTTTGGATTAGACTATATGATATACATACACACACACACACATCCTTTAGTAAAATGCAATTTTAGCTCCCACTCTGGCTTTCCATGCTTCCCCTCCTGTTCCCAATGACAGAGAACTACAATGGAAGACTAACCCGGAACTTTGGAATGGAATCTGAAGCCTGTGGTTTCTGTTATATCCTCCAGAGCATTTCCTCGTGCTACAAGTGACTGGAAGACTCAAAAGTTCATACACACACGTACACCGCACACATGACTCTTTTGAATTAAAATTTTCTTAAAGATTCATTTATTTATTATATATAAGTATACTGTAGCTGTCTTCAGCACGCAAGAAGAGGGAAGAGGGCATCGGATCCCATTACAGATGGGTGTGAGCCACCATGAGGTTGCTGGGAACTGAACTCAGGACCTCTGGAAGAGCAGCCAGCGCTCTTAACCGCTGAGCCATCTCTCCAGCCCAAATTAAAAATTTTAAAGTAAAAACTTCTTGACACTTTATCACCTTAAACTACAGCTATAAATACAACACAACAACAGAATATTTACTTATAAAGCTAGATTTAAATACTACATAAAACATCTTTTTTGTATAACAAACAAGAATTTTAATCACTTTAAGTTACTTTCCTACCTGGGTAGAAAATGAATTCAGTAAAGATATGATCAGCTTTTACATAAAACCTGCCAATTGGAGACTTTCCAATAGGAAACCGTAACCTTTAACAGAGTTTAACAATCTGCAATGAAATCTTATTTTCCATTCTCTGCTCTACATTTTGTTTCATGAATTATCAGACCCAGACAATTTTTCAATGACAATAATTTCATCAAAGGTATCTTAATATAAACTATATTCAAATTCGTTGAGAGTCATGTATCACTTGTATAGCCTCTTTCTTCTTGACATGATTTTCAAATATTGCTTGCATCCAATCTTTCGTTTCTGCACGTCCTCAAATTCATACTACAGCTGTTATAGACACAGCTAATTTACATATAGATTAAAAATTACCTAGAAGCCCATTCACACGCTGATGAGTTAAAGACAAAGTAAGTCAAAGTTGTTGGCTGATTTTCATTAAAAACCAAGTATTATGACATAGTAAGCCAGTCAAAATACAGGCTTCAGATCCACAGCGTAAGTCAAGTTTTAAAACATTTGCACTTCTTCAGATAGCCAAATTCGGATACATTTCTAAATGTTGAGACAGCTCTTGATTCAGTACCCTTTTAAAAACGACTTATCTCTGTTGGTTTTTTATATCTAATCCCCAAATTATCAAACGTATTTGCTTTAAATCAAATAAGCTAGCAGGCCATGGGCGGTCTAGACAATTTTAATTAGACTTGAAAAGGGGGGGGAGGGCATCCTTTCGAAATGACTGAAAATGTGAAATTCAGCTACTTCCTTTCCTAGTCCTGTTCTATCTGTCTGGCTGTCTGTCCATCTACCAAATAATGGGGAAGCAGAAATGTTCTGCCTACAGAACAGAATGCTCAACATCTAGTAAGCAGAAGTCCACTCCCGGTGATCTGTGTCACTCAATTGCCTGCCATGCCCAGCTTTCCATTAGCTTATCCATGGTGTCTACTTCAAAGGAAGGTAAGGGCAGCCATATTAAAACAAGATGACCCTTCCCATGCAGGCTACAATATTGGAGGAGAAAATAGACAGTGTTCCCCTGGGTCTGTCCCCAATGGCCTGTCTGTTTTTAAGGAGATTCTTTCTTTCTTGAAAAGTAGAACGTCTACATGCAGAGATGGTGTCAGAGAAAGCTGAAAGGCCATGTAGAACTGAGACCAGCACTGGTGTCAAGGCAACTACAGGCCAATAGGTTAAGCCTCTTGAGAGGACAATGAAGGACACTAGGAGAAAGGCAGGGTAGAAAGAACATACGGTACCATATAGACAGAATGAAGGGGGAATAAAAATAGAGACAGGAAAGCCCACAGAGAGAGTGTCAGTGGGCTAGAGTCAATCAGAGAAGTCTGAGCCACTAGGACAGTGGTTCACAACCTGTAGGCGGGCCATGATCCCTTCAGGAGTCATACGGTCTTTTTACAGGGGTCACAGTATTAGGAAGCTTGAGAACCACTGCCACAGGGGCTCTGCATAGCTCGACTCAGTTCCAATGAACCGTATTTGCCATTTGATGGCATGACCTTATTATTCTTTATGTACCACTTTTTACTTGAATCTATTGGAAATACTGTTGCTTCTAAGCAAATGAATTCTAATTATCATGTTAGATGATGCATTCAAGATAAAGTGTATCAACTACTTTGCATGAAAAATTAAGAAAAGATGCAAAATATCTGGTTGGCTGGCTGCCTGGCTGGCTGGCTGGCTGGTTTTAGAAGAGGGGACAGTTAATGGACATCCTGACATGAAAGAACTATAACATAGCACCCAAGCATAATATGCTATTGAGAACAAGAAAATCCCTATGTCTGTTTTCTTCTCATGAGAAATATCGAAATCCGTGGGGTTTTTAATCCATTAGTTTCTAAGGAAACCACCGTAACATGATTGATATGTTTCTACTCCAAACCATGAAAAGGCCTGGAGATAAGGTAGAAGTTAGTTCTGTCCTCAGCAGTCACACCTTTGGTAATTACTAAAAAGACTTCCACCTCCTCTGTGTTTATCTCCCTACGCCAACCTTGCTTTCTGCCCAATTTGTAGACTGCTGATCCTGACACTTCTTGTTTCTAGTTCCCTTCTTTTGAACAGGATGGAGTTTTCTTCTACCTCAGACAGACTAGGACAAGTTCCCAGTTCCTAGTTCTCAGAAATGCAGACAGCACTGTGAAAGCAGTAGCAGTGGATTTGGACTCCTGCCAGAGTCTAGCAAGTTAAACACCAACCACGATAAAAAGAAAATTAGACCATGGCTCTTTTCTGCAGAAAACTTTAATCAAGTGGTGCTATTAAAAGTAAGAAGATAATTAATTAAAACTAGAATAAACAAAATAGACAGAGAAAGCATATTAGAGAGATCTTGAGAATATTTACCGCGTAATTCCATTTCTCTGTGAATTACCAAGAAAAGAATGAAAGGAGATGTCCACATAACAAATGCAAAAACATTCCACAGGTTTATTCACTTAAAAATATTTTTAGCCTTTGAAATTTTCATACATCTATACAACATTTCATAATTATATCCACTCCTTACTCCCCACTTCAATGATCCTCCAGCACAATCTCCTCCCAACATCATGTCCTCCTTTGATAATTTATTTGATTTTTAATTCGCTGGTTCTAATTAGTGCTATATAGAAGGGAATGGATATGAGGTCATCCACTGGGAAGAAAGTGCCAGTGGCCACGCTACTAGAGAAAAATAATTCTCCCTACCCTGGCAGGTTAGCAGAGAAGCCCTGAGTCTCTGTGTGTATCAACCCTGTTCAAGGAACAGCCTTTTACACCACCTCATCCTGTAGACCTTACATTCTCTCTGTTTCCTCTTCCCAGATATTTCCTGAGTCTTGGAGAGGAGGAACTATATAGGTGTCCCATGTGTGGCTGAGCTCTCGCAGTCATTTATTTTGGGGTTTATGCTGAATGGCCCCAAACTGGAGACCGTCTAAATAGATATCTGCAACAGAATACATTTAAAAAGTATAGTTTATTCAGACCGCAGATAACATCCATCAGTTAGTGGAATGAAGTAACCGATTTGTATTATGTAAATGAATAGCATAGTGATGCTGAAATAAAAAAGACAAACATTAGGTGGAATAGATTATGAGTCTGCTTACACGAAACTGTAGAAAAGGCAAAATTATTTCATAGCACAGGAAGAATAGTAGTTAGCTGAGGCCAGGATAGGGTGAAAAAGATGCTGACTTCAGGGCTGGAGAGATGCCTCAGTGGTTAAGAGCATTGACTGCTCTTCCAGAGGCCCTGAGTTCAATTCCCAGCAACCACATGGTGGCTCACAACCATCTGTAATGAAACCCAATGCCTTCTTCTGGTGTCTGAAAACAGCGACAGTGCACTCACATACACTTTAATAAATCTTTAAAAAGAAAAATGCTGACTTCAAAGTAGCAAGAGGCTGCTCTAGATTAACTGCAAGGTAATGATTGGTGGCAACCACACGGCTGTCCTTATTATTTCCTCATCCACAAGGTCCTATTGATTGCCTCTCTATGCCTAACCGTGCTGTAGACATTTTCTGAATTGTGGTGGGGCTGAGGATGTGTCTACACTAACAATAAACCCTGTTATACCAACTCCAACCATAAATCTCATAGGATTACCTACTCTAGATCTGTGTGAGGTCAAGCCAGGTCAATTCCAGCTCATATTACTGAGGGGCTCTTGAAGATCCACCCCTCACTGAGGAGATGTTGGCAACTAATGCTGCTGGAGAGAGAGGGTCTCTTTTCTCTAGGGCTGTGGCCACTGGTAGGTTCCTCCCAGGAGACAACCCCTCCATTTTCTCTCAGTGTGTGATTCCTTGCCAACCTGCACATAAGGTTGGATGATGTATGCAAACATGTGTTTCTCCTTCTGGATTCACTCAAACCACTAGTTGATAGTGTGGCTGAGATTGGAGTTATTCAAAGCATGGAGACCCTAAGACAACAGAACTCAAGAGATCTACTCTGTGGCTATCCACAGTCTTCAGGTGAATATTTCCTAGAGAAAAAAAATAAAACTGCTGGATGCATATAATTTTTGCTTTTAGGGGAAAAATGCAAAAATATAAGAAAATTGAAAAAGAAAATATCATCCTGAGTGAGATAACTCAGACCCAAAAGGACATGCATGGTATGTTCTCACTGATAAGTGGATATTAGACACACACACACACACACACACACACACACACACACACACACACACGAGTGCAGGTACCAAATGAGACCAGAAGAGGGCAGCAGATCCTCTGGAGCTGGAGTTACAGGTGCTTGTGAGCCACAGAGCACAGGAGCTGGAACCTGAACTCTGGTCCTCTGCAAGGGCAGGCAGCATTCACTCTTCACCTCCATCCCATCTCTCCCATCACATGTGATCTTAATCTTTACATCACTGTTAATGTGTAAGGCAGAGTGTTTGCTCAGAAAGCTAAAGACTGTCTTTTATTTACTCTTAGATGTACCATGATTGATAAACTAAACACAAGGACAGAGTTTGCGGGAAATGCTCTTTGAATCCACCTCTAGGTGTTTTAGGGGTACAAACATCTCAGCTCCACCTCCTTAGGCTAGTGAATAGCAGCACAGACCCTGGACATTTGGACAGCCCTCAGTGGTAACATGGGCCACAGACATCAACACAGATTCAGGTTGCAGCAGTATCTCGGATCCACACATAGCCCATGGCAGCAGTACGGACCAGACGGTGATCCTAGGTGGCAGTGCAGGCCACTTACATTAATATGGCCCTCATAGACATTAACATGGCTTCAGGCTGCAGCAGACCCTGGAGTTCAGTGGTAACACAGGCCATGGACTGTCTGGGCTGCACCAGGACCACTGACCGACAGATGGTCCTCAGTGGCTCCATGGGTTCACTGCGATTCTTCAAGGAGATCCAGTTCAGAAAGTAAACCTTTCCTCATCTTAGGCCTCTGTCATTGCCCCCAAGGCCAAAGCGATCTCAAGGGCAAGCAGTGTGTTTTGGGGGCTAAGTTTGCAGCTACACAAGCTCCAGTCTGTTGCTCGCCGTGCCAACCCCTCAGGGCAATGACATGTTCCACTCAGTCCTCTAGCACATCTGCCCGACTTTGAACCTTCAGTTCTGCCTTTCTCCACAATGCACACATCGCTCCTCTCTTCCATCTTTACCGCCTCTCCTTCACACATTCTTTCTTCGTAGTGTTGCCCGGTTGGCCTAGGCAGCTTCCACCATCACCAGCCTGCGCCTGCGCATGCGCATGCGCCAGCTCAGGCCCCATCAGTCTGAGCAATGAGCAAGCATTGTTCTCAGTAGGCGGGCACTACCACCTACCCCATCCCCCCACCACCTACCCCACCCCCCACCCTCCACCCCGCCTTTAAATATTCTTTAATCATTAGAAAGAACTCCATCTTCAGAATATCCAGGTGGTGTCAAGAAAGTACAGAAAGCATTTTGCCCAAAACAGTGAGTGAAGGAGGGGCAGGTTCATTGAATCAACATTTGCCAAGGAGACTTCATCTAACACAGTGTACCTCATCGTACACTAAAGGAAACCGCCCACGTTGCTGATTCTGTGGATCTGAAGGGTCAGAGGCTTTGAACTTCTAAATCCTCACATGAGACTGGCTCTCCTAGCCTTTCACCACAGTTGAAGAAGGCGCCCTAGCTTTCCGCCACAGTTGGAGAACGCACCATTTAACTCCCCCCATTTCCTCAGCCATAGTAGATCCTATACCTTTGCCCTGATGTAATAGGAGACAGAGCCTCAGGACACTGCCACCTGCATCCTGGATCTGAATATCAAGACTTTCTGTTTTTGCCTTTGTGCTTTAAAAGTAAACGAATGAATGGGGAGGGTTGTTTGGGAAGGGGGGGGGGGGAGTGGGGCCAGGCAGGACACAGGAGAAGACAACCTCAGCTTCAGGTGATATCCTCAGGAGCCATCTGACTTTTTTTTTTGGGGGGGGGGGAACAAAGTCTTTTTCTGACCTGGAGCCAATTAGTTTATATACTCATTACCCAACAACTACACACACACACACACACACACACACACACACACACACACACACACACTGAATTACAATGATACCACCATGCCTGAATTTTTAAATATGAGTTCAAGGAGATTAGTCCCTGGAATTAAAGGTGAAGCACGTTACGTTACTTACTGAACCGATTCCCAAACCCAAGAATCCTTATCTTAAAGATTATTTTGCCCGAATTAGGAAATTGCTAGTAGCAAAGCAAGCTTACATATGGAAATACCTTTCCCCGAAGTCAGTGTTGAGTTTGTACCTGCCTTTGCACTCCATCAAGGACAGAGTTAGTTTTCCCTTCATTTCTGCCTTTTGGAACTTGGCTACAAGAGTTTATCATTGAACACGATGGCTGACAGCAAAACTTGCAGTTTTTTGTGGAAATTTTACTTTCTTTTGCACTTCTCAACTGAAGACACGTCTTCAGTCTCAAATATATCCCCCTCTCCGCAGGCTACATGGTGAGAGGGATCTTGTTCAGCTGCAGTGTCTCTTGAAGAAATTGGCTTTACAACCCACAGCGAGTTCTGCGGGATTCATCCCTATGGAGTATCACGGCCCTTGCACTTCTGAATGCTTGAAGATCCCCAATTACAAATTCCCTTTAAGACCTCCCTTGCTTTCTCGTAAAAAGTATATTGCCATTTCACAAACAGAATTTCAACCCACACCCATGCTGCAGTATTATTTCGCCCTCTCTTCCTTCCGCTGGATGCTATAAGGCAATTCTTTTGTAATTATTCTTCTTTTATCCACATTATTTTCAATAGGGTTATCATGATGATATCAAAAATCAAACCTAAGCGTGAGTGCACATCTCATCGGTCATCAGATAGTGGTCTCTCGTTTCTCAGCTAGCATTCCCTTTCATTCACACCATTAATCAACACTTATAGCGTGTCCTTAGTATTCAAAGGATGGCTTGTGCTATTCAGTGGCCGTTTTTCACAAAGGACATGTGTTGCTTGAAAGTTTTAAAAATACAGAATAAATGCTTTATTACAAAACAGACACTTAGGGGTGGGGAGATGTCTCCTTGGCTAAAAGCACTTTGATATCAAGCACCCACATGGTGGCTCACAACTACATTTAACTCCAGTCCCAGGGCATCTGATGTTCTCTTTTGGCCTCCAAGGGAATACTCATACACATGGTACACATGCAGATATACATGCAGACAACACACCCGAAAAAAAAAAATAACCACTTAGTTTGAGGTGTCAGCAGCAGAGCAAAGGGATGGGTCCCTGTTTAAAGTGTCAGAGCATGGAGGTCAGACAGTACCCATGACAGAGAAAGGGTTCTGAAGAGTGGGAGAAATATACACAAGCAACCCAGCTCGGAACCTGTGAAGTATGTAGGGGTGCTGTGAGGGACAGACCTCACCCACTCACTCCTACTACGCTCTTCATGCTCTCTGTCTTAGGTAGGGTTTTACTGCTGTGAACAGACACCATGACCAAGGCGTCATGTCCTTATAAGGACAACATTTAATTGGGGCTGGCTTACAGGTTCAGAGTTTCAGTCCATTATCATCAAGGCAGGAGCATGGCAGCATCCAGGCAGGCATGGTGCAGGAGGAACTGAGAGTTCTACATCTTCATCTGAAGGCTGCTAGGAGAAGACTGGCTCCCACATGGTTAGAAGGAAGGTCTCATTGCCCATTCCCAATGTGACACACTTCCTCCACCAAGGCCACACCCACTCTGACAAGGCCACATCTCCAAATACTGCCACTCCCTAGGCTAAGCATATTCAAATCAACACACTTTCCCTCAGTTCTTACCACCCTCCTGCAATTCTTGAGCTTAAGCCTTTGCATACCCTTCTTTCTAGGTCTTCCTTGAGCCAGCAACACAGCTTTCTTGGTCACATCAATGAAGTCTCTGTCAAATGCTGGCTTCTTACACCACTCTGCTCTGACATCATATTTTAAATGCACTCTTTCCCATCCTAAGGCACACTGATCCCTCAGCCCCCTTTACTTTCCTTCATGATACTTACATGGTACAAGCAAGTTATTCCTTTGCTTGTCTGTTTGTTTATGATCTGTCTCCTCTGAGGTTCACCAGTTACCCTCGTCATCCCTAGATCTTTACTGATACATGCTGAATGAATGAATACGAGAAACTTAGGGTCAGATTCTGAGTAGACAACTTAGCTTGAAAGCTGTATGTCTTGAAAAGCACATGCCTCACATTGCTTCTGCCTGAAGTTCCTCCCTGGACTTTGTTGAGTGCAATGCCCTTGTAGCTGTCTTTGGCTGCTTTGTGGGCTCTTCTTACTTCCACCCTTCTCTACCTCTTTCCTTCCACCCTTTCAACACCCTTTCAATACTAGATAAGAGAGGAAAAATAATAGAGAGAAAAGGAGAGAGATCCCTGAACAAAGTTAGGGGTTGGAAAAGGGGTTATCATTAGACTACTTCCTGCTGATTCATGGAGTTGAATTCCGTGGGGCAAGTTTGATCTTCCCTATAAGAATATTTAATTTTTTCCATATTCTGATTTATTCTTTTTGCACAACTATTTAACAAACTGTGACCAACAACAGCCAACAACAACCAACAACCAACGAACAGCCCATCATCCCTCTTGGAATATAGCATTTCTAGACCCTCTGAAAACTTACAGTATTCCAAATGTCACACAATTGCAGAATCTCTGCAGCTGGAAAAATCACACCCTCTTCAGAGCATGAGGCAAATCACAGTCGGCTACTAATGAACACTTTGAAGCAGCCCCACATCCCACAACTGGGATTAAAATGAAAACATATTCTTATAATAGTTCTGCGGGTTTTTTTTTTTAAGAAACCAAAATTCCAAAATTGTCACTACATGTCTTGGAGAAGAAGATCTGTGAAGCAGAATCTATGAAACAAAAGCATCACAAAATTAAGTTAACAAATTTAGGGAATGCAGAAATTAATGAAACAAATATACCTGATCAAAATAAAATAAAATGACATGGAATTCAGACTATGATTTCTGCTGTTTTGACTTCAAAAATAATGAGAGACAAGGACACAGAAGAAATCTTCATATGAAGAGTTATATATTGTGGTGGTTTGAGTCATAAATGGCTCCCATAGTCTCAAACATTTAAACACTTGATCCCCAGTTAGTGACACAGTTTGGCTAGGTTTAAGAGCTGCAGCTTTGCTGGGGGAAATAAGTTCTTTGGGGCAGGCTTTGAGGTTTCAAAAGCCACTTGGCATTCCTATTTTGCTATCTCTACTTCCTGCTTGTGGTTCAAGATGTGAACCCTCAGTCTCCAACCTCAGCATCATGTCTGCTGCATACAACCATGCTATCCCTACCGTTATGAACTGTAACCCTCTAGAACTACAAACCCAAATAAACTCATCCTTCTAGAAGTTGCATGGGTCATGGTGTTTTATCATAGCAATAGAAAAGTAACTAATGAGCATGTCCTTATCAAAGCTGCACATACTCCATCCCCAGTTGAAAGCATATCTAGGCACTGATTATTTACATCAGTGATAGATAATAAGCCATGTGGTTGTAGTTCCCTGTGGTCCAATTTCAGTATTTCTTCTAGGAAGAAGAATTCAAATGAAGGACACCATATTAAAAATGGGATGCCCAATTAAATTTGAATTTTAAGTGTGAACAATGAAAAAAATGAATCAATGTATCCAATATTTGAGATACTTTTACTACAAAAAACTTTGTCATTTATCTGAAATTTACACACCATTGTGTGCCTTATATTTACCTTCTTTCAAATTTAAATTTGTTTTACTTTTGCTAGTTCTTTGAGAGTGTCATGTGTGTTTCAGGCATATTTGCCCTCCTCCCCTAACTCTTAACAGATTTACTGCTTCTCTATCCACCCAACTTTATGTGCTTCATAAATAGTAATAATAATAATAATAATAATAATAATAATAATAATAATTTTTTAAAAAAACTTTGTCACTTTACTTTACATGTATGGATGTTTTATCTGAGTACCACAGTGCAGTGCCTGCAGAGTCCAGAAGAAAATGCCAAATACCCTAGAGCTATGTACAGACAACTGTGAGCTGCCTAGTGGGTGCTGGGAACTGTACCTGAATCTTCTAGAAGCAGTCAGTGCTCATAACTACCAAGACATTGATAAGATTCAGCAACTCTGACCCAGCCCTGAGCTGACTCCAGGGAAGGGCGTTAGGCCCCAAGGGAGAGTTTCTTGCTCCTGGCTCCAGGACGATTTCCCAGAAACAACTCTGACAGAACACGTCCCAGAAAAAGCATAAAATGTACTGGCTGAAGGCCTCCTAAGCCCTCTGAGAAACGGTACCCTCCCAGGATGATTGCTATTATTGTAATCTGCCCTCTAAAAAACAATGTATAAAGGTGCTTGTAAGTTAGAGTTGGGATCACCTCCATCCAGTCTCTTGCTTGAGAGACTGCTGAAGGTTGATCCCTGCGCACTGGAAAAATAAAATCTCTTGCTTTTGCATCAATCTGAGTTTCATTGTCCCACTCGGTGTCTCCCTGCAGGTAAAGACCCTCTGGGGCTTTACATTACCTCTCTAGTCATTCTCCCTCCCCAACTCCCAACAAAAAAAAAATCAAGACCAGTGCATGCTACCCAAATATTCTCTATGTGTTCTTCCACCTAAGCACAGTTGACATACCATGGGCAGAAATCTCTCTCTCCCTCTCCCAGATTATCTTTGTTAAGTCTGACAACTTCTTCCACATATCTAAGAAAAGATGAAGTTTATGACTCTGATACACTGAGTAAGGGTACACAGCAGTGAGAAGTCTACTTGGACTGCTGAGATAGGTTAGCAGGTCAGATGGCATGAGTTTGATCCCCAGAACAGACATAAATGGAATACGATTCATCTGCAATCTCAGCACTCCTACAGGTAGATGAGAAGCAGAGACAATAACATTGCTCATAAGATTATCAGCTAGTCAAGAGTACACCGTAATGGAGCAGAAATAAGGCACCTTTCTCACACTGTGGAAGGACATAGCTGACTCATGACAGTTGCCCTCTTACAGTTGCACATGCCACATATCACATATGCCCCTGTATTCATATGCATACATAGAACTAATATTAATGATTAAAGTTTTATGAAGTCCAACTACTTGTATGACTCAGAGAGACTAGAACACTTGTGGCCCAACAAAGGGACAGAGAGCAAACTACTAAACAATAATTCTTCATTTGTCCACACAGCAAGAAAGTCATCAGACTCTTAATGACTTAAAGGTAAATGACTCCATGAGAATCAGAGATAGCATGAGTCTGGAAGATGAAGGTGTGTCTATGTCTCAGCAAAATGGTAGAATGCTGTGACCTTCAGGACAGCCTTTGTGGCTGTGAGAACGTACTCTAAAAACATGAGTTCGAAAATATATAATTTCTCAACTACACAAAATGTAAAGATACTATATGAATTATTTGAAGGGCTTCTCGGACCTAGAAAAAAAAGAGGCAACTACATTATGAGCCAGCTTGTCAGAAAGATACAAAGACAGGCAGATGCAAAGACAGTAGATTCCTGAGTTCAAGGTCAGCCTGGAACAGAGAGAATTTAGATCCAAACATGGTTGAAATAGTAATCTCAGGACAAGGTCCCAACCAGCTAAGTTTACAAAGGCAGGCAGATCTCTGAATTCTTTTGCAATGTTAAAAAAGAAAAAGAAAAAAAGAAATGTGCTTGCTGTCTCTTCCTAAGAGTCAAGGGGCTAAGGTCATAGAATGATTATTTGTGGAATGGTCAAGAGGGAACCTGGAATAAATAATTGAATTGATATGTAAATTAAAATGTGGGCTTTTGATCTGCAAGAGATGTTATTCAGATGTGTGAATTTTTAGAATAGCAAGAGAAAGTTGTCTCAAGCAGAGCAGAATGCAGAGAGCAATCTGGGAAGATATCTCAAGCAGATCAGAGACCATCACTATTTGACTTTGAATTCTTTGTTTCACCACTCCTGGACACCCCTTCTCTCAAAATCCTTCCCCAAATGAGAGCTGGTCCTTGGCATTCATAAAAATCAGCTTCTTAATCTCACTCTTATTCATGTTTGGGACATGGTTGTGAGGCACTGTCCTGTAGGCTTAGAGAATATTTAACATCAACTCTCATTTCTCATCATGGTTTCCTGTACCTTTCTCCCAATTATGACTACCAATGTCTCCTTTGGAAAGCAAAGGATAGAGGAGAGGTACTTATGAAGAACCCTGTTTTGTACTGAAGTATAAGAGCCATCAAGAGGCTTGGCCTGGTAGAAAGCAGGTAGGTTATAGAGTTCCTGTGAAGGACCTTAAGGGCTTTCACCAGCTTTACACCCACCACCTCAGGTCAAGATTAGGCCAAGTACCAGCTTCCTACCTCAGGTAAAGGCTAGGCTAAGTTCCATTCTCCACCCACAGTTCTCCGGAGGAGGAGGGACATTCTTAAAAAATGCAGAATATACTGACTGATAGTCACCTGACCCTCTGGTCCCTGATAGAGTTTGAATGCATGTCATATGCTTGCTAGCCAATAGATTCAAAGGTCAATATGCTTAGCCAATAAGTTTAAACTGTAACCTTGCTGATGTAACTTTTAACCCTAAAAAGTATAAAAACTGCTTGTTATAGCCATTCAGGGTCACCTTCTAGTCACTTGCCACAAGGGGCTAGTTGAAGGTCAACCCCGATGCGCTGGAAAATAAACCTCTTGCATTTGCATCGAACTCTGTTCTCTCCTGTCTCGCTTGGGGGTCTCCTGTTAGTTTAGACTCACTTCGAGCCTTACACTTACCCCTGCTGACACATAAGAAGAAGCTGTTTTCTTTAAAATAGTGATTCATATTTTAAAGGACTTCCATTAACTGTTTGTGTAGAAGTGGTTACATAAGACTTACTCAGTATAGAACAAAGAAAGTCGTAAACCAACACTTTTACCAAATAACACTGGTGAGCATACACCACAGGCAGGTGAGTGCAGCACAAGACAGACTACAGCGGGTTTCAGATGCTATCTGTTGGCAGTCTCAGCATCAGGACCAGTAGAAGTTCATGAATTCCACTGAGAATACTTTTTAAAAGCTTTGATAGTCACAATGATGTTAGATCAGACAGGTTTGAGAAATGAATGACCTTCAAAGGAACTAAAAATAACTCAATATATTTTGACTTGAGGCTGTAACATTCTAACTGTTCATAATCACAAAGTTTAGTCATTTGGACTTCTAGATTCTTTAGCATACATGTGACTTTTTTTTTTCTAGAAACCAGTTTGTGTGGATTGTCAGTCACCATTTAGGAGCAGTAACAGTCATTAGGAGCAGCTCTGTGATACTCTTCAAATATTTGAAAGCTAACACTGTAAGACCCCAACCCTCGGTCAGTGGTTCTTCAAGATGCCGCTCCCTCCCCAACAGACGTCCCTGAGTGAAACACCAAGATGCATGCAGATCAATGCAAAAGCAAGAAGTTTATTTTCCTGCACGTTCGAGGCAAGAGACTAGAAGGTGACCCCAAATGGCTATTATAGGCATTTTTAATATTTTTTAGAGGCACAGGTTACCTCAGCAAGGTTACAGTTCAAACTTATTGGCTAAGCATGTTGGCCTTTAAATCTATCGGCTTGCAAGCATAGGCAGATCGTGGAACACATCTGAACTCTACCTGGGACTTTCCAGAGGGTCCGGTGACTATCAGTCAGTACATTCTGAGAAGCTTTCACTCAAGAATGTTCCTGCGAATAGAGAATGGAACCTGGCCTAGCCTTGACCCAAGGCAGGTGTGTGTAAGGCTGGCAATATATTGGGCCTTTCACACACCTTTAGGGCCTTTCAATATACTGAGTGCCTTTTCTGAGACCTAAAGAGTAAGCAGTAAAGTGTCAAAGGTCAGCCTGCTGACAAGCACTGGCAAAACTGCTGATGAGGTCCCCCTCTAAAGGAGGTAACGTAGATGTGCTCTGGAGAGCTTGTTTACAATGATAACTGAGAACAGTTTTTCTAAAAATCATTCTGGAAGATATAAAGTGTTCATACACTGCAGGTGGGACTGGAGGTCTCAGTGTCTGTCATACCCATGACAGTGGCCTAGTCTAACACCAGCCATTATCTTCATATTTTTTTGTCAGGCAAACCAAACCATGGTTTGTGACCCAGGCCATGCTCTCTTCACCAAGAAACTTGAAATCACCCCCAACCATTTCTGCACTGATGAATGACATTCAGTCATAGGCCATAACCTTCTGCCAATGCTAATCCAGCATCTCTTTAGCCACTAGGTAGCCTGGGCCTGCTTAAACTCTAAGGTTGGGTGGCCAACACCCTCTTTTCACTCCCAGCACAGTAGAACTAGGAACATGCCTTCACCTTCATAGTGTCTAGGCCAGACCTGACTATCGAATAATACAGAAACTTCAGGCATGAGGGGTGATGGGCCACACTCAGGTCCTCGGTCAGTACGGGGAGATGCAGTACAAGTTAGCCACCACAAAGCAGTCCAACAATGCTGGAAAAGCTGTAACAACAAGAATTGGAGGTCTGATGAGGGAATTTACCACGGGGCCATCCGGGTCCGTGCTACTGCCAGAGGCCATGTTCGGGTCTGACCAATATGGCAGCTGGGTTTATTATGATGCCCTAGGTCTGTGCTATCACCAAAGGCCATACAGATATCCCTAGTCTAGACTGCACCTGAGGTAAAAAAAAAAAAAAAAAGAGCCAGAGTTGGGATCAATCTAAGGCCTGTGCGAACGTTCCATCACAAACCTCAGAGCACAAAAGACCCCTCCCTTCCAGGAGGAGTAGAGCCAGCTCAGTTCCTGGAACAACCGTAAGCCAAATTGTCAAACAAAGCCACCTGCGACTCCACAAATGACCCCCTTGGAAAGTCCCGGACAGTCCACTGACAAGTCACTTTGAAAGTCGCTTCACCCAACCAATAGTACCCTTCTTAGTTACCATTGTTCAAATTCTGCCCCAATTGTTTGAAATCTGCCTCTGTCAAAGGTATATAACTCCCTTTAGAGTCGGCTCAGGGTTGTCTCTCTCCCGAAGTGATGTGGTCCAGCGCATTGGAACAACAAAGCTCCTCCTGCTTTTGCATCGATCACTACCTCCATGGGTCTCATTCAGGAGGTCCCGGAAGAGGTTCAACTCGAACTTCACAAAACTAACTCTGGAAATCTGTTCTAATCTTTTGTTTTTATTTATTGTTTTTGTTTTCACTCTCTGGCTTGTTCTGTCTTCACCTGCAACCTATCTGTATAAAACCGTCCCAGTAAACTGCCTCCTCTTTCCCTATGCTGATATGCTGATCTTAGGTCACCTTTATATCCTGTCTGTTCTCTTGGGAGTTGGTTGTACTCTATCTTTGACTAATTGTGTCAAGTCTTTCTCTGAATCATCACTTTTTATGTCCCTTTTATGTCAGTTTCAAGCATGGTTGCTTCCTTCTATAAATAAACCTTACTTACCTTCCTTGTTTGGGATTAAAGGTGGATATTAAGGGTGCGTGTGTGTATTCCAGCCGGAGGGATTAAAAGTGTGTGGCAATGTCTGCCTTCCAGCCGGATCACACAAGCCTAAAAGGTCTTTGAAAGCGATCCTTTGGCACAGCAGCCATGTTGCTGGATTAAAATCCCTCTAATTCTTCTTCCTACCCTTTCTAGAGCGGTCACAGAAGCAATTAAATGCGAACGCTTTGTAACTCAACTCCAAATGACTTGGACATTCATTTGGTAAAAACAAGCAACAAATAACAAAAATTCTTCATAATCTACAAGACTGGATGGAATCATAAATGTTTCAAAACTGCCTTGAAAGCCACATAAAAGATGATGGCCCCTGTTCTGCAGAAAGACCAACATATAAAAGACACAACAAATAAATGTTTTAAAGGAGATGCAGGTGTCCCCTGGGATCCAATGCTCAGCACTGGCACCAGAGGCTCAACTCCATAAGTCTCTGCTTTCAGAATCTGGACTGTCCAAAAATATTCCCCGTACCTCTCCCCGTGACTCTAAAACAAAAGTCAAGTGTCTCTGAATTCTGGGAAGGACAAGAGCAGTGCAGCTGCTTGAATCAGAGGCAGACACTGCTTTACGTATGGGGAGGGCTGGAGTGGCAGAAGCACTTAGGTAACAGCAAAGACACATTAATTAACTTGTCAGACTCTGCCTCTCAGATAACACGAATGCAATAGATTCTTGCATAATGAAGTATAGTTTCCCAGGAGTACCATGCATGTGTTTCCTTCATGTCTGCTTTGTGGTTTGGAGGAACTTCTGAATTAGATCTATTTTTGAAAAGGAAGCAGAGTTGCTTAAATACAGTTTGCAATAGCAAGGATTTCACAGCAACCTTAAATATTCATGCGTGTAGATTTACATGTATTGTGCATATTGAAGTATTTCCGGTCAGATGGGCACAGGATATGACAAGTAAACATACTTATTATCATAAAAATATCTAACAAGATTTATTGAATATCAAAAAATTAAAAATTCAGATTTACGTAAATGGCTTCATGTTCCGTGTTCACATTTACTTGTTGCGAACTGATATGCACATTAAGTAAGCTTTGTAATGAATATCTGATAAGTGTGGTGTTAGAAAAAGTAAAATGTGTAAAAAAATTTTATGAAAATTTGTATATACTTATTAAATTTTTCATAAATCATTTATTCAATTTCGATAAAATAATCCTTTAGCTCCTTAGCATATTTCCACTTTGCTCCCGTAATGAATAACTACTGTCAGTGCCTTTCGATGGTTCATATGTATCATCATTTGTAGAGTCTGCAGATTTATAGGTCGAAAGTCCAAAATGGCTTTCACTGGTCTAGAATCAAGAGCTGCGTCCACCTGTAGACTTCAGGCAAGGGTCCAATCTTTGTCACGTCTACCTTCTAGAACCTTCCCACAGTTCTTGATAATAGCATCTACCCTTTATCTGCAAAGCCAGAAAAGACAGGTTGACTCCTCATGTTGCATCTTAATTGTCTTAATAAACCCAGCTGGACAACATCCTCACTCTTTAGGACTCATGATTACAACCATGCCCGTTAGAGTGATATAAAATAATCCTCCCCATGTCAAGGTGCTTAACATTAATCACATCTATAAAATCCCCATGGACATAGAAAAGTGTCCAAAGTTGGGGTTATGGAGATCTTGTTGGCTTGCTAATCTTTCCATTGTAATCAATGAGAATGAATAGAAGTAAATGTTCTAAAATTATACAAATGTGGAAACTGGAGAGATACCCTAACAGTTAAAACAATGTACTGAGCTAGCTGAAGACCTGAGTTCAGTTTCCAGCACCCATGTTAGACAGCTCACAACTTCATGAGGGAAGTCAAAGAATCTGGTGTCCATGCGCCCATATGCTCACATGAAAATACACATACACAATATAATTAAAATACATATGATTTAAAAATAAAAATATTTTCAAATCTGTGCAATGACCTTGAATGCCAACCCTGAAGAGGAAAAGGCAGGTGGATCTCTGTGGATTTGAAACCAACCTGGTCTACAGAGTTAGTTCCAGGACAGCCAGGGCTGCGCAGAGAAAGCCTGTCTCAAAAAACCATTGAAAAAATTAATAGACAAGCATGAAAATCTAAGCAAAAAAAAGGTGCAGAGAAAGAAGAAACATCTTTCTCTTCTTATTTGATTAATTGTTTCAGGCACATATACACATAAGTATGTAATATAGCCTTCAGAGCCCATTCAGTCCAGGCACGTTTTTAGGGTAGAATACTTGATGTTGGATAACCAATTAGTTATCTCTGAGAAGATGGACTCTCCCTCTCTCTGTGGTCATTAGCTCCCAATGAGGTGGGGCATTAAAAGCTTTTCCTGCATCTACATTGGCATATCAACTGGTGGTGACGTTGTACAGGTATTGTTTAGGAACGATATTGTTGAGACTTCATGGGGGCAACTTCCCTGTCATTTACAGAAGACATGATCTCAGCTGGTTCTCTGGCTCTTGAAATCTTTCTAAACCCCTGTTCCATAATGTTCCCTGAACCTTAGGTATAAGGGTCTTGCTGTAGGAATATCAATTATATTGGGAGAAGCTATTTTTAATTTATTTTTTATTGGAACATGCACGGTATACATATTTGTGAGTATATTGTGTGATGTTTTGATACATTGTGTAGTGTTCAAATTATGGTAAGCATATTTATTTTCTCAAATTTTCATTTATCTGTGGCAAAAAATAATCAAGGTTCTTTTTCCTACCCTTTTTACAGAATATCTAATACAGTATCATTATCTGTTGTCACCTTACAATGTAATGAAACACCGGAAGCATTTCTCCTACCTGAAAGTAACATAGAATCTATTCATCAACCTTCCCCTTCCCAGTCTCTCCCAACTATTAATCCACTAAATTTCTAAAAGATCAACTTTAAGGTTATACACAAGTAATATTGCACAGTATTTTTATTTTAAATATTTGTTATTTTTTAAATTTTTATTGAAAATAGATTTTTATACTGTATATTCTTATTATATACAATATATTCAGAGTTAAAATATTCTGTAGTCCCAAAACTACACCTTTTCTTTCCCTCTCATTAGAATACAAAAGGCATCTAAAATGTAGTAAGAAAATGAAGATAAAAATAGATTAAAAAAAAAACAAGCAAACAAAAGAAGCCAAAGAAAAGGCTCAAACTATAAGTGCAGAAACTCACACATTCCCACACACATAAATCCCATATAATACCAAACCAGAAGTTGTTATATGTACATGAAAGACCTATTAGGTTAAAAAAGAAAAACTTTGAAAATGCCATTGAGTTTGTTTTGGGCTGACCATCTCTGCTAGGTATGGGGATCTGGCTTTAAGAGTAGTTCTACACCCAAAAAGAATCTGTTTGAGAAAACTAATTTATATGCAGGCTGTTATCAATCGGAGATAGTTTCCTGGTTAGTGATAGTGGATTTTGTTGACTTCCTTTCTCAGTCGAGACCCCATCTGACTAGACCTGTCCTGGCCCCGTGCATGCTGCCACAATCTCTGAAAACTCATTCGTGTTTCCGTCCTGGTTTGTGTCAAGACCTTGTTTCCTTGGTATCCTTCCTCCCCACTGACTCTTACACTCTCTGTCTCTCCTTCTGTAGACCTCCCTGAGCACTGAAGAGAGAGACTTGATATACATTTAGGGCTGAGTGTTCAAGTTCTCTCACTATCTGCACATTGTCCAGCTGTGGGTCTCTATTTGTTCCCATTTGCTGCAGGAAGGAGCTTCTCTAATGACGGCTGGGCAAGCTATTGACCTATGAGAACAGAAGGATGTCATTAGGAGTTATTTTATTGCTATATTTCTTTGGGAACACAGTAGTATTTGGTTTTCCTGTAGGTCCTTATCCGCTCTCCATCTCTGGCCATCTGAGGAGTGTCAGGATTGGATTGAATCTCATGTAGTGGGCATTAATCTCATGTAGTGAGCGTTAAGTCCAATCAGATATTGGTTGATTATTCCCACAACAGGCTTTGTGCCACAACTGCACCAGTGTACAAGCACAAGCAGGTCACCAGTGTACATCAAAGGGTTTGTAGCTTTGCTTGATGTCTGCCCTTCTCCTTCAGTAGGATACAGAGAGCCTTCTAGTACCATGCATACTAGTCAGTATGGGTGAAGGCTCTCAGTAAGCACCAGCTCAACTCCTCCACATACCCTGAATTGAATTGGTGTTATCTTCAGCAATAAGGCCTAACCATCAGTTTGTGGAGAGCAAGCAACAGTGTTCCAAAGGCCTGGGTTCTTTCGGGGTTCCTATGGGACCCTTTTAGCCAACAACTTGATTAGATGTAACCCATTTCCAGAACTCTGGGGGACTTCATTTGTTGACAAGAGATCGTCAATCTGGTTTCCATCTCTCCTGTTATTTGTCAATTACATTTAGATCTCCTTCATTATATATATATATATATATATATATATATATATATATATATATATATAAAGGTTCTAATGTATCAGCTTCCCATTATTCCTCAAATGGTCCTTAGTTTCAGCTGCCCCACCCTGTATCCCTCTCATCACTTTCCTCTTCTATTCCCCTCTCCATTGGATCCTCCAATTCCAGTCACCCACTTCCTCCATCCATAACTGTCTGTTCTATTTCCCATTCCAGAACCCTGTTCCTTCTGTTTCTATCTTGTGGGATAATTTCATAAGTATTGACATTCATTCTTTTTTTTAAAAATCTGGTAAAATTTTACACTAGAATCAACTGGCCTTCAACTCTTTTCAGTTGGGAGACTTTTAATTACTGCTTCTATTTTTCTAGTGGTAATAGGTCTGTTTAAATCGCTTATGTGATGTTCATTTAACTTTGATGAACAGTATACACCAAGAAAATTATCCATATCTTTTAGTTTTCCAGTTTGGTGGAATACAAGTCTTTAAAGCATATCTTTATGATTTGCTGGGTTTTCTCTGTGTCTGTCGTAATGTCCATCTCCAGGTCCCTATTTTACTAATTTGGATTTTCTCCTTCTGCCTTTAGTTAATTTGAATATAGGCTTGTCAATCTTACTGATTTTTTCAAAGAACCAAGTCACTGTTGCATTGATTATGTGTGTTGGCTTTTTTGTTTCTCTATTTGCTTCTATTTTATTGGTTTTGTTGAGTTTGTGTGTTGTCCTCTACTCCTTTGGGGCATTACTTCCTCTTTTTATGTACTAGAACTTTTAAGTTTCTAATGTGAGTTATTACATATTTTTTTAATGTTGGCACTTAATGCTATGAACTTGCCTCTTACAGCTGCCTCCATTATGTCCCATAAGTTTGAGTGTGTTGTGTATTCATTTCATTCAGTTGTAGGAAGTCTTTAATTTCTTAATTTCTGTCTTGACTCATATTTCATTCAGGAGCAAGTCTTTCCATTTCTATGAGTTTGTGAGCTTTCTGTTGTTTTCTCTTGCTGTAGATATCCAGCTTAAATTTGTGGTGGTCATAGGATACAGGGTGTTGTTTCAGGGGTTTTTTGTGTCTGTTGATACTTGCTCTGAGTCTAATTAACTATGTGGTCAGTTTATAAAGTTCCATGAGGTGCTGAGAAAAATAAAAAGGCATTCGTTTTGTTTGGGTGATGTAGCTGTTTGCCTAAGAATGGTCTCCTGTCTCAGTTAGGGTTACTGCTGCTGTGAGGAAACATCATGCCCAAAGCAACTTGAGGAGAAAGGGTTTACTCAGCCTATGCTCCACATCACAATTCATCATCAAAGGAAGTAGGACAGGAACTCAAGCAGGGCAGGAACCTGGAGGCAGGAGCTGGTGCAGAGGTTATGGAGGACAGCTGCTTACTGCCTTGCTCTCCGTGGCTTGCTTATCTGCTGTCTTATAGAACCCAGGACCACCCAATGGGTTGAGCTCTCTCCCCATCAATCATTAAGAAAATGCCCTACAGATTTGTCTGCAGACTGGTCTTACGGAGGCATTTTCACAACTGAGGCTTCCTCTCCTCAGATGACTTTAGCTTGTGTCAAGTTGAAATAAAACTATCCTGCACAGCCCCCATAGGCTCATGTATTTGAGTGCTTGGTCGCCAGGGAGTGGAACTGTTTGAGACGATTAAAAAGATTAGGAGGTATGGCTCATTTGGAGAAAGAATGTCAATCCTGGGGGTGGGTTTTAAAGTGTTTTAAAAGCCCCTGACAAGCCCAATCTCCCTCCCCCTCCCTCTCCTTCTTCTCCCTATCCTCTCCCTCTCCCCCTCTCCCCCTCTCCCTCTCCTCCTTCTCCTCCTCTTCTTCCTCTCTCTCTCTCTCTCTCTCTCTCTCTCTCTCTCCTTATGAATCAGGATGTAGCTCTCAACAATTTCTCCCTCACCATGCTTGCCTGCAGGCTGCCATTCCCCCTGCCAAGATAATAATGGAATAAACCTCTGAAACTATAAGCAAGTTCCAATTAAATGTTTTCTTTTATAAAGAGCTGCCTTGGCTGTGTCTCTTCACAACAATAGAACAGTGACTAAGACAAATTAAGTGGTCCAGAAATATCTCGTAGGTCCATTTGAATTATGATGTTAATTGGCTTTGCATTCCTTTGTTTAGTTTTTGTCTAGATGACTTGTCTATTGGAATTGTGGGATATTGAAATCATTCACTATTAGCTGTAGTAGTGTTTATTTTATGAACTCTAGTGCCTTTATACTTGGTGAATAGACATTTAGAGTTGCAATATCTCCTGGTGGATTTTTTCTTGAATGTGGATACAGGATCCTTCCCTATCTCTTCTGATTAGGTTTAGTTTGAGGCTTACTTTTTAGATATTAAAATGGCTATACCAGCTTACTTCTTGGGTTCATTTGCCTGGAATATATTTTCCATCCTGTACCCTAAGGTGATATCTATCCTTAGATAAGTTAGATTTATATTATCATGATAATCATCATCATCATTATTATTATTAGGTAAAGTACATTACTTGGATACAGTGAAAAAATTAATTGTTTTGATATGCAATATGTATTCTGTGTCTGTTTATTGGAGAATTGAGACCACTGATGTTGAGAGTTATCAATGACCAATGTTTGTTGGTTCCCATTATTTTGTTGGTGTGGTGTGGGTTTTTCCCACACCTTTTGATTTTCTAGACTGAGATTATTTATTTCTTGTGTTTTATTGGGGAAGTTTAACCACTTCAAGTTGAAGTTTTTCTCCTAGTGTCTTCTGTAGACCTGGATTTTTAGATAGATACTCTTTAAGTTTAGTTTTGTTGTAGAACATTTTTCTTTACCTATTGTGATTGAAAGTTCTGTGGTCTCTTTGAGTTTCTAGAACATCCATCCAGGCCTTTCTGACTTTTAGAGTCACTATTAAGAAGGTAGGTGTTATTCTAATGAGATTGCCTTCATATGTTACTTGTTATTTTTCTCTTGTAGCTTTTAATATTTTTTCTTGTTCAGTAGATTTAGTGTTTTGGTTATTATATGTCATGGTAAAAAAAAATTTCCTGGTCCAGTATATATTTGAACCTCTCTGATAGGCATCTCCTTCTTTTGTTTAAGGAAATTTTCTTCTATGATTTTGTTGAATATATTTTTTGTGCCTTTTAACAGTATTTCTTCTCTTTCTGTTCCTATTATTCATAGATCTGGTATTTCCATTGTTTTCCAGACTTCCTAGATTTTTTTTTTAGTTTTAACATTTTCTTTGACTGAAATATCTGTTTCCTCTATCTTGTCTTTAGTGCCTGAGATTTTGTCTTCTGGTCTCTTATATTATGTTAGTAAGGCTTGCCTCTGAGTTCCTATTTAAGTTCCTAAATTTTCCATTTGCAGTTGTTATCTCAGTTTCAGTTTTCTTTAGTAATTCAATTTCCATTCTGTGTCTTGAAAGTTTTCTTCATTTACTTCCACTGTTTTGTTTCATAGAGCTCATTGGTGGATTCATTTATATCCTCAATAAGGTCCCCGAGCATATTCATAATAGCAATTTTGAAGTTCTTGTCCTGAGCTTCTGCTATGTTGCATTTCTCGGGACCTACTATATAGTAGGGTTGATGGACTCTAGTAGAGACAGATTTTCCTGGTTGTCATTGCTTGTGTTTTTATGATGGTATGTAGGCATTCAGGTTTGGGATGATTATAGTTAAGGTGCTGATATCTGCTTTTGTCTTTGTGAGGTGAGTTTTCCATTCCATGGCTTCTGTTGCTCTCTCTGGATCGTAGGAGCATGAGGAAGGAAGGCTATGGGAGTAGAATTGCTTAGTCCTCTGGGAAGGTCTGCGGAGAGGGTGAGGCTGCAGCAAGTGGTCTGCTGCAATACTGGGGGTGAGACTTAGTGATTGTAAATGGAGGATTGGAAAGAGTAAAGATTGCTTACCTTTAGGGTTTTACTGCTGTGAACAGACACCATGAGCAAGGCAACTCTCGTAAGGACCACATTTAATTAGGACTGGCTTACAGGTCTGAGGTTCAGTCCATTATCATCAATGTGGGGGCATGGCATCATCCAGGCAGGCATGGTGCACGAGAAGCCGAGAGTTCTACATCTTCATCTGAGGGCTGCTAGCAGAATACTCACCTCCAGGCAGCCAGAACCAGGGTATTGATGCCCACACCCACAGTGACACACCCACTCCAACAAGGCTGTACCTCTAAATAGTGCCACTCCCTGGACCAAGTATATACAAACCATCACACTGATTAACTGGCCACACGGCCAAATATTTTCCAGGGAGAGCGCCTCAGGTTTTGGCAGCTGAGACCGTGGAACGGAATTAAAAAAAAGACTGCCCCCCCCAGCATTGGACTCTAGTTATCCTGCAGTATATATCACATTATATTTTATTATATTATATTATACTATACTATAATATATCATATTATATTATACTGTATTTATCTTTCTGTGTCTGGCTTATTTTACTTAACAAAATCACCTCCATTTTTATGTATACTGTCTCAAATGACTTTATTTAATAATCCTCCTGTGACTGAATAGTGCCATGTTGTATTATATATTACATTTTCATTATTCATTCCTCATGAAATTTGAAAAAAGTTAAAGAAGTGTTCTGTTTCAATTCATAAAAATTAAAAACATTGAGAATTAATATATAGCTGTCAAACACCGACCATTTAGATTTTTGTACAGGATGCTACAAATTATTTATACAGTGGAGATTTGATTACTATTAAAACAACATAAATACACAAGAAAAAAACTTTTCATTAAATCCACAAGGAAATGTCATTCAAGGTTTAAGCATCGTCGCATTTTTAACTAATTGAGGGTTGATTATGAACCAAAACAATGAGAATTTATAAGAGCTTCTATCTGTAGTCTTTCCAGAAATCTGCAAATGTTAAGGGTGTGTGAAGCCAGACTATGGGAATAGTCTCTTCCCAAACTCTTAGTTCTACATCCTCTCAGTACTGAACTCAGAAGTCAAAACTCACAAAAAAGAGTAACTTTGACAGAAGGGAATCTATGCTGAAAAAAGGATTGGGAATGATGGGCATATCTTTAATCCCAGAACATGGGAGAAAGGAGCAGGCAGCTCTCTGTGAGTTCAAGGCCAGCCTGGTAGAGTTCCAGGTCAACTTGAGCTACACAGTGAGACCCTGTCTCAAAAGAGAGAAAGGAAGGAATGTAATAGAGAGGTCTCAGGGATAATTCTGCTTTTATTATGGTGACTTCAAGGTCTGCCTGACCCAAGAGTCGGAAATAACATTCAACCATTGCTGCTTTATGGTGGTTCAGAAATGCCACCACCAGAATTATCACACATATGAAGCATGGATCCTGATTAAATATAAGTGTGCTGTTATTCTGGCTTGGATATGAAATGTCTCCTCCAAGGCTCAAGTGTTGAAGACTGTGACACTGAAAGTTGGTTGATTCACAAGGACACTAAGCTTGTCAAATCCCCTACAGACTCATACTCATATCAGGCAAATAAAAGTCACCTCTTTGTTCTATGTGTCATTAGCTTTTGCAGTAAATATTAAAAAATATTTGTAACCTTTAATCCTGCACTAATGTCAGTACCCGTGGGGCTGCATGGCACTGTGAGGTATCCTTATCTCAGTGTCTCCACGTTGCCCCCAAGTACTCTCTGACCCAGGCAGTCTGTGGGCCGTTTCAGTGTGGCACCTTGCCACACTGGTCTCTAGTGTCAGTTCTAGCCCCTGTGGGGCCAAATGGAACTAATCATAATTTATCTCTGATTTGTATCTCTCCCGGCAGCTCTCCGCTAGCTGGTTCCAGCTACCTGGTAAAATCATGGCTGTAGAAGTCCTGCATAGGCTGGCCTATCGCAGCTCCCTGCCACAAACTTTGTTCACACTCCCAACAACTCAGTGAAATCAGAACTCAAAAAGCTGTAATTTTTCAATCAAATGTATATGTTAAATTCTCAATCTACAATGCATCCTAACAATAAACTCACAACCAAATGATAAGGATATAAACTGCCCACCTAGATAAGATAAATTTACCTATAGAAATCCATCCTTATGGCCTTGTTGGGCACCAATGGGAGGGAAAAGCCCTTGGTCCTGCCAAGGCTGGACCCCCCATTGTAGAGAAGTGTAAGGGCAGGGAGGCAGGAAGGGGTGGTTGGTTTGGGGGTAACACCCTCATAGAAGAGAGGGGAGAGGGATGGGAGAGGGGGTTTATGGATGGGAAACTGGGAAAGGGTATAACATTTGAAATGTAAATAAAAACTATCCAATAAAAAGAAATCATCCCTTAAGAAATAAACATAACTACCCAGGGCCATTAAAGACCTCCTATATCTGGGTCATCCTCTGTCTCCATCTTCATTCTCCCTCCTTCTCCTTCTCTTCTGCCTTAGAAAAACTTTGTCCCAGCCTTAGTTTTTGTTTTTTGGTTTTTTTTTTAACTGTCCAATCATGGCCTTGACTTAACTTGTACCAGGCCTCATCTGCATGTAGACATCAGCCTACAATTAGCAACATAATTTAAGTATGGACTCAAATGGACGTTCAAGGGGCTATCCTATGGGGTGGAAATTGTGGGTAGTCAAAGTACTAGGTTTCTCCTATCCCTTTGCCATGACTTCTGGTGAACTTTCCTTGCAGGGAGGGGGGTAGACCCTTGGACAGATTATTGGCCAGCCCAACTTAAGGGAGGAGGTAAAGGCTTGTCTCCACCTAGAGGCAGATTTCAGTGTTTTTTTTCACTAAGAAGCAAGAGATTTCCCTTTATGGGCCTTCAATTTTACTGTAGCAATGCTGGATAGATTTCTAGAAAATGGTGCTTAGCTGTAGGAAGATCACCAAGGATGTGCCTTAGGATATCCTTTGTTCTTCTATCTTTGATCTTATTCTCTGCTTCCTGACCACCCTGAGGTGAGCAACTAACTCTACCAAATATTCTTATCACCATGGTATTCTGCCTCAATGTAAGCCCAAAAGCAACAAAGCCAACCATACACTAAAACATTGGAAACCAAGAGGTAAGTCAATTGTTCTTCCAGTGACTGGATTTACTGAGGTGTTTTTTTTTTTTCATAATGATGAGAAGCTGACTGGTACAGAAACCTGGCTGGCACTGAGAAGTCATGTCAATGCTAATAGCTAAACCTGATGATGTAGCTCAGAGACACTTGAACTGATGTGTTGAAGGAGTGTGGAAAAGTTGGGTGATGAAAGAAGAACTCGATGAGATATTCTGGTGGGAGCTCAGAAGGGGACCAATGGGAACATGAATTCTACAGGCTGTGTTATGAGGTTTCTGATGGAAATGAAGGCTCTCCCGGTCAGTTCACATTCTAGCTTGACATAGCTACATTTTGCCCACACTCAGATTTTTGTGGGAGGTTGGGTTTAGATGTGAGAGACTAATTAATCTCAAGAAGAAATATCAATGTCATAGATACTAGTGGATGGCTTAGCCAGATTTGCAGTAAGAATTAGGGGCAAAACTCAGAGCCCGAGGTAAGAAAACCTTGTAATTTAGTCAGTAAAGCAGTATATTTAAAGTTGGGACCAAAAGCAGAAGGTTTATTGACGAGTATAGCATCATTTTTTAAAAGCTCCCTCATATTTTACAAGTACTTTTTTGACAACACAATAAGAAATATACCTATGGATAACCAACAAGACCTAAATAGTGTAAAAGTACAAACCCACTTCTCCATGTCCTATCACCAGAATACCCTGAAGTAATGGGATGCTACCATCAAATTCTGCTGGGCAAACAAGAGGATTGACTAGAGCCTGTTTTGTTTCGAGAGTCTCTAAAACTCCTTAACAACTCGAAGGGAAAGATCCCAATTCTGATACTGAGCTTTTCGACCAATAAGCTATGTGAGGCTTCTGGGAGCAGTATTAGCTGCCCCTCCCCATGTAGGATGACACCAATTAAATTCTTTTTAAACATATGAATACATTTATTTGGGAGGTTTAGAAGTATGTTTCAATGTGGCTTTTCAAACCACCTTAGTTGCAGTTATTCCTTCCTTTCGCTCTCCCTGTCCTCCACTCCTACAGCATCTCCACTTAGATTCTCCACTCCCCATTACTCTCCTTCTTCCTCTCATATATTATATCCTGACTGCAGTTTCCCCTTCCTCTTCTCCTTTAGGTCTCCAGTGCACTTGCCCTCCCCCCCAGATCCATCCCCTCTCTGTTTCCCTTCAGAAAAGGGCAGGCTCCCAGAGATACCAACCAAACATGGCATATACATGTTTTCAAGTCAGTTTAAAAGCAAGTGATAGAAAATAACATGTCTGCCACCTCTAACACACCCTTCCTCCTTCAATATATTCAGGTAACCTCTTACAGTACAAAAATCGCAGAGTACACTGGACTATGGGTAGGCTAATGTATTGTTATTATACCTTACTGATATCTGTTTGGGGTGTTTTTCCTCACCTCTTAATAATCAACAAAGGGTCTGGTGAGATGGATTAGCAGTTAATAGCACCAGTTCTTCTCGCAGAAGGTGGGGATGTTCCCAGTACCCACATGGCAGCTCGCAACCATCTTGTAACACAGCTCTTTCGATATCCAGCACTCTCTTTTGACCTCTGCAGATACCAAACGTGGACATGGTACACAAGCACACATACAGGCAAATAACCACACGCATAAAGTAAAAATAAGTAAACCCTTTAAAATAACTTAAAACTATCCCATAGTTAGCACCCATCCTTGTGCGTGTTTTTACAATGCTCATGAGTATTTGCTTAGTGTGGTTTGCTAACAGTGAGACTGCAAAGGGATAAGAGGACATAAATAGTCTTATTTCTCAAGTACATTTATCACAGTTCGAGAGTTCTCAGCTCGAGGTCATTTGGTCCTGTGGCTTTGGGTCTGTGACAGCACGTGCAGAATAGTAGGAGAGTGTGGCCAATGAGTGCTGCTCACCTCCTGGGTGACTGAAAGAAAAGAAAGAAACAGGGATCGGTAGAACTACCAACCTTTTCTGAGGTACATACCGAATGACCTAGCTTCTTTTTATGAGTGCCCCATGGAAAGCACTTTAAACCACTTTAAACCATAGTTTCCAAAAGCCATTTGGGTAGACAAACTGACGGCCCAACAGTGATAGTTTGTATATGCTTGGCCCAGGGAGTGGTACTATTAGAAGGTGTGGCCCTATGAGTAGGTGTAGCCTTGTTGGAGTAGGTATGTCAGTGTGGGAGTGGGCTTTGTCCTAGCTGCCCAGAAGCCAGTATTCTGCTAGCAGCCTTCAGATGAAGACGTAGAACCCTCAGCTCTGCCTGCACCATGGCTGCTTGGATGTTCCTATCCTCCCACCCTGATGATACTGAACTGAACCTCTGAACCTGTAAGCCATCCCCAAATAAGTGTTGTCCTTTATAAGACTTGCCTTGGTCATGGTGTCTGCTCCCAGCAGTAAAACCTTAACTAAGACAATACTCCAGCTAAGGACATCTGGCAAGAGTTAAACCCAACACAGTGATAACCAGACTGGGAGCAGGCAGTGATAATAAGACCAAAGACACGAGTAGATGGCCAACAGCCTGCTACCATCAAGGAAGCATGAACCCTAGGGACAAATTTGAGCTACAGGTAGTCTGTCACTGGGGTAGAAAGAGCAGGAAGCAACTTCCAGGGTAATGTTTCTCTAATCGTTGTGCATCTGATTCTGAAATAGATGCAGATTCTAATTAGGGAGTATGGAATGAGCATTCAGATTGTATATTCCTGTCGTATAACACTGGTGGGCATTCAGCCAAAAATAAAGACAGGTGTCGCTTCTGTCTCCGACCCGCAGAGAAGAGCAACACCACGACGTTCTTCTCAAAGCCGTTTATTCAGGAATCTTTCTTCTGCATGCAAGCAAGCAGCAATCTCTCTTTTCTTTTCTTCTCTCTCTCTCCTTCAGCCCCCAGCACACTCCCTTATATCCTCCCTCAACTCCGCCTCCTCAGTCCAGACTGCATAATCTCAATTCATAGGTCCATGTCACATGACCTGATCTTGCGTCATGGTGCGCCTGCGCAACTCTCACAATGGACGTGGCTAGTTTCAGGTGTGTGAGGAAGTCAGGTGCTAGTCATGAGACTTAGCTGCAGTCCCGGGCGCCATCTTGGGACTGTCGCCACACCTGCTCCCGACAGACAGGGAAACCTTTTAATATTTCAAAGCTTAGGCCTCACTGGGCACGCTCTCACCAGCTCATTTAAGTTAACCTGACCCCTTCGTTTCTTTTCACCAAGCCTCTAGCTATACTTTCCGGGCCTGTAGTCAGGTCTGGTTCTCCTCATATCTCCTGGAAAAAAGACCTTCCTCCTTTTCCTTTCCAGCGTCCCTTTCTCCCTATCAGGGAGTCCTGCCTTCCACTTCCTGCCCAGCCGTTGGGTGTTATTCTGAATCAGTCAGCTGCCGGACAATGCCTTGCCCTTTGGCAGGTGTGAAGGTCACATAGTCTCCTTAGGGGCAGCTTGCTTTTTAATGTGATAATCTCGGAGACTCCTCAGAGTAGATGAAGAAAGACAACTATTCGCTATAAGAAGTTGATAATGAGCTACCGAGAGAACAATACCAAATATTCTGCCAGCATTTAAGCTCTCTCCCAGGTCAGGAATTAACAACTGAATATACAGAAACGCCTCTTAGTAAAATGTGAGTGAAGGTCACCTCTGCACATTCCTAACAAGAGAGCAAGGCCTGGTCCCTAAGCTATACTTAGAATGGCAGGGTTCTTAACAGGCTTACCTCAGCTCTTCATCAAAGCAGAACGAGAATTTGAAGAGAGGTGTGATGCAGACGTCAGAACATGACACAGCTGCATGTTCCTGCTGGTTTAGCTTGTGGCACTGCCTGTACACAGGAATCAGGAAGGCTTAGGCTATAGAAGAGGGAGAAGACCATATAAGTGTCCATGATTCACCAAGGAATGATACCCTGGACTCAAATAATATGTAAAATCAAAGAGTATTTTATTCTGCAGTAGTCCAGCATGCTGGGGTCTCCCATTACCAAGATAGAGATCCCCCACTGAAGTGAGCTCACAGGCCTGATTTAAAGCACATTAGGGGGATTCTGGAGTAGGTAACCCCTATCTTAATCTGTTAAATCCATCTCTAGGGACATTCTATCAGAACCATTACCTGAGCGTGGGGGCTGGAAACTGCTGCTGGGGAAGTCTGGAAACCATTGCTGAGGAAGTCTGGAAACTGCTGCTGACCCATTGTCCTTGTCTTGAGCCAGGTAGTGGGGCAGCTTCTGATAGCAGGGCTGTTTCTGACTAGCTGCCTGAAGCCTGGGGTTTTCCTAGTAACTGGCTTGCCTGGGCTTGCCTGAACTTTCCCAGTTCTTAGGCATAGTCACCTGAACTGCCAATTTGAAGCCTGTCGTGGAGTCACCCTGCCTTCTCAGGCAGGAGCTGGGAGACAGGCAGAGATGGAGCAGTGAGATCCTGCTGTTTTTAAATTTGCACATTCTGGAAAATGGTAACAGTGATAAATGGCTGCATTGTATCTGTGCTCTCCGCATCATGGAGCCTTTCACATATGGCTCCTTCTGTGAATGGGGCCCCTTGCTACATTTCTACTTTTTCTTTTAGCTATGCACATCTTAGCTTTTCACACCTCCAGCAGAAGACAGACAGAGGAAGTGAAGTGTGCCAGAGTGAAAACTTCCTCATTTGTCTGTTTATTGCTGATACTGAGCAAGGAGGAAATTGAATGTAGTTTGAAGGGGAAGTGTGTCAAACTATTTCCCTCTGTGGCTTACTCAGGTAAGCAAACAAATAAACCAAAAGATATAAAAAATAAAAAATAAATCTCTGACTAATCTACTTGTACTTGTGCACCACTTTCCAATAAAGAATTCAATGTGTCACATAATAACTACGGCAATGACGATGGCTATTGTGTTTTATAAAACTGCGTTGTGGTGGAGGGGTGCCTAAGCAAGCCCTGTCAAGGTGTCCTACTGAACAATCAAGCAATGCGACATGTCTAATATAGAAGGGAGTTTGTTTGGGACCTAGAGAATGAGGTAGGGGAGAGGGCGGGGAGGGCGGACAGAGAAGGACAGAGAGAGAGGAGAGGAAGGGAGGAAGAGGGAAAGGGGCAAGCTAGGACATGTAGGAATTGGAGAGAAAGAGGAAATAGGAGAAAGGGGGAGAGAGAAGGAGAGAGAGGGAGAAGGAGAAGGGGAGAGGGAGCGTAGAAGTCGAACAATTCCCCCAGACTGATACCTGGCTGTTGCTAGGTAATTGTTGGGCGGAGCCTAGAGGAAATGCTAACAATGACTACGATGAAAAGCAAAATCAACAAATAACTGGTACAAACCCTTTGTGACCCACAACAGCACAGGAGCACAGGAGCAAGTAGCCCTACGTGTGAGGGAAATATTATAATCTATATCAACTTGTATTATCTTCTTACAAAAATGATCATTCCACAAGAGACCCAAGAGAAGGTTTCATGCCACCTGGGCTCATTAATTACAACGTTTAATAATCACGGGTCTGATGGTGGCTTCATGATTTATATTCTGAGAAGCGCGAAGTTCCTGCATCCAACACTGGTTTTAACAAAATGGTTCCATTTTGGTTTTCCTATGTTGGGTTAATATGTGGCATTTGACATAAAAAAAAAAAAAAAGGGATTCTACAGCTAGGAGTCTGTGAATCAATAATTTAAAGTTAAATTTCTATGGCTATGGGTATAGCCTAGGAGTTGAAAAGCTGTTTAGCATTCACAAATCCACCATGGAGTTAAATTTCTGTGTATTATTTCTGATCTCATTATTCACATTAAACCATAGCCCATGCATAAAGATGATACAGACCCCAGTTTAAAGAGAAGGTATCCTGAAATTCCTTGGCAACGTGAAATGTGTGTTGCATGTGACAGAACCAGAGCTGATAAGAAATTCTGAGAGCAGTGCAAGTGGGAATAATTAATATTAAAAATTAATACTCACTAACGATGCATCCTAGAAGGGAGGAACTTCAGGTATTCTGAGATGTTGGACTCTCAAGTGTAGCAGTCCTTGCTTTAATGGTTGTTTCTAAAATACAATTTCCTTGTAATGGATCGACAAGTCAGTATCCAGGAGTATGAAATGAGTCTATGATAAGAATAGGATATGGTAGATAATGGCACTAAATGAAACTTCAAGGGATGGCATAGACGCTCAATTCTCATTGTTCATGGAAAGAGATGAACAGTGATGGCATAATATATTAGATCACCGCGTGTACATGAATGTTGTCAAGGCTTACTTTATAATTAATTATAGTTGTAGGCAATCAGGCAACTCTGCGGCCAGCCTAAAGGGACCCACAACAATGCTGGTAATCAGGCATTTTAGTAGCCAGCTCCTGAGGAACTCTGGGGGTTGGGGAGGGGCAGAGGGACAAGAACGTTCTCATTAGTTACCCAGAAGGCAAGACACTGTCGCCCCTATTGCAAGTGGTCCTGTGCATGCATCACAGCCCTATAAAAGATCGCGTTTCTCCTCCCCCTACGACCCCCTCTTCCCTTATTTCTCCCAGAGGCAGCCTCTATGTCTGCCTCACCCCTCCCTTTAATAAACCTCCCACGTGAGACCTCTTGCACAGTGTGATTTTGTTGGAGCCCACTGCTTAGTTCCATCAATGATATTAAACAAAGAGGTCCTAATGATCAAAGTACAGTAATAACCGAGGTGAGCCTTACAGGGCCCCCTCTCCCATCTCCTGAGTGGGACAGAATAAATAATAAATGCAGTAAAATGCCAACAGGTTATTCGGCTTTCTAAAGTATAATTTCCCATTAATAATTCACCTCGTGAAAGTGATAGATCTGCTGAAATGACAACACAAAGTGCAGTTCTCACTCTCAGGATCACGTGAGCATTCCTAAGATGCGTTAGGAAAACAAACATGTCAACTTAATCATGGAAATACAGGGAGTATGCTTCTTATATTCATGGTCCTTTCAAGTCCTGGATATGTGGATCACTTACTTCTCTGCTTCTGTGGAAAAAAAAAAAAAAAAACGACATGGTCAAGGAAACTTGTAGAAGAAAGAGCCTATTTCTTTTTAATTTTTTATTAAATATTTCTTTGCTTACATTTCAAAGGTTATTCCCCTTCCCGGTTTCCTGTCCATAAGCCTCCCTCCCCTCCACTCCCCCTCCCCATACGAGTATTCATTCCCCCCTATACATCCCCCTTATTGCCTTCCCCCATATTCCCCTGCACTGGGGGTCCAACCTTGACAAGACCAAGGGCTTCCCCTTCCACTGGTGCCCCAACAAGGGTATTCTCTGCTACATATGCACTTGGAGCCCTGGGTCAATCCATGTATAGTCTTTCCATAGTGGTTTAGTCCCTGGAAGCTCTGGTTGGTTGGCATTGTTGTTTTTATAGGGTTGCAAGCTCCTTCAACTCTTTCAATACTTCCTCCAATTCCCCCCAAGGAGGTCCTATTCTCAGTTCGGTAGTTTGCTGCTAGCATTGACCTCTGTATTGGACATGCTCTGGATGTGTCTCTCAGGAAAGATCTATATCCAGTCCATTTCCGCATCCATTTTTTAGTTTCATCAAACTTGTCTAGTATTGGTGGCTGTATATATATGGGCCACATGTGGGTCAGGCTCTGAATAGCCATTCGTTGAGTCACTGCTATAAACTTTGCTTCCATATCCCCTCCTATGAATATTTTCCCCCTTTTAAGAAGGAGGGGGAGCATCCACATTTTGATCATCCTTCTTGAGCTTCCTGTGGTCTATAGATTGTATATTGGGTAATTTGAGCTTTTTGGCTAATATCCACTTATCAATGGGTGCATACCTAGTGTATTTTTCTGTGATTGAGTAACCTCACTCAGGATGATATTTTCTACTTCATTCCATTTGCCTATGAATTTCATGAAGTCATTGTTTTTGATAACTGAGTAGTACTCCATTGTGTAGATGTACCACATTTTTTTAATCCATTCCTCTGTTGAAGGGCATCTGGGTTCTTTCCAGCTTCTGGCTATTATAAATAAGGCTGCTGTGAACATAGTGGAGCATGTGTCTTTGTTGTATGTTGTAGCATCTTTTGGATATATGCCCAAGAGAGGTATAGTTGGGTCCTCAGGTAGTATAATGTCCAATTTTCTGATGAATCTCCATACTGATTTCCAGAATGGTTGTACCAGTTTGCAATCCCACCAACAATGGAGGAGTGTTCCTCTTTCTCCACATCCTCGCCAGCATCTGCTGTTGCCGGAGTTTTTGTTCTTAGCCATTCTGACTGGTACGAGGTAGAATCTCAGGGTTGTTTTGATTTGCAATTCCCTGATGACTAAGGATGTTGAACATTTCTTTAGGTGCTTTTTGGCCATTCAATAATCCTCAGCTGAGAATATTTTGATGAGCTCTGTACCCCATTTTTAATAGGGTGATTTGGCTCTCTGAAGTCTAACTTCTTGAGTTCTTTGTGTACTTTGGATATTAGCCCTCTATCAGATGTAGGACTGATAAAGATATTTTACCAATCTGTTGGTTGCCATTTTGTCCTAATGACAGTGTCTTTTGCTTTACAAAAGCTTTGCAGTTTTATGAGGTACCATTTGTCCATTCTTGATCTTCCCCACTTTTTCTTCTATTAGTTTGAGTGTATCTGGTTTGATGTGGAGGTCCTTGATCCACTTGGACTTAAGCTTTGTACATGGTGATGAGAATGGATCAATTTTCATTCTTCTATATGCTGACCTCCAGTTGAACCAGCACCATTTGTTGAAAATGCTATCTTTCTTCCATTGGATGGTTTTAGCTCCTTTGTCAAAGATCAAGTGGCTATAGGTGTGTGGGTTCATTTCTGGGTCTTCATTCTGTTCCACTGATCTACATGCCTGTCTCTGTACCAACACCATACAGTTTTTATGACTCTTGGCTCTGTAATACTGCTTGAAGTCAGGGATGGTGATTCCCCCAGAAGTTCTTTTATTGTTGAGTATAGTTTTCGCTATCCTGGGTTTTTTGTTATTCCAAATGAATTTGCAAATTGCTCTTTCTATCTCTATAAAGAATTGAGTAGGAATTTTGATGGGGATTGCATTGAATGTGTAGATTGCTTTTGGCAAAATGGCCATCTTTACCATATTAATCCTGCCAATCCATAAGCATGGAAGATCTTTCCATCATCTGAGATCTTCCTCAATTTCTCTCTTCAGAGATTTGAAGTTCTTGATATACAGATCTTTCACTTGCTTGGTTAAAGTCACACCAACATACTTTATACTATTTGTGGCTATTCTGAAGGGTGTCATTTATTTAATTTCTTTCTCAGCCTTTTATCCTTTGAGTAGAGGAAGGCTACTGATTTATTTGAGTTAATTTTATACCCCAACACTTTGCTGAAGTTGTTTATCAGGTTTAGTAGTTCTCTGGTGGAACTCTTGGGGTCGCTTAAGTACACTATCATATCATCTGCAAATAGTGATATTTTGATTTCTTCCCTTCCAATTTGTATCCCTTTGACCTCCTTTCGCTGTCTGATTGCTCTGGCTAGGACTTCAAGAACTATATTGAATAAGTAGGGAGAGAGTGGGCAGCCTTGTCTAGTCCCTGATTTTAGTGGGATTGCTTCAAGTTTCTCTCCATTTAGTTTGATGTTAGCTACTGGTTTGCTGTATATTGCTTTTAGTGTGTTTAGATATGGGCCTTGAATTCCTATTCTTTCCAGGACTTTTATCATGAAGGGGTGTTGAATTTTGTCAAATGCTTTCTCGGCATCTAATTAAATGACCTTGTGGTTCTTAACTTTGAGTTTGTTTATATAGTGGATTACATTGATGGATTTTCATATATTAAACCATCCCTGCATCCCTCGGATGAACCCTACTTGATCATGATAGATGATCATTTTGATGTGCTCTTGGATTCAATTTGCAAGAATTTTATTGAGTATTTTTGCATCAATATTCATAAGGGAAATTGGTCTGAAATTCTCTTTCTTTGTTGGGTCTTTGTGTGGTTTTGTTATAAGGGTAATTGTGGCTTCATAGAAGGAATTTTGTAGTGCTCCATCTGTTTCAATTTTATAGATTAGTTTGGACAGTATTTGGTATGAGGTCTTCTATGAAGGTCTGATAGAATTCTGCACTGAACCCATCTGGACCTGGGCTCTTTTTGGTTGGGAGACGTTTAATAACTGCTTCTATTTCTTTAGGAGTTATGGGGTTGTTTAGATGATTTATTTGTTCCTGATTTAACTTTGGTACCTGGTACCTGTCTAGAAAGTTGTCCATTTCCTCCAGATTTTCCAGTTTTGTTTAATATTAAGCTTTTGTAGTAGGATCTGATAACTTTTTTAATTTCTTCAGATTCTGTTGTTATGTCACCCTTTTCATTTCTGATTTTGTTAATTTAGATATACTCTCTGTGACCTCAGGTTAGTCTGGCTAAGGGTTTATCTATCTTGTTGATTTTCTCAAAGAACCAGTTCCTGCTTTTGTTGATTCTTTGTATAGTCCTTTTCATTCCTACTTGGTTGATTTCAGCTCTGAGTTTCATTATTTCCTGACTTCTACTCCTCTTGGGATTATTTATTTCTTTTTGTTCTAGAGCTTTAAGATGTGCTGTCAAGCTGCTGATTTATGCTCTCTTCTGTTTCTTTTTGCAGGCACTCAGAGCTATGAGTTTTCCTCTTAGTATTGCTTTCATTGTGTCCCATAAGTTTGGGAATGTTGTACCTTCATTTTCATTAAATTCTAAGAAGTCTTTAATTTCCTTTTTTAACTTCTTCCTTGACCAAGTTGTCATTGAGTAGAGCATTGTTCAACTCCCATGTATATGTGAGCTTTCTTTCATTATTGTTGTTATTGAAGACCAGCTCTGATGATGCCAAGTAGTCTTGGTTTCTGTTGCTTAGGTTCCTGTGCCTGCCTCTAGCCATTGTGTTGTCTCTGGTGTTTGTTTGTTTGTCTTGCTATTTCTGGGAGTGACTTGGCCCTGCTGTAGGCCTCTGTGTCAGCACTCCTGTAGACCTGTTTACCTGTTTTCTTTCAGTCTTTCCTGAGGAACAGGCGCTCTGCTCTCAGCTGTGGCAGCCCTCCTAGAGACTGTCTTCCAGCTCTAGGGGCAGGGAGGAATCAAAGGGTCCTGCCCCTGATTGCTGGCAGGTCCTTGCACCCAGCGGGCACAGTTGGCACTATGTGATTCTCTCTTGGGTCTGGACTGTGGGCAGACGGTGTTCTCCTTGGACTTCTCAGGAGTATCCACACTTCTGAGGTTCCAGCTCTCTCCCCTAAGAGATTTGGGTTCAGGGAGCTGTTTGGCGGGATCAGTTCGGTCCTGGGCACAGACCAGAACAACGGTACCGGCAGCTGTCTGTTCCTAGATCCCTGTGTCCGGAGTGCAGTTTCCCCTTAGACCAGGGATGTGGGCCGAGGTGTGCAGAAGTGGCAGTCTGTCCTGCAGCCTCGGGATGTCTGCACACCTGGGTGGTCCGCTCTCTTCCCCGCGGGATTAGGGTACAGGGAACTTGAAAGAACCTATTTTGACTTAAAACTTCAGAGGGTAAGAGTCCAGCATGGCGGCAAGGACTTGAAGTAAGCAGCAGGCACAAAGAAAGCAGAAAACTGGAAATGTGGTGGGGCTTTAAACTCCCAAGCCCAGTGGTGCACTTCCTCCACAAAGATGCACCTCCCAGCTGCCTCTCAAAATGGGGCCACCAACTGGAGACCAAGTGTTTAAATACCTGAGGCTGGGAGGATAATTTCTCATTCAAACCACTATATGACATCAGAGGGTTGAAAGCAACAATCTAGAATTGCAAAACTGGAAAAGCTGGGTTTGTCTGTGATATCCCGTGCTTTTTAGACTGTAAGTACTGGGATTGCTTCCCTAAATAAAAACTCACCTCCAGAGACCTCCCAGGGGGGGACTCTAGACAGGCTTCTCCTCGGGTTTCCAGCTGATGAAATGTGCAATGAATTTCAAAACGCATTGCTAGGGCTTGGGGATTGGCGGGGCGGGGTCCTCTTTTTCCTTTGGTTAAATCAGACAGTAAAACCTATTCTTCATTTTAGGAGTCAGGTTAAATGCCAGTCCCTCTGGGAGGGTGGCCTCGATCTGCACTAAGTCCTCATACTATTTGCATCTACTGCTCTTTCTTTTTATATCCTGTCCCGTTCCCTGCTCATCCCATAGTTTAAATCCCATTTTCCTCTGTTTTGTTTTGAATTCTGTTCTCAATAATAGACGGATGGATAGATAGATAGATAGATAGATAGATAGATAGATAGATGATAGATAGATACATAGATACATAGATACATAGATACATAGATACATAGATACATAGATACATAGATACATAGATACATAGATAGATAGATGATAGATTCAAGTCCTATTCCTGGTTCTTGTGAATGGGATAGCATTTTAAAAGGGAGAACTGAGTAACACTGAGGTCAAATTAGCCCTAAATCCAATATGGCCAGTCTTGATACAAAAAAGGGAAATTGAGACATAGAGACAAACTCACAAACGGGGTGTCATGTGACAAGGCAAACCTTGTTAGTAATCACAGGATGCTAACCAGAAGGCCTGGCCTCCAAGCCTCTACCAAGGAACCAGCCTGCCAAAGCCATAATTGCTGACTTCGAATATTCTGAACAAAAGACAATAAACCTCTGTTGTTTAAGTCACTCCATCTGTAACATGTTTACGGCGTTCTTAAGAGAGAAATACATGTTTTTACCTCTGCACTTAGAGTTTTACTTTGGCTTCGCTTGATGATTTTATGCTTATCTCTTCATCATATGATAAGCTCAAAAAATAATAGTAACCCACGTTAGTCCACAACATCTACTCTTTCCGCTTTGCCAGTGCAGTGCCTGGTCCATGGTCACTCAGTACATGTTTGTTGACAGAGTGAATTGTACTTATTGAAATATATATATATATATATATATATATATATATATATATATATATATATAAAGTCCAAGGTCCCTGCAGCTTCACTTTTTTCAGTCTGTCACTACCTGTGCCCTAGGCACATATTCTTTTTTTGTTTGTTTGTTTCTTTTTTTTTTCGGAGCTGGGGACCGAACCCAGGGCCTTGTGCTTCCTAGGTAAGCGCTCTACCACTGAGCTAAATAAATCCCCAGCCCCTAGGCACATATTCTTCATGTCTCCTTCCTACTCCTAATTTTAATTTTAGGCATGGCCATCTCTGTGAATCCGTATAGGCTTTGTAATTACTGCAGTGAGACTCCACATCCAGGCATGGAGGCTCTTGCCTATAATCTCAGCAAACAGGAGTCTCAGCCAGGAGGATTCCACAAGTTCCCTGGTCAGCCTGACTAATAATGAGTTCCAAATCAGCCTAGGCTACACAGAAAGACCCTGGCTAGAGGAAAAATAAATATCCCAATGAGAACTGCATCTTTAGGAGGGCTTGTCATTGTGTGATGTCACAGAGCACACTCAATGGATTTATCTGGCAGGACACTGGTCTCTACACCACACAGGCACAGCCTGTTTTCCCTAGACTCGTGATGAGCAGAATAACATGATATCCAATTAAACCCCAAATAAATAGGAAGGTCAACAAATATTTTTGATAAACAATGAGTGAAATTACTACATATGCTAAATGGTTGCAGCCTTATTAAAGATATTTTTCTGTGTCCTCTGATATTAAGTCCTCAGTAGAAATGTGTGCCGTTGGGTTTCTTTTTAAATATAAGCATGCACGTATGTACACAATATATTGTAAGAATCTGCTTTTGCTTCCTTGCACATAGACCATGGAAATCCAGAGAAACAAACTACTACCCCAGAGCTAGTTCCTAACACAGACATTTTTAATCCTTGAAGTTTTTCTTTGGCTGAGCAATGTTTTTTCCAAGTGCAATAACACTGATATGCAGACATATTTATTGTCTGCTCATATAGTCATTCTTCAATATGATTACCACATGCCTCTCTGAATGCCATTAAAAAGCAAGGTCTCATTTTTCTGGGATGGGTTAACTGAAGTTCTGCTTGAGAGAGAGTAATGGAAAATAGGATTGCTCAAACTCCCTTTGGCCCTTCAAGTCTGCTCCAACCTTGCCAGTCTACTTTCAAAGTCAAGCCAAGCTTCTTGCAAACTCTGACATCTTTTGAGCAACTAGTTTTGCTCTAAACATATTCCCAAGAGCTTAATAAAAATGACTTTTGCAACTTTCTTGGTGGGAAAATAATGAGTCCTTGGTGTCAGCCCAGCCTCTGCTTGCTTCGGGATTTGAGAAGACATATTCAAATCATCTTAAACAAAATTCAAGGACAGGGAGCAGTCTTAAAAACTGTTAAAATTTAAATGTTTAGTAACTGTCTGTGCCATACTGTGTATTCTAGAAAGGGATACAAATTTAAAAGATAGAACACACCTAGTCGAAGAATTTTAAATATAATCTGAATATATTAATGGTGCTCCATAGTTTACAAAAAAAAAAAATCTCTCAATGAGATTCCAACCTTGTCCAGCCAAGGGCCTATGGAACCAGTTTTTAAACCATCACTTAGTTTACTCATATGATCAGCAGCAATGTCAGAGGGCTATCCCTGCTGAGTATCCCTGATCCCAGCCTCTTTTTTTTTTTTTTTTTAACTTGAGTATTTCTTATATACATTTCGAGTGTTATTCCCTTTCCCGGTTTCCGGGCAAACATCCCCCTCCCCCCTCCCCTTCCTTATGGGTGTTCCCCTCCCAACCCTCCCCCCATTGCCGCCCTCCCTCCACCAGTCTAGTTCACTGGGGGTTCATTCTTAGCAGGACCCAGGGCTTCCCCTTCCACTGGTGCTCTTACTAGGATATTCATTGCTACCTATGAGGTCAGAGTCCAGGGTCAGTCCATGTATAGTCTTTGGGTAGTGGCTTAGTCCCTGGAAGCTCTGGTTGCTTGGCATTGTTGTACATATGGGGTCTCGAGCCCCTTCAAGCTCTTCCAGTTCTTTCTCTGATTCCTTCAACGGGGGTCCCGTTCTCAGTTCAGTGGTTTGCTGCTGGCATTCGCCTCTGTATTTGCTGTATTCTGGCTGTGTCTCTCAGGAGCGATCTACATTCGGCTCCTGTCGGTCTGTACTTCTTTGCTTCATCCATCTTGTCTAATTGGGTGGCTGTATATGTATGGGCCAAATGTGGGGCAGACTCTGAATGGGTGTTCCTTCAGTCTCTATTTTAATCTTTGCCTCTCTCTTCCCTGCCAAGGGTATTCTTGTTCCCCTTTTAAAGAAGGAGTGAAGCATTCACATTTTGATCATCCGTCTTGAGTTTCATTTGTTCTAGGCATCTAGGGTAATTCAAGCATTTGGGCTAATAGCCACTTATCAATGAGTGCATACCGTGTATGTCTTTCTGTGATTGGGTTAGCTCACTCAGGATGATATTTTCCAGTTCCAACCATTTGCCTACGAATTTCATAAACTCGTTGTTTTTGATAGCTGAGTAATATTCCATTGTGTAGATGTACCACATTTTCTGTATCCATTCCTCTGTTGAAGGGCATCTGGGTTCTTTCCAGCTTCTGGCTATTATAAATAAGGCTGCAATGAACATAGTGGAGCACGTGTCTTTTTTATATGTTGGGGCATCTTTTGGGTATATGCCCAAGAGAGGTATAGCTGGATCCTCAGGCAGTTCAATGTCCAATTTTCTGAGGATCCTCCAGACTGATTTCCAGAATGGTTGTACCAGTTTGCAATCCCACCAACAATGGAGGAGTGTTCCTCTTCCTCCACATCCTCGCCAGCATCTGTTGTCCCCTGAGTTTTTGATCTTAGCCATTCTCACTGGTGTGAGGTGAAATCTCAGGGTTGTTTTGATTTGCATTTCCCTTATGACTAAAGATGTTGAACATTTCTTTAGGTGTTTCTCAGCCATTCAGCATTCCTCAGCTGTGAATTCTTTGTTTAGCTCTGAACCCCATTTTTTAATAGGGTTATTTCTTTCCCTGCGGTCTAACTTCTTGAGTTCTTTGTATATTTTGGATATAAGGCCTCTATCTGTTGTAGGATTGGTAAAGATCTTTTCCCAATCTGTTGGTTGCCGTTTTGTCCTAACCACAGTGTCCTTTGCCTTACAGAAGCTTTGCAGTTTTATGAGATCCCATTTGTCGATTCTTGATCTTAGAGCGTAAGCCATTGGTGTTTTGTTTAGGAAATTTTTTCCAGTGCCCATGTGTTCCAGATGCTTCCCTAGTTTTTCTTCTATTAGTTTGAGTGTGTCTGGTTTGATGTGGAGGTCCTTGATCCACTTGGACTTAAGCTTTGTACAGGGTGATAAGCATGGATCGATCTGCATTCTTCTACATGTTGACCTCCAGTTGAACCAGCACCATTTGCTGAAAATGCTATCTTTTTTCCATTTGATGGTTTTGGCTCCTTTGTCAAAAATCAAGTGACCATAGGTGTGTGGGTTCATTTCTGGGTCTTCAATTCTATTCCATTGGTCTATCTGTCTGTCTGTGTACCAATACCATGCAGTTTTTATCACTATTGCTCTGTAATACTGCTTGAGTTCAGGGATAGTGATTCCCCCTGAAGTCCTTTTATTGTTGAGGATAGCTTTAGCTATCCTGGGTTTTTTGTTATTCCAGATGAATTTGCAAATTGTTCTGTCTAACTCTTTGAAGAATTGGATTGGTATTTTTATGGGGATTGCATTGAATCTGTAGATTGCTTTTGATCCCAGCCTCTTTTACCTTTCATTTGTCCATATGGCTAGCTCCACTGAGATACCAGCATGCACTTTATCTCACACCCCCTGCTTGCTTCCTCACTTCCTCTTTTACCCAGTGAATCTTTGTTTCAGAGGAAAAAAAAAACCCAATCCCTGTGTACTGGTATTTTAATTTCACATTGTATAATAGACTACAAGTTCCTATAAAGTCGTCAGCTGCCATTTTCATACAACAGGATAATTATCTATCATTTGGGGACATGGTCAAGATTCAACCATTCCTCCCTAGTGGACAATGGGTTGCTTTAAAGTGTTGCTATTTTGACTAATGGTTCAATGAACAGCATTATACATCTAACTTTTTTCTGTTATTTCCTAGATATGCATCCCAGGGCTATAATTATTCACAATTTGCTCAGCACAAAAATTCTGATAAGAGAAAGCAGCTTGAAGTGGCTAATTTTTTCCCCTAATTAAATATTTATCCTCATGTTCTGCTTAACCACAAGGACACATTCTGAGAAATGCATAGTTAAATCTCCTCATCGTGTGAGGTCACAAGACATACATACATAAAGCTCAGTGCCAAATTCTGTGGTACACTGGTCTCTGTGCTATATATGTGGGAGACAACCTGTTTCTCCTAGGATCGTGATGAGCAGAACAGCAGATTAATTCACGCCCCAAAACTAATGGTGCAGTGAACAAAGATGCATGAGGCTCCTACCATTGCAAACTTGGCAACTGCTTTACAATGGATGTTGGTGTTTGTCTGTTTGTTTGTGTGTTTGTTTTGTAATTACAGAATCACTTAGGAATGAAAGCAGCATCATGAGGTAAATATGTAATCCAAATCACAGTCATCAATTGTCATTATGAAATCCCATATACTGTGAGTAATTGGCCATCGGATGTGCCCAGAAGAGAAGGTACTGAGAACCTCACCCTTCCTGTCCCTCCCTTTCTTTTTCCAGTCACGGTGAGGTGGGCAGGCTTCCTCTAATGCATGCTCCTACCATAATGCATTATATCTCCACAGACCCAAAGTAAGAAGACCTAACAGCAACAAACAGAAGCTATAACCAAAATAAGTCTTTCCACAGTTTACATCGCTTAGCTTAAAGATTTGGTGCAGAGATGGTGAACTCACTGACAGGGATCCTTTCTTTACCTGAGTGACTGCTTACACCACCAGAATGCACCAAGCTCTAAGTTCCTTTGCACTAGACAAGTTGGTGTGTTCTACCTCCTCAGTCCTAAATACCAAAACCCATATGTCTTAGTTAGGGTTTTACTGCTGTGAACAGACACCATGACCAAGGCAACTCTTATAAAAGACAACATTTAATTGGGGCTGACTTACAGGTTCAGAGATTCAGTCCATTATCATCAAGGCAGGAGCATGGCAGCATTTAGGCAGGCATGGTGCAAGAGGAGCTGAGAGTTCTGCATCTTCATCAGAAGGCTGCTAGTGGAAGACTGACCTCCAGGCAGCTAGGATGAGGGTCTTAAAGCCCACATCCATGTGCAATGCCTACTCCAATAAAGCCACACCTTCTAATAATGCCACTCCCTGGACCAAGCATATACAAACCATCATACCATATTAGAAAGCAAATTCACATAAGGTCTTACTAGTAATTAGTAGTGAGTACAAAATATCAGTATCCTTGCAGTGGTCCTACATATTCAGTGAGGAGGACTAAACTTGGGTCTTAGAGTTTTATTGCTGTGAAGAGACACTATGACCACAGCAGCCCTTATAAAGGAAAACATTTAATTGGAGCTGGTTCAGAGGTTTAGTCCATTGTTGTCATGGCAGGTAGCACGGTAACGTGCAGGCAGACATAGTACTGAGGAAGAAGCTGAGAGTTCTAGGTCTTTATCCACAGGAAGTAGGAATGAACTGGCTGAGACCTCAAAGCCTGCCCCCACAGTGACACACTTCCTCCAACAAGGCCACACCCACTTCAACAAGGCCACACCTCCTGATAGTGCCACTCCCTATAGGCCAAGCATTCAAACATAGAGTCTACAGGGGCCATACCTATTCAAACTACCACCATTTGTTAGTGGATTAAACAAGAACAGCATGTGCTAGGATCATCTGATGCTTGAAAGAATATTAATGCCGAAAAGATTTTTAGCAAAAGAGGACATTAAAGAACCCAGTTGCGGGATCCCCGTTGAAGGAATCAGAGAAAGGACTGAAAGAGCTTGAAGGAGCTTGAGACCCCATATGAACAACAATGCCAACCAACCAGAGCTTCCAGGGACTAAGCTGTCCCACGCTGTCTCGCCAGCAAGAAAACACACGGGGACATACGAATCCTTGCTGCAGCCAAAACTTTTATTCAATCTTAAGGAGAGAGCCCCGCGCGCCCGCATGGCGCGGCTTATATACACCCTAGTGCGGCGCATCCACACCTGATTGGTCGCTTACCCATGATATCATTAGGCACACCCCGGAGTGGGCAAAGACCTGGCACGAAGGCACTCTTGCACATGCGCACACAGTTAACTTCCTGAAAGGAAGTCGGCTGGCGCGGCGGAGGCCAGCGCCATCTTGTAATGGCAGAAACTATCCTGGCCTTCCACGTGGGGCACAGTGGAAGCCAGCGCCATCTTGTGGTGGCGAATGTAAAAGCGGCCCTCTACACTAAGCCACTACCCAAAGACTATACATGTACTGACCCTGGGCTCCAACTGCATATGTAGCAATGAATAGCCTAGTAAGAGCACCAGTGGAAGGGGAAGCCCTTGGTCCTGCCAAGACTTTACCCCCAGTGAAAGTGATTGTTGAGGGGAGGGCGGTAATGAGGGGAGTATGGGGAGGGGAACACCCATAAAGAAGGGGAGGGAGAAGGATTAGGGGGATGTTGGCCCGGAAACCAGGAAAGGGAATAACAATCGAAATGTAAATAAGAAATACCCAAGCTAATATAGATTAAAAAAAAAAAAAAAAAAGAACCCAGTTGCATGGAACCTACCCAAACAAGGAATCAGCTTTGTAAAACGGATAATGACCTTAGGAGACTACACTCTATAGAGTTGTAGAATGTAATTAAGCTTTAAATGTGGGGTTCTAAAGTAAATAACAGCTCACAATGGTAACTAAGAATAAAACTAGAAGGGTGGAGAGATGGATCAGAAGGTAAATATACTTACTGCCAAGACTGATGACCAGAGTTTGATCCCTAGAACCCCAGATGGTGAAAAAAAGAAGTAAGTCCCATGAGTTGGCCTTTGACCCTGTCACTTGTGTACAACACACACACACACACACACACACACACACAAAAATTAATTAATTAATTGAAATAAATAAAAAGTAAATGTATTTTTATTTTTTAAAAATGTAAAAATGAAGGTTTATTATAAGAATTAATATTATATAAGTTTGAAATTTTTAATATTGAAGAAATTTTAAAGAAGACAAATATTTTATAGTGAATGCAAGGGCATTATATTATAAAAATTACTGCAGCCCTGTACTTTCCGCAATTTTGTTTGGGTTTTTTTTTTTTGTTTTTTTTTTTTTTTTTTTTTTTTTTTTTTTTTTTTTTTTGCAAATTTGGAGGCTTTGGGGAAACCTTGGAACCTACGAGGTAGAATGCTAGTCTTAAAATATGAGATCCACAAATTAACACATGTGAAGGTATCAAACCCTGATAAATATATTGACGATACTGAATTTCATAAAATAGAAGATAAGGACAAGATCTTTATCCACCCAAGCTGCACTTCGGTGAAGACCTTGTTGCATGAGAGGGAGTGTAGTTGCAATGGTTAAAAAACGGGGTAGGATAATGAGTTGTTAATATTCCATCTGTAAAAACTGTGCATGTGTGAACTTTATCCCTAAGATTATCATCTACTTTGCTCCGGTGCTCTTACCAGACATGAAAATCAGTAAAACCTTCAAAGTTTCTGTAAGTCAGCATATCTCTGCCTTCTCTATGCTGACCCGTGATCCTAAACTCTTAGCATTCCTTCTGGATCATATCTCTACATGCTGCAGCAACAATCTATTGTATTCAATGCTACCCTTACTGTTTCAACATAGATGAATTATCTCCTGAAAGTACGGCACAATTCATGAGTCTAGATGTGAGTCTCATTTATAATGAGAAGCCACCGTGCCTCCATTACCATGAATTCCTTGGAAGGGAGCATTTGGAGCAGAACAGCCTTTGCAGAAGCTTGCACTTGCTGACCACGTCTCTTCAGTGGTCTGCTTTCTCACTAGCTTGGAAGAAGATAAGGCTGCTTAGTCAATGGAGACTCCGCTTCTCACACTAGTGGCAGACACTGTGTTTTCCAAGCCATTTTCTTTGCTTCCTAAATACTCATGACCTTATTCCCTTGCCTTCTTTCATCTCACTGAGGGGCTGTGACAACGGCTAGAGAAGCAGAATGACCATAGGGAATGCATACTACTTGTTTTTTACAAATTCTCTCTCTCTTTTTTTAAACTATGTACATAGCAGCTTTATTTGTACAAGCCAGAAGCTGAACACAATGTAGATGTCCCACAGCTGAAGAATGGATAAAGAAAATGTGGCACATTTAAATAATGCAGCATCACCTAACTGCTAAAATATGACAGCATAAAATGAACGCATGACAACAGGCTAATGAATGCAACCAGAAAAAAATCACCCTAAGTGAGGTAACCCAGATCCAGAATGATGAAATGGTTTATATTCCCTGATAAATGGCTATTAGCTTTTGGGTAAACTAGAATCAAGCTACCCTCCCCACAGCCAAAGGGGTTATGTAAAGAGAAGAGATACAGAGGGGATGCACGCATCTTTCTGGAAAAGGGAACTAGAATAGACTTTCTGGGCAGACGGAGGTATGAGAAATGAACTATGACCCTCTCCTTCTTGACCCACATAGGCAATGGGGAGGCCACATGGTAAGGAGCATCAAGTGTGAAGTTCAAAGTCCCAATTTCTGGCTCAGTTTTGACAAGACCAGTCCATGAGAACAGTCTGAGCAGAATATCTGCCCTGGACCAGTGTGAATTCTACTATACTCAGTGCCTAAGACATGAATGTTGTAATTATGGTAACTGACATGAATTACGTTGACGGGTATAACTTCTTTGTATCTGTCTTCTGAAAAGTGGGGGTACTTTCTATATGTTTTTCTATTTTTTCCATATCCTAGTATTTGCTGATTTCTTTTAACCTCATTTCAAAGGGCAACCGAAAGCTAAGATAGTGCTTCCCCAGACAAGTGGATAACTGATTGGCTCCTGTCTTAGGGTTTTATCTCTGTGAAGACACACTATAAATGAGGCAACTCTTATAAAAGGCAACATTAAATTGGGGCTGGCTGACAGTTTCAGAGGTTCAGTCCATTATGACCATGGTGGAATCCTGGCAGCCTCCAGGCAGGCTTGGTGCTGGAAGAGCACCATCTTGATCTTGATACAAAGGTGGCAGCAGCAGGAGACTACCTTCTGCAGGCAGCCTGGAGGAGACTCTTCCATACTGGGTGGAACCTGAGCATAGGAAACCTTAAAGACCACCTGCGCAGTGACACACTTCCTCCAACAAGGCCACACCTCCTCCAACAAGGCCACACCTCCTAATAGTGCCACTCCCTATGGCCAAGCATTCAAACCCACAGCTCAAAATGTTTTGAAAATGCATATTCAGAGGTGGTACCACCACAGATTGTGAAGCTGTAGGTTCTCAGGTGGAACCTCGGAATATACAGCTGTACTTTCTATACAGCTTTCTGTTAGGGCTCAGGCTGTTCACATACCAAGAAAGGAGCTCAGGCTGAACCATCCGATTTCTGGCTGTTATATAAAAATCATCATTCCCCGGGGGACTTATGAAACCAGGTCTCATCTGCAAAAGGTAGTCATTCCCCCTACCTCTGGCAGAAGGGATAAAGGACATACACCATTGATATATGACATATGCATATGACATATGACGTAGACCACTGACAATGGCTGCATATCAAAGCCTATGACTTCAGGCTCTCTCAGCCTCTATTCACAAGACTTGTTATACATTTCAAAGCCCCCATGCCAGTCTCCTGTCCCTTCTCTCCCCGCCAGCTACTCACCCTCCTTTTACCTTGCTATTCTCCACTGTTCCCACCCTTGCTCTCTCTTATTCTCATCTGTGCTGTATTCTCTTTCTTGATACTTCACGGTCTCCCCTATTTTCTCTCACTCTCCCACTTCCACACTCCAGTCCATGTCCACTCTGCTTGTCATGTCCAGTCTCTTCTTTCTGTCTGCTCTGGAAGCTTCTTCTGGCTTTTCCCTCTCTCCTATCTGCAATGAAAAACTTAACCACATCATAAGTGAGTCATATCCACAGTCCCTTTACTCTGTCTCCTTGCATACACTTCCCATGTGATTTTTATGCACAGTAGCTACATTTTTTAAATAGAAATCTTAAAGCTTTTACAAGGAAAAGTAGAGATCGCCCGTATGTCTTTATCACCAAGGGCACTGTCCTGAACATAGAGTCTGTTTAATGAATGCTCACAGAGTGGCAGATCTGCTAACACATCTGTGACTAGCCTCAGGAGAAACAATGAAGGTAGCTCTTTCTCACTGAAACTATTATTCCCTTCTCCTTTGTTCTCTTTGGTGGCCAGGGATCTGTGTTCCCAGGCTCTTGTCAAAATCTAGTCAAAAGCAAAACAAAGAGAAGAGGGGAAAGAGAAAGAGATGAAAAAGCCTTATCTACTCAATATAGCAAGAAATAAAACTGGGACAGAAGATCCATTTGAAGGGCAATGCTTTAGTTCAACACACAAACACACACACAAAAGCTGCTAAAATATGGGGGGGGGACGCTTAAAATAAAAATCTCAATTCCCTTATTTAATATAAAAAATGTAAGTTTAAAGTTATAGTCACAATAAGATCAAGACAATTGATGTAGGGAAAAAAATAAGCATCATAGACCAACCCAGTTTGAAAAGTTACACTCACGTTGTCAGATACTAAAAAGTTCAAAAAAAAAAAAAGCCTTCCATTGCATTTTCCAGTGACAAACTGTGGCAGCATAAGGGGAGATATTCTTTTGTTTTAGAATGGCAGTCACTATCCACCAAGTAAGGATTGAGAAAGAACTCTGCAGTTCTCTCAGAGGTCATAGGCACATGTTGAAGCCTGTGTTCAAGACTAGAGAAAACTGCAAACCATGGACAACAGGCAAATTCACAGCAACAGAAATACCTAATTCACAGTAGTCCCCCAACCCCCTCATCTAAAGGATGCATGCTCAGTTAGATCTTTACTGTCAGGCAAATGCTGTGACAAGAGGGCCCAGTTGTCAGAATCTCGCACTCTTATAAGTGAACAAACATTTTAAATGGACAATTTCCAAAATGTTAAGCCAGATAAGTTCTGTTCAACATGGACAGACCCATGACTCCAGCTGCATGTAGCAGAGGATGGCCTTCTTGGGCACTAATGGGAGGAGAAGCCCTTGGTCCTGCCAAAGCTCGATCCCCAGTGTAAGGGAATGTCAGGGCGGGGAGAGGCAGGTAGGGGTGGTTGGGGAGGGGGAATACCCTTATAGAAGAGAGGGGAGGGGGATGGGATAGGAGGTTTATGGATGGGAAACCAGGAAAGAGGATATCATTTAAAATGTAAATAAAAAATACCCAATAATAAAAAAGAGAGAACTCAAAATTAGGGGTAGTAAGGGGATGAGTGGGTATTTTTTTAAAAGCCTTAATATTTTCCTGAATTTGGCACTTAATCTTGTTATAGATATATTCAAAAGTTAACAATAATTTTTCATGAGTTTGATGAGTACAAACTTAAGTGTATTAGAGCAAAAATGAGTATCTTTAAGAGTAATACTGAAATTTTGTAATTCCTTATTGTTTAAAGAGGTTTTTCAATTGCTTCAATATACACTACCATGAATACATCAATGGAAAGTATTTTTCCTGTCAATATGGCATGACCCAGTGAAAAGAGCAGCACAATCTTTTGTATTTAAAAGCAGGCCAATATACCAAAACTTTTACAAATGAAAAAAAGAAGAAGAAGAAGTTCTGTTCAGGTTAGGTACATTAACTAGATGAGAAGGGAAATGGGGAACTAAGATTGATACTATCTATAGGAAACAGAAGTAAGACTTTAAAATTAAATAACATTGTATGCTTAACCAGGACTACTTGGTACATTCTTAAAGATCCCTTGGACATTGGACTCTATGAAGACAGCATTTGTAACTTAAGATGTAACTTTGTATGTAGTGAGGGGAAAAAAATCACAGATTTATTCTAGTGTTCATCAGATCAGTTCTAGAATCCTAGAATTCTGTGCCTGGGACTTCTGCCTGGAAACAAATTGAAGAAAGGACTGAAAACAGCACGCACATCAGCAGTTTTTCATAAAATTGTGAAATGAGTAAGGTTTATGTGTTCTCCCTGCTCTTCCAATGTCAGCAAGTCTGACAGGGTTTAGTAGTTGGCCTCATCTTTTCCTGTTTTGGGTTCCTCTCTGTGCCCTGCAGACCCTGGGACTCCCAGCTCCCTGCTGCTTCATAAGCTACTCTTGGTGTCAGCTTATAAAACTCTGTCTCTGTACTGTGATCGAATTTTTAAAATCTCTGCTTCACGTTTGATCCTGCAAGCAGGACATTTTTGCATGTCTTTGACCACATCTCTATTAGGCAGGGGAAAAGACAGTGGACGCAATTATACTATTGATTTCAGCTGCATAATCATTGTGCCTGACTTCTATGAACAGTTTCTGTGAACGTGCTGCTCTCTGGTGCAACCAGTCTGCAAAGAATGCATATCCATTTCTCATGGCCTCATCCAACAACATCAAGGTTCCAACTTCTGTTGGAGCAGGAACAATGTAGTTACTAAATCATCTCATGAGTAAGGAGGAGGAGGGAAACTCCAGCATGACGACACTGTGAGTATGCTCTGTGACAGAAGTGGCCGACAAGGTTGATATCTCTAATGCTTCAATAGAAAATTGTGACTGTGAGGCTAAAGGTATGGTTTAGTGGTTAAGAGCAAACACTGACTGCTATTCCTGAGGACCTGGGTTTGATTAGCACCCACATAGTGACTCACAATTGTCTATAACTCTAGTTGAAAGGGATCTTTATGTCTTCTGGCTTTTATAGGCACCAAACATACATTTGATGCACAGATCTATGTACAGGGGAAACACTAACAAATGGTGGTGGTGGTGGTGGTGGTGGTGGTGGTGGTGGTGGTGGTGGTGGTGGTGGTAGTGGTGATGGTGGTGGTGGTGGAAATTTTCAAACTGCTTACTGTACATTCAGGAATGAAATATAAAATTGGATGAGGGACAAAGCCTAGCCTCCAAGTTTTATACAATTTGTCTCAAGTAAGTAGGTTTAAATTGTTAAAGTACATGTTTAAGAGCCAGAGAATAGGATACCTCCTTAAAACATTTACAGTTCATGAGCCCTGCACTGTAGTCTTTGCAAATGAAAAACATATCTTAGATTCAAATTATAAACCAAGCTTCTAAAACTGGGGCGGTGGGGGGGGGGGAATGAATATATTTCCTTAACGATTCCATACAGAAAGACTAGTATTTTAACATATTTAATTGAGGACACTATATATAAAAATCCATTTTACTTGTTTCAAGAACACAAAAAATTATGTTTGAGGTTTTCATTTTTGTTTCCATAGGGCCGCACATGAGCTTAGCAGCTAACAGCATGAGTTGAGCCCCTGAAGAAGTAAACCTGGATCTTTCTGCTTTGGAGACACATAGAGAGAAAAGTCAAATGTGGAGAAAGGGTGGTAAATAAAGGTCAGGAGATGAGAGAAAATGAGGACAGAGGGAGGGAAAGATAGAGTGTGAGGGAGATTGCAATACAGAGCCTGGAGAGGGTAGAAAGGGAGGATAGAAACAAAAACATGAGCAGAAGTTTCTGTTTCTTCCCTTCCAGAAAGGCGGCCCTTGGATGGGTATAAGCAAGAGAACCTTTTATTTCTTTATTTCTTTTATTTAAAATAGATTTTTTCATCAATTATCCATACAATATGTTCTGTCTACAGTTTTCAGTCCTCTAACTCCATTCATACCCTCCCCACCTATCCTCTCATTCAAATCTACACCCCTTCTTTCTCTCTTTTTAGAAAATAACTAGACATCTAAAAAGTAAAAATAAAATATAAGAAACAAATAAACCAGAATACAAGAAAACAAACAGAAGAAAAAGAGCCAAGGAAAACAAGCACAAGAAATACATATAAGTAGATATGGATGCACACAGGGTCACACACACACACACACACACACACACACACACACACACACAAATCCTATAAAAGCACAAATTTGAGTATATACAGTATATACACAAAAGATCTGTAAGGTGGTATAAAGGTATAAAGAAAATGCCCCAACAAAGCATTGAGACAAATAAATCATTGGGTTTGTTTTGTGTTGGCCATCTATATCTGGGAGTGGGGCTGGCCTTAAGAGTGGCTTGAATTCCCAGTGAAACTCTATTTAAGAAAACTAATTTCCCATTTTCAAGCTGTTATCAACCAGGGATAGTTTCTGGGTTATCCACGGTAAGTAGAGCTTCCACGTAAGGAATTGTGGCTTGTGTTCATTTTTTCTCTCAGTATTGGGACCCCATCTGACCAAACCTGTCCAGATCCTGCACACATGGTGCCACAGTCTCTGAGAGTTCATATGTACACTGGTTCTGTTGTGTTTAGAAGTGTTATAAAATATAACATGGTGCCTGGTGGGGGTATGTGGTGGGCCCATGCCAAGGTATTCCCTGAGAAATCATGCCATGCAACAGGCCTAGTATAAGGGAGGTTTATTTGAGAGAAGGGAGGGAGAGAAGGGGTAGAAGCAAACAGACAGTAACAGAGGTTGGAGGACAGAGAAAGGGGGGCAGAGAAGGACAGAAAGAAAGATAGAAAGGGGAAAGAGAGAGAATCACATAGGGGAGAGAAAGAGAAAGGAAGAGGTGGAGTGGCAAAGAGTCCCTTTTATACACCACCTGATGCACTGCCCGCACCTAGTAGCAGGTGATGGTGGCAGGTGATGATTTAAGTCATTGCTTGGTCCCTAGTGTCTTGCAGATAGCCTGTAAGCCAACAAGGAGGCCTTGTTTTCTTGATGTCCTCCATGGTCACTGACTTCTACACTCTTTCTGCAGAGAAGAGTTCTGTGGACAAGTTTGTAGAAATCCCATTCTGGACTGAGTACTTCACTATCTGTCCATTGTCCGACTGTGAGTCTCTGTACTTTTCCATGTCCTGTGGGAGGAAGCTCTGATGATGGCTGAGCAAGGCACTGAACAACAAATACAGCAGGATGTCATTAGGAATCATTTTATTGTTTTAGGATACAGTAGCATTTAGTTTTCCCCTAGGTCTATAGACTATCTAGTCTCAGGTCCTTGGCTGCCTGAGCAAAGTGAGGGATAGATCTCAATCAGACAGTGCATGGTTGCTCCTACTATTGCACTAGTTCGCCTGCAGGCAGGTCACTATGGTAGATCAAAGTATTTGTAGCTTAGTTGGTGTTTACCTTTCTCCTTTGGTAGCACGCAAAGTACCTTCCAATATTATGAATGCTAATCAGTATGGGGTAGACTCTTGAAGTTTCTGGTTCCTGTGGAGACTTGGTTGTGTCGTGTGATATTTTTCTGGAAACTGTCTTATGACAGTATTTTGCTGAAACAGACATGTGGGAGGATGTTTTGCTGAAAACAGACACATGGTGTTTTTCTGGAAGCTGCCTGGGAAAAGGGTATGAGATGTTTTGCTAGAGCAGACACTTGAGAGGACACGTGATGTTTACAAAGGGTATAAGTATAACCCAACAGACTGTGGACCACCCTGTTGCCTTGGTTCACCTTACCACTCTTTGTTGGTCTTCGTTGGTCTTTGCTGACATTGGTCTTCACTGATGATGCTGTGGCCTTGGTTCGCCTTCCCTTCTTTGCTGATCATTGTTTCTTGTGACCTCGTAGAGAGAAACACACCAAAGAACTTCTTGTGATAGTCCAGTAGCTTCTTGCTGCTTCCTCAACCTTGGACCAATTGGCATAACCTCATGGTTTCTTCTGGATCAAGCTGCCATGGCTGATATGTAAATCAAGCAGTAGATCGAGCTTCTGCTGCTAATTTGTATGAACTGAACTGCTGATATTCTTACAACAAAGATTGGACTTGCCCCCAAAGAACTATTTCTAAACAGGTCCACATCACCCCTTGCCCTGTTTACCTTCCTTTCCACTACCTCTGGTGAGCTAGAAGGGAGGTTAAAGCATTTAAAAACCCTTATTAAAGTAGGTTTTGAAAAAATCTAAGCCTAAAGGCACCAGCTCAATTTCTCCATGTTAAATGAGTTTTGTGAGTGTTATCTTCAGCAATAATTCATTTTGGTAACCAATATCCTGGACAAATAGCCTAGGGTCTCTTTAGCCAACAACTTGGTTATATATAAACCATTTCTGGAACTGGAGGCTTCATTTGGCGGCAAGAAATGGCCAGTTAACTTTTCATCTCCCCTGTTATTTGCCAATTTCATTTAGATCACATTCATATTTCTATATATTGTAGTAAGCTTCTACTGTATTAGTCTCTCGTGTGATCCCTCTGAAGGTCCTTAGTCTTAGTTCTTCTGCCCCATAATCACTCCCCCACTCCCTTCCTTTTCCCCACCTCTGGTGGTCTTTTATTCTATACCTAACCTCTGTAGTTATATGGATTATAGCCTGCCCCATATTTATATTTTTGTGCCTGGGCTGCCTCACTCTGTGTGATTTTTTTTCTAGTTCCATCAGTTTACCTGGAAATTTCACAGTTTTCTTTTAACAGCTGTGTGATGTTCCTTTGTGTGAATCTACTGCAGTTTCCTTATTCGTTCATCTGTTGGTGAACATCTAGGCTGCTTCTATTTCCTGACTATTATGAATAGAGTGAGTGCCAATGAGCTTGACTGAGCAGGTGTTTCTGTAGTATGCTATAGAGTCCTTTGGGGGTAAGCTCAAGAGTGTTACAGCTGAATCTTGAAGTAAATCTATTCTCAGCTTCCTGAGGAAGTTCAGCAATAATTCCTTTTCCAAATTCCCACTAATTTCCAAAATGGCTGTACAAGTTTGACCTAGGCCTATAGGCAATGTTTAGGGGAGAAGAGACTTCTGGTCATTTTCCAATATACTGTTCAGAGTATCTGTGACATCTAATAGGCAGGAGAGTGAGAATGGAATGCAGTACGGAGGCAGCGGGAAAGTTTCATAGAACTACCTGAATCCAACTTCCTTCCTTAAGCTGTCCATAAAGGAGGATGCTTTTCCAGAAAACCCTTTGAAATGCTTAAGTGTCCCTCAATAAACATCAATTTGCCTTAAGTCACACTGCCAGCTTGTCTTCCACTATCCTTTATGTGGGTCCAGGACATGTTTGGCACCAATACCTGGGTAAGATTATGAAATTTAGTCATAAAGTAAGTGACTATTTCTAAACTCGTTTTTGTCACATTGAAATGCTTCACAAAGCACCTTTCCCTCAGCTACAATTCATTTCAATTGATGCCATCAGCACAATATCTATTTCCTGAGTGACTCCACCGTACCCTCTATTTCAAGAGATGCCAGCAAGGTTATGGATTTGTTAGTAATAAGAATTGCCAAGGAGCAGTTTGCAGATGACAGGACCAATGCAAATTTTAAAGAGAAGTAATGAGAGAGATAATGAGCATCCTTTCGCTTCTGAGAAGGGAATGGTTCTAAATTCCCGTAAGCAACACTTAACCTATTGTATTAAGCAGTAATGTTCAGATATTAGAAGTGTTGATGTCAGCTTTTAGACTCTGCTGGCACAAAAGTGTCATTTCAGAGTTTAAGTTCTCCAAAGTATTCTTTGTCAAGTTTCCTTCCACGGTAGTCTTTCCCTATGAAGGTTTTCAGAGAGTAAGCCTCAGAAGAAGAATTTCTCTGTGTGTGTTAATGATTTGCTTATTGGTTCATTCCAGAGTGTGAGCTAGAGAAAAGAGGCGTGTCATAAATACGTTGTTGCATCCCATGGTTTTTCTAGTGTATCACGAAGGATAGCGTTTTTCAATGTAATGATCATGAAGATCCTAGTAAATTAGCACTCAGTTAGCTGTTGAGCAAACTCTAACACTAAATGGATCACAGCCTCACAAAGTGTTCCTTCAGTACAGCCTCTCTGAGAGGAGTCTTGTTCACTTCCTGTGGCTTGGCAGAGAAAACCTTGGCAGAGTAGCTCCAATCTTATAAGCAGCTCTTCTTCACAGCCTCTCTCTCTCTCTCTCTCTCTCTCTCTCTCTCTCTCTCTCTCTCTCTCTCTCTCTCTCCCTCCCTCCCTCCCTCCCTCCTTCCCTTCCTCCCTCTCTCTCCCTGGGAGTCCTTGGGCAGGATGGTGTGTTCTTTTAGGAAAGTGAGAATGAGACCAACCTGACAAGGCTTCCTTCCAGGAGAATATTTGAGGATGAGAAGATGCTCAAATTGACTTGAGGCAGTTTTTTTGAAAAGAAGACACCCACTAAATGGAAAGTGATTTCCAACATGCATTCCAACATGCATTCCAACATGCACTCCAACATGCATTCCAACATGCACTCCAACATGCACTCCAACATGCATTCCAACATGCACCCCAACATGCACCCCAACATGCATTCCAACATGCACTCCAACATGCACTCCAACATGCACTCCAACATGCACCCCAACATGCACCCCAACATGCATTCCAACATACATTCCAACATGCACCCCAACATTCACTCCAACATGCACCCCAACATGCACTCCAACATGCACTCCAACATGCATTCCAACATGCACCCCAACATGCACCCCAACATGCACCCCAACATGCATTCCAACATGCACTCCAACATGCACTCCAACATGCACGCCAACATGCACCCCAACATGCACTCCAACATGCACCCCAACATGCACCCCAGCATGCACCCCAACATGCACCCCAACATGCACCCCAACATGCACCCCAACATGCACCCCAACATGCACCCCAACATGCACCCCAACATGCACCCCAACATGCACTCCAACATGCATTCTGGAGAACTACGGTGAGTTGGTAAGATGAAAGCATAACAATGTCAGTATGCGGCACCATGCAGCTTTCTGCCCATGCTTGGAGAAAACATCATTTGTCGCCACAGCACTGAGAACGCAGCCCTTCTCAAGGAGCAACTGACAAACCACTAGAAATTAGGAGACCTGTACACACCAGCTGAGCTCCATGTACCATGCCCAGCCTTGACTTTGAACTTAAAAATAATAGGAAATGTTCATTTTCCTTTGTAAATTATTTGTTCTAATATCCTAGAAAAATAAGGGGGAGGGAGATGGCTGTTGGTGATGGTCTTTTAATCCCAGCACCCACATGGGCAGAGAAAGGCAGATTTCTGTGAGTTTGAGGCCAGCCTTGTAGAAAAGTGAGTTCCAGGATAGCCAGGGAAGCCCTGTCTGGGTGGGGGCGGGGAGGAAAACGCCAAGACAAGGGTCAACCCTAACCCCTTTGCAGCAGGCATTCTCATCACACTCCTTAAATATTCCCCTTATTCCTATGGCTACCCTTTGCAGTGGGCATTGACACCGTGCCCTTAAATCGTCCCTTTTCCCTTTTGGATGAAGACACTGGTTCTTAGAGAAGTTAAGTGATTTTTTTTTAAACAGCAAATGTAGAAGCATCAGAGATGATGGCAAGTCTGGTCTTCTGACTCCGAACCCCAAGTTCCTTCTAAGCAATTTCCAAACATGGGAGAGGGTTTTAAAGGCTTTTACTTATTTCATGTTTATCTTTTATTTATGGGAATAGTGATAGTTTCGTACTATGAACATGATCTAAAACCTTCCTTTAAGATAAATGTCTAAAAACTAAGATTGACTTAAAAGAAAATAATAGCGTGTGTGTGTGTGTGTGTGTGTGTGTGTGTGTGTGTGTGTGTGTGTAGGTCAAAAAAATAATTTCAAATAAGTGGTGTTTACTGCATTCCTTCAAGCTCATGTTAAAGAAGTAGTAGCCAAAGATAGGCACATTGGTAGAGAGAAAGCTCAGTCAGCCTCTGGGCTTCGGCTGCTTCACTCTTGGGAAATCTTCTCCGTGTTAATCAAGTACTCCCAGGCCTTGAAGGGAGTTTTCTATTCTCAGTAAACTGAGATCACAGTTGGTAATTAACAAGTATCTATCCTATGCTTCATTCCCTCAAGGTCAGAATCTGTGTTTTTAATAGTGATAATTAACTAACATACACAAACTAACTGAGAGAAAGCTGAGGAGAAACCAGGGAGCCAGCTTCCTTTCATACTACATCATACTACAGTAATCCCTGAATATGCAAATGCAGCTGAAGCACAAGACAATGAGCTTAAAACCAACTTGTGAAGATATAGAGGTCCTTAAAGAGGAAACAAATAAACTCCTTAAAGAAATCCAGGAAAACACAAGCAAACGGGTGAAAAAAAAGAAATAAAATTGTGCAAAGACATGAAAATAGCAATAAAACAATAAGAAAACAAACCAATGGAGTTCTGGAAATGGAAACTCTAGGTAAGTAAACAGGAATTACAAACACAAGCAACACCGACAACCAACAGAATGCCAAAGATGGATGACAGAATCTTTGGTATTGAGGAAACAATAAAAGGAAATAGATGCATAAGCCAAAGAAAATGTTAGATCTAAAAAGCTCCTGACAAAACATCTAGGAAGTCTGGGACACTATGAAAAGACCAAGCCTATGAACAATAGGAATAGAAGAAAGAGAAGACTCATAGTTCATAAGCCCAGAAAGATTTTGTAACAAATCATGAACAAAATTTTCCTAACATAAAGAAGGACATGCCTATACAGTAAAAGACTTAGCTTACTGGACACCAAATAGATTGGACCAAAAAGGAATGTCACCTCACCACATAATAATCAAAGCACTAAACATAAACAACAAAGAAAGAATATTAAAAGCTTCAAAGAAAAAGGCTAAGTAACATAAGAAGACAGAGTTATTAGAATTACACTCAACTGCCCAACCAAGACTCTAAAAGCCAAAAGGGCCTAGACAGATGTCTTGCAGACTCCAGATGTCTTGCAGACTCTAGAAGACCACAGATGCCATCCCAGACTACAATATTCAGCAAAACTTTCAATCCTCATAGATGGGAAAAACAAGATTTTCTATGACAATATCAAATTTAAACTATCTATCCATAGACCCAGCCCTACAGAAGGTACTAGAAGGAAAGCTCCAATACAAGGAGGTTAATTAAACCATGAAAACACAGGAAATAAATAATCTCACGCCAGCAAAGCCAAAATAAGGGAAACACACACACACACACACACACACACACACACCAACACCACCAAAAAAAGGGAAACACACACACATATACATGTCACCACCGCCACCACCACCACCACCATCAACAACAACAACATTTTAAAAAAAAAACAGGAATTAACAATCATTGGTTATTAATATCTCTCAATGTCAGTGGACTCAATTCCACAATAAAAAGACACAGGCTAACAGAATGGATGCAAAAACAGGATCCATCCTTCTGTTGCATACAAGAAACATATCCCAACATCAAAGAGATAGACATTACCTCAGAGTAAATCATTGGAAAAAGATTTTTCCAAGCAAATGGATCCAAGAAGCAAGCTGACGTTGCTACTCTAATATCTAATGAAATAAACTTCAAACAAAAATTAATCAAAAGAGACGGGGAAGGTTATGTTATACTCATCAAAAAATCCACAAAAATAATGTTTCAGTTCAAACACAAGGATTCACACATTTAAAAAATGTTTAAATCACACATAAAACCTCACACATTAATAGAGGAAGACTTCAACACCCCACTCTCACTAATGGACAGGTCATCCATACAAAAACTAAACAGAAAAGTGGCGGCACTAACATACATTATGACTCAAATGGACCTAATAGATATCTACAGAGCATTTCACTGAAACACAGAAGAATACACCTTCTTCTCAGCACCTAAGAGAACAGTCTCCCAAATTGATTATATACAAGGTTGTGACAGATTAAAAGATATGAAATAACCCCTGTACCCTATCAGATCACCATGGATTAAGGCTGGATTTTAACAACAGAAACAACAGTAAGCCTACAAACTCATGGAAACTGAATAGCTCCCTACTAGACAACTACTGGGTCAAGACATAAAGAATGAAAGAAATTAAGTACTTTCCAGGATTCAATAAATGCACAACATACCCAAACTTATGAAATACTACAGTGAAAGCAGTGCTAAAAGCATAGCATTCAGTGATTTAATAAAGGAACTGGGGAGATCTCATACTAGCAACTTAACAGCACACCTGACAGCTGTAGGAAAAAAAACCCAGGGGAATAGACAACAGGAAATAATCAAGCCAAAGTCTGAAATCAATAAAATAGAAATGAAGAGAATACAAAGATTTGGTTCTTTGAGAAAATCAAGAAGATAAGGAAATCTTTATCCAAACTAACTAAAAATCAGAGAAAGAATCCAAATGACTATTAGGCTATACTCCAAAACTTGCAAAATCTAAAAGAAACAGATGATTTTCCCAAATAGATGCCACTTACCAAAATTGGCTCAAGATCAAATAAACAATTTTTAAACTTTTTATTGATTCTTTGTGAATTTCACATCATGCACTCCAATCCCCCACATCTTCCCATTCCTTCATATTCGCCCTCTGCCCTTGCAACTCCCCACAAAAGAAAACAATAAATAAGTAAATAAATAAATAAATAAATAAATAATAGAAACATCTCACTCAGGAATCTGTGGTATCTCCTGGTGTGTTACGCAGTACAAACTTTTACTCAACAGCTTTTCTTACAAATTTCATCGTGATGAGTCATTGCACTGGTTCAAGGCCTCTAGCTTTTGCTGCACTATTAATTGTCATCAGAGAGGCTTCACCCAGCAGCTTATAGGAGCAGATGCGGAGAACCACAGTGAGACATCAGGTGGAACTCAGAGAATCCTACAGAAGAGAAGGAGGAAGGATTGCTGGAGCCAGAGTGGTCAAGGACACCACAAGAACATGGCCTACCAAATCAACTAACCAGAGGTCATACAGGCTTACAGACAGTGAACCAGCAATCAGGGAGCCTTTATAGGTCAGACCTATAAACTCAGCATATTTGTTATAGTCCTGTATGTAACTTGATGCTCTTCTGGGATTCCTAACAGTGGGAACAGAGGCTGTCTCTGACTCTTTTGCCTGATTTTTGTGACCCTTTCTCTCCTCACATTTTCTCATCCAGCCTTGATATGAGGGTGTGTGCTTAGTCTTAGTCTAACTTGTTATACCATGTTTGGATAATATCCCTGGGAAACATGCTCTTTTCTGATGGAAAAAGGAAGAACAGTGGACCTGGGGGAGCTGTGAAGGTGTTGGGGAGGGACTAGGAAAGAAGGAAGGGATAACTGCAGTCAGGATGTAATATATGAAAAATGAATAAATAAAAAGGGAAAGAGAAAGGAAGAGAGGGAAGTGAGGGGAGGGGAGGGAGGGAAGGAGGAAGGAAGGAAGGAAGGAAGGAAGGAAGGAAGGAAGAGGAAGAAAGGAAGAACAAAAGAAAACTTTTCTACATATTATAATCTTTCAAGTCCTCTCCCTGGCCACCGCCCTATGCTATCTGTGATGGACAGTTTTATGGCAACTTGACATGCTAGAGTTATCTGGAAGGAGGACCTCTCAGTTGGGAAAATGCTGCCATAAGATCTGGTTGTAGGATGTTTTCTTAAATAGGGATTGATTACGGAGGGCATAGCCTATTGTGCTGGTGCCATCCCGACTGGTGGTCCTGTATTCTATAAGAAAGCAAGCTGAGCAAGCCATAGAAGCAAGCCAGTAAGTTGTACCCCTCTATACCTCTGCATCAGCTCTAGCCTCCAGGTCCCTCCCCTGCTTGAGTTCCTATTAAAGTTTTCTGAGAAGGACTATAGTGCAGAATTGGAAGGCAAACAAACCCTGTCTTACACATTGCTTTTGGTCATAGTCATTTGGTCACTTTCATCACAGCAATAGAAATAATAACTAACTCACCATCTTATGTATCGAGTCCAGGTATCCACGGATGCATGGCAAACACTTGAGCTATGCCTCAAGCACTCAGAATCTATTACATACTATCAGATACTTGCATCCTTTGTCAAGAAAAACACACTGCAACAAGAGACCAAGAAAGAAGAAACAAAAATATTTCAAATAATCAAATAACTGCTGCTGTGTCCCAAAGATTAAAGTTATAGTATCAAAAAAGGTTAGAACACAGAGAGCCAGGCACTCATGAATCGACATTTTCAACACTCATTTGTCTTTAATCTTACCAATCCCATGTTTTAGTGTGCTAGATCACAAGGTCATAATGTTCCTCTATTTGCTGCCTTCTTATGTAGATAAGGTTTTGCAGTAATGATTTATAGGGTAAGCCATTCATCTACACGACAGAATTATCAAGAAATAATTACTCTACCTCAAGATGGGGTCAGAGACGGCATGGATTCTAGAAGCACCAATTAGAACAGCTTAAATTTTTTGCAGCATAAAATTCCAAAGCAGACAAAGCTCACTGTGGTGATTTGAATATGCTTGGCCCATGGAAAGTGGCACTATCAGGACATATGGCATTACTGAAGCAAGTGTGGCTTTGTTAGAGGAAGTCTGTCACTGTGGAGGAGGCTTTGAGGTCTCTATGCTCAAGTTCTGCTGTAGAGGGCCGCAATAACATTTGCCACCACTGGATGACGCTGGCATCCACTGCACCCCACTTGGAAGGCCAGGATAGCCTCCGCCATTACAAGATGGCGCTAGCCTTCGCCGCGCCAGCCGACTCCCTTTCAGGAAGTTATCTGTGTGCGCATGTGCAAGAGTGCCTTCGTGCCAGGTCTTTGCCCACTCTGGGGCGTGCCTTATGAGATCATGGGTAAGCAACCAATCAGGTGTGGATGTGCCACGCAAGGGTGTATATAAGCGCACCATGTTGGTGCGCCGAGGCTTCTCCTTAAGATTAAAATAAAAGTTTGGTCACGCTTCCTGGTTGCTGCCGCCGCAGAGAGGCCGTGGGCAGCACCCCGCGAGCAAACAAGCCTTGGGACCACAGATAAGACCAACTTGTCTGCTGCAAGAAAGCTGTCTGGTGAAATCGGGACACACAGAGGCAGAATTCCTCTAGGACCGGGCACGTCCGGTGTTTACCGGAAGTCCCACACCCACGGATCCCAGCCCGCAGCAGCTCTCTGCTCCCAGACCCCGTGGGAAAGAGACCTCACCGCCTGGTCAGGTGGGCACTCCTGAGGCTGCAGAGCGGAAGAGACCACCAACACTGCCCACCACTGCCCACATCCCTGGCCCAAGAGGAAACTGTATAAGGCCTCTGGACTCCCGTGGGGGAGGGCCCAGGAGCGGCAGGACCCCTGCCTGAGACACTGCAGGAACCTGAAGGAAACAGACCTTATAAACAGTTCTCTGCACCCAAATCCCGTGGGAGGGAGAGCTAAACCCTCAGAGAGGCAGACAAGCCTGGGAAACCAGAAGAGACTGCTCTCTGCACACACATCTCGGACGCCAGAGGAAAACACCAAAGGCCATCTGGAACCCTGGTGCACTGAAGCTCCCAGAAGGGGCAGCACAGGTCTTCCTCGTTGCTGCCGCCGCAAAGAGCCCGTGGGCAGCACCCCGCGAGCGAACTTGAGCCTCGGGACCACAGGTAAGACGAACTTGTATGCTGCAAGTGACCTGCCTGGTGAACTCAAGACACAGGCCCACAGGAACAGCTGAAGACCTGTACAGAGGAAAAACTACACGCACGAAAGCAGAACACTCTGTCCCCATAACTGGCTGAAGGAAAACAGGAAAACAGGTCTACAGCACTCCTGACATACAGGCTTATAGGGACAGTCTAGCCACTGTCAGAAATAGCAGAACAAAGTAACACTAGAGATAATCAGATGGCGAGAGGCAAGCGCAGGAACCCAAGCAACAGAAACTAAGACTACATGGCATCATCGGAGCCCAATTCTCCCACCAAAACAAACATGGAATGTCCAAACACACCAGAAAAGCAAGATCTAGTTTCAAAATCATATTTGATCATGATGCTGGAGGACTTCAAGAAGGACGTGAAGAACACCCTTAGAGAAACACAGGAAAACATTAATAAACAAGTAGAAGCCTACAGAGAGGAATCGCAAAAATGCCTGAAAGAATTCCAGGAAAACATAAATAAACAAGTAGAAGCCCACAGAGAGGAGACACAAAAATCCCTGAAAGAATATCAGGAAATCATAAATAAACAAGTAGAAGCCCATAGAGAGGAGTCACAAAAATCCCTGAAAGAATTCCAGGAAAACACAAACAGTTGAAGGAATTAAAAATGGAAATAGAAGCAATCAAGAAAGAACACATGGAAACAACCCTGGATATAGAAAACCAAAAGAAGAGACAAGGAGCTGTAGATACAAGCTTCACCAACAGAATACAAGAGATGGAAGAGAGAATCTCAGGAGCAGAAGATTCCATAGAAATCATTGACTCGACTGTCAAAGATAATGTAAAGCGGAAAAAGCTACTGGTCCAAAACATACAGGAAATCCAGGACTCAATGAGAAGATCAAACCTAAGGATAATAGGTATAGAAGGGAGTGAAGACTCCGAGCTCAAAGGACCAGTAAATATCTTCAACAAAATCATAGAAGAAAACTTCCCTAACCTAAAAAAAGAGATACCCATAGGCATACAAGAAGCCTACAGGACTACAAATAGATTGGACCAGAAAAGAAACACCTCCCGTCACATAATAGTCAAAACACCAAACGCACAAAATAAAGAAAGAATATTAAAAGCAGTAAGGGAAAAAGGTCAAGTAACATATGAAGGCAGACCTATGAGAATCACACCAGACTTCTCGCCAGAAACTATGAAGGCCAGAAGATCCTGGACAGATGTCATACAGACCCTAAGAGAACACAAATGCCAGCCCAGGTTACTGTATCCTGCAAAACTTTCAATTAACATAGATGGAGAAACCAAGATATTCCATGACAAAACCAAATTTGCACAATATCTTTCTACAAATCCAGCACTACAAAGGATAATAAATGGTAAAGCCCAACATAAGGAGGCAAGCTATACCCTAGAAGAAGCAAGAAACTAATCGTATTGGCAACAAGACAAAGAGAAGAAAAGCACAGAAACATAACCTCACATCCAAATATGAATATAATGGGAAGCAATAATCACTATTCCTTAATATCTCTCAACATCAATGGCCTAAACTCCCCAATAAAAACACATAGATTAACAAACTGGATACGCAACGAGGACCCTGCATTCTGCTGCCTACAGGAAACACACCTCAGAGACAAAGACAGACATTACCTCAGAGTGAAAGGCTGGAAAACAATTTTCCAAGCAAATGGTCAGAAGAAGCAAGCTGGAGTAGCCATTCTAATATCAAATAAAATCAATTTTCAACTAAAAGTCATCAAAAAAGATAAGGAAGGACACTTCATATTCATCAAAGGAAAAATCCACCAAGATGAACTCTCAATCCTAAATATCTATGCCCCAAATACAAGGGCACCTACATATGTAAAAGAAACCTTACTAAAGCTCAAAACACACATTGCACCTCACACAATAATACTGGGAGATTTCAACACCCCACTCTCATCAATGGACAGATCATGGAAACAGAAATTGAACAGAGATGTAGACAGACTAAGAGAAGTCATGGGCCAAATGGAGTTAACGGATATTTATACAACATTCTATCCTAAAGCAAAAGGATATACCTTCTTCTCAGCTCCTCATGGTACTTTCTCCAAAATTGACCATATACTTGGTCAAAAAACGGGCCTCAACAGGTACAGAAAAATAGAAATAATCCCATGCGTGCTATCGGACCACCACGGCCTAAAACTGGTCTTCAATAACAATCAAGGAAGAATGCCCACATATACTTGGAAATTGAACAATGCTCTACTCAATGATAACCTGGTCAAGGAAGAAATAAAGAAAGAAATTAAAAACTTTTTAGAATTTAATGAAAATGAAGGTACAACATACCCAAACTTATGGGACACAATGAAAGCTGTGCTAAGAGGAAAACTCATAGTGCTGAGTGCCTGCAGAAAGAAACAGGAAAGAGCATATGTCAGCAGCTTGACAGCACACCTAAAAGCTCTAGAACAAAAAGAAGCAAATACACTCAGGAGGAGTAGAAGGCAGGAAATAATCAACTGAAATCAACCAAGTAGAAACAAAAAGGACCATAGAAAGAATCAACAGAACCAAAAGTTGGTTCTTTGAGAAAATCAACAAGATAGATAAACCCTTAGCCAGACTAACGAGAGGACACAGAGAGTGCGTCCAAATTAACAAGATCAGAAATGAAAAGGGAGACATAACAACAGATTCAGAGGAAATTCAAAAAATCATCAGATCTTACTACAAAAACCTATATTCAACAAAACTTGAAAATCTTCAGGAAATGGACAATTTCCTAGACAGATACCAGGTACCGAAGTTAAATCAAGAACAGATAAACCAGTTAAACAACCCCATAACTCCTAAGGAAATAGAAGCAGTCATTAAAGGTCTCCCAACCAAAAAGAGCCCAGGTCCAGACGGGTTTAGTGCAGAATTCTATCAAACCTTCATAGAAGACCTCATACCAATATTATCCAAACTATTCCACAAAATTGAAACAGATGGATCACTACCGAATACCTTCTATGAAGCCACAATTACTCTTATACCTAAACCACACAAAGACACAACAAAGAAAGAGAACTTCAGACCAATTTCCCTTATGAATATCGACGCAAAAATACTCAACAAAATTCTGGCAAACCGAATCCAAGAGCACATCAAAACAATCATCCACCATGACCAAGTAGGCTTCATCCCAGGCATGCAGGGATGGTTTAATATACGGAAAACCATCAATGTGATCCATTATATAATCAAACTGAAAGAACAAAACCACATGATCATTTCATTAGACGCTGAGAAAGCATTTGACAAAATTCAACACCCCTTCATGATAAAAGTCCTGGAAAGAATAGGAATTCAAGGCCCATACCTGAACATAGTAAAAGCCATATACAGCAAACCAGTTGCTAACATTAAACTAAATGGAGAGAAACTTGAAGCAATCCCACTAAAATCAGGGACTAGACAAGGTTGCCCACTCTCTCCCTACTTATTCAATATAGTTCTTGAAGTTCTAGCCAGAGCAATCAGACAACAAAAGGAGGTCAAGGGGATACAGATCGGAAAAGAAGAAGTCAAAATATACCTATTTGCAGATGATATGATAGTATATTTAAGTGATCCCAAAAGTTCCACCAGAGAACTACTAAAGCTGATAAACAACTTCAGCAAAGTGGCTGGGTATAAAATTAACTCAAATAAATCAGTTGCCTTCCTCTATACAAAAGAGAAACAAGCCGAGAAAGAAATTAGGAAAATGACACCCTTCATAATAGACCCAAATAATATAAAGTACCTCGGTGTGACTTTAACAAAGCAAGTAAAAGATCTGTACAATAAGAACTTCAAGACACTGAAGAAGGAAATTGAAGAAGACCTCAGAAGATGGAAAGATCTCCCATGCTCATTGATTGCAGGATTAATATAGTAAAAATGGCCATTTTACCAAAAGCAATCTACAGATTCAATGCAATCCCCATCAAAATACCAATCCAATTCTTCAAAGAGTTAGACAGAACAATTTGCAAATTCATTTGGAATAACAAAAAACCCAGGATAGCTAAAGCTATCCTCAACAATAAAAGGATTTCAGGGGGAATCACTATCCCTGAACTCAAGCAGTATTACAGAGCAATAGTGATTAAAAACTGCATGGTATTGGTACAGAGACAGACAGATAGACCAATGGAATAGAATTGAAGACCCAGAAATGAACCCACACACCTATGGTCACTTGATTTTTGACAAAGGAGCCAAAACCATCCAATCGAAAAAAGATAGCATATTCAGCAAATGGTGCTGGTTAAACTGGAGGTCAACATGTAGAAGAATGCAGATTGATCCATGCTTATCACCCTGTACAAAGCTTAAGTCCAAGTGGATCAAGGACCTCCACATCAAACCAGACACACTCAAACTAATAGGAGAAAAACTAGGGAAGCATCTGGAACACATGGGCACTGGAAAAAATTTCCTAAACAAAACACCAATGGCTTACGCTCTAAGATCAAGAATCGACAAATGGGATCTCATAAAACTGCAAAGCTTCTGTAAGGCAAAGGACACTGTGGTTAGGACAAAACGGCAACCAACAGATTGGGAAAAGATCTTTACCAATCCTACAACAGATAGAGGCCTTATATCCAAAATATACAAAGAACTCAAGAAGTTAGACCACAGGGAAACAAATAACCCTATTAAAAAATGGGGTTCAGAGCTAAACAAAGAATTCACAGCTGAGGAATGCTGAATGGCTGAGAAACACCTAAAGAAATGTTCAACATCTTTAGCCATAAGGGTAATGCAAATCAAAACAACCCTGAGATTTCACCTCACACCAGTGAGAATGGCTAAGATCAAAAACTCAGGGGACAACAGATGCTGGTGAGGATGTGGAGAAAGAGGAACACTCCTCCATTGTTGGTGGGATTGCATACTAGTACAACCATTCTGGAAATCAGTCTGGAGGATCCTCAGAAAATTGGACATTGAACTGCCTGAGGATCCAGCTATACCTCTCTTGGGCATATACCCAAAAGATGCCTCAACATATAAAAGAGACACGTGCTCCACTATGTTCATCGCAGCCTTATTTATAATAGCCAGAAGCTGGAAAGAACCCAGATGCCCTTCAACAGAGGAATGGATACAGAAAATGTGGTACATCTACACAATGGAATATTACTCAGCTATCAAAAACAACGACTTTATGAAATTCGTAGGCAAATGGTTGGAACTGGAAAATATCATCCTGAGTGAGCTAACCCAATCACAGAAAGACATACATGGTATGCACTCATTGATAAGTGGCTATTAGCCCAAATGCTTGAATTACCCTAGATGCCTAGAACAAATGAAACTCAAGACGGATGATCAAAATGTGAATGCTTCACTCCTTCTTTAAAAGGGGAACAAGAATACCCTTGGCAGGGAAGAGAGAGGCAAAGATTAAAACAGAGACTGAAGGAACACCCATTCAGAGCCTGCCCCACCTGTGGCCCATACATATACAGCCACCCAATTAGACAAGATGGATGAAGCAAAGAAGTGCAGACCGACAGGAGCCGGATGTAGATCGCTCCTGAGAGACACAGCCAGAATACAGCAAATATAGAGGCGAATGCCAGCAGCAAACCACTGAACTGAGAATAGGACCCCCCGTTGAAGGAATCAGAGAAAGAACTGGAAGAGCTTGAAGGGGCTCGAGACCCCATATGTACAACAATGCCAAGCAACCAGAGCTTCCAGGGACTAAGCCACTACCTAAAGACTATACATGGACTGACCCTGGACTCTGAGCTCATAGGTAGCAATGAATATCGTAGTAAGAGCACCAGTGGAAGGGGAAGCCCTGGGTCCTGCTAAGACTGAACCCCCAGTGAACTAGACTGTTGGGGGGAGGGCGGCAATGGGGGGAGGGTTGGGAGGGGAACACCCATAAGGAAGGGGAGGGGGGAGGAGGATGTTTGCCCGGCTACCGGGAAAGGGAATAACACTCGAAATGTATATAAGAAATACTCAAGTTAATAAAAAAAATAATAAAATGTAAAAAAAAAAAAAAAAAAAAAAAAGGTTGGTCACAGCAAGGATTTCTATGTCCCCGCGTGTTTCTTGCCGGCGAGAGATTGTGCATGGGACATTTGGTGCCGAGAACCCGGGACAAAAAAGCCACATCATCGCCGGCGCCAAGGGGAGCCTCCGTTTCACGGAAGAAATCCAGAAGCTGTGGGACACGGGTAAGACTCTGAGAGACAATGTTTAGCCTTGAGCTGTTCCATCTCACCCCATTGCCAGATGCGGCAGGAGCCTCAATGGTTGTTCTGGCCGCCCTAGGGTTGTTTCTATTAGCCTTTGGGTTTCTAGTTACCGCCAAACGGCGTCAGAGGTCGTGTGGGAATTGCCCAGCTGTAACAGCAAAGCGGAGAGTGTTGGGGGAAGGGCAAGGCGTGTCAGAAACAGAGTATAGTGAAAGGTTGCAACGACCTGATCGATCTCAAGCACCAGGCCCCTCTGCGGTCTTACCACCGCCAGAGGCGAAAGGTTGGGGAAAGAACGCCCCGGGTGAGAAGGGAGGAGATAAAAGGAACACAGCATTTTGGGAGAAAAATTTTGTCTTTGTGCCTGTAAAAGGTGTGCTTAAGCTCCGGCGCCGGCTCTCAGTACGCCTCGGCGTCCGTGCGCTGACGCAACAGCTTTACAGAGTCATACTGATCAGATTTGATAGAAGCAGACTGCCTGAAAATTTATTCAGGAGAATCAAACAAAAGAACATCTCAATGCCCATGCACAGCTTGATGGAGTTAATGTAATTGGGTTGTGAGTGAAAATACTCAGGACTGTTTCACTTCCATACCATTGGCGAATGTCAGTCATTCTGCTCAGATAATATATCTCAGTATCTTACAGGAATTGGGTTTCAACACGTTGATGGACTAGTCTAGGAATTGAGACAATCCATCGTCCATATCGACTCCACTCGAGTGGATAGTCACCGTGAACACCATCTGTTTTTTTCCCTCTTTGTCTATTGTTTGTCCCTGGTGCATCAGGATGTCCTCCTGTCTGTCAGTGTATGTCTGTGGTTTTTGTTTCTTGTTGTTTAAATGTTTTATGTTTCATGTTCAAAAGAAAAAATGGTAAAAACTTTATTTGCCGGTCGTTCACACCTTGACTTGGTTTTAACTCGTTTCAAAAAGGAACAAATGAATAAAAAACAGTTTCAATCAGGCCTTTGGAGCCCTGTGCCTGTAGCCAGGTGTCTAGGTTAGCTGGAGAAGCTGCCCAGAGGCTAAGCATCTACACGAGCTGATCTAAAAAGCACCAACAGCCTCTCAGCTTCCTTGATACAAGAGTTGATAGCTGTTTCTCTTAGAAAAATCCCTGACGTATTATTTGACTCAACAGGTGACAGGGTGCTTCTCTTAAAATCATAGCTAAAAGGTAAAAATGGTGTTTGGTGTAAATATTAAGATATGTGTAGCCACTTCAATTTTGTTTCTCATTGGTTTTAAATGTGTAAATATGCTCTACTTGCCTTGGTTATGGACTATTGGCTTTCAAGTTATTGGATATGGTTAAAAAGATATAACATTGGTAACAAAAAGTTGACAGAGTTCTCTGCACCCAAATCCCGTGGGAGGGAGAGCTAAACCTTCAGAGAGGCAGACAAGCCTGGGAAACCAGAAGAGACTGCTCCCTGCACACACATCTCGGACGCCAGAGGAAAAAGCCAAAGACCATCTGGAACCCTGGTGCACTGAAGCTCCCGGAAGGGGCGGCACAGGTCTCCCTGGTTGCTGCCGCTGCAGAGAGCCCCTGGGCAGCACCCCACGAGCGAACCTGAGCCTCGGGACCACAGGTAAGACCAAATTTTCTGCTGCAAGAAAGCTGCCTGGTGAGCTTGGGACACGGAAGCAGAATTTCTCTAGGAGGCACGGTCTGTGTTTACCGGAAGTCCCACACCCGCGGATCCCGGCCCGCAGCAGCTCTCTGCTCCCAGACCCGGTGAGAGAGAGACCCAACCGCCTGGTCAGGTGGGCACTCCTGAGGCTGCAGAGCGGAAGAGACCACCAACACTGCTCACCCCTGCCCACATCCCTGGCCCAAGAGGAAACTGTATAAGGCCTCTGGGCTCCCGTGGGGGAGGGCCCAGGAGCGGCAGGACTTCTGCGCCTGAGACACCGCCGGAACCTGAAAGAAACAGACCGGATAAACAGTTCTCTGCACCCAAATCCCGTGGGAGGGAGAGCTAAACCTTCAGAGAGGCAGACAAGCCTGGGAAACCAGAAGAGACTGCTCCCTGCACACACATCTCGGACGCCAGAGGAAAAAGCCAAAGACCATCTGGAACCCTGGTGCACTGAAGCTCCCGGAAGGGGCGGCACAGGTCTTCCTGGTTGCTGCCGCTGCAGAGAGCCCCTGGGCAGCACCCCACGAGCGAACCTGAGCTTCGGGACCACAGGTAAGACCAAATTTTCTGCTGCAAGAAAGCTGCCTGGTGAACTCAAGACACAGGCCCACAGGAACAGCTGAAGACCTGTAGAGAGGAAAAACTACACGCCGGAAAGCAGAACACACTGTCCCCATAACTGACTGAAAGAGAGGAAAACAGGTCTACAGCACTCCTGACACACAGGCTTATAGGTCAGTCTAGCCACTGTCAGAAATAGCAGAACAAAGTAACACTAGAGATAATCTGATGGCGAGAGGCAAGCGCAGGAACCCAAGCAACAGAAACCAAGACTGCATGCCATCATCGGAGCCCAATTCTCCCGCCAAAACAAACATGGAATATCCAAACACACCAGAAAAGCAAGATCTAGTTTCAAAATCATATTTGATCATGATGCTGGAGGACTTCAAGAAAGACATGAACACACTTAGGGAAACACAGGAAATCATTAATAAACAAGTAGAGGCCTACAGAGAGGAATGGCAAAAATCCCTGAAAGAATTCCAGGAAAACACAATCAAACAGATGAAGGAATTAAAAATGGAAATAGAAGCAATCAAGAAAGAACACATGGAAACAACCCTGGATATAGAAAACCAAAAGAAGAGACAAGGAGCTGTAGATACAAGCTTCACCAACAGAATACAAGAGATGGAAGAGAGAATCTCAGGAGCAGAAGATTCCACAGAAATCATTGACTCAACTGTCAAAGATAATGTAAAGCGGAAAAAGCTACTGGTCCAAAACATACAGGAAATCCAGGACTCAATGAGAAGATCAAACCTAAGGATAATAGGTATAGAAGAGAGTGAAGACTCCCAGCTCAAAGGACCAGTAAATATCTTCAACAAAATCATAGAAGAAAACTTCCCTAACCTAAAAAAAGAGATACCCATAGGCATACAAGAAGCCTACAGAACTCCAAATAGATTGGACCAGAAAAGAAACACCTCCCGTCACATAATTGTCAAAACACCAAACGCACAAAATAAAGAAAGAATATTAAAAGCAGTAAGGGAAAAAGGTCAAGTAACATATAAAGGCAGACCTATCAGAATCACACCAGACTTCTCGCCAGAAACTATGAAGGCCAGAAGATCCTGGACTGATGTCATACAGACCCTAAGAGAACACAAATGCCAGCCCAGGTTACTGTATCCAGCAAAACTCTCAATTAACATTGATGGAGAAACCAAGATATTCCATGACAAAACCAAATTTACACAATATCTTTCTACAAATCCAGCACTACAAAGGATAATAAATGGTAAAGCCCAACATAAGGAGGCAAGCTATACCCTAGAAGAAGCAAGAAACTAATCGTCTTGGCAACAAAACAAAGAGAATGAAAGCACACAAACATAACCTCACATCCAAATATGAATATAAAGGGAAACAATAATCACTATTCCTTAATATCTCTCAATATCAATGGCCTCAACTCCCCAATAAAAAGACATAGATTAACAAACTGGATACGCAACGAGGACCCTGCATTCTGCTGCCTACAGGAAACACACCTCAGAGACAAAGACAGACACTACCTCAGAGTGAAAGGCTGGAAAACAACTTTCCAAGCAAATGGTCAGAAGAAGCAAGCTGGAGTAGCCATTCTAATATCAAATAAAATCAATTTCCAACTAAAAGTCATCAAAAAAGATAAGGAAGGACACTTCATATTCATCAAAGGAAAAATCCACCAAGATGAACTCTCAATCCTAAATATCTATGCCCCAAATACAAGGGCACCTACATACGTAAAAGAAACCTTACTAAAGCTCAAAACACACATTGCACCTCACACAATAATAGTGGGAGATTTCAACACCCCACTCTCATCAATGGACAGATCATGGAAACAGAAATTAAACAGTGATGTCGACAGACTAAGAGAAGTCATGAGCCAAATGGACTTAACGGATATTTATAGAACATTCTATCCTAAAGCAAAAGGATATACCTTCTTCTCAGCTCCTCATGGTACTTTCTCCAAAATTGACCATATAATTGGTCAAAAAACGGGCCTCAACAGGTACAGAAAGATAGAAATAATCCCATGCGTGCTATCGGACCACCACGGCCTAAAACTGGTCTTCAATAACAATAAGGGAAGAATGCCCACATATACGTGGAAATTGAACAATGCTCTACTCAATGATAACCTGGTCAAGGAAGAAATAAAGAAAGAAATTAAAAACTTTTTAGAATTTAATGAAAATGAAGATACAACATACTCAAACTTATGGGACACAATGAAAGCTGTGCTAAGAGGAAAACTCATAGCGCTGAGTGCCTGCAGAAAGAAACAGGAAAGAGCATATGTCAGCAGCTTGACAGCACACCTAAAAGCTCTAGAACAAAAAGAAGCAAATACACCCAGGAGGAGTAGAAGGCAGGAAATAATCAAACTCAGAGCTGAAATCAACCAAGTAGAAACAAAAAGGACCATAGAAAGAATCAACAGGACCAAAAGTTGGTTCTTTGAGAAAATCAACAAGATAGATAAACCCTTAGCCAGACTAACGAGAGGACACAGAGAGTGCGTCCAAATTAACAAAATCAGAAATGAAAAGGGAGACATAACTACAGATTCAGAGGAAATTCAAAAAATCATCAGATCTTACTATAAAAACCTATATTCAACAAAATTTGAAAATCTTCAGGAAATGGACAATTTCCTAGACAGATACCAGGTATCAAAGTTAAATCAGGAACAGATAAACCAGTTAAACAACCCCATAACTCCTAAGGAAATAGAAGCAGTCATTAAAGGTCTCCCAACCAAAAAGAGCCCAGGTCCAGATGGGTTTAGTGCAGAATTCTATCAAACCTTCATAGAAGACCTCATACCAATATTATCCAAACTATTCCACAAAATTGAAACAGATGGAGCCCTACCGAATTCCTTCTACGAATCTACAATTACTCTTATACCTAAACCACACAAAGACACAACAAAGAAAGAGAACTTCAGACCAATTTCCCTTATGAATATCGACGCAAAAATACTCAATAAAATTCTGGCAAACCGAATTCAAGAGCACATCAAAACAATCATCCACCATGATCAAGTAGGCTTCATCCCAGGCATGCAGGGATGGTTTAATATACGGAAAACCATCAACGTGATCCATTATATAAACAAACTGAAAGAACAGAACCACATGATCATTTCATTAGATGCTGAGAAAGCATTTGACAAAATTCAACACCCCTTCATGATAAAAGTCCTGGAAAGAATAGGAATTCAAGGCCCATACCTAAACATAGTAAAAGCCATATACAGCAAACCAGTTGCTAACATTAAACTAAATGGAGAGAAACTTGAAGCAATCCCACTAAAATCAGGGACTAGACAAGGCTGCCCACTCTCTCCCTACTTATTCAATATAGTTCTTGAAGTTCTAGCCAGAGCAATCAGACAACAAAAGGAGATCAAAGGGATACAGATCGGAAAAGAAGAGGTCAAAATATCACTATTTGCAGATGATATGATAGTATATTTAAGTGATCCCAAAAGTTCCACCAGAGAACTACTAAAGCTGATAAACAACTTCAGCAAAGTGGCTGGGTATAAAATTAACTCAAATAAATCAGTTGCCTTCCTCTATACAAAAGAGAAACAAGCCGAGAAAGAAATTAGGGAAACGACACCCTTCATAATAGACCCAAATAATATAAAGTACCTCGGTGTGACTTTAACCAAGCAAGTAAAAGATCTGTACAATAAGAACTTCAAGACACTGAAGAAAGAAATTGAAGAAGACCTCAGAAGATGGAAAGATCTCCCATGCTCATGGATTGGCAGGATTAATATAGTAAAAATGGCCATTTTACCAAAAGCAATCTACAGATTCAATGCAATCCCCATCAAAATACCAATCCAATTCTTCAAAGAGTTAGACAGAACAATTTGCAAATTCATCTGGAATAACAAAAAACCCAGGATAGCTAAAGCTATCCTCAACAATAAAAGGACTTCAGGGGGAATCACTATCCCTGAACTCAAGCAGTATTACAGAGCAATAGTGATAAAAACTGCATGGTATTGGTACAGAGACAGACAGATAGACCAATGGAATAGAATTGAAGACCCAGAAATGAACCCACACACCTATGGTCACTTGATTTTTGACAAAGGAGCCAAAACCATCCAATGGAAAAAAGATAGCATTTTCAGCAAATGGTGCTGGTTCAACTGGAGGGCAACATGTAGAAGAATGCAGATCGATCCATGCTTATCACCCTGTACAAAGCTTAAGTCGAAGTGGATCAAGGACCTCCACATCAAACCAGACACACTCAAACTAATAGGAGAAAAACTAGGGAAGCATCTGGAACACATGGGCACTGGAAAAAATTTCCTGAACAAAACACCAATGGCTTATGCTCTAAGATCAAGAATTGACAAATGGGATCTCATAAAACTGCAAAGCTTCTGTAAGGCAAAGGACACTGTGGTTAGGACAAAACGGCAACCAACAGATTGGGAAAAGATCTTTACCAACCCTACAACAGATAGAGGCCTTATATCCAAAATATACAAAGAACTCAAGAAGTTAGACCGCAGGGAAACAAATAACCCTATTAAAAAATGGGGTTCAGAGCTAAACAAAGAATTCACAGCTGAGGAATGCCGAATGGCTGAGAAACACCTAAAGAAATGTTCAACATCTTTAGTCATAAGGGAAATGCAAATCAAAACAACCCTGAGATTTCACCTCACACCAGTGAGAATGGCTAAGATCAAAAACTCAGGTGACAGCAGATGCTGGCGAGGATGTGGAGAAAGAGGAACACTCCTCCATTGTTGGTGGGATTGCAGACTGGTAAAACCATTCTGGAAATCAGTCTGGAGGTTCCTCAGAAAATTGGACATTGAACTGCCTGAGGATCCAGCTATACCTCTCTTGGGCATATACCCAAAAGATGCCTCAACATATAAAAGAGACACGTGCTCCACTATGTTCATCGCAGCCTTATTTATAATAGCCAGAAAATGGAAAGAACCCAGATGCCCTTCAACAGAGGAATGGATACAGAAAATGTGGTACATCTACACAATGGAATACTACTCAGCTATCAAAAACAACGAGTTTATGAAATTCGTAGGCAAATGGTTGGAACTGGAAAATATCATCCTGAGTGAACTAACCCAATCACAGAAAGACATACATGGTATGCACTCATTGATAAGTGGCTATTAGCCCAAATGCTTGAATTACCCTAGATCCCTAGAACAAACGAAACTCAAGACGGATGATCAAAATGTGAATGCTTCACTCCTTCTTTAAATGAGGAAAAAGAATACCCTTGGCAGGGAAGAGAGAGGCAAAGATTAAAACAGAGACTGAAGGAACACCCATTCAGAGCCTGTCCCACATTTGGCCCATACATATACAGCCACCCAATTGGACTAGATGGATGAAGCAAAGAAGTGCAGACCGACAGGAGCCGGATGTAGATCGCTCCTGAGAGACACAGCCAGAATACAGCAAATACAGAGGCGAATGCCAGCAGCAAACCACTGAACTGAGAATAGGTCCCCTATTGAAGGAATCAGAGAAAGAACTGGAAGAGCTTGAAGGGGCTCGAGACCCCAAAAGTACAACAATGCCAAGCAACCAGAGCTTCCAGGGACTAAGCCACTACCTAAAGACTATACATGGACTGACCCTGGACTCTGACCCCATAGGTAGCAATGAATATCCTAGTAAGAGCACCAGTGGAAGGGGAAGCCCTGGGTCCTGCTAAGACTGAACCCCCAGTGAACTAGTCTATGGGGGGAGGGCGGCAATGGTGGGAGGGTTGGGAGGGGAACACCCATAAGGAAGGGGAGGGGGGAGGGGGATGTTTGCCCGGAAACCGGGAAAGGGAATAACACTCGAAATGTATATAAGAAATACTCAAGTTAATAAAAAAAAAAAAAAAAAAAAAAAAAGTTGACATAAAACTGGTAATTTGGATGGAGTCATTTCTAGACAACATGTGGCATGAGCCAACCCAGGGAAACAGGTCTAAATTGAGATAATATTTTTATGGAATTCTTATCCTAGAAACCAGGCTTCTAAAAGAATTTAGGACAATGTCTCTTTGTTGAGGTACTAGAGACTACGCCATCGTGCGTTCATATATAGGAATTGGCAGTCAAACTTTGTATCTGCATTTTGATGCTAATTCCACTGCCCTAAGGACAGCTGCCTAGTCACGTACTCAGAACTCAGGTGACCTTCCAAAGTTGTGGCTGTGTTCTGGTGTTACAAAGAGAACTTAAAGATTGTGATTAAGGATTGCCAGTGTTACATTGACTAACTCAAACTTATTTTTAATTAAGGAAAAATCAAACAGGTAGAGATTGTTACAAGATTTACGAAGGATTGATGAGATTTTGGAACTTGTGAGAACATTACGGCCAGTTTACTTACTCCAACTGCCATTTCAAGATAGATTTAGAGGATTGCTAACAGCCTTATATTAGGTAATTTTGTTGCTTCTTCAATGTAAGAAGTTAGAACTTAAATCTTTCAATGTATATGGAAATTTTTACTACAAACCTTTGCTCTCAAAATGAGCTTTAATATTTGGGGAGTAGCTGTTACACTACTCCAGAAAAGAATATTTGAAACTAATTTCAAGCTTCTAAGGATATGTTAATTGGCTAAGTACCTCACCCTACCAGAGGACTTAGGTCTTTGTTATGCACATTGGAGATAAAGCTTCAGCTTGTTAATACAGAATTGTAGACTAGAGTCATGGAAGTATTTTAAAAAGAAACCTGGTGAAACATATCTTATTCCAAACAACAGTTAATTGGTTATTACAAAATACTGATATTTGGCCTATTACATATACAAATTTTTCAGGCAAAATTGATAATTTTACTCTTTGCATGCTTTTGTACTTCCTGTATATTTGTGCATACAACCCATAGGAAATGCTCTTACTATATTTATAGGTGGTTCATCTAATGAAAAGGCTACATGTATGATTGGATCACTTGTTTATTCTCTTGAGTTTCTGTTGCTTCAGTACATTATTAAATTCTGTGCTTTAGCCACTGTTTTTAAATCAAACTTTCAATTCATATACTGATAGCCAATGTGTGGCTTGTGGTTTACAATTGATTTCAATTACTTAATGCTTTATTAGAGACAGGTTTTCTACTTAAAATCAATGAGTGATTTCAGTGTGAATGTCTGACAACTCACTGTCCTTTCAGTGCTGTGGCTCAGACAACTAATTTAAACCTTAGGCTCATACCTAACTTTGAAAATGGTAATAGAGTTGATATGAAAAGAGGAAGACTCCATTTGCTTGTTTTCAATTCCCAGCCTCACCCTGCCAGTTCAGGGATTTCTAGTAAGACTGAAATTAGACAATATTTACAGGATTTGACATTTCTAATTAATGCTATGTTTAGGTAAATAAAGTTTGTGAGGTGCTAGAGAAATGGCTTAGTGGTTAAGAGCACTAAATACTGTTCCTTAATAGACAATTTAAGAACTTAAACTGGATTGCCTGGGCTCCTTAACAAGGGAGGACAATGATACCAGACAGATTGTAGGCCTTCCATAGGAACAATTAGTCAAAAAATCTCATTCTTTATTATCCAAAACAATAATGCTGGAGACAATAATTTGGTATACAAGTCAATTTATAAATACAAGTGCTCAGTGTCCTCAATCTAATCCTCGAGGACTTACCTTTATAAATAATATTTTAACAATTTTAATAAATAAAAAGGGGGAGTTATCCCTGTATGCTAAATAATGCTCCTTTTATTTCAATTTTAAAATTTGGATGCCAACGTTTATGGCACCCTACAACTAGGCATACTTCTGCCTAGGTGAAATAGAGAGATCCACATATTGACATGATCCTGTCCAGATATTTTATATGGGGAAGAGGGAATGTTTGTGTTTTTTCTACAGGATGCTACAAGAGTGTGCCAGCTGCCTGAGTGGTTGCTGAGACTTGCTGATCCTGGTTGCATAAAGATTCAGCTCTCCTGGTCCAGGTCCCCGGAATCATTCCTCTGCCCTGAGAGGAAGACAGAAGATTGCCCTTCACCTTTTGTCATCACAGAGATTTTGCTGTTGCTGCAGTCAGTGTTACCGCTGTGTGTGTCCCGTCCCACTATGGCCCGCTCTCTGACTCTCTGTGCACTGCTGCTTTCTGGAGAAGATTGGACTCCAGCTGTTACCCCTGCCCCCCTTCATTTCCCTGGTGACTCTTGCTGCCTTAACTGGTAACTGGTGTTGTCATTTTACAGACTATAGCTTCACAAGAAAGCCACCTGCGTAAAGCTACAGTGGACTGGGGAACTCTGTCCTGGTTATACAGATCTCAGAAATGGTTCCATTGTCTGTTGGTTGTTCCAGAGAAAAATGACTGATCCTAAACTGTCCTGGAAAAGACCTTGACACTTTTGCTGCTATTGTAGCAGCCATTACTGCTGCAGACATTGTGTCTACAGTGTCTGGAGTTATCCTCCCCCAATCTATTGTTAGACAAGTACAGTGGGTGAACTTTCTGGAGTAGTTGCTAACAATCGGGAATTCTAAATTTTATTATTAGGAGCGGCTTGACTACGGCCCTTGGTGGTAACAGCTGAGGAGGACCAAATGAGGTGCCCACTACTTATCGGGAGTGGCTCTGTTTGGTGCAGCCCTATGCTGTGGATGAGTGTTCATACTATGGTTGGTTTGCAAACTCAGATCTCAACAGAAACGTGACTAGGCCGTTATCACTCAAGCACTTGTGGCCATTGAACAAGGGGCCTCCCCTGGAATTTGGTTATCTATGCTCAGGAATTAGTCGGTATCTGAGTTCTCTGCTCTTGCACCCCATGGATCTGTGGATCCATTGCACTGGGATGAGAGAGACTCATTGATCCTTTGATCAGCCCTTCCACATCGCTGAGGTTTCCTCATTGCACGCAATAGGGTGATCATGACTGTTATAAAATAATATAAATTATAAGGGTGAGACGTAGAGGGCCGCAATAACATTCGCCACCACTAGATGGTGCTGGCTTCCACTGCGCCCCACGTGGAAGGCCAGGATAGCCTCTGCCATTACAAGATGGCGCTAGCCTTCGCCGCGCCAGCCGACTCCCTTTCAGGAAGTTATCTGTGTGCGCATGTGCAAGAGTGCCTTCGTGCCAGGTCTTTGCCCACTCCGGGGCGTGCCTTATGAGATCATGGGTAAGCAACCAATCAGGTGTGGATGCACCGCGCTAGGGTGTATATAAGCGCACCATGTTGGCGCGCCGAGGCTTCTCCTTAAGATTAAAATAAAAGTTTGGTTACAGCTAGGATTTCTATGTCCCCGCGTGTTTCTTGCCGGCGAGAGGTCGCGAGTGGGACATTCTGCCAGTGTGGAGAGCCTCCTCCTGGCTGCCTGTGGAAGGAACTCCCCTGCTATCTGCTTTTGGATCAAGATGTAGAACTCTCAGCTCCTTCAGCCCCACATCCACATACACACTGCTATATTTCCCACCATGATGATAAAGGTCTAAACCTCTGAAACTGTAAGCCAGCTCCAATTAAATGTTTGCCTTTATAAGAGTTGCTTTGGTCATGTCTCTCCACAGCACTGAAACCCAAACTTAGACACTCATTTTGTTAGTTCGTCAAGACTGTGGCTGTTTAGTGAGAAGGTCAGGAGTAACAGAGAAAAGAGCCTTGTGTCTTCTTGAAACAGATAAGACCTTTAAACAAATTTTTACACATCTCTTTATTTTGGCTGGGCAAGCAGTGAGTTGCTGCACACACCACTATGCACATTGTAAGGTCAGAGGACAAGCTGTAGGGACCAATTCTCTTTTTACCATGTGGCTATGAGAATTGAGCTCAGGGCAGGGGAGCAAGAACCTTTACCAACAGAGCCATTTCAGCAACAACATTATTTTTTCTGACTTGGGGAGTGACCACCCACATGTGCTGATGTTGTGACACCCATAAGCTGTGCACCTATAAATTGTGCACTTGTTTCTTAGGGTGAGCTGTATTCTCCAACTTAAAAAGTTGTGATCACCTGCACCCAGGTTGTGCATGCACACATGCGATACAACGTATGTACATAATTTAAAATGAAATAAACCTTAAAAACAGATGCAAAAAATAAAGACAATAGGCAATGATTTGTTATCATATTTTGTTGACCAAATTTGTTGAACTTCATGTGAACTGTACTAGTGAATTCGATATTACATTGACTAAGAGCAAATGATGATTGTAGAAGCATTAATCTTAATATTCTACAGGCATCTGTTCTCGAGCACTATCAAAATAGAACACATCTCTATATAAATGACAATTTTTGTCATTATCAAATAATAGTTATAAGCATGAACATAAGGAATATTGATTTTGTGTTATAGTGATGTCTCTATTGATGTGGCATGATTTTTGTAGGGCTAGCGGCTGCCTAACATACATAAAAGACTCTAGAATTTAGCTATTTAGAAGATGTATTAGCTTTCTTTTATCATAACAAAAATCTCTGATGTAAATAACTTATAAGTACAGGAAGCTTATTTGGCTCAGCGTTTAAAGTGCTGGTCCATTTTCAGTTGCCTGGTGGCTTTGGACTTCTATCGAGGAAGCACATCTGGAAACACATGGCAAAATCCTCTCATGACGTCCTGCCTCTCAAAAGTTATACCACCTTCCAAAAGTGGTTCGCCTATTTCTAAAGCTTGAAAGGGGCCTAAAGGTAGCTAAATTAAGTAATGATGTTCTCTCTGAAGCAGAAGAGGCCCTGTATCCTGAGTCAATCCAGAAAGTCTTCAGCTGAAGCTAAACTACAAATCCATCTTGGATGTCACATAAATGAAACCTTTTCCTATAAAGCTTTGCTGTAAAGAACATTTTCTGATTGTGCTGATCTCTCCAGCAGCACAAGGTACAGAGAGTAGTCTGGAGGCCATGCTCAAGGGATATCACTTGGTCGTCAAAAAGTGAGTAACTTTGCAAAATTAGACTCCCCAGCAGACCTCTCTGTTTCTTAAAAGCAGTCCACCAAAGTTAGAGTTGGGTTGAAATTTACATTTTAAGAAAAACCTTGATTTATTTTACTCCTTTGAGGGTTCAAAGCTTCTGTCATTTTCAGAAATTCCTCCTTTTTGACGGCTGTCAGGATGTTTCTCATCATGGGATCCAGGAATCAGAAGGAGATCCTCCAGTTTCTCTTCCTCTATTAAGTTCACAGAGTTTTTTCTTGTGAAGGCTCTTCAGCCCACAGGAACCAAGCAGTGGGGAAAAGAGGAAATAAACAGTTAAAGAAGCCATGTTGTGTCCACTTTCAGCCCAGACATGTGAAATACCTGAGTGGCCTCTTTGGCATGGCCAGCCCACTCTTGAGCCACCTCTGACATAATTTATCACCCCAGTTGTCTTGATACAGTTCTGACAGCCATGAGTCCTCGTGTTGAGATGGGAAATCTCTTATCTTTGACACATTGTACAGTAACTTTGGAGACATGCAGACAAACGCTGTACCACAAAGTCAAACCTGTCACTCAGATGAATGGCCCTGTAGTACATACAATTCTAATGTCAGGATTGGAGGCAGGGGCTGTTTACGAGGAGGGGACCATTTTTGCCTATTGTGGTTTGGTTTTAAACTTGAATCAATTTTGTATTTAGAATTATTAACCAGTTAACAGGGCTTAGTTATCCAAAACAGGGCATTACAATATTTTATATTAAATATACTATTTAAAACCAGAGCAATAGTTCAGTTGAGAAAGTGCCTTAGTTTGATAACCCCAAAGCCAGGTTAAAGAAAATCTAGGCCTGGTGATGTGCTCTTAGAATCCTGGTGCTGTGGAGGCATAGAATCTTGGGAGGCTAACTGGTCACCCAGTCTAGACTATTTGGTGAGCTTTAGACCAGTGAGACACCCTGTCTCAGAAGAAAAAGGGTTCTTGCCTAAGTAACAACAGCTAAAACTGCCCTCTCATATGCATATGCTCATGTATGCACATGTACCCGCACACACATGCACATACATAACAAACAACCAGCTCACTGACTAAGTACATTAAGAAACCTTAATGTTTTCAGAAGCACATCTAGACATAGAGTGGTTAATAAGGTAATAATTGCTCTTGAAGCCCACACCCATGAATGTCTTGGCAGTATGGAACCACATTACTCAAAGAGACATAATTTAATAGTGATAAATATTTTTAAAGATTTAACAAGGTATCTGAGTGCTGGTGGTAGAGAATAAGAATTGTTCTGGATAAAGGGCCGTCGCTTACGTTAGTACTACCCTAAGCAAGTTGTACGACTCTGTAAGGAAAGAACCAGCCTGCTCATTTGGGAATTGACTGGTGTTTGGAATGCAGAAAGTGACAATGTAGCTGAAAATGGATTGGCTTTGGGGCTTGTTCTGCGTTATAAATAATAATGAACCTTTTCCAACATGAAGCAATGTGAAACGGAAAAAAAATCTGTCCCTTGAGTACAAAATTACCTCAGAACCCAATTTGCATTTTTCCACTCCAAGCATATTTTCTGGGAGTTGGATGTAGGGAGGGAAGTTGCTGGAAGATAATTAATTTTAACAAGCATTCAGGAAACTGAGCTGGTCAATGCTCAAACTGCCTTCTATTTAAGCTATATCTTTTTAAAAAACTTTTTATTGCCGGTTGTGGTGGCGCACACCGGTAGGATTTGCTAAAAAACTTTTTATTGATTCTTTGTGAATTTCACATCATATGCACCAGTCCCACTCTCTGTCCCTTCATATCTGCCTTCTGCCCTGGTAACCTTCCCCACCAAAAGAAAACAGAAAATAAAAATACATATATATACATACATACATACATACATACATACATCTCACAGTGAAAGCTGCAGTTCATCACAGTATGTCACACATTATACCCTTTTGTCCACATGTCTTTTTTTTAATTTTGTAATTTATGTATAGAAAACTTAGTGTACATTTAACCCAGTTTAGTGGCGAGTTCTTTAGCCTTTGCCTTTTCCAGCTTGAAAATGCGAGCCACAGACTTAGGACCCAGAACGTTGCCTCCCCGATGGCAGTGGAGCTCATCATATCTGTCATTATAATTGGTCCTAATAGCTTCCACCAGCTTAGTCAGAGCACCCTTGTCTTCTGAGTTAACCTGTGTGAAGGCAACAGTGGTGCATGTCTTCCTGTGGACCAGGCCCCAGCCTGGCCTCTCCCTTGATGATGCAGTAGGGCACCCCCATCTTTCAACAGAGGGCAGGCAGGAAAACCACCAGCTCAATGGGGTGTACATCATGGGCATCACCACCAGCTTAGCTATCTTGTTCTCCACCAGGGTGGTGACTGTATTGACCCCCTGCTCAGAGGATAGGTGGTCTCTTAGTTGGGACGTCCCCTTTGCCAGCAGCTTTCTCCTCAGCACGGGCCAGTAGCCTTTGCTTCTTTCTCTTGTTTTGTCTCTGGCCTGTACTTGTGGGCAAGCTGAGTTGATGTTTGCCTGTCCATGGCCTGGGGGAACTGGTTAATGGCAGGAGGTACTTTGAGCCACTTATACAGGATGGCTCTTTGCTGCTGCAGACTGATGTAGTGGGGCCATTTGACAAAGCATGTTACATCTCTTTTGAGCTGGATGTCCTGCCCTGTGCCGAAGTTCTTGGGCCTTTTCTCAAACAAAGGATTGACTACCTTTTGGCCAGGAGCCAGGGCCACCTTCTTCCCCTTGGCCTTCTTTCCTTTGGGCATTTTGCTTGGCTGGAGGAGAGAGATTGTCCACACGTCTTTACTTGCAAATGTTCACGTCAATGAGTCATCGATCTGGTTTGAGTCCTCTGGCTTCTACTACACCATCAATACTGGGTCCATATGGGGACGCCTCTCAGATATCCTGTTGTTGCCCTGTGTTGCGGAGATCCTGCAGCTCTAGTACTACAGGACCCACCCTTCATAGGCCCCAGCAGTTCACAGATGGGGTAGATGTTGTTTTGTGGTGGGCCAGCTCAGAACCCTGGATCTGGGCCTATGTAGAAGATGAGTTGGCCAGAACACCCACTCTCCTGTGCCTGCACACTAGGGTGAGCTCTCCAGCACCATCTCCAGTAGGGCCATCTCTCCCATCTGCCACAGGTGATAAAGTACTGGGGATTGGCGACAGTGACTTATTTTGTCATTGAACCATCATTATTTAGTTGTTTCAAATTATCTGTACTGCAACTTTTTGTGTTTTTGTTTTGTTTCATCTTCATTTGGATCCTTTAACAAAAAGTGTGTGTGTGTGTGTGTGTCCATGAAAAAAGGACATGGGATCCTGCTCTACCATGCTCTGACTTATTCCCTTGAGATAGAATCTGTCCCTGAGTGAGGCTAGCAGTCAGCAAGACCCAGTGACCCTCGTATTTCCTACCCAATAGTGTTGCTGTCAGAGTCACTAACATGGCTGTGGTGGGTTGAATAAGTATGGACCCCATAAACTCATGTATTTGAACATTTGGTCCATAGGGAGTGGCACTATTAGGAGGAGTGGCCTTGTTGGGGTAAGTATGGCCTTGTACAAGGAAGTGTCTGGGCAGGCTTTCACATCTCCATGCTCTAGATACAGCCAGTGTGGCACACAGTTGCCTTCTGCTGCCTGTGGATCAAGATGTAGAACTCTCAGCTCCTTCTCTATCTAGCACCACATCTGCCTGCACACCTCCATGTTTCCCTCTGAAACTATAATCCAGCCCCAATTAAAAGTTTCTCTTTATAGGAGTTGCAGTGGTCATGGTGTCTCTTCACAAGGAAAGAAATGCAAATGGAGACAATGACAATGCATGCCTTCTATGTGTATGCTGAAATCTGAACTCAGGTCCTCATACCTACACAAATGCCTTTACCCCACTTGCCTCCTTTCAATTATATGAGTGCAAGGGCAGACGGTAAAAACTGAAGACGTGGAAGAGTCACTGTGGCAGCACAAACCTGCAATCCCAACACGGTGGGCCAGCCTGAGGTACATAGCAAAAGAATTTCTGTCAAGGAAAAGGGAGGACTGAAAGAATACTGCCCATATGATTTCCATCAGGGATTTAGCTGGATGGTTGTGTTTTGCCTAGTAAGCCCCGGATTCAAGGGGAGCGGGGGATAAACATTGCCTGTTTCATCAAATGGATCGTTTGTTTTTTCTTTTTTCTCTGTGGTTCATAAAATACATAAGCATCTACTGAGTTGTAATATGCAGTGAGTAGTGGGAAACATGTCTTAGAATCAGAGTCCTATGGCATTTTCTGTACAATGTCATCTTTTCCTATTAATCTTTTAAAAAAAAACATTTATTTAATGTATGTGAGTGATCTATCTCCATGTATACCTACAGGACATCAAGTTCCTTTATAGATGGTTGTGAGCCACCATGTGATTGCTGGGAACTGAACTCAGGACCTCTGGAAGAGCAGTCAGTGCTCTTAACCACTGCACCATCTCTCTTCAGCCCTGTCTCTTTTCCTAAAGATCTGTTTGGTAAAGGCATCCAAGGGTCCCGAGACACAACCAGCAGTGGTCAAACACACTGCTTCTCTTCACATCCCAACATGGTATTCAAATGTGCAGACAATTGATCCATTAGGATTAAGAAAATAAATGTTGGGGTTGGGGATTTAGCTCAGTGGTAGAGCGCTTGCCTAGGAAGCGCAAGGCCCTGGGTTCGGTCCCCAGCTCCAAAAAAAAGAACCAAAAAAAAAAAGAAAAGAAATGTTGATATTATACTCTGATTTAAAGTAATAAAAGGCCTCCCATTTTGTCTATCTTCCTAGTTTGCTGTTCTACTCGAGATTATGTAGCCATGTCTCTGTGTCTGTAATTCATATGAAATTTCAGTCTTAAACTTAAATTTTTTCCGTCTTAAATAGATACTCGATAACTTCCTAGGTAAAGCTATTTTAATTAACTAATAGTTTCCCCTCTTTCCTCACCTCCAGTCCCTCCCTCTCACCTTGCCACCTCTCATTCTCCAGTCTTCTCTTTCTCCTCAGAAAAGGGAGGCCTCCCATGAATATCGATCTCCATAGGCATATCAAGTTGCAGAAGACTTGGCATCTTCTCCTATTGTGGCTAAACCAAGCAGCCCAGTTAGGGGAAAGGGATCCAAGGCCAACAGAGTCAGAGATAGCCCCTGCTCCTGTTGTTAAGGATACCACATGAAGACCAAAATACACAACTGTTACATATGTGCAGAAGGACTCAGTCCATATAATGCATGCTCTCTGTTTCATGGTTCAGTCTTTGTTGGTCCCTATGGGCCCAGGTTAGTTGATTCTGTAGGTTTTCTTTGTGTCCTGGACTTCTCTGTCTCCTCCAGTTCTTCCTTCCCCTCTTCCATAGAGTTGCCCAAGCTCCACATGTTTGGCTGTGGGTTTCTGCATCTATTTCCATCAGTTGCTGTGAAGTCTCTTGATGACAGTTATGCTTAGTTGCCTGTCTGAAAATGTAGCAGAATATCATCAATAGTGTCAAGGTGGGCTCTCTCTCACAGCATGGGTCACAGGCTAGACCAGTCATTGGTTATCCTTTCCCCAATTTCAGCTTCATCCTTATTCCTGCACTTCTTGTAAGCAGGGCAATCTGTGGGTTGATGTTTTTGTGACTGGGTTGGTGTTCCAATCCCTCCATTGGACGTCTTTTCTGGTTACTGGAGTTGGCCATTTCAAGGTTCCATATCCCCCATTACTAGGAGTCTTAGCAGGAGTCACCCTCATAGAGTCCTGGGAGTTTCCATTGTCCTACATTTCTAGTTCATCCCAGAGATGCAACCCCAGCAATTTCAGTTCTCTTTTGCCAGTACTCTCTCCCTCCATCTTCCCCCCAACCAGTTCCCTCCTGCTCCCCTTCCTATCTCCTCCCCATTCAATTCCCTTCCTCCATCCATCCCAATGTCTATTCTATTTCCCCTTCTAAGTGAGGCCCACCTTGGGCCCTCCCTGTTACTTAGCTTCTTTGAGTCTGTGGATTGTAGCCTGGCTATTCTGTACTTTATGGCTAATATCCACTTATAACTGAGTACATACCATGTTTGGCATTCTGGGTGTGGCTTACCTCACTCAGGATGATCTTTTCTAGGTCTATCTATTTGCCTGCAAATTTCATGATGTCATTTTTAACAGCTGAGTTATACTCCATTGTGTGAATGAATATATCACATTTTCTTTATCTATTCTTTAGTTGAGGAAAATCTAAGTTGTTTCCAATTACAAATAAAGTTGCTATGAACATCATTTGGGTATATGCCCAGGAGTGGTATAAATGGGTCTTAAAGTAGAACTATTCGAAATATTTTGAGAAACCAACAAACTGATTTCCAGGGTACAAGTTTACACTCCCACCTCCAATGAAGGAGTGTTGCCTTTGCTCCACATCCTCACCAGCATATGCTGTTGCCTGAGTCTTTGATTTTAACCATATTGATGGGTATAAGGTGGAGTCTCAGAGTCGTTTGGTTTGCATTTCCATGATGACTAAGGATGTTGAACATTTAAATGCTTCTGGGCCATTAACCATTTTTCTGTTGAGAATTCTGTATTTAGATCTGTACTCTCATTTTTTAGTTGAGTTATTTGGTTTGTTGATGTCTGGTTTCTTGAGTTCGTTTTATATTTTAAGTATCAGCCCTCTGTTGGATGTAGGGTTGGTAAAGATATTTTCCCATCCTGTAGTCTGCTCTTTTGTCCTTTTGACAGTGTCCTTTGGCTTACAGAAGTTTTTCAGTTTCATGAGGTCCCATTTATTAATTGTTGATCTTAGAGCCTGAGCTCCTGGTATTCTGTTCAGGAAGTTGTCTTCTGTGCCAATGTGTTCAAGGCTATTCACCAGTTTCTTGTCTATCAGATTTATTGTGTCCATGTTTTTTCTTGAGTTCTCTGATACACTTGAACTTGAGTTTTGTGCCAGGTAATAAGATGTGGGATTTGCATTCTACTACATGTAGACATGTAGGGATTGGTTCTGATGCTAAGGTCCTGTTCCACAGTTAGTTCTTGATCCATCAATAAAGACACCAGCAACGAATGACTAGGGATGGTGCAGAACACATATAGCTTCTTGGGAGGACACAGGCAGAATCAGGAAGGGAGGAAAAGAAGAAGACAACCAGAAATATGAGTTTCAGTTTTGTGTGGCCAATGGCCACTCTATCTGATTATGCCTGGGGTGGCAGGAGAGGTTTAGCAGTGCCCAGTCATTGAGTTAGCAAAGGCATTTTAAGATTAACTGGCATGCGTGTCTGTGTTTTTAATCTGTGGATTCAATATTCTCTGGTGAGGGCTGGCAGCTCGGCCCCTTCCCGGAGTTAAGGCAGAGTAGTAAAAGCTACACACAACGTAGATATCCAGTTAGACCAGCACCATTTGAAGATGCTTTCTTTTTTCCATTGTATAGTTTTGCCTTCTTTGTCTAAAATCTAGTGTCCACAGGTGTGTTGTTTTGCTTATAAGTCTTCGGTTTGATTTCATTGATCAACCTGTATGCTTTTACGGCAATACCATGCAATTTTTACTATTGCTCTATAGTACAACTTGAAATTGGGATAATGATAACTCCAGAAATTCTTTTATTATACAGGATTGCATTAACTATTCTTGTTTTTCTTGTTTTCTCATATGACATTGAGAATTGCTCTGTCAAAGTCTATAAAGACTTGCATTGGAATTTTGATGGGAATTTTGTTAGTCTGTAGATTGCTTTTAGGCAGATGACCAATCTTTACTGTTAATCCTACTGATCCATTGGCTTTGGAGATCTTTCCATTTTCTGATATCTTCTTCAATTTTTTTCTTCAAAGATTTGAAGTTATTGTTAATAGAGGTCTTGCTTGGTTAGAGTTACCCCCAAGATAGTTTATGTTATTGGTGGCTATAATAGTGAAGAGTACTGTTTCCCTAATTTCTTTCTCAGCCTGTTTGTCATTTGTATAAAGGCAGACTACTGATCTTTTTTTAATTAATTTTGTATCCAGTCACTTTGCCAAAGGTGTTTATCCGCTGTAGAAATTCCGTGGTAGAATTTTTGCGGTTGCTTATGTATACTATCATATCATCTGCAAATAATGATACTTTGACTTCTTCTTTTCCAATCTGTTCTCCTTTGTTTTTCCAATTTGTTTTCCCTTGATCTCCTTTAGTTGTCTTAATGCTCCAGCTAGAATTTCAAGTACTATATTAAATAGATATGGAGAGAGTGGACAGCCTAGTCTTGCTTATGATTTTTGGGGAACTGCTTTGAGTTTCTCTCCATTTAATTTGATGTTGGGTATAGGCTTGCTGTAAATTGCCTTTATTGTGTTTAGGTATTTCCCTTGTATTCCTTAATCTCTTCAAGATTTATTATGAAGGATGGTTGGATTTTATCAAAGGCCTTTTTTTTTTGGTTCTTTTTTTCCGGAGCTGGGGACCGAACCCAGGGCCTTGTGCTTCCTAGGTAAGCGCTCTACCACTGAGCTAAATCCCCAGCCCCCAAAAGGCCTTTTCAGAATCTAATGAGATGATTTTTTTTTCTTTCAGTTTGTTTATATGGTAGATTAGATTTGATGAATTTTCATATGTTGAACCATCCCTGCATCCCTGGGATAAAGTCTACTTGTTAACTGTGGATGTTTCTTTTGATGTGTTCTTGAATTCGGTTTGCAAGTATTTATTGAGTATTTTTGCTCTAGGTAAGCTATTTAATATGGCTTATTTTAAGATGAAAAACAATGAAAATAGCAATCCATTCCTCATGTTATTTCAAACAGGCTTTCCACCTTGCAACTCAAACCTTTACTTTTACAAAGAGAACTACCCTTATGTGATAACTATTTATCAAATTTCCTTGCATCTATTAAAAATACTATAGAATATTTTATATAAAAATCTCAAACAGATGATTGTAAGTACAGACTAAACCTATGTGCTGGGCATCTTATTCATTTTATGAAGCACTGTGAAAATCTATCTAGAAACCTTGATTATGGAGTAGACTGTTGTTTCACCACCTAAAATTGTAAGGATGTTCAAATTACACTTTTCTGTATTGCCATATGAGCACATGTCATTTTTGGAGCTTAGTAATGTTCTGCAAAGTGAGATAGGTCTAAACAGTAATTAAAGATACTTTATTGGTTTTTATTTATAATGGAAATGCTTAATTTGAATTGCCCTTCACATGTGTGTGTGTGTGCACATAATGGACAGTGACTTGATTACCGAAATAGAAAAATGTTACCTCAAATATGAACTTAAGCAAGACCCCCTACCCTCTTTTTACTTTCATTTTCTCTCTTCCTCTCTTCCTGATGCTGCCCTTCCTTCTCCCCCGCCTACCTCGTCCTCTCTTTCCTTCCTATCTTTCCTCCCCTCTCATTGTGTTCATCTTGAGGGTCTCAGAATAGATTTGTTTGTCAATCACCAAATGAGTATCTAGCATGTGGCATGTGTTAGTAGTGATTAACTTTCCTTATCATGGGGAAGGCACCAGGCTAAAACCTTTTCATGGATTATCTCATTTAGTTTTCAAAACAAGTTCATCTTCACAAAAAAAGAATCTGAGGCTAAAAGATAATTGGCCACTCAACCAAGATATATGTTTGAGTCAAAATTTGTCTTAGTTGACATGACTAAAAAGCTCACAGCTTTACATTCTATGTCACAATGTCCCAACCATTTTCTAATAGTTTCTACTATATCTTTCAATGTCAGATAACTACTATTTACCCTAAAAATGTTAAGTGTAAAAAGAGAGTCTGGCATTTGTATTATTAGTAGACATTAAGTCTATACAAGGAAATGAATCATTCTAATACAAATGGAAAAATTCAGGAAAGCTTCATGGAAAAGATAGCATATGATACAGTTAAGATTTATCTACACCAAGGGGAGGAAGGGGAGGGGGAGGGGTTAGGGGGATGTTGGCCCTGAAACCAGGAAGGGGAATAACAATCGAAATGTAAATAAGAAATAGGGATTTATCTACACCAGCAGGACGTTGTGGCACATCCCTTTAATCCCAGCACTTGGGAAGAAAAGTCAGGTGGAGCTCTGTGAGTTCAAGGCCAGCCTGGTCTACAAAGCAAGTTTCAGGACAGCAAAAGCTGTTACACAGAAGCCTTGCCTTGAAAAACAAAGAAACAAACAAACAAAAGGTGAACCCTTAAAAATCTAGCTAGAGCTAGACTATGGTGAGGCTTTGAACATATAGCAAGGACCCTAGGTTCAAGAAAATGAAAGGTTACTAAAGTTTGAAGAACACCAAAGTGAAATGACACTTGTCTTTGGTTTGAGGCATATCTGTTTTGTTCTAATTTTCTGTTTTTTAAAAGCATACAATCAGAAAGAATCATTTAGCTAGATTGACAATTGCAAGATGAAAATATGAAAGTAGTATTCCTAGGTGTCAAATAAAATAGAAAATGACATTTTTAGACAAATGATTTTCCTAACACATTAAAATATAATGATAAAATATGTGAAATGATTTCTTGGATAAAACTATGTCAGAAGTGATGCTTCTGCTCTGCCATACTCCTGTACAAATATCTATAGAATCAGGTCAGGTCCAGTTAGAATTTCACACAGAGATGTTTAGAAAGTTAAAGGTAGGGCAGGCCCTATATCTATGTAAAAGTAAAAGAAACAAATTTGTCAAAATAATGTTTACAACTGAAAAAGCAAATGTAAGAACCCACTGTGTATATTTTTTAACTAAATGACCTTAAATTAGCCCAATGATGTCAGTTGTGTTTCCTGTTTCTCTATTGAGACTAGTGAGAAGGGAGATTAGAAAGGAGCTAAGCTTGTGGCATAGAAGCCATGAGCTTGGGGGGAAAAATTCCAACCCTTAATGCTTAAGTAATGTCTATCTTTAATGTTGAGGTGTGTTTCTTATATTCAGCAGAAGGATTGATCCTTTTTTTTTTTTTAATCCATTCTGTTAGCTTGTGTCTTTTTATTGGGGAATTGTGTCCATTGATATTGAGAGATATTAATGACCAGTGATTGTTAATTCCTGTTTCTTTGTTGGTGATAGTGGTGATGGTTGTGTGTGTGTGTGTGTGTGTGTGTGTGTGTGTGTGTGTGTGTGTGTTACCTTCTTCTGTTTTTGGTGGTGTGAGATTATTTATTGCCTGTGGTTTTGTGACAGTTTGAATATGCTTGGTCAATGGGAAGTGACGCTATTAGGAAGTATGGTCTTATTAGAGGAGGTGTAGCCTTGTTAAAGGAAGTGTGTCACTGGAGGTGGGGCTTCAAGGTCTCATATATATGCTCAAGTCTGACCAGTGTGATACAGAGTTCCTCTCCTGCCTCCCTGCAGAACACAGTCTCCTTCTGTTGCCTTTGTATCAAGATGTAGAACTCTTCAGTTCTTGTCAGCCTGCACACTGCCATGCTTCCCACCATGATGATAATGGACTGAACCTCTGGATTTTATAAGTCAGCCCCAATTAAGTATTTGCCTTTATAAGAGTTGCCTTGGTCATGGTGTCTCTTCAAGCAATAAAACCCTCACTGAGACAGTAGTTAACCTCCTTGGGTTGCAGTTTTTCTTCTAGTACCTTCTGTAGGTTTGGATTTGTAGATAGATAATATTTAAATTTGACTTTTGTCTTAGTTACAATTTATAATGCTGTGAAAGGAATAGGGTACACAGCAAAGTCTTATAAAGGAAAATATTTGCTTTGGATATGGCTTATGGTTTCAGAGATTAGGTTCATTATCATCATGGAGGGAAGTATGGCAGCATACAGGCCAACATGGTACTAGAAAAGAAGCTAAGAGTTCTACATCTTGATCTGCGGGCAGCAGAAGGAGACTGTGTGCCACAGTAGGCACAGCTTGAGCATATATGACCTCAAAGCCTGCCCCTACAATGACATACTTCTCTAACAAGGCCACACCTACTAATAGTGCTACTTCTTATGGCCAAGCATTTAAATACATAAATATGTGGAGCCCTTTCCTATTTAAACTACCACAGTCATGGAATATCTTTGTAGGGCATGTGGACTGGCATAAGAACTGGTAAGGTGGAGTGTGCCCAAACCCCTGGAATCTCAGAGATTTAAGACAGCAGGAGTGGAGCCGCTCCCTCCCTGCCTCTGTCACTGCTCTGGAACAAAAACAATGAGCCTCAACAAAGGCGAACCTTAACTAAAGTGGCCTTGAGTAAAGTGGCTTAACTAAGGTGACCTTGAGTAGTTAATCATGTAACAGCACTTACTTCCCCATGCAAATAGAGCATTACCAGCATCTTAAACCTCAGCCAAAAGAAAGTATTTACCCCCCTCCCCCATTTCAAACCATTCCCCAAGGTTCAAAGAGTGCCTGTCTACACAGAATAAAGTACACAAGTTATTTCACCAAGGATTGTCTGAGAGTGGCTGCCTCTACTGAGCTGTAACACTTGGGGAAGGGCCTCCCCCGCCCCCAACCCTTTCTCTGTCTCTGCACTTACCTGCAGCACTCATCATTGAATCTTGAACCTGCCTGCCTGGCCAGGCACCCTTAGCCCACAGGGGCTCTTCTCACAGGGCTGGCTGCTGACATTGCCCCATGGGACCCTGGACTCTGGGTATCTACCCCATATAGACTGCCAGAATTTTTTATTTCCCCTTTAAGAGCTGTAACATTCAGCCAGGTCAGAGTCCTGTAGAACCTCCAACCCAGACTCTGCTTCACCTTCCTCAGTCTGGCATATAGTGACATCTGATGCCTCAAAAGGAAACTCGGACTTCGATGGACTCCCAGACTTTCCCCAGCTCTCTCTGAGCTGGTGTATCAAAGGCATCCAGCAGAAAGACAGAACATGGGACCACATATCTTGTTTTCTTCTTTTATGTTTATTGAAATTTGTGGTGGGTATAGAAGTCTAGGTTGGAATCTGTGGTTGCTTAGAGTCTGCAGGACATCTGTCCAGGCCTTTCTGGGTTTTAGAGTTTCCATTTAGAAGTCAGGTGTAATTCTAATAGGTCTATCTTTTGTTACTTGCTCTTTTTCCTTTGCAGCATTTAGTGTTGTTTTTCCTTGTTCTGAATATTTAGTGTTTTGGTTATTATGTGGTGAGGGAGACTTTCTTTTCTGGTCCCATCTATCTGATGACCTGTAAGCTTCTTGTACTTTTGTAGGCATCTCCTTTAGGTTAAGAAAATTTTCTTCCATGATTTTGCTGAAAATATTTTCTAGTCCTTTAGGAGTCTTCTCCTTCTTCTAGTCATATAATTCTTAGGTTTGGTCTTTCCACAGTACCCCAGATTTCCTGGATGTTTTGTATCAGGAACACTTTACACATAACACTTCTTTGACTGATACCTTCATTTCTTCCCCTGCATCTTCAACACCTGGAATTCTATCTCACATCCTCTGTACTCTTTGGTGATGCTCATGTCTATAGCTCCTGTTCACTTACTTAGGTTTTCCATTTCTGGGATCCCCTCAATTTGTGTTTTCTTTATTGCTTCTGTTTCCATTTTCAGGTCTTGAACAGTTTTATTTGTTTCTTTCAATGATTTGGTTTTTTATTGTCTTTCTTTAAGGAATTTTTTCATTTCTTCTGTTTGTGTTTTCACAAACAGTGTTTGCATTTTCACAAACATTGTTTGTGTTTTTTTTTTAATTTCCTTAAAAGATTTATTGATTTTCTTCAAAAGGACCTCAATCTTCTTCATAAAGTTAGTTTTAAAATCTCTTTTTTTGCTCTTCTGTTGTGTTAGAATATTCAGGGCTTGGGGAACAGCTGGGTCTGGTGGTGACATTATATGTTGCCTATTGTTACTTGTGTTGTTGTGTTCTGGCCTCTAGACAACTGAGTTTGAGGTAATTAAAGGTCTAGGTATCAATTTCTGAATTTGTCTTTGTTGTATGGGTGCTTTGTTCCTTGGTTTCTGTTTCTTTTCTGGTCTTCTGGGCTGTGTGGCCTGGGTTTCTCCCAGTCTGTGTGGTCTCTGATTGGACAGGAAGTATCTGCTCCAGTTGGAGGCTGAGGAAAGGCAAGTAGAGGGTCACAGGACTGGTGATGGGAAGGAGGTGCCAAGATAGTGAGAGAGTGGGAGAGTGTCTTAGTCAGGGTTTCTTCTCCTGCACAAACATCATGACCAAGAAGCAAGTTGGGGAGGAAAGGGTTTATTCAGCTTACTTCCAAGTTGTTGTTCATTACTAAAGGAAGTCAGGACTGGAACTCAAGCAAGTCAGGAAGCAGGAGCTGATGCAGAGGCCATGGAGGGACGTTACTTACTGGCTTGCTTCCCCTGGCTTGTTTCTTATAGAACCCAAGATCACCAGCCACAATGGGGTGGGTCCTCCCCCCTTGATCACTAGTTGAGAAAATGCCTTACAGCTGGGTCTCATGAAGGCATTTCCACAACTGAGGCTCCTTTTCTGTGATAACTCTAATTTGTGTCAAGTTGACACACAAAACTAGCCAGTACAGGGAGTTTAGCCAGCAAGCAGCATGGACTTCTCCTAATCCGCTTGTTCTCTGGTAGAGTGGGGAGTCTCCACACCAGTTGGAGGTTGGGACAAGGCAGCTAGGACGGCACAGGACTAGGGAATATAGTGGAATGGAAGCTGAAACTGTGAGATAGTGGAAGACTTTGGCAGGCAGCCTGCCTGAACTTCCTCCAGTCTCGGAGGTCCCTAGTAGCCTGGGGAGTCTGTGCCCCTATTGGAGGCTGGGGCACAGCAAGCCAAAGGGTGCGGGACTGTGGATAGGGTAGAAGGATGCTGACTTAGTGAGAGTGGGGAAGTTCGGGGAAGAGCACCCTATCTGGTCTCTTCCCAGTCTGTGGGATCTCTAGTAGACATGGAAGTCTCAACCTCAGGCTTGTTTCTGATATAGCCGGGAGCCTCTGCCAAGTTGGTGGCTAGAGTATGACATATAAGGAGATATTAACTGTAAAGTAATATCAGAGAGGCTAAGGAACAAGGAGGGCATAAGGTGGGGGTGCATGAATCTCCTTGGGAAGGGGAAATACAGACAAGGTGGGGAATGAGAACAGAAGGGATTAGGCGGGAAAAGTATGGAGAGGCAATTGAGGGGAGCAATTCAGGGGCAAGGTAGAAACCTAGTTCAATGGAAAGTCCGGGAATCTATTAGGGTGACCATAACTCAGACTGCTAGCAATGGGAGATACAGTATACTAATTAACAGTATAAAAAGCAAGTAAACATCTGAAACTAATACTTTTTTAATTACATAAAAACCGTTTATAAATTTTTGTAGGGAAATATTCTCTGTCACAAAGTTGAATGTGCAAAGATAAGGTTTGATTTGGTGCTGACGTGTCGAAATAACACATTTCATGTTATATGATAAATTTTCAACACTGTCCAATTCTTCTGTAACCAGGCAAGTCTTCCAGTGGAAGAATTGGGACACTGACCTAGCCACAAAACCTTCGGCCTACAATTTGTGCTGCCAGCATGATGTGCTGGAGTAAAGGTGGCACAGAAATTGTAGGTGCAGCTAACCAATGACTGGTCCAGCTTGAAACCCTTGACACTGCCTAGAGGACCAGAAACTAGTGGCTGGAGGCCCAGAGATCTATAATAGAACCAAACACCACTGGGAAATTTTTTCAATGAAATGTGTAATGGCTATTCCTAGTTGTCAACTTGACTTTATCTGGAATGAACTACAATCCAGAATTGGAAGACTGACCTATGAACCAGATCTTGAGGCTGGGAGACACAAGTTTCTGACCTGGATCGTGGAGATCTTGAGGCATAGTAGTCATGAAAAGTTTAGGCCCAGGCAAGTTAGTGCATGTCTTTAATCCCAGGAAACTAAGGCAAAGAGATCTCTGAGTTCAAGGTGAGGCTGGGACAAAACAAGTCCAGGCACAGTGGTACACACTTTTAATCTGGGCCACACCTTCTACAGGAGACCTGCGTAAGGACAGTGGAAGAAGGAAGATTTGCTCTTCTTCGCCACTTGCATTTACTTGCCAGCACATCTGTTGGACTCTACTTCTACAGAAGACCAGCTGAAACAGTTCGTGGGACTGAGAAACCACTAGATTCTTAGACTTCCCATTCACAGCTGACTATTGTTGTGGTAGCTGGACTACAGACTGTATGTCAAAATAATAAACTTCCTCAATATAGAGACATTCCATAAATTCTGTGACCCTAGAGAATCCTGACTAATATAAAATGAAATCTACTGGTATTCTGCTATACTCATAGATTGGTGCCTAACCCAGTTATCATCAGGGAGGCTTCATCCAGCAACAGATGGAAACAGATGCAGAGACCCAAGGCCAAAGAATAGATGGAGTTCAGGAAATCCTTCAGAAAGAGGGGCAGAGGATTGTAGGAGCCAGAAGGGTCAAGGATACCACAAGAAAACCCTCAGAGTCAACAAACCTAGACTCACAGGGGCTCACTGAGACTGAATTGACAATAAGGGAGTCCACATGGGTCTAACCTACCCTCTGCATATATGCTATAGTTGTATAGTTTGGTGTTTTTCTGGAACACCTTACATAGGGAGCAGGAGCTGTTTCTGATGTCTTTGCCTGCTTCAGGGACTCTAGGTGGCCTAATTCAGCCTTAATATGAGGGGAGGTACCTTATAGTATGGCAACTTGGTATGTTGTATTTGGTTGATATCCCTGGGAGGCCTGACATTTTCTAAATGGAAATTGAGGAGAAATGGATAGGGAAGCTGGGAGGGGGTGGAAGGGAGGGAGTAAGAGAGGAAAAAGAGGACACTGCAGTGGAGATATAATATATGAGAATTAATTGATATTTTTTTAAAAGACAAACACTTCTCCACAGCTTCTCTTTTGGTTTATCCAATATGACTTTGACTCTTAAATGAACTATTTTCAAAAGTAACAACTGAGTCTGGGCCAGGAAGATTGCTCCAAGTTTCAGGCCAACCTGAGTTGCAGGGTTAGGTATAGGGAAAGAAGAGGAAGAGGAAAACATTGTCTCAAGGAAAACACTTTTCAGTAACTGGAATGAAGGTTCAATTAGACACCTGTCATATTCCAATCACAATCTACTAAAAAGTAAATGAATCCACAGGTAACCATATGGTCTTGGGTTTTAATTAGTATGTGACAACACTGACAGTCAGTTATTTCATACTGCTACTCAATACTGGAAACGCTAATTACCAAGCTCCATTAAATGCAATAAAATATAAACATAACTGCACAATTGCCGAAGGTTGCAAGTAGTTGGTGACACTTGACAGAGACGCTCAGGAACGCATTCGGAGTCAGGCTGAGAACTGCATGAGTGGAAAGTGTGCATTATTGTGACTCCTCTGCATGGCACCCACACCATCAGTTTGCACTGCTGTCTGCATCCCTAGCCTATCAAATTATTAGATATGTACGATCACAAATTCTCTCTTCTTCTAAGGAAACAGAATGTCCTATTCTCTCTGTGATTGTGCATTGGCATCTAAGACTTAAGATGATGTTTGGATTTCCTATGTTTTATGAGGTGCAATGAGCTAGGAAATCCCTCCCCCAGGCTCTATTTTGGAGTGTGTGTGTGTGTGTGTGTGCCTAGCCTTTAACAGATAAGCCATCTCTCCAGTCTGGGGCTTCTGTCCTTAGAAACACTTGCATCTAAGGTAAGATGCACAGCAGCATTGTGAAGGCACAGGATCTACACCCGGTCAAGGATGACATTCCTCCCACTAAGGATATCGTTCATAAAATTATGAGTCCACAGAGGAGCTGAAAAGAAATGAGTATTGTGTCCTAATGACTTTTTTTTTTTGCAGTACATCATGAATTGTTAGAACTATAAAGTATTGTCTCCAGACAGAAACTCAAGGGTTTTCTATATCATTTCACCATACTAGCTCAACGCACTAAGATTCCATTCATATTTCGAATGAAGGCAAATGTAGCATAAAATGCATATTTATTAAGTCTTCAGTGATTAAGGAAGGCAACCACATAAAACTGCATTCCTTAAGAGAAATGAAATGGACTGTGGTTTATACAGCAATATTCTTCATCTGTGTCTGTCATAAAACTGTTCACATGCCAGTCTGAGTCACATCTAATTTCCTGTAATCTTGGTAAGTAGAGCTAATCAACCAGCCCTTGGTTCCAGCCCTGAAGCAATGCACATCACACTTCTGAAACACGTTAGCAGAGACAATGGAGAAAAGCCTTCCTGACAACTCGCATTTTTGATGAGTCAAGAAGGTTCTCTGTGTTCTGACATATTTACTGGAGCTATAAATACACGTAGGGTGTAAGAGTGTTATAAGTCATTTATTACTGTATCTATTATTTCTGAGTAGGTACAAAAATGAAAGTAAGCCATCACTTCTAGAATGTACTGATCTAATTTTTCAGCTTGCTTGATTGCACACAAAACTTACAGCAACCAGGTGACAGATGACTAAGCATGCTATTTTGCTGCTGTGCAATGGCGTCCTGCTAAAAGATCAAATTTACAAGCTTCCCCTGTGGTCAGGCAAGGAAGCTCCAGAGGGAGGGACGATAGGAGGAGTGCAATGCACCTATGGTAGTCATTTCAACTCCTATTAAATGCTGCAGCCACTACACAGATGGGGAACAAAACGCCCCCTGTCATGAATGCATAGTCTAACCTAAGGGTCATACTGGCCTCTCTATCTCCGTTCCCTCTTTTAAGGCACCACAGTAAGCTAGCACTGAGAGCACTGAGTCACCAAGAAGTGAAGAACTATCCAGTTTCATGGTTAATCTAAAGCAGAGACAATACTTAATATCTGTAGGGGTTACAGAGCCCAATCTCTTATTTTGCTTTAGAGTCCTCCTTGTTGGGGAGTGTTTACATGATTGAACGTTAATGAAACATGGACAGTTCACATTTTTCTACATCAGGTCTTTAAGGGTGTTGCTCTGGTTGGAAATAAGGGAAAGTGATCTTGGTTCTTGTTTGATGAGATACTCCCTTTCTTTTTCTTCTCTTAGATGCTCCCCCACCCCGAAGAATCTTCAGCTTGTAGTGTAGCCTAGGATGATCTTGAACTTCTAATTCTCCTGCCTCAGATTATAGGTGTTTGCCATCTCGCTGGTTTGTTTATTGTTGGAGAGTGAACCAGGGCAAGGTAAGCAAGACCTTTGCCAAATGCCCTCCATTTTCAGCCCTGGAGATATATTTCTACAGCAAGCATATTTTCACATAGAGCCTAGAGTTATTTGAGGTGATTTATTTGGAAAATGTGAGATGGTAGGGGTTAAAAATCTACCACACCCAATAACATGGATCATAGTTCTACACAATTAGCATTATTTTCTCTTCGTTCCCTGGAAGAAAGATGTATTCTAGACTACACCCCTCAGGCAATACAGTAATGATGGACCAGCATGCATACTTATTATTTCCTTCCTGATTAATAAAATTTAGCTACAATCTAGTTAAAAATATATAACCTACTTTACCTATGGCTAAGTAATTGTTCCATGAGATGTGAAGGAAAAGGTTTCCACTCATTGGTCACAAAATACACAGCAACATATAAGTTCTATTATGGTTTATTTCATTTCTTGTGGTCATGCAACATTTTAGGTCTTGGTGTTTCATTATTTTTTTTTCCAGAGAGAGAAAAAGAGAGGAGGACGCTGGTATGGCCCAGGGAGTCATACATGCTAGGCAAGCCCTCCACCCACTAAGGACATTCCTAGACTCTTCTTGGTTTGACTGTTTTTTTTTTTTAATTTTTTAAATAAAACGTATTTATCCTAGGACTGAAATTACACAAAATGAGATATCTGATGGACACTGTTTTCTTGGTTTTTGTTGTTGTTGTTGTTGGATGTTATTGGTGGTGGTGGGGGTGGGTTCTTTTGTTGTTTGTTTGTTAGTTGGTTTTTGGCTCTACGCAAAATTTTGAAGTAAAAAAAAAATCTGAGGAGGTATATATTCCTTCCCCCAGGCACTTAATCAAAGCTCCAGTCTTATTCTGAAGTGTAGTTAGTGTTAGTTTGGATCACCACAGACAAGTTTTAAAGGAGAAGGGCTTACCAAACAAATATCTATATATACTGGGCTCTAGAATAACACAAAACTGGTCCAATCAATTACTTTGATAGCTCTGGGTTACTACAGACAAATTGTGTGTGTGTGTGTGTGTGTGTGTGTGTGTGTACACGCACGCGCGTGTGCACACGATAGTACTTAAAATCTACCTATTAACTTTTCTGTGTGGGATATAAAATAAATGTCTATTCCTCATGCTATGCATTAGCTGTCTAGCCTCACCCAGTTACCTGACCTGAAAACTCACCCACTTTGACCTACAGCATCTCACTCTTAACCCTAGCCTTCCAAACACGGTACTATCCATTTTGTGTGTTTGGATGCATGCTAAACTCTACACATAATCCTTTGTATAGTCTGAAAAGCACCGTACAAAACAGTGTAAGAACTTAACAGATGACAGTTGCTGGGTTTAAAACAAACAACAAAAGAAAAAAGCATACACTACTACCCAAAGGTAGTGTTGATAGGTAGTTTGTTATTAATTCCTTTCTTTTCCTGTAAATGATGAAAAATATTAAACACTACTCATCTGTATTGAAAAGTCACAGTACAGTTACAAACCAAAAGAAGTTAAACATATTAAACGTCAAGGTGTTATTTTCCCAAAAGTTAAAAAACAAAGTGCACTGTATGACGTTTAGAAGAAAACCGGGGTGATGACGTACAGAGAGGGAGGAATTAACAAATTGTGCTTGTTGTGGAGTGAACGTGCACAGTCTGTGCACGACTTAACGGCAGTTACTTGTGCCATACGGACAAAAAGAAATCCACTCATTCATTAACTATTAGTTGAGCATCCACTACCTGCTGACCAAAAAAAAAAAACCTACTTACAACCAGTAACTATGCTCCGTGGGTCCAGCAGGTTTCCCTAACGCAGATGGCACTAATCTATCTAGGTTGAGCTCAACTCTGCCAACGTTATTTCCTGAGCAGCGGTTGGAAGATACAAAGCGCAAGACAGCCTCCGCCCGCCAGCTGCCACTGACATCTCAAGGCTGGCAAAGCACATTGAAAATGCGACGCCGGAACTTACGGAGTCCCACGAGGAAACAGCGGCGCGTCAAGCAGAGACAAGTTCCGCCCACGTGAAAGATGGCGTTTGTAGTGTCAGCCATCCCAATTGCCTGTTCCTTCTCTGTGGGAGTGGTGTCTAGACAGTCCAGGCAGGGTATGCTAGACAGGTGCGTTTTGGTTGCCTCAGATCGCAACTTGACTCCATAACGGTGACCAAAGACAAAAGAAGGAAACCAGATTAAAAAGAACCGGACACAGACCCCTGCAGAATCTGGAGCGGCCGTGGGTGGGGGCGGGGCTACGACGGGGCGGACTCGGGGGCGTGGGAGGGGCGGGGCCGGGGCGGGGCCCGGAGCCGGCTGCGGTTGCGGTCCCTGCGCCGGCGGTGAAGGCGCAGCGGCGGCGAGTGGGTGAGTGAGACGTGCGGGCGGAGCGGGGCTGCTGCCTCGGTCTGCTTGCCGGCCGGTACCAGCGGGTTTTTTCTTCTTCGGGGTGAACTCCCCCCTGTTCCCCGAGCGAAAGAGCCCTTGGCCTCGCAGGAGTTGCGGGGGCCGCGGCGGTGCGGAGGGGATGAGGATGGGCCTCGTCTACGCTGTCCGCCGGTGCTCCCCGACCCGAAGCTTCTCCCCGGCCTTTGAGGGAACCCTCCGGGGGCTACCGCGGGCGCGGCCTCCAGCACCAGAAGCCTGGGCCCCAGGGGTCTGTACCGGAGGCAACCAGAGCGCTGGCGGTCCTGCGACCCAGTCAGATCTACCGAGGGTCCCCGCCCGGGAGGAGAAAGCGAGGGTGGGATGGAGTAAGGACAGACAGCACGCAGGCAGAATTTCGCAGAAGTTTGCACTGAGTGTGGATGCTTTCTTACAAGGGTTGCAGCTCTTACCAGGGTGTTCCCCAGTTCTGTGGGACTTGACCTGGTTGCCTCACAGTTCCGCGGTTGCACAGACTTACTAAAGGAAGTGACCATTGTGACTTGGGCATCACTTGACTGATGGTAATCAGTTGCAGAGAGAAGCGCACTGATTAAGTCTGCCCACACAGGGTCTGTCTGGCCAGGTCTTATATTCCGAAAAGGAGGGAAATCTTGCGTTGGCCTGAGAGGGATTGCGCGTTCAGTTAGGCGCTTGTAGAATTTTGTTCGGGCAGGTGGATAAATTTCTAGTCACACTGTTCCGGTGCGTCACCAGTTGTGTAAAACGGGTACACAGACTGTCTCAGTAGTACTTTTACTTTACATAAAGGACCCAAAAAAGACTGAAAAATACTTTGAGATAGAATCATTAGTCCACTTGGAAAACTTATAATAAAGAGCACGGGGGGGGGGGATGTTAATAATAATATGGAATCAAAAAATAATATGAAATCAGAGTATTTGAAATATATTAGTCTTCACCTCAATTAAAGAGGACGTTCCAGGAGGCCCCCAGTATAGCCTGAAATCTTGGCAAGTGCCTACACACACACATCATGTGAATATAGGTGCTTTCCCCTCATTACATTTCATACACGGATGATAAAGTTTAGAAACTAGGCACAATAAGAGATCAGAAATAACTGATAATAAAGTCGAGCCATTGCAGCCAGGCTATAAAAGCTGCGTGAATGTGATTGCTTTGTGTTTCAAAAGTAGCCTACAGCCTTTTCACCCTTGTTAAGTAAAACAAGGATGACCTGAGTGCAGGCTCCTTGGTACTTGGACACCAGATCTGATAACCAAGAAGACAGAGGAATAGTGGCAGACAGTGTGGAGAGCACGAATATGCCAGACTGAAAGGGTGAATCACAGCCCAGGAGAAGGAAGCAGGTGCTTGCTTCACCCTGCCCAGCACCACGTGTCACATTAAAAAAAAAAAAAAACAAAAAAAACAAAAAAACAAACAAACAAAAAACCTGCAAATAATTTTTCTGGAAATTTTTCATTTACTATTTTTGAACGAATGTTTGCTACAGGGACTGAGAGTTTATCTGTGGATCAGGAGGAAGTGGGGTTTTCTGTTTGAGACACTGCTAACTAGCACTTCAGTGACCATTGGCACTGTGAGAAAGCTCTGAATCAGTTGGAAACTGCCTGGAGGTGCTGGTGCTCTTATTTTACAGAACGCACACCAGGGGGTGGGGAAGGGGGGGGAGAGAATGAATGAGAATATTACAGCCTGCACTGCAGATTGGACATTCAACAAGCATTTAAATTTCCAGGAGATAAATGTGAATATAACGTAAAAAGTTGGTAAAACAGTCTTTTTGGCTATGCTGGCCATCCGACTTTGCTTTCAGAACATGACCGAATGAATTAAAACTCCTATCTTTTGAGCCTGCCCTACACTCCCATGTTGATTAAATACTGACCAAGTGTTAGACACAGTCCTGGTGTCGTGGATATGGGTGTGAGTCTTGACTGAAATTGAACATTTGTGAAGAGTGACAAAGGCCAGGCTGGCAAGAAGTCCACTGTCTTTACAGGGGTCTTGATTAGTTCCTGTTTGGCCGAGAGGGCTGGTTGATGGCTGTCCCCCCACCTTCCCACAAGCAGTGGAAGCCTTATGGTGGTATAATTCTTCAGCACAGTAGCAGTAAGCAAATGGACTTCCTCAAAGCAGCCTGGAAAGTTGTAGCCAATTTTTTTTTAATTTTACACAGGTTTAAAGGAGAAGGGTGGCGGGTGTTCAAATGTGGCAGTTTCCTAACAGCGTTAATATGCTTATTAATACAAATACACTTTATTAGTTGTGGAAGTATCAGTTAAGCCCTTGTGACCCCTGAACTCTGTTGATAGAGTGATGAACCTTAGCCTCACTCTGGATTCAGCTTCCCTCAGAAGACTCTGTGGCTAATGTTAACCTTCTGAGATAAGCCCAGAAAACATAAACAAAAATATGTGAGTTTGAAATGAATTGTTTTGGCCACATTTGAATATGGGTTTTCACCAAAGCTAACTGCAGGTGTTAGAAATATCATACCTACAGCTTCCCTGATTACACTTCTCTATCAGACTTTATTTTTTTTAGGTCATAGGAATTTTCCCTTTTTCATGATTTAGTTTACATCCAGCTACAGTCCAAAAATATTATATTCCTGAAATAAACAATATCTCAGTTTTAAACTAGATGCTATTCTGAACAGTCTGCTCCTTTCTTGTACTTTCTGCTGTGTCCTACTGAGGACATGGTTGATTCCTTTGTCCAAACATCTGTCTGTTGTCTTCACACTGGATATATACCACCTGCTTGCTAGTCAGTCACTCAGACGTTCTAGTTATAAGGTCGTTTATATTTACTCCTTCTTTTATTTAATAATGGCCTCGGAGCAAGAGGGTAATGATACTGGTAATTTGGATTTGCCTAAGAGAAGCCATGAAGTACTCTTAAATGAAAAAGGTAAAAGTTCTCATTATAATCTAGAGGGGGGCTATATGGGTACTACTAAGATCTATGGTAAAACTAAATCTTCTGTGAACGTATGGAAGGGAAAAAGTTACACTGGTCTGGTCTTGCTGTTGCATTAATTTTACAAAGTTATAACCACAGTACACAATAAATAATCCTAAAACAATGAATTTGTAGGTAGATGGCATAATCTGAAAACCACGTTCTGAGCAGCGGATGCCAGCACGCTGTGCCGAAAGTGTTAGGCCTGTTCATAGATTTCAGCCAAAGTTCTGAAGGGGCTGGAAAGATAGCTCAGTGGTTAAGAGCGCTTGAGTTGCAAAGGACCCAGGTACCTCTACGGGCTCCAGGCAAGCATGGGGCAGACTGAGATACATACAGACAAAACAAAGTTAAGTAAATATGCATAACAGTGCTAACAATATATGAGTAAAATAAGAATAAGTTCACATCATAACTCAATAGATAAATTGCAAAGTTCTCTCCAGTGAGGGTCACTGAGCCCTTCACAAGATGGCTGCGTTGATGCGGGGATCTATGTGAGCTAGAGAAAGGTTAAACTTGACAGAGAAGTTCCACGTTAAATTGCTGAAGGCTTTGCTAGCATGCTTGACGTGCAGAAATGCTGAAGGCCACTGGGAGGTTTTCACAAATGAGGAATTAGAAGAGCCTTTTTACTAATCCACAGAAAAAAGGGGAAGAAGAAAATGTAGCAGCCTGCAACCGTGGACCCAGAAATGCAGTGGCAGTGACATTGTAAAGGCATGAAAGGACCAAGCTATGGAATACAGACTCAGGTGGAGCTCAGCATAGAGTCAAACGAGAGATCTTACTTGCTGCAGCAGCAGAAGGATGGGCTCAAAAGAGACACTAACTTCTGAATATAGTGGAGTTTTTGGGTTTTTTGTTTTGGTTTTTCAAAAGAATTGGGCAGAAAAATCTTTCAGCTGTGGAAGCTTCTGAACCATTTCCTCCTCCTGGCATCTAACCAACAGGGCTGTCCTAGCTCAGTGGTCTAGGATCATCCAAACATGATCTGTTATTGGATATTTTTAGTCCCAATCCAGGGTTTCTACCCAACCTTTGACCATTCAGTTCCCAGATAAAAGACACACACAACCTTTATATTTACAATGAGCCTTACAAGAGTTGGGCAGGTATCTATCCTCTATGCTGTTATGTCTATTTCCCAGCCAGTAATCCCATTATATAGTTTGCCATGCTTCATCTGGGCTGCTCTTAACTCCAATTAGCCAGCCCACATGGCCATTATTTTAAAAAAAATTTTTTTTTGGTTCTTTTTTTTCGGAGCTGGGGACCGAACCCAGGGCCTTGCGCTTCCTAGGTAAGCGCTCTACCACTGAGCTAAATCCCCAGCCCCTATTTTAAGATTTTTACAACATGGTATCTTCTCGCTTTACCTTTGTCTCTCCTCATGGTTCTCCAACCCCAAACTTGGGAACCCTAACCCCACCTATGTCTCTTCTGCCCAGCAATTGGCTGTTGGCATCTTATTCACCAATCAAGGTTACTTGGGGGGCAAGGTCATGTAGTCACCTGGGTCTAGGTGAGGTCTCTGGGAGCAACCAGTATTTAGCATAGCAAAAGACCAAACCGCAGTGATCACTCTGACACGTCAGTTCAGTAGGAACCTACCTCACTTTGTCAATCTTATCCTGTAGTGTGTGTCATCACCTGTTAATCACAGGAAAGAGTGAGTCCCATCGAATACGACATTTCAGAAAAAGACCGACATTTCAGAAAGAGACCATGTTCCTATAATTCTTTGTCATTCTGGTGTGTTGTCAATGGTTATACTTTTTAATCAATCTCTTTGCTCCTATTTTGTAAATTACATCTTACAATAAATATAATATACATGGGTACTCTTTGCAATGTAGAGGTCCAGTGGGGTCTTTGCATTCATTGCCTAGGGGTAAGAGGACTATTTTGGTAAAGGTTGCATTTGAAACTGAACAACCTAACATGATCTTTAGTCCTTTTCCTCATAATTAGACTAGGAATGAGGCTAAATAAAGTAAATGGCATATAATACTTTAAATTTCACAATCAGGTAAAAGTTTTCCCATAAGTCTTTAAGATTATGCGTTGGGACTCAATACTGGTTCCAGAAGTGCTTTTCTTTTCAGTATACTTATGGAATATTTGTTCTATTGTATTTAGAATTATTCAGTGCTTTTCAAATGAAAAGCAAAAATGTAACAGAAACATGTTTGCAATCTAGGTGAATGGTTGTGTGTTGAGTTCACTTATTTTGTGGTCCTGCAATTCGCTGCTGGTGGCGAGGACAACAGTGGCACCATTACAGTTTCCACTCAGATTACACTCTCTACTTCTCATTGAAAGCTGACCTCTCCACTGTGTCCAAAAGTCAACATCTTAAACAAGCTGTACAACTTTATAATCTAGAGTCTCCTCAGACTATTCAATTGACATGTATTAAAAAGTAAATAGTGCCTAAGTGAATTTCTAAAACTCAAAATGCACATTTAAAAACTCTAGGTAACCTATTCCTTAGAGTTGAGTGTCTTGCCAAGTTCTGTATGCCTAATCATAATATGATAGAAAGACTTGCTCAGTTCTAAATATAGGCGTTACTCCTTTGCATGAGACTCTAAACTCTTGATAAGATAGAGAAAAAGAGAGACAGAGATTATGACCGTTCAAGGCCCACTTGTGGGAATTAGTTATGTCCTTCTCCCTTCCTCCATATGGATCTTAGGGATTGAATGAGCTCCATGGCAGGCTGCACTGTCCAACGGTCTGCCCAGCCCAGTAAATAGACTTTTGTATTTACATGGCCATCACTTTGTGACTGATCTAATGTTTACTCCTACTCCCAAAGTAATCACACTGGCAGAGAGGAGGCTTCCTGCAGTAGTTGCCTTACATAAAACCTACCATTCTGTCACTTTCTCCACTTTAAATCTTTGATGGCATGTTTTTAATTAGAAACTTTGTGATTTTCTACATACAGTATGTAGACTTTGATGTGTTGGAGTGAAGATCCACATGTGTAACCCTGGCGCTGGATTGGCTCTGAGCTCCTCTGCTCTTGTCTGCCTGTCTTTTTGCTCTGAGTAACTGAAACTTTCATTTTAGCAACTTAGTATGCGCCCTTCACACTGCTGTACTGCCTTCTGCACTACCGCCTTTGCTTATTGTCCCTTCCTGTTTCAGTGACTTTTTAAGCACTAGTGTTGGACCTCGGTACCTCAGTCGCCAGAGCTCACTGAGCGTGACAGGGCTGTTGCTCTGTTGCTGTTTTTTTGATCTTGCATCTTTTTAGCTGATTTATGGTATTTCTGCTCTCAGGGTTGTTTTGGGTTTTTTTTGTTGTTTTTTTTTGTTTTCTTTTTTTTGTTTTTGTTTTTGTTTTTGTTTTTTTTTTTTAATTGCTTTTCTAGGAGCACCTAGGAAACAGAAACTGGGAAACTTAAAAGAGCAGCAGTGTGTTCCCTCTCAGTTCTAGAAACGCCAAGCCTAATGCAAGTGTTAAGTGATCATCAGGAACATAGTCCTCTGAAGGCTTCTTGGGGATCCTTCCTTGTCTCAGTACCACCTCTGGTGGGGAGCAGTAATCCATGGTACTCTCGCTGTGCTGTCCAAGATTGATCCGCGTTCCGGTTCCTGCCTGTTGTCTTCCGGCAGCTAGCTAGCTTTGCTTTAGTCTGCCTCCTCCTCAGTCTCCTTTCCACTCCTCTTAAGCACAGCAGTCATTGGATTAGAACCCATTCTTCCCTCCAATGGCCCATTGGACCTAATTTTACCTACTTTTAACTAGGGTACCATTTGAAACACCGGGTCCTCCCCTTCCTGTTTCGTTCTTTAGTTGAAATGGTTTAGGGACCAAATATCAAACATCCAGTCGTTACAATTGTGCACAGGCTATGCATTTGGAGGTAGTAAAGGCTCATTCTTTGTTTCTGTTGGTATGTGACATTTTCTAAGTCAGTTGGGGTGTGGCTGGATATCTTTAAATGGCTGAACCTAACCGCTGTTTTTGTATGTCTCTGTTTAGCTATTGCAAGCATTTGGATAATGTGAGACCTGGGATGCAGGGATGTCGACTATCTGCCCCCCACCATCTCCTGCTGTTGCCAAGACAGAGATTGCTTTAAGTGGTGAATCACCCTTGTTGGCGGCTACCTTTGCTTACTGGGATAATATTCTTGGTCCTAGAGTAAGGCACATTTGGGCTCCAAAGACAGACCAAGTACTCCTCAGTGATGGAGAAATCACTTTTCTTGCCAACCACACTCTGAATGGAGAAATTCTTCGGAATGCGGAGAGTGGGGCAATAGATGTAAAGTTTTTTGTCTTATCTGAAAAGGGCGTCATTATTGTTTCATTAATCTTCGACGGGAACTGGAACGGAGATCGGAGCACTTACGGACTATCAATTATACTGCCGCAGACGGAGCTGAGTTTCTACCTCCCACTGCACAGAGTGTGTGTTGACAGGCTAACGCACATCATTCGAAAAGGAAGGATATGGATGCACAAGGTAAGCAGCTCTTTTTTTTTTTTTTTCTTTTTTTTTTCGGAGCTGGGGACCGAACCCAGGGCCTTGTGCTTGCTAGGCAAGTGCTCTACCACTGAGCTAGATCCCCAACCCCGGTAAGCAGCTCTTGATCTCATTCAGAGCAACCTGGCCAGTGAAGTGTCTTCTGGTACTTTTACACTTAAGTTTTGGGAATTATATGCAGCCAACACCAGACAGCTATTATGTTGTGTCTCCTGGGCACAGAAAAATCTGCTCACATGACTGTGGTCTTCACAGTCGTAATGGAAGATGAAATGGTATTATAGCTTAGAGAAAGTAAACATTCAGTTGGAATTTGTTCTGGAAGCTTTGGCTCTAAGTCCTTCTTGTTTTCCTTGAGTGACTTTGTCTCTTCCTTACAACCGTTTTAAAGTATAAATGTTCAAAGATGCTGATAAGCTGTCAGCCTTGCAGCCCTTGGTAACTAAGCTGCTTTCCCATGTTCCCAGTTTTCTATAATGAGGATAGACCAAAGGGATTCTAGGGAGTTACTCCTTTCAATTTACAAATTTAGCTAAAGGAAATACGGTTTTCTCCTGATACATTGCTGTGCATTTTCAGCATATAATTCGCCTTCCTATTTTCTAGTTTAATATTGTCCTGGAAACCCATTAAAACATGACTAATTTTATAAGGCCTCTAACCTACTACAAAGGGTAATAGCATCTTTTAAAAAGAATAATTTTCTTTTTCTCTATTATACCTTTTGCAGACTCCTTCCTTATTTCTGACAAACTTAACAAAAATCATTTAGATCCAAACAGTGTAGCTGCAGGTGATATTACAGGCAAGTAATCCCTGCTCAAGTCTGAGGCAAAAGGATTTGAGTTCAGTGCCAACCTGTTCTACCTGGTGAGTTCCGGTCCCATAAATAACAAACTAAAACAACCATCCCTCTGTTCCTCAGATGCAAGTCGATCTTGTTTGATTTGAATAGTGTGTAATTATTTTCTTTTGAAGCTGCAGGTGTTATGTGGGCCGTCTTTGACTAAATTATCTCTTTACTGCAGAATAAAGGATGCTTTGATTGTATTTAAGTTCTATGTGAAACCATGAACTTGCTGAGCTAATCTCTTGTCCCCATCCTTTCTCCCCACCTGCATAGAAAGTGCTTCCCTGTGCACTGTACATGATAGAACATATCTACACTGAAAAATGAACAAGCATCGAAATGGATTTGTTGAAGTAAATTTTCTTTTTCTTAGGAAAGACAAGAAAATGTCCAGAAAATTGTCTTGGAAGGCACCGAGAGGATGGAAGATCAGGTACAGTGTCTATCACTTGCTGCCTGTGACAGTTCCCCTCTGCTCATGTCTGTATAAAGTGGTGGGTCCTTCTGGTAAGGATACATTCATTTGACAGAAGGAGCCTGAAAATGAGTAACTCTTGTTAAGCTGTGTAGAGTGAACTGAATAAAAATTTCTGCAGCCTAAATCTGAAGACTAGAGTAAAAAAAGTTAATTACATCTACAGATTAATATTTGGCCATCCTTTTCAGTTTGGCAAAATATGTTTGAGGTCATTTACTTGTAAAATTAAGATACTACATGTAATTTATTTTTTTCAAAGATTTATTTATTTATATGAATATATGGTCATTTTCTTCAGACGCACCAGAAGAGGGCATCAGATCTCATTACAGATGGTTGTGAGCCACCATGTGGTAGCTGGGATTTGAACTCAGGACCTCTGGAAGAGCAGTCAGTGCTCTTAACCACTTAGCAATCTCACCAGCCCCACAATTTATTGACTCATCCCCTGACTCCTCCCATAACTTCCACCTACCCAGATCCATACCTGTTCTTTCTCTCTCTCATTAGGATATAATCAGGCATCTAAAATAATGATGGTGGTGGTGGTGGTGGTGGTGGTGGTGATGATGATGATGATGATGTAAAATAAGTTAAAAACAAACCAGAAGAGGACAAAATAAATAGAAGTAGAAAAGAGCCAAAGAAAAAATTCAAGAAACACATGTAGGGACAGATACAATATTTGCATACACAGAAATTGTATAAAAACACAAAACCAGAAACCATAATATGTATGGGGGCGGGGGGACCCTGATACAGGGTAGTAAAGCACTTTCAGAAACACCACTGACCTTGCGTTGTGCTAGGCTTGAGGCCTGGCCTTAAAGAGCGGTGTGTATACCCTGGAAGACTTCTGCAACAATTAGCTTTTCATTTGTGAGCCAATACCAAATGGAGATAGTTTCTGGGTTAGCCCTCATCTGAATCAGGCCTGTGCAAGCCTTGTGCTTATGCAGTTTTTAAAAGTTACTCCTTCCGAACTGTGTTCACAGGAGCTGCTGTATGAAGGGAGGGAGCACACCCCCAAGGCATCGCTCAGGGGTGCAGAGCCAGCTGTAGGCACAGTTTTCTTAAAAGGTTTATGTCGTAGTTTTAAAATTCAGACGTTTCTGTGTATTTGTGGCAGATTGTTTGAATGTTGAAATTTGCAGTAATATCCTTTGTCTTCTTCCCATTACCTGGCATTCACTTCCTTGTCTTTGGTCCAGGGTCAGAGTATCATCCCTATGCTTACTGGGGAGGTCATCCCTGTGATGGAGCTGCTTGCGTCTATGAGATCACACAGTGTTCCTGAAGACCTCGATGTGAGTCCACGCATCCTTTACCCCTTGAGCAGAGTGTGCCTCAGCGAGTGCATGAGTGTGTGTGCGTGCATGTGTGGTGGGCGGGGGGGTAGGGTGCGAGCATGCTAAGAATTGAACCCCAGTTCTCAGGACCAGCAGCCAGTACTCTTAAGCACTGAGCCATCTCTCCAGCTCCTCGTCCACCAGTTTCTCTGATCATTTGTTGAGGATATTTCAGTCACACATTTTCCATGAGTAAATATCTCTGGACACTGTTCCTAATCCTGACTTGTCGTTAATCTTGATCTCCTAATTCTGATAGAGGAAATTAAAAGAAGCGTCTTTGACGCTTCCTGGCCAAGTTCCCTCTGCTACTCTGAAAAGTGCATACGCAGCATCACTAGGTAGCCCCGATGCTCATGAGAGGCTGGCTTGTATCGGCTCTAGACCTAGGCATATTATTACTAAGAGTGCTCTCAACACTGAACAGACTAATTTTGTATGTGTGCCTTTTAGATAGCTGATACAGTACTCAATGATGATGACATTGGTGACAGCTGTCATGAAGGCTTTCTTCTCAAGTAAGAATTTTACTTCTTATTCTGAATGCTAATTAGAGCGGATCAAAATCTTAATGCTCACCCATGACAAGATTTAGAGGGGGAAAAATGGTAGAACACCTACTTCCTCCAAATATTAGGGACCATATTGCACATTTGAGTATATACGTGAGGCGTATTGATACGTGTTAAGCGTATACGTGAGGCGTATACATGCCTCAGTAGTGGCAGGTCTGACGTTACTCTTCCCACAGTCTGAAAAGGCTGAGTTTCCAAAGTACCCACAGGAGTTCTGATCTGTGTTTGGGTTTGGTTTCTTCTTACAATTCTCATTATATATAACCCTTAGAAATCTATCAAGTTGAATTGCGTTGTAAATTCCTGTGAATTCTTTAGGTCTAGAAATGGAAATTATTTCTATTTTAGACTGACATTTTTCTTTAACATATAAGAACAAGGGCTCTAAAACCAGACTATCTGGGTTACAACTGGGAAAACTTGGGGAAAGTACCCAAAGCAGTACCTTCATTTTCTTACCTGTGAAATGGGAACAGTGATAACAGCTAGTTTATCAGGTCCTTGTAGGCACCAGGTGATATGGATAAGCTAAAGCACTTAGGACAGTGCCAGGAACATGAACTCACCCAGGAGACGGTAGCCAATGTGTCCTGTTATATTTGCTCTAAGAAAGACAGTAAGTGGAATAGCCAGTACTCACCAAGCAGCTGTGTGTTCCTTTGCAGGATAGAGTGGTCCACATGCATCCCTCGTCTCCTGTTGTAGTCTTCTTTACAGTGGCAGACCGCCACTAGCAGTGAGAAGTGAACAAGTATTTTGTTCAAGTGTTTACTTCTTTGTTGCATTCTCTTTAAGCTCACAGTGAATACTGGGTGAAGATGCTTAATATCAAGGCCTGAATGGCTTGAATCAGAAGCACTTCAGAATGCTGGGACCAGCCATTCATGCATTGTTTCCAGTGTCCTTTCTCTTTGAAGGAGTTACTATAAGATAATGGCATCTATTAACTAACCACGGTATCTTTTTCCTTAAAAATATATTTAATTTTATGTGTTTGAATATCTGCATATATGTATGTGCACCACACCGGTGCCTGGTACCTGCAGAAGGCAGAAGAGGGGTTTGGTGTTCTTGGAACTAGATGGTTGTGAGTCACCATGTGGGTTCTGGATCTTCTCTGCAAGAGCAGCAGGTGCTCTCCACCAGGGAGCCATCGCGCCAGCCCTGAGTTGTCGTTAAGATGACATCCACGAAAGGTCCCTAGAAAGTGCAAGGTTTTACACAACAGAAGATGACATCATGCGGGTGACATCATGCGGGTGACATCATGCGGGTGACTTTGATGTTCATCAGGCTCTGGTGTGGTATCAAACCTAGCTGGTTCTTGTCGTTGTGAAGCCGTGACCGTGCCGGTGTTTTCATTACAGTGCCATCAGCTCACATCTGCAGACCTGCGGCTGTTCTGTGGTGGTAGGCAGCAGTGCAGAGAAAGTAAATAAGGTAATCCTTTCTACAGCTCAGCTATCCTCTGATTTTCGTCATCGCTAGCATCGTATCATGGATTATCATGTAAATAGTAGGCTGCGATTGAAATAACCTCATAGTGTAAGGAAGCAGCGTAATTTTACCAAATTCCTTTGACAGAACTAGTTCCTCTAGCAGAACTGACTAATACAATGAGTAACAATTTGATTACCACATTAATTTTCATAATCCATAACTCCCAGTTGAATCATAAATTGTTTTGAGAAAAATTTTTAAATGAGATTTTTCTTTTTTGAGACAGGGCCTCACTATATACAGTCTGGACTGGCCTGAAACTCCTTATGTAGATCAGGCTAGCCTCAAACTCACCACAGTCCACTTGCCTCTTATGCTCAACTACAGAGATTAAAAGTATACGCCATCTGGCCTGGCCTTTAAATGAGGTATTTTTCTCCTATTTTCCAGTTGTTGGTTTTTATCCCTGTATGACTCTCCCTCCTGAACAGTTTGTTTTTGGCTGTGTGCAGGATAGGAACTGTGCTGATGACTCTTACCATGAGGTGTAGAGTGACCACATGCAGCTTTCTAGTAAGACAAACATCTGAGAGTCACAAAAGCAGAGAGTGTAAAATAGCTAACGAGATCATTCCGCTTCTGGAGATGATTTCAGCAAAATCTATGAGTTTATACCATGAACATAATGGGATGAGGGAGCCAAAACACTGATCGAACATTTCCAGAGGACACGTGCCAAAAGTCAGCGGCCATCTTTGTCATCTTTATAGACACATGACACATATTCATATCAACTGGAACAAACCTAATTTCTTTTTAAATGTTTCACATGGAAATAAGTTGGGGGAGGGGCTCTTTGCTTTACAAAGCTATTCGGCTTTTTTTTTTTTTTGAGAGCTAGCCTGTGTACTTACATGAACTTTAATTTGCCAAGTATACGAAAACCTCTCATTATATTTTAGCTGGGTATTTAGAGCTGTCATGCATGACCCCCAAAGGCAGCAGCTTTCCACCTGAGACACTGAAGGTCTTGGGCTCCATGTGGGTCATCCTTGTTGGCTTAATGAAAAGAGAAAGGCTCCATTGTTTGGGCTCATTTATTAAGGTTTTTTTTTTTTCATCTCTCATCTTCTTTTAGGTTAAATAGCTTGTCCTGTATCATTTCAGTTTTGAGAGACAAGTTGTGTCTACTGGAGTCGAGAACTGCTGTCTTCAGCTCCCTCTGGCTATGGTCTGAGTCCCAGCACAGCCACACAGCTGTTCACTTTGCTCTGTACAGCTCTAGGCCAACTTACTGGCAGCGAGCAATTTCTAAACCCACCATTCACTTGTTCCCCATGAAACTGAGCAGGGTTTTTTCTGTGGAAGATTTTGGGCAGTCCCTGTTGTCACTTTGCATCAGACGATAGTTCCCTCAGTGAAACATGGTTTATTCTCCAGATGAAGGTTTCATGGCCAAATACAGTTGGGAAAAAAAACAAATATTATTCACTTAGAGAACAACAATAGTTATCCAAGTGTAGCAAGTTCTGAGATACCAAGCAGTTGATTTACCACCTACTCCTAAACTTAACTGGCCACAAAATCCCTTTGTAAGCAGGATGTGTTTTGACCCATGCCCTGTCAAAGGATGCTCCTTACTTGGGAACTGTTTCAATGATGGCAACAAAACTTTCTATTGAAATTTATTTCATAAACAAGCAGTGGCCTTTTTACCTCACGTGTCAATGCTGAACCTTTTCTTCTCTAGATAGTAAGAACACTGTGCCTTTTTCTGACACCAGCAGAGAGGAAGTGCTCCAGGCTGTGTGAAGCCGAATCGTCCTTTAAATACGAATCTGGACTCTTTGTACAAGGCTTGCTAAAGGTACACTTGCCGTTCATTTATCGTATATGAAGCAACAAGTAAAAATGAACTTTAAAATTATTACGAGCATCTTTGTAAAGTATACTGTTAGCATTAATGGATCATATTTTGAATTGTCTGGGGACTGGTTTCTTCCATCATTGTGAGCATGAAGTGTATGTCTTAGGGATCTACAGTTAGTGTCATCTGGGAAGCACCCTCTAGCTGTGTGTCTGGCCTTGGCGTTTTCTTGTTAAATCAGTGCCTGAGTCAGACTGAGCCTCTGAAACGGTAATGTTTCTTTTGCTTACTGAGTAGGTATGAAAATGTACCATGCTGACTCAGTTTAAGAAATTAAAACATCTCTTAAAACTTAGACAAATTGTCTGTTTCTAGTGCTTATATTTTTAGTTTTTATATTTGTTTTTTAAGCAAACTAGATAAATATAAATTAGCAATTTTTTCCAATAATTAAGTGGAAACTATTTTTTCCCGGCAAGCCCTGGGTTTGATTGAGAGACCCTGCTTCAAAGAGAGTGAGATGGAAGAGCAGGCAAGGGAAATTGCAAACTTGCTTTCCATGGCCACTGCATGGCTCTCTCATACTTGTTCTTAAGGATGGAAGCAAAATGGAACAAAACAAAAGCCGTGTTGTTGTAGGAACTGTAAATAAATTTGTGTATTCAAGGAACATCCCTACTTCTGTGGTGCAAAAGCTGTCTACATTGGACAGATCTACAACCAGCGTTATACCAAATAGAGAACCACTGAAATCTCTTCATCAAGATGAGAAACAAGATAATAATGTCTACTTTCTCAGCTTTTATTCAGTCAGATCTCTCTCTAAACCTTTGACTAGACTGGCTGGGCAGTGGTGCCCTGGGATCTACCTGTCCATACCATCCCCCAACACTGGGTTATAGGTACATGCTGCTGCTGCTGACTTATACATGGGTGCTGGGGATCCTAACATAGGTTGAGTTCTGATGTTTACACAGAAATTAGTACTTTGCCTACTGAGCCATTGCCCCAGCTCTAGTTTTTGTTTTTTAAAAATCTAGTAATTGGAATTTTGAATGTTCCTAACTGAAGAAAATGATAATTATCTGAGATGTTTGGTATGATACCTTGAATGAATCATACTTTTTGTGCATGTACTAAAATGTCACACTGTACCCTGCAATTACAGCAATTGCTCTGTGTTGATTGGATAGATGCATGTGTAACAAAACTTATAAAGGAGCATATATATATATATATATATATATATATATATATATATATATACACACACACACACACACACATACATACCTATATGTATATATATGTATGCACGGAAGGAATTTATTAGAATGAATGACTTACAGGCCAAGAACAGTAAGACTAAGAATATAATGGTTGTTCAGTCTGCAAGGCTGATGTCTCAGCTGGCTTCTGTATACAGTGGAATCCCAAAGAAATAGGTTCCAATGCTAGTGAAAGAATGGTCTTGCTAGCAAGACAAGGGTAATCAGGCAGAAACCAAAAGCTTCCTTTTTCCAAGTCCTTATATAGATTTCTAGCAGAACAAATGGCCCAGATTAGATCAGGATTACAAGTAATTTTAAATGGTGTTAAATGGCATGTCTTTTCCCAGCTCGAATGATCTGGACTAAAGGAGTGTCTTCCTCTCTCAAAGGTCTGGATAGAAGTGGATCTTCTACTTCAGATTGAACAAACTCCCTCACAGATGTGCCCTACACTTTTGGATTTTGGTTACAGATGTAGCCAAGTTGACAGCCAAAAATAATCATTACAAATTCACCCAATATCAGCTTGACACACAATCACATCTCCTTATGTCATAATTAATTTCCAAGTGAAAACAATAACCAGGTCATAACAACATCTAAACATAATATCACTATCCCACATACAATCAGAAATGCATTCTAGGGGTTGGGGATTTAGCTCAGTGGTAGAGCGCTTGCCTAGCAAGCACAAGGCCCTGGGTTCAGTCCCCAGCTCCGAAAAAAAAAAGAAAAAAAAAAAAAAAGAAATGCATTCTATATTCAACCAGGTCATAATTACGCCTAACATGATATAACTATTCCTTGTACATCAGCAAACATTATAAATTTACAATAGGTGCCAATGTCTTATTCTTTTAATACCTGAAACTTAAATACGATAACCATTGATATTTCTTAATTGATGTTACAGCATATGATAAAGAAATTGATGAAAGAAAACACAAATGTCTACAAATGCATTCTTAAGAAAATATGACAAAAACTCCCATGTCAGTTATAATCCTCTTTTCTACAACTAGTCAGGTGGCCTTAGCTAGTATTTATAACTGCCTTACTTTGCTAAACCATTTTGTATTTTCTCCACCCTTGGCAAGAACCCCAGCAGGTCTTGGCTCTTCCTGGAGGAGGGACCCATACCTTTGTTCCTTACCTGTCTGTGCTCTTTGTCATCTGCCTGGATTGGGTTGTTGTGTTTCCTATTGACTTTAATCACAGAACATGGCAGCACCAAGAGATGCCCCAAAGGATCTCCTAAACATAATCTTTCTTACCTCCATTGTGGAGAGGCAGTCCAGTTCCCCTTGGTAGTCTGAATCCCCTTTTAACACCTATTACTTTCTTAGCTGGTTGGCTTAAAGAGCATCAGAAGTCCAGAGTTGCCCAAGGAAAATCTGAGCCTCTAGTTCTGTACAATGTTGTTCTAGGCCAGCAGACTTTAAGGTCTTAAGAACAGGAATCAAAAATTTTCCATGGGTCACTACAGGGTGGTAATGAGTGGGATTATTCTCCTTTCTACCCCTGGATTCCTGGACCTGTGGATCCTGGTGTCAAAGAAACTGTCTTTTATATTGGACACTGATTAAAAGCGTGCCTTCTGGAGAACCCTGCTGCAGCCCTCCATGCTGCTGCCACTCAATTGGCACTGTAACTGTGCCTTCCTGGTACCAACTTTTGTCCTGGTTAGGGTTACTATTGCTGTGAGGGACCATTATGAGTACCAAAGCAAGTTGGGAAGGAGAGGGTCTCTTCAGTGTATGTTCCACATCGCAGCTCATCACCAAAGGAAGTCAGGACAGGAGCTTAGCAGGGCAGGGACCTGGAGGCAGCTGATGCAGACAGAGGCCATGGAGGAAACATGGCTCGCTCAGCCTGCTTTCTTAAAGAATCCAGGACCACCAGCCCATGGGAGCCCCACTCACAATGGGGTGGGCCCTCCCTCAGGAATCACTGATTAAGAAGATGCCCCATGCTTTCCTACAGCTCAGGCATTTTGGAGACATTTTCTCTTTGAATCTGCCTCCTCTCTGATGACTCTAGCTTTTGTTAAGTTGAAATAAAACTAGACAGCCTTAAACTCACAACGATCCACCTGCCTCAATTTTCTGAGTGCTAAGATTATATTAATTTAAAAATTAAATATAACATATAAAGAAGGATGAGAAAGGGCTAGATTCATATAATAGATACAAGTTATGGAAAACAGAAATTTTATATATATGTATATATATGAATATATACACACACACAGTTTTTCTGGTTTTAATTCTGTCGTGAATGTTTTGTTGTAGGTGGTGGGTAAATGCATGAAATACATCTGATACTGAGAGGGTAAAGTTGAATGTGGAGCCCCACAGCACCTGTTCCACAGGCCGACTCTAACTGTAGAAATTCATGGATTTGTATAGACTTTGGGTCTGGCTAATTTTGGTGTGTGATATTTATATATATTTGCAAGATTTTTTTATAATGACATTTACCAAATTAAAAACATGTTTTAAAAAGTTGAATTCTTGCCAATAAAATTTAGCTTTTGGTGATTGGAGATACAGTTCATTAATATGGTTGGTGTTAACTTAGAAAGTTAAAGGCCCTAAGTTCAATCTCTAGTTTCACCCCCAAAAGGAAAACTTTTGGGTTTCAAATCATGCGCTTGCCGTGAGCTCAGAACTAAAATAAAACCACATTTCTAATTTTGATTTTACAAATCTTCACTTATCAATTGTCCTTAGCATCACAGTGAAGTACACAGTACTTCCTAGCACGCCCTTGTTCAGTTAGATAATGGCATTTCTGAAAGAGCACCCTGTACACCAGACACAGGGGAGGCACAAAACTGTGAGTGAGTGAAATACTTGTGAGTCTCCAAACAAAGTGGAGTCGTGCTGGTGTATTTGCTGTAGCCATTAGATTGGGCTCTTATACCTCTGCCCCTTCCCGTCTGTACTCCACCCTAACCCTTCCAACCCCGCCACAGTTGGTAGGAGAAGAAGGTTAGAGGTGGAAGGGCGCACACACTTCCTTAGACTCCTTCCTACTGATCACGGGTGTTGGGTCCTTGAGGCAAGTCCAATCTTCCTTGTCAGGATATCTCCAACTTCTTCTCATCTCTTTACTCACAAAGTTTATCACAAGTTGATAAACTACCACAACAGGAACCAGCAGTAGCAAGGACAACAGTTGTCTAGCTTTCCAGAAATATCTTGATATACGGTAATTATCCTAGCCTTTAAGCATGAAAGGTTTGCGCAGCCTCTGTGTTCTGCACTCAGCACAATACCTCGTACACAGCAGGTGCTTGCTGCAGGGTAAGTGGCTGCCCAGCTACCTAGGAGGAGTTAAATATTTACCTATTAACACACATACTATTCAGATACAGAAAGGAGATAAAACAATCAAGAAAGAAAGGCAATCATAGTTTTATAGACCAGCAAGTAATCACATTAATACGTGGCATAGGTCCTTGTACTCTTTTCCTTCAGTGCCCACACCCTTCATTTGGATTATACATGGCATGTTCTGACCCACTTTTTTAATGACATACTGTATGTATATTTTCACTGGAAACACAAACTGTAGTGGCTGGATTTTTATATAGTAACCGCTTGAATATTATCTCTGAACAAACTCTGTACCAGTTCACAGGAGTATGCATCTCTTACCATTATTATACTTTTAAAAATGCTTCTCTCGTTTGTCATATGGCCAGTAAGTTTTCTCTTCCTTCTGACAGGATGCGACTGGCAGTTTTGTACTACCTTTCCGGCAAGTTATGTATGCCCCTTATCCCACCACACACATCGATGTGGATGTCAACACTGTCAAGCAGATGCCACCGTGTCATGAACATATTTATAATCAACGCAGATACATGAGGTCAGAGCTGACAGCCTTCTGGAGGGCAACTTCAGAAGAGGACATGGCTCAGGACACCATCATCTACACAGATGAGAGCTTCACTCCTGATTTGTATGTGACACTTGGCCTTAGGTGTCATTGTTAAACAACATAAAACTTTTGTCATTTATGAGTAAAAACAATGCAAGTAGTATTTTAAAGAAATGAAATATGATAAGCCAAAACTCAGGCACTTTTTTCTTTATTTTTTTAACTTTAAATTTTTATTACTATTATTTTTAGGCAGTCTCACTGGGCAGTCCTGGGTGACCTGGAACTCATTATATAGATCAGGCGAGCCCCAAACTCTGCCTCCTAAGCGCAAGGATTAAAGGCATGGACCTCCATGCCTAGCCTAAGTCTTCATTTCTTAAAATACTGTTTCCTGTAAGATAGGTTAAGATTGCCTCTTAAAATAAATACTTAGCAAATATATAGTGATCTCCTAGTTACTTAATGAAGTGCCAGGTTAATAGTTACCAGTCTGAAAGTGTTAGCCCCTACTGCCGGAAGTTTAGTGTATAATGGTCATCGTATGTTAAACAAAAGTAACTCTTAAGTCTTTATTCCTGGGTGTGAATATCAAACACAGAAACATAGTTGATATTTATAAAGAGAATAGTTTTTTCTTTGCATTTTATATTTTGCTGTGTATTTCTTATCAGAAAATAGTAAAAGTAAATCTCACTGATCAGCAAAGTAAAAGTCAATAGTTGTTGATTGATTAGGGGGAAATTATGGTTTTTAATTATAAAACTTCAAGAAAGCATTTAATGGTGTTCTGAAGTCTGAAAAACATAGTGAGACAGTGCCACTGTTCTCTCATTTCAGTCAGAACTTGAAATGGTGCTAGTCCTTTGTATACACTGAAAATATGTTAAGTGTGATCATCCGGTTCAAGCGCGTTAGGCAGCAGTGAGCCCGGACAAATGGGTGTGACCCGTGTGTCTGAAGAAGAAAGCAGAGCTGAGATAAGAGGCACACGGCACACCAGGAGCCATAGTAAACTGCTGACAGACGCCCAAGTAGGAACACAATGCCCAGAGGTCCCAGTGTGTCGCTGCAGAATTAAAAGAACCCATTTTACACAGCTCTCCTTTGCTTAGAAAGGTTGAGGGGAGTTGCTTCAGAAAAAGACATGGTCAAATTGAACTCTTACGTCACTAGTTCACATACTAGCCATCTTGGAACACATAGCGGTTTCCTCACTGAGTCTCTTCTCAGGAAAAGAGGAGACTTGAGTGGATTTGCACCACGCTAGTGTCTTTGCTTTGAATATGTTTGGTTGGACAATTTGACAAAAGCAATTTTTCAGCTATTCTGGCATGACAAAATCATGTCATGAATTTTGGAATTTTATTTCCAGTTCTAATAAATGTTTTAAATATAAAATTGTCAGAAATATTTTCAGCCACAAGATTATATCTTCTATTATTGTGGGCTTATGATAGTATCAGTGTGTTTTAAATAATATTCTCCTTTGAGTCTGTGAGGTTTGAGGTTTCAGATTTAGGGATTCACACACACTGGGCAATTGCTATACCATTGAACAATTATTTATTATTACCACGGAGTAATCCCCAGATACGTTTCCGTCGTCCCATGGTTCCTGGGCCGTGGTGTTGTGATCACTACCTAATCTGATTCTTTTCATTTATCTTATTGTGATAAATGTTAAATTTTCCCTCTGGCATGAATGTGATAGCCTAGGGAAGACAGAAGAAAAACACTGAAAGAAATGGGGTGTGAGAAAATAAGTCTTGTTCATTAGCTTCTGGTCTGACCTGCATGCTGAAATGGGTCGCCTCGATTGGCCATTTTGCCTGGACTTTACATGCTAGCCATGGCTGAGGTAGAATAGCTTATGACCTGGTTTATACTTACAGATGGTGAGTCTCTTGACCTGAGCCTAATTTGTAAGGTGACGGTTCTAAAATGCATTGATAGATAGGCACATGCCCTGCCTGGACAGCCTCAACTTACACTAGCTAGGAAAAAACGCTAAAAATGTATAAATTACCCTTGAGTTAAAATGGATCTCTGTGTGTGTTTGTGTTTATTTTGTGTGCATTGAGTGTTTGTGTGTATTTGCATTTGAGTGCACTGAATTTTGAACCCAGGGCCTCATGCAAACTAAGTATCCTTTCCAAATACACTCATCTGTCTTACACATCTGTGTATAAAACTTTACCTTTTTGTCTAGAATGAGAGACTGTGGAAACTGACTCTATAAAACCATTTAACATCTGAACCTTTTTCTTCTTAGGAATATTTTCCAAGATGTCTTACACAGAGACACTCTAGTGAAAGCCTTTCTGGATCAGGTAAATATGATACCACCTATTGATAGACAAAAGAGCACTGCATGTTTTCTTTTAAAATATGTCGCACAGTGTCTACAGAATACATACAAATCACCAAAGAATTAAAGTGCTAGAGGTGTTTCTAAAGTCCGTAAATGAATTTCTCTTTGAACTAGTAATGGGAAATGGCCTGTATCTTAACAGTTAAAAACAGCATTCTCCATCCTTGTAGTTGTTTCAGGTACAGCCCTATCCCTTGAGGACTTTTGTTGTGGATGAAGAAGAGGGGTGTGCTTTAATTTGTGTTACTTGAATTGAAAATATTCTTTTTTTTTTAAAGATTTATTCATTTATTATATATAAGTACACTGTAGCTGTCTTCAGATAAACCAGAAGAGGGCATCGGATCCCATTACAGATGGTTGTGAGCCACCATGTGATTGCTGGGAATTGAACTCAGGACCTCTGGAAGAGCAGTCAGTGATCTTAACCATTGAGCCATCTTTCCAGCCCGAAAATATTCTTAAAACTTAGCTTGCTGGGCTGGAGAGATGGCTCAGTGGTTAAGAGCACCGACTGCTCTTCCTGAGGTCCTGAGTTCAAATCCCAGCAACCACATGGTGGCTCACAACCATCTGTAATGAGGTCTGATGCCCTCTTCTGGTGTGTCTGAAGGCAGCTACAGTGTATTCATACAATAAAATAAAAAATTTTAAAAAAAATTTAAAAAAAAACTTAGCTTGCTTCTGCTTAAATTGTAGCACCTTTATTGTCTCTGTTTTTAAAACATCTGATGAGCTACACATTTGGAGATGGTGGTGGATGGCATGAGACTCTTTCTATACGTAAGCGGAGCTTTGTCATAATACCCTGTGCCACCGACATAGCTTTGAGAAAAAGAGCCTCAAGTTCACTGGGACTTGTGGATCCGGGTCTGCGTGAGATGTGATAGTTCGTAATTGTGTAATCCCATGTTTCTGAAGCTGAAACAAAATTGCCCCATCCTCCATACCACCTGAAGTCATTCACTTAGTTATTTTTCATAATAAAATAAGATGTTTTGATGTAGAATACAAATTTCAAGTGCATTAAAATAGGGAATCTCAAAAACTGGGAGGGTTTCCAGACATTTGCCACTACCTTGGCCCCGCCCTTTGGAAACCAGGCGACCTAGCTGCAATGGGTGATGTGTGTCAGATCCCGTCAACGTCATGGAAACTGTACTGTCTTGTGTCCCTGCAGGTCTTCCATTTGAAGCCTGGCCTGTCTCTCAGGAGTACTTTCCTTGCACAGTTCCTCCTCATTCTTCACAGAAAAGCCTTGACACTAATCAAGTACATAGAGGATGACACGTGAGTCCGGCCTCTCTGGAGGAGAGCCTGTATGCATTGGAGTTGCTGTGTGTTCCCTCCGAGCATTGTCCGCATTATAATGTTTGGGTTTTCTGTCTGCTCTGTTTTATTTGTAGGCAGAAGGGGAAAAAGCCCTTTAAGTCTCTTCGGAACCTGAAGATAGATCTTGATTTAACAGCAGAGGGCGACCTTAACATAATAATGGCTCTAGCTGAGAAAATTAAGCCAGGCCTACACTCTTTCATCTTCGGGAGACCTTTCTACACTAGTGTCCAAGAACGTGATGTTCTAATGACTTTTTAAACATGTGGTTTGCTCCGTGTGTCTCATGACAGTCACACTTGCTGTTACAGTGTCTCAGCGCTTTGGACACATCCTTCCTCCAGGGTCCTGCCGCAGGACACGTTACACTACACTTGTCAGTAGAGGTCTGTACCAGATGTCAGGTACATCGTTGTAGTGAATGTCTCTTTTCCTAGACTAGATGTACCCTCGTAGGGACTTATGTTTACAACCCTCCTAAGTACTAGTGCTGTCTTGTAAGGATACGAATGAAGGGATGTAAACTTCACCACAACTGCTGGTTGGTTTTGTTGTTTTTGTTTTTTGAAACTTATAATTCATGGTTTACATGCATCACACTGAAACCCTAGTTAGCTTTTTACAGGTAAGCTGTGAGTTGACTGCCTGTCCCTGTGTTCTCTGGCCTGTACGATCTGTGGCGTGTAGGATCACTTTTGCAACAACTAAAAACTAAAGCACTTTGTTTGCAGTTCTACAGAAAGCAACTTAGTCTGTCTGCAGATTCGTTTTTGAAAGAAGACATGAGAAAGCGGAGTTTTAGGTGAAGTCAGTTGTTGGATCTTCCTTTATAGACTTAGTCCTTTAGATGTGGTCTGTATAGACATGCCCAACCATCATGCATGGGCACTGAATATCGTGAACTGTGGTATGCTTTTTGTTGGTTTATTGTACTTCTGTCAAAGAAAGTGGCATTGGTTTTTATAATTGTTGCCAAGTTTTAAGGTTAATTTTCATTATTTTTGAGCCAAATTAAAATGTGCACCTCCTGTGCCTTTCCCAATCTTGGAAAATATAATTTCTTGGCAGAAGGTCAGATTTCAGGGCCCAGTCACTTTCGTCTGACTTCCCTTTGCACAGTCCGCCATGGGCCTGGCTTAGAAGTTCTTGTAAACTATGCCAGAGAGTACATTCGCTGATAAAATCTTCTTTGCAGAGCAGGAAAGCTTCTTGCCTCTTTCCTTTCATTTCTGCCTGGACTTTGGTGTTCTCCACGTTCCCTGCATCCTAAGGACAGCAGGAGAACTCTGACCCCAGTGCTATTTCTCTAGGTGCTATTGTGGCAAACTCAAGCGGTCCGTCTCTGTCCCTGTAACGTTCGTACCTTGCTGGCTGTGAAGTACTGACTGGTAAAGCTCCGTGCTACAGCAGTGTAGGGTATACACAAACACAAGTAAGTGTTTTATTTAAAACTGTGGACTTAGCATAAAAAGGGAGACTATATTTATTTTTTACAAAAGGGATAAAAATGGAACCCTTTCCTCACCCACCAGATTTAGTCAGAAAAAAACATTCTATTCTGAAAGGTCACAGTGGTTTTGACATGACACATCAGAACAACGCACACTGTCCATGATGGCTTATGAACTCCAAGTCACTCCATCATGGTAAATGGGTAGATCCCTCCTTCTAGTGTGCCACACCATTGCTTCCCACAGTAGAATCTTATTTAAGTGCTAAGTGTTGTCTCTGCTGGTTTACTCTGTTGTTTTAGAGAATGTAAGTTGTATAGTGAATAAGTTATTGAAGCATGTGTAAACACTGTTATACATCTTTTCTCCTAGATGGGGAATTTGGAATAAAATACCTTTAAAATTCTGTGTGTTTTAGTTCATTATTTATGGAAAATGCTGCTGTGAGAGGGACGTGATTAGCTTCCTCGTCCGCTGACAATCATGTTGGATCCAACCCATTGTTTTTCATCTTTCTTCAAAGAAGATATTTAAAGTTTATGAAAAGTGCTAGAATTTTATATCTAAAAAGAGTAGTCAAAGCTCCAAGTGTGTTAGTGCATCCTTGTAATTCCAGGACTTGGGAAATAGGGGCAGGAGAAGACGCTTCAGGCTAGCCTCAAATACAGAGTTCAAGACCAGCTGAGCTACGTGAGGCTACATGATCTTGTCTTTCAAAACATAAAAGTAAAGCTTTCATCTTAACTTCCAGCATGGCATCTTGACTTTCCCCCTTCATATTTCACATACAAAATGATTCTTAAATTCTCTTTTGGAAAATTTCCTGCTGAGGCCAGAGAGACAGTTCAGTTGGTAAAGGTGTCTGTTGCTGAACGTGGCAACCTGAGTTAAATCACAGCCCCACAGGGTGAAAGGAGGAAACTCCTACAGCTTACCCTCTGACCTCTAGTGTACCATGGCATGTGTACACTAAAACACTAACATGCACACACATTTTTACGTTCCTTTACAATGATATTAATGTAATCTAAACTGATTTATTCTTTCCAAGTCATTGATGCAGGTGTCCAACGTAAAATCCAAAGACTGAACAAAGCACTTTTAGGTGCTTTAATTTGGAAAACAAGAAAGGAGATTGACACTTTTACTTCAAGAGAATTCTCTTCATAGTAGCTGAGAGATCTGCTGCAGCATGAAGACGTTCAGAGTTCAGAATGCAGCTCAGGAGTGGACAGCATGCTCTGGCTTCTACTCCTAACACTGGAAAAGTGCACGGTTCTCAAACCAGGAAACAACCATACAGAGATACTGCAAGCTAAACAGAAAAATAGTGGCATTGCACTGACTGTTGTGGGATTGCACAAACTGATTCCCTCCCAATCTGCTGAGTGATCTTTAACTTAATGAAGAGCGTCACTGGCCTCAGTGAACAAATGGTGCTTCCCACAAGACTGTCTGAGGCTGCCACCACCATAACTGGCATGCTAGATGTGAGAGCTAAAGCTTGACTCTCAGCCAGTAACGGCTCCCATTCTATTTCCTCCCGGGCTGTCCCATCGTCTCTCAGCACACAGCATTTAGCACAGTTCCTCCCTGTGGTAGGCACTCAGCACTGTTGAACTGAAGGGCACTGGAAGACTCAAGTCTTGTTCTCCAACTCTTCTGAAGTTCTTTTTCAAACCACTTTTTATTGCAAAGTAAGCTTTTCATTTTTTATTAACATGCCCTAACTTCCTGTATACATTTAGTGTTTTTATACACGGAGCATACTCTGGTCTCCTTTTGTCCAGCCTCCACACTGTTTTCGGCTTCTCTTCAGTAAGTACATCTCTAGATCAACACGTGAGCAGAAACACTCGGAGCCTTGTCTTTCTGTATCTGGGGCATCTCAACTAACATCATATTCTCCAGTTCTGTTTCCATCCATTTCATTGCAAACAGCAGGATTTCACTCTGGCCAAATACCACATTTGTCTGTGTATATCATATTTTCCTTATTCATCTGTTGAATGGCACAAGACTGATGCCTGGCATAATATGGACTACTTATCCTCTGAGAACAGAGGCACCGTATATATGACAGACAGTGACCTTTTTGGCATAATTTCACTTCCTTTGTTTATGTGTCCAGAAATGGGGATCATTGATCATCTGGCAGATCTGTTGTGTGTGTGTGCGTGTGTGTGGTTGGGGGTATAAATGTAAGAGTATGACATTGGACATCAGATGTCGTCCTCAGTGACTGTCCACTTTCTTTACTGAGCTAGAGCTTGCAGGTTCAGCGAGTCTAAAGAGCTTGTCCCAAGGGTTCTGTGTTTTCAGCCATCACATACTGAGACTATGGGGTGCCATTATGGACAGCTTTTTTTTTTTAATGTAGTTGCCGAGATTCTGAGCTGCAGTTCTTTTGCGTGCATAGCAAGCACTTTATCCAGATCCCTTTCCCCAGCCCCGTGTTTAGCTTTGTAAGGAACCTCGTATACTAGTCTCCATAATAGCCCTACTGATTTACATTTAATTACACTGTAACAAAATAACCTGAGGAACGTCACTTTACAGAAGGAAATACACACTGGATCCATGGGGTCCATGGTCACTTGGTCGCTTCGGAACCCAGGGTAAAACCGAACATCATACTTGGGAGTGTACGGAGGTGCAAAGCTATTTATTGAGGGAGTCCCTGCAAGCCCTACTGCTGGCAAAGGAACGAACTCTATGAGGCAAGAAGGGACCTCAGTTCATCATGAGTTCACCAGGCCGGTTCCTTTTAGAGATATTCAAGTACAGTGGGATTTTGGGGAAAAAAATTCTGGAAAAAATTTATCCCAATCCTAGTACACAATAAAGCTCAAGGCGTGACTACATTTTGCAACGTACATGAGGCCTCTACCATAAAAATAGGTATATAGCCCAGGATCCTGTGGTCTCTAATGGAGGTCATCAGTAGGTTATAAAATACATGTGATATCCCCCTAAGGATGGGTTCCACTGACTGAAAAACAAAGATAGAGACAAAGGTCTAGTTTGGGAGAGTCTGGTATAAACATTATGAGGGATTTCAGTGAAGCCCAGCCCTACAGAGAGCAAAGGTCACCAGGTTCTTAACAACATCCACTCCCAGCCTTCTGGGTGGGAAACAGGTACACGCTTCCTTCCCTGAGGAGACTCTAGTCCATGACTAACATTCCTGGTCTCTCCAGTGCTTATCTATGAGCACTTGTGCCCTCTACAGTTTATCTCTTGGTAGCCAGGATGCAAAGGGGAAGGGGCCAAGGACAAAATACACCTTCAACAACATGCTCTCAGGCCTGCTTCCTCCAGCCACACCCCACTTCCTAAAACTTCCAAACTTGTCTTGGTTGGATTTTTGTCAGCTTGACACAAGCTAGAGTTATCGGGGAAAGGGAACCTCAATTGAGAATATGCTTCCATCCGATGGCCTGTAGGCCAGTCTGGGGCATTTTCATGATTAATGATTGATGTGGGAGGGCCCAGCCCACTGTAGGCTGTGTCACCCTTGGGCAGATGATGCTGCACTGTTTAAGAAAGCAGGTGGAGAAAGCCATGGGGAGGAAGCCAGTAAGAAATGTTCTTTATTGTTGCTTTAGTTTTGGTTGTGGCCTGGAGGGACTGTGTGTGACCCTGGATATGAAAGCCAAATAAACCCTTTTCTCCCCAAGGTGCTTTTGGTCAAGGTGTTTTATCATAGCAGTAGAAACCTAGCAAAAACAAAAATGGGGACCGGGTTCATGGGATGTTGTTTGGGGAAATATCATGCAGCTTTGGACTAGAAAAGCCATTGAGTGTTAAGCATAATGACCTATTATGGGAACTTAGAAGACAGTGCTGAGAGCAGTGCATACAGTGGAGCCTAGCTTGTGACGTTCCGGAGGGAAACACTTAAATAAGTGATTTTTTAATTAAAAATCTGGTTCTAGTCAACTATGTTTGAAAATTAGCCTTGGGTGTGGTATTTTATCACAACAATAGAAACATAACTGATATTAACCTACATGTACCCACATACATGTACCCAAGTACCATATTCTAAGCCATAGAACAACTCTCAATACATGTAAGTGGATTCAATCTATAGACACTATGATAGACACCATGACCAAAGCAACTCTTACAAAGAACAACATTTAATTGGGGCTGGCTTACTGTTTCAGAGGTTCAGTCCATTATCATCATGACAGCATCCAGGTAGACATGGTGCTGGTGAAGGAGCTGAAAATTCTACATCTTGATCCACAGGCAGCAGAAGGAGACTGTGTCAACACTGGCCATAGCTTGAGCATATGAGACCTCAAAGCCCGCCTCCACAATGGCATACTTCTCCAACAAAGCCACACCTACTCCAACATGGCCACACCTCCTAATAGTGCCACCCCCTATGGCTAAGCATTCAAACGCATGAGTCTACTCAAACCCCCACATCTGACTACAGAGAAATTCAAGTATAAAGCAATTGTAGATATTGGAGAAACTTCAAAAGCCTAGAAACAAGATAGCACTTTCAAAAGGTGACATATGGGGCTGCAGAAGTGGCTCAGAGTTAAGATCTCTTGCTGATCCTCCTGCAAAAGACTGGAGTCTGGCTATCAGCACCCACATAGAGCAGTTCACAACAGCCAGTGCCAGGGGATCTGGTGTTCTCTTTTGGCTTCTGTGGGTTCATGTTCATGTACACACACACACACACACACACACACACACACACACACACACACACACAAAATAAATCTTTAAAAGGTAATTTATAAATTTCTTATGTCGTAGGGCAAGGGGAAATGGATTAGAGAACCGAAATGGAGACCTCAGAATACTCTGGAATGATTTTTATAAAGAGTGGAATTCACTCTGCCTGTGGTGCTTCCCTACCCTCTAGCCCATTCTTCACTGGCAATAGCATGATCCTTCTAATACTGTGATTGCCTACTCTCTCCAGCACTTAAAAGACTTAAGTCCAAAATCTTAGCAACACAGTATGGGTTCACCTATTCAGCCTTGCTCCCCAGGTCCCTAGAACATATTTCTTTTACCATACGATCTTTTATTACATGATTTCTTTGCTTGTACATCTCCCCACATATGGCTAGACAACAAGATCTATACATAGCAGTTTCTATATTCTAGTGCCTTGCATGGGGCTAGGCACAGAGTACATTTCCAGTGAACAGTACTTGAGTGAATGAAATAATTGTAATCAGCATTTTCTTTTTCTTCTCAAAAACAGCAACAACAAAAAACTCTCCTTCAAATTGAGGAAATTGCTTTCTTTATGTAATCAGATTTCCCCCACCCCAGAAAATCCTTCATTGAATTTGAGACTATACAAAACCTAACTCTAAAATTTCAAAGATCTTGAGCAGCGATTTTAATCTTTTTGAAGTAGTAATCCCCTATCATTTCCTGGGTTGCATTTGTACCTGACTGTCTCATCTCTTGCTGAAATGTGCTTTTAAGATTAATTAATTAGTTGATAAATTGCTAAGCACATTTCATCAGGCCAATTAAAGACAATGGAAGTATTCATCTATGGTGTGTGGACTTTGAAGAAATCTGATCCAGTATTTAGAAAATTGTTCTGAACCCGGAGTTGGCTCAAACTGGCACCTTCTGGCATTTGCTTGTGGGTGGGGAATGTGGAATGCTTTGAAAGCTGAATGGGCTTGTCAAGTTTTAAAATTCCCTTATGGCTAAAGGAAAACAGCATTCATTGTTTTAAAAAACCATTGCTTGTTTTTTTCTCCTTTCCTAATCTTTGGAGCCTGAATCTGCAAAAACACAGCATTTTTTTTTCCTTCTTGTACCTCTCCTAGGACTTTTCTAGAGACAAAGTAGAGTAGAAGCCTTTGTATTGTGCTTCTTGAGAATGCCAGAACAAATAGGGGAAAGTCATTTTTAACGTTCATATTGAGTTAGATGAAGGGGTATATTTCTGTGTGCCATGCCAGGGAAATAGAATTGTTGAGTATAGGGGTCATTGAAATAAGACTTTCAAGCTTCTCTACTTCCTCAGGGAGTGACCTTATACAAGGTTTTTAAACAGTCTGTCCTATATCCTATTCTATCCTGTACTGATACAATGGGAGCCTACGTCATAGGGTTGCTTGAAGACTAAGTGGTCTAATGCATGTAGAATGTCTGAAGGGAATCGATGCAGAGAGTCAGTGCTCTGTAAAAAAAGCAGTCATTGTCATTGTCTGCTTATGATCATTAAGCATTTTAATGTAAAGTTCCTATGTCTGATAATTAAATCCTAGCAAGTCTTTCCCCTGATTCTACATGATGCATATACCCTCAGTACCAAGAGTATCTTGCTAATCTGACCCATTGCTGCCTCACTGCACAGTGCAGAGCATTTCCTTAGGTAAGACTCACTGGAAAGGAGAGAATGTGTCGGGTAGTATGCAGAGATCCCCGATATGTCTGCGCTACTCCATGGTGGGGCTTCTACAAACACTCGTGCCAGAAGAGTAACCGTCTATGTGAGGTAAGGAGGAAATCCGGTTCAACACAACTCAGTTGCTTCACTTTTCTAGAGGCTGACATCTAGAGGCAGTGTATTTTAGTCATATTTTAAAAAGTTTCCTGGTGACAATTCACTCAAGCCCATGTGCACAACGCTTAAGACATGACTACATCTAAACCTTTCCAAAGTACATGTGACCTCTTCCATAAAGACGGGTTCTATAGATTGACTCCATTTGTTATTTTAACTGCCTAGGGGAGGATCTGGTGTGGTCTCGGTCATACAGACAAGCACAGAGGTCATTCAGGTTATCAACTACCTACGGCCCTACTTAAAGGAGCTTGGAGGAGCCCATGGTCACACAGAAAGCACAGAGGTGACCTAGATTATTAAATAGCTCCTGTTCTTCTTGGGGGAGGCCTAAGAGCCCCTGGTCATACAGATAGCACAAGGATCGCCTAGGTTGTTAGCCAACTCCATTCCTAGCCTTCAAGGGGAAAAAAAAAGGCATGTTTCTCTTCCACTGAAGAGATAATTCTGGGTGTTTAACATTACTGTTTTCCTAGGACTTATCTGTGAGTGTGGGACTTTCATGCTCCCAACACTTTATCTCTCCTGCCAGCACTGGGCTCACTGTCATTTTTCATTCTGAGTAACTTGGCAATTTTCTTCCTTTTGGTCATCCTTAATTTCACCTTAATCTCCCTTATCCAAACCATAATCCACTTATTTTTCCACAGAAGGCAGGGTGACTATTTTAATGACGAAAATAACAACTTTCTTCTTGTTGTTCTTCCTCTTGTTCTTGCTCTTGTTGTTCTTCTCCTTCTTTTTCAGGTGTGTGTGTGTGAGTGTGTGTGTGTGTGTGTGTGTGTGTGTGTGTGTGTGTGTGTGTGTGTGTGTGTGTGTGAGAGAGAGAGAGAGAGACAGAGAGACAGAGAGACAGAGAGGCAGAGACAGAGGCAGAGAGACAGAGAGAGAGACAGACAGAGAAAGAGAGAGATGAATGTAGATGTTTATGGGTCTGTATGGGCCACAGTGCACTGTAGGGATCAGAGGACCACTTTTATAAGCTAGGCTGTGGGCTGCATGGTAGAACAAAAATAGACGTTACAGATGTAAACAGTTGCATCTGGCTTTTTTTCCTCCAGTATAGGTTCTGAGGCTCAAATCAGACCATCAGTCTTTCAAGGCAAGTACTTTGTCCATGATGCTGTGTTTTTTAAAAGAGCCAGGATATGTTTTGTAGCGTGTGGTATGGTGTGGTGGGGGTGGGGGGTGGTACCTCAGCAGACCCATGCTGATACAATGGTGGGTCTAGTATAGAATAGAGTTTATGAGAAGGATGGAGAGAGAGAGAGAGAGAGAGGAGAAACAGGAGGAGGAGGAAGAGGAAGAGGAGGAAGAAAAGGCCAGTTAAGAACAGTTGGAGAGAGAGGGGGGAGGGGGATAGGGAGAGAGGGAGAAAAGGGTCAGAGAGTCAGAGAGAGAAAGGGCACAGGGAAAGCAAGGAGGGGCCAAACTGTCCCTTTTATAGCAGGTAACTGTTGGGCTAAGCCTAGAAGGAAAGCCAAAACACTGAGCCATCCCTCAGGCCTTAGGATATTCTTTCTAATAGAAAACACTGATCTCTTCATGCACTTGGTTTAAAAAAAAAAATTCCTCAGTGACAAACTTTGACCTTGATAAAGTTTACAATCCATAAAGCATGTGCCTTTGGGATCTGGGCCAGTGGAACCCTAATAACTTTCTGTAGCTTTCCTCCAACTATCTCTGCTCTGTCACTAGGCCTGTTCACATGCTGCTGCTCTCGCTGCTGCCCCTGTCACTGCTGCTACCTGGGGTAGCTCTCCCTTCACCTACATGCATATCTCTTGTGCATCAGAATTGACCTTAACTGAATCTTCCAGGGCCTCCCTCACATTGGATGTGGGGCATCCTAGACTTTAAAACTTCATGTGCTCTAATACCCAATGGCCTGTTGCATAATAATAACCCGATTGAAACCTTACGGATTAGTCATACTGCACCCAGGGCTCTTTTTTCATTTTCTTGTTTGTATTTCTAGCTTAGCATTTGACTCCTCACAGCTCATCATGGCACTAGACTGTGAGCTGCACAAGACTGAGCCCTTGTCTCACAGATCACTGAATCCCCAGTAAGTTCTGAGCAGGTGAGTGAGTGCTAAGTTCTCAGGTAAGAGGATTTATGGACCTCCATAGTCATAGCATCATAACGATATCACTAAACTTTAACAAAAGCTCACGTTTATATGTATTTTTCCAGGAAGCAGGCTTTTCCACAATTATCATTTTTTTCCTCAAGACAGGACCTCATTCTGTAGTTCTAGCCGATACAGCACCTGCTATGTTAACCAGGCTGGCTCGGACTCACAGAGATCTCTCTTTCTCCTGAGAGATAAGAATAAATGTGTGGACCACCATTCCTATACGCTAAATAATTTGGGCTAGGTATGTAACTCGGCAGAGTGTTTGCTTAGCACACAAAGGTCCTAGATTGAATCCCCAACACAAGAAAAAACAGACAAAGTGATACACATCTGTATCCTAGAAATGGGGAGGTGGAGGCAGGGGAACCAGAAGTCCTAGGCCATCCTCTGCTACTTTGTGAGTTCAAAACCAACCTAGAATACCTACCTGAGCTTTTGTCTCATCACAAATAAATAGAAAGAAGACACGAAGGTGGGAAGGAAATGTGTTGAGGGGTATAGGAAAGTGAGGTTCAAAGGGGACCAATGTATATGTATGATGTTGCCAAAGAGGCAGGGGAGAGAGCTGCTTTTTTTTTTCTTCTGATATAGAACAAGCCACAGAGCTGCCAATCATCCTTGTACAAGGCCCATGCTAATCTGGCCAAGGTGTTATCTGCAGGGCCAGCAGGATGGCTCCATGGGTAAAAACTTTTGTCACTAAGCCTAACAGCCTGAGTTATATACCCAGTCTGATGGGGTCAGAGGAAAGAACTAGAACAGGCAAGTTGTACAATGTACCCACCCCCATCCCTACACACATACGCATATATAAAAAAGTGTAAGTTATTAGGACTCAAGTAAGAATGTGTGCTGCTCTCACAGAGATCTGGAGATCAGCCAGCACCACATCTGGGGCTCACAATGTAAGCTGCCTGTAAGGTCAGCTCAAAATGAGTCTGACACTTCTGTTTCCTCAGGCCGGGCACTTGTGTGCAAGCATGTGTGCTGGCACGCGCTTGTGCGCGGACGCTCGCATGCACACACACACAGACACACACACATTTAAAAACATTAAAAACAAAAATTAAAAATTAAAATGGTCTAAGTTTCTATGTAAAAAACAGTTGTTAAAGGTATTTGCAAGGTAGTTTGATGTGTCATTTCAGGCCTTTTTAGCCCCAGGTGAGGGTACAAAGTTTAGCTTTCTGTTGGCTCTAAGATTCCCTGCTGCCAACTGTGGTGGTGCTGGTCGGTAGTATTAGGTGTTCCTTCTGGATGCAGGGGAAGGGCTTCCTCCCCTGCACATCTGTTGGAGCAGCTGGAGATGCATTTGCACACTTCAAGATGGACCAGTTAAGCCATTCTACTCGGAGCTACGGAGCGTCTTCTCCCAGCACTCGTGCACATGGCTTGCTTTGGTTTGGTTTTGTTGTTGTCGTTCACTGCTGAGAACCTTTGATCTACTTCAGCAGGACTTTTTCTCTAACTTTCATCAAACAGACTCAGCTCTTTTCCCCCTCTAGACACACAAAGAGTCTAGACCTTCTCTAGGGAAGCTAAGAAAAAAAAAAAAAACCTTAAAAATAACTTGACCAAGTTAATTCATCTGGCAAAAATAACCTCACTACATAAAATAAACTTTGGGGTTTTGCAATAGCAGTTCCTGAGAATGTAAACAGCCCCAGGGCCCACATGCACTGAGTCACTTGCTGAACACTAAGAGCCTCTTGCCCAGATTCTGCAAAAATAATGAACACCGACTAAAGACTAAGGGGACGGAGGCACCAACACCAGGACAGACGATCTAGGACCGCACACTGAAAATGCTTGAGCAGCCTAGTGCAGGTGTGGGGAGGGCGGAAGTAGGCAGGATGGCATGTACCTCAGGCCACAGCACTCCCTGGGGAAAGCCAGAGTGTGGGCACTCTCAGGAAGTCACAGGAAGCCCCTGCAGGTTCCACCGTGTGTGCCGTTAACAAGATAATGGCTCCATTGAAACTGTAATAACACAGTGAGCCAGCAGAGCCCAGAGTATTATAATACCACATACCCAGCCCCTGTTGTCCGAGCATGATGACAGCATTATGTTCTTTCTACTGAAGCCCATAATGTTCTAATGCACTTACACCGAGTCTGGGTACTAGAACAATATTTGCTATATATAAGGAGTGCAATCATAATTTAGATTTGTAAAGCGCTCCTTCGAAGTATTTTCTTACTCTTGAATGCATTCAGCTCCCTTTAATGTGGGAAGCATTGTGCCATTTCCAAGTTTTAGGATGAAAAAACTTTGGGAGAGACTCCGAGAAAAGGGACCATTGTTTTTCTTAAAGGACAGACACTTCTGAAGTATTTGTAATAACCCACAACTATGGGGAAAAGTGGGGTAAATCTTGGCAATGTATTTCAGGTATGAAAAAAGATCAGAGTCAAGTTAACAACCTGTACGTGGTTCAGGTACTGATCATAGCCATGTGCCAGGTGCTTTATGGACGTTTGTCTTTTTAATTTAACCTTCATAACAGCCTCTGTAAGTGCATATACCCAGGGTAAACAGAACACTGCAGTACAGGTTAAATGGCTGCACTGACATGCTAGACGCTCCCACAAACACTCATTATGGTAGCTTGAGTAAGAATGACCCTCATACGCTCACATATTTGAATGCCTAGTCATTAGGATGTGGCACCACTTGAGAAGGTGTGGCCAGCCTTGTTGGAGTAAGTGTGACCTTGGAGGAGGAAGTAACTCACAAGGGCTTTGAAGTTTCAAAAGTCCAAGCCAGACCCAGTGTCACTCTCTCTTCCTACTGCCTGTGGATCAAGATGTAGAACTCTCGGAGCTCTTTTAGCACAATGTTCCTACCTATCACCATGTTCCTCTCCATGACAGTAATGGACTAAACCCCTGAAACTGTCAGCAAGCCTCAATTAAATTCTCTCTTTCATAAGAATTGCCATGTCCATGGTGTCTCTTTCTAGCAGTAGAACAGTAAGACACTAAGCTTTTCTTCTTTTCTCAACCTGGACATTGGATTGCACTTCCCCTTACAGTAGAACTCATCATGACATGATTCTGGCCAACATAGCATCAGGAGTGCATGTCATTTTTAGATGGGAGAGTCAAGAACCAGTTGGAGAGAATGAGTGATTCCTCTTTCTTGCTGTTCTGTGGTGACCATTAAAAGCTAAATTCCACATAGGATCTGCTGGGGCAGAGCCCTGTTCCTGTTCCCATCAAGATATTAAGATGTGTAAGCCACATAGTTTGCACTTTAAGCCACCGAGTTGGGGAGGCAAATTAGTCATGGCTCTGCACAGAAGAAGAACCAGTAAGAGATGATCTCTACATAGCTTTAGAAGATTTATTGTAGAAATTATAGAAATTGAGGAACATGTTTCCAGAGGCTCAATAATTTAATCTGCCATTTTCAAGCTAGAGATATAGGAAAGATCATGGTGTGTTTCAGCCTAATGACTGCTGATGGGTGTGCTTGCTAAGGATGGAGATATAGTGGGTATAAATCCCACAGTACATATGCCTAAGAGCTCAATGCGCTGATGTACAGGATAATGTACAGGATATCCCAGCACCAGAAGAAAGAGCAAACTTCCCTGTGGGCTCTTTTCTCTCTCCATTATAATGCCCTTACATATTCACATCAGAGACTGAATCGAGTGCTCACCTCTTCCTGAAATAACCTCATAGACACATCCAGAGTTAATATTTAGCCAGTTATCTGAGCAACGCCTAACTGGGTCAAGCTGATACATGAAATCAACCATCATAAGGGGTTGTTTCACTGGAGAGATGGCTCATCAGTTAAGAGCACTGACTGCTCTTCCAGAGGTCCTGAGTTCAAATCCCAGCCACCACATGGTGGCTCACAACCATCTGTAATGAGACCCGATGCCCTCTTCTGAATGACAGATACAGTGTATTCATATAAATAAAATAAATAAATACATCTTAAAGAAAAAGAAAAGAAAAAAGTGACTTCATCAAGTTATTTCAACTACAAAAAGTGACTAGCAAACCAAGTCACCTGTCTGATTAGAAAATATTCCTCCATTGTATAAAACTGGGTTCTGCAGAGGAATAGATTGATACAATACGTGTTATAAAAAAGGGACTTATTGAATTGGCTTACCTAATAAGGGCTGGGTAATCCAATAATTCCCAACAACATTTTGGAAGATAATAGAATGCTAGACACTTCAACTGAGTCCAGTGCTGACTGCCAGGAAGCTCTCTGGACAACTGCCAATATTGGGTCTTGATAGGGGGAAGACGCTACAGTCTGGTGGAAGCAGACAACAGCAGCAGGCATATATACACTCCAACTCAGAAAAGGATCGCACTCCCAATTCACATGCAGGTCGCCCTCTTCCAACTTCTGTCTAAGCCTCCAGCCCCTTGGATGGTGCCATCAACATGCAGGACAGGTCTTTCCTGTATCACTTGCCAATGTATCAGTCATCCCTGAAAATAGCCCCACAGACACGCAGAGATACATTTCCCCAGAATCAAACTCTTACTCCAGTCAAGCTGACATCCAAGACCAACCATCACAATTGCACTGGCCATACCATAAGCTACCATGTTATTTTTCCTTCCAGTGGAAAATGATTCTGATTGTCTTCTATCTAACTTTAAGAGGAGCATGGTCCTTATATGTAGTGACAGGATCTGAGAGCCCTTGAGGGGCTGGCCAAGACCATTGGGTAGCATAAACAAGGAAGAGGAAAACAGTCAACATTGTTCTGTTTCCTTCCAGGTGTGTTTAATCCACACTCTATATTTTCTCTAAGGAAGTTCTGTGTTGGGAGTATTTCTTAGAAGGGTTCCCAGTTTGCAGCTGGCCTCTGCTCCAGGGTCTCTCTTCACTGGGGCCTGGGCTTGTTTCCTGACAGGTCTCACAGCAGCAACCTTCTCCTCCTCGAGGCAGAGCACATGAGTCTTAAGACTGTTGATTTGGATGCTACAGCAAATCAACCTGAACGTTGATGATTAGAGGGCAAGTGGTTTATCTGGGAAGCAATTCTAGGAATTGGGAAAGAGAGATGAGGCCGCCTGGAACATAGAGGGAAATTCGAGGGTTTTGCCTGAGAAACTTTGTCATGAATGAACTTGGCGAACAGCCACTCCATGCAAGCGGAGCTCATTTCGCTTTGGTCTTCAAGAAACATAAAGACCCTTGTTTACTTAGTGACTCTGATTCCCACTTGATTGTCTCTGGGGGTGTGAGCCTCCCTCACCAAGGCAGACATTGCCCTTGCTCCTGCCTTGAACAAGCTCCTGCAGCTGTGGAAACAGTCTTGTAACAGACAGTGAAATGATACCCCATGTGCACTTGAGATCTTGGAAGCCAGCCCTTTGGAAGGGCATGGAAATCAGAAATGTGTTCAGAGCTGTCAACAGAGCTTCCCCAAGACCTACTCTCCCAAACACTCATAGCAGTAATATAAGGCTGGTGGATGTGAGAAGACACAAGGTCATGAGCACCAGGGCCAAAGAACTACATGGTAAACCTTGAGCAAATTTCCAAAACTCTGAAAACTAGGTAACATACCCCCCATCCAAGATCATTGGAAAGACTAGATTGTATGTGGCAATGCCAGCACAGACCCTGGCACAGTAGATGCCCAGTAAGCATTGGTTCTCTACCCTCTATCAATAAAGCCTTTAGAACTTCATGTGGAGGCAGATGGCCTTGAGAAGAAGCATCTCTCCAACTCTTCATGGTTTTAGGTTTCTCCTACAGGATGATTGCATTAAAATGCTCACCGTAGCGAGTTAAGGGCAATCCCACTGAAAGTAGCTTAGAACAACAGGATACTTGACATTTGGTTCTGTTTCCAGGTGCTTTGGGATATAAAAGGCTCCAACATTGTCATCAATGCTTTCTCTTGGTGTCCCATCACCTTTTCTTTACCCACAGTGGCAGGCTTCCTATATTTGAGTATGGTGCAAGAGCCCAGGTGCACATCATTCTTGACTGGTGGTCTCAATGGCAAACTCAAGTATAAATTCCCAGAAGGAAGGGCTCCTTCATTTGCTCCCAGGTTGAAAGTGGGGAGGAGAGCTAAAGTCACCTTAGCTTGCTGCATTGTATGGTCTGTGGTAGGAGGGGTTACTGGTAAACACAGGTCACTAAGAGTGGGCTTGAGTAGGAGCAAGAAGGCTTGCAGGATTCTGGTTAAGAAGAGTGTTACTGGGATCCCGGCCCGCAGCAGCTCTCTGCTCCCAAACCCCGGGGGAGAGAGACCTCACCGCCTGATCAGGTGGGCACTCCTGAGGCTGCAGAGCGGAGGAGACCACCAACACTGCCCACCCCTGCCCACATCCCTGGCCCAAGAGGCAACTGTATAAGGCCTCTGGGTTCCCATAGGGGAGGGCCCAGGAGCGGCAGGACCCCTGTGCCTGAGACACCGCCGGAACCTGAAGGAAACAGACCAGATAAACAGTTCTCTGCACCCAAATCCCGTGGGAGAGAGAGCTAAACCTTCAGAGAGGCAGACACGCCTGGGAAACCAGAAGAGACTGCACTCTGTGCACATCCAGACGCCAGAGGAAAACACCAAACGCCATCTGGAACCCTGGTGCACGGAGGCTCCCGGAAAGAGCGGCGCAGATCTTCCCGGTTGCTGCCGCCGCGGAGAGGACTTAGGCAGTACCCCACGAGCAAACTTGAGCCTTGGAACCACAGGTAGGACCAACTTTTCCCCTGCAAGAAACCTGCCTGGTGAACTCAAGACACAGGCCCACAGGAACAGCTGAAGACCTGTAGAGAGGAAAAACTACACGCCCGAAAGCAGAACACTCTGTCCCCATAACTGGCTGAAAGAAAACAGGAAAACAGGTCTACAGCACTCCTGACACACAGGCTTATAGGACAGTCTAGCCACTGTCAGAAATAGCAGAACAAAGTAACACTAGAGATAATCTGATGGCGAGAGGCAAGCGCAGGAACCCAAGCAACAGAGACCAAGACTACATGGCATCATCGGAGCCCAATTCTCCCACCAAAGCAAACACGGAATATCCAAACACACCAGAAAAGCAAGATCTAGTTTCAAAATCATATTTGATCATGATGCTGGAGGACTTCAAGAAAGACATAAAGAACTCCCTTAGAGAACAAGTAGAAGCCTACAGAGAGGAATCGCAAAAATCCCTGAAAGAATTCCAGGAAAACACAATCAAACAGTTGAAGGAATTAAAAATGGAAATAGAAGCAATCAAGAAAGAACACATGGAAACAACCCTGGACATAGAAAATCAAAAGAAAAGACAAGGAGCTGTAGATACAAGCTTCACCAACAGAATACAAGAGATGGAAGAGAGAATCTCGGGAGCACAAGATTCCATAGAAATCATTGACTCAACTGTCAAAGATAATGTAAAGCAGAAAAGGCTACTGGTCCAAAACATACAGGAAATCCAGGACTCAATGAGAAGATCAAACCTAAGGATAATAGGTATAGAAGAGAGTGAAGACTCCCAGCTCAAAGGACCAGTAAATATCTTCAACAAAATCATAGAAGAAAACTTCCCTAACCTAAAAAAAGAGATACCCATAGGCATACAAGAAGCCTACAGAACTCCAAATAGATTGGACCAGAAAAGAAACACCTCCCGTCACATAATAGTCAAAACACCAAACGCACAAAATAAAGAAAGAATATTAAAAGCAGTAAGGGAAAAAGGTCAAGTAACATATAAAGGCAGACCTATCAGAATCACACCAGACTTTTCGCCAGAAACTATGAAGGCCAGAAGATCCTGGACAGATGTCATACAGACCCTAAGAGAACACAAATGCCAGCCCAGGTTACTGTATCCTGCAAAACTTTCAATTAACATAGATGGAGAAACCAAGATATTCCATGACAAAACCAAATTTACACAATATCTTTCTACAAATCCAGCACTACAAAGGATAATAAAGGGTAAAGCCCAACATAATGAGGCAAGCTATACCCTAGAAGAAGCAAGAAACTAATCATCTTGGCAACAAAACAAAGAGAAGAAAAGCACACAAACATAACCTCACATCCAAATATGAATATAACAGGAAGCAATAATCACTATTCCTTAATATCTCTCAACATCAATGGCCTCAACTCCCCAATAAAAAGACATAGATTAACAAACTGGATACGCAATGAGGACCCTGCATTCTGCTGCCTACAGGAAACACACCTCAGAGACAAAGACAGACACTACCTCAGAGTGAAAGGCTGGAAAACAACTTTCCAAGCAAATGGTCAGAAGAAGCAAGCTGGAGTAGCCATTCTAATATCAAATAAAATCAATTTTCAATTAAAAGTCATCAAAAAAGATAAGGAAGGACACTTCATATTCATCAAAGGAAAAATCCACCAAGATGAACTCTCAATCCACATCTTCGGTTGGTTTATATACAAGTGTGCAATTTCTAGGCTTGAAAGTAAAGTGATGCTATCTGGTGCTGGATAGAGGAGCCTTATTTTTTTATTATGGCAGCTTGCTATTTTTGTAACATGGTGATTTGGTTGAACACAATAAAGTACAGTAGTAACTGATCTCCCCTTCTTCCTGGATGAGTGAGGAGATGATTAAATGTTGATGTCAGCATCCTTGAGCATATTCAGATGAGCTTCTGCTTCTGTTGAAAAGGATGCTGTGTTTGATTGTGGTCCGAAGCTTTGAAGCACTACTTGGCATCTCCTTCCTTGGAGGTCTCACTGTTTAAACATAACAGATTTGATAGCTTGTTGGTAAGGTGAGGTCCAGCTTGTCTCCACCAGGTCATCTTCATGTGAATCCGGTGGTTATACGGTTTTGTTCTAGGGATATTTCATTTTTTTTAATAACGGTTTTAGCTGACATTCATGGAGAGAATGAATCCTTAGAACTGTGCCACTAGTGAAAGGAAATCCTGTCTAGAGTATGTTTCTTTACAAAGCTGTGTCACACCATCCTTTGGGCCCTCTGCTGGAAAAGTAGAATCAAGTCTCAAATAATGCCTTTTAAATTGTATCCTCTAGTATTATAGATGTAGGACAGTACTGTATCATACCTCTGTGGATGTAAAATAGCTTGTACCTGCTTTATGATACGTAGTAGTGACAGTGCTTTATCAGAACTGTTTTTAATGATGTTGTTCAGAATGTTTTCTTTCCAGATGATGATTGAGAAGCTAATTTAAAAAAAAATGGTGCCAGGTACCACAAGAGTTTCAGAACTGTGCTGTTTTCTCGGGTTTTGTCTTTTTACTTTTTTTTTTTTCTTAATGGAGTGTGCTGGATGTCTCTACAGTTTTGTTCAGATGACTGCAGAACCTGGAAAAGCTGTTGCTGCTGTTGATGCATAACACACTGCTATTATTGGTCTTTTTATATAAATATAAATATATATATACAGATATATAATTTGAATTTTTTGAAACTTTAGCTGTGCTGTCAACTTTGGAAAAAAGTATCCCCGTTTACTGTGTTGAGTTGGCACTGTACAGAAATTAACAGCCATATTGGTCTAGAAATGTTGAACTTAAGTTTTTTCCATTTGTACAGGGGTAACACACTGTATTAAATATGTAAGGTCTTATCTACGTGGGTTTGATTACAAAAACTAATAAAGTATTCTCTAAATTAAAAAAAAAAAAAGAAGAGTGTTACTTGGATAGGCCCCTGTGCTACCTAGTTTTATATCAACTTGATACAAGCTAGACTCATTTTGGAAACAACCTCAAGCTTTGCGCAGTGGCAGTATCGTAGCCAATGAGGTTTATCCGAGGCGCGATTATTACTAATTAGAAACAACCTCAATTGAAAAAAATACCCTCACAGGATTGGCTTGCAGCCCAGCCTATGGTACATTTTCTTAATGAATGGTGTAGAAGGGGCCAGCTCTCTATTGGCAGTACCACTTCTGGGTTGATGGTCCTGTGTACTATAATCAGTGTGAATTAGTCATGAGAGGCAAACCTGTAACAGCATTCCTCCATGGTTTCTGCTGGCATTCCTGCCTCAGATTTCTGCCCTGCTTGAGTTCTTGCCCTGACTTCCCCAGTAATAGAAGGTTTCCTGGAAGTCTAATAAAAATAAACATCCCTCCTCAAGCTGCTTATGGTCCTGGTGTTTCTATCAGAGCAGTAGAAACCCTGACTCAGACAGCCGCTACAGTCATACCACGTCGGAGAGGCGGAATTTATTTACCACCCTCGCAGTGCCAGCAGAATCACCGAGTATAGCCTGCACTGAGCTTCAAACCAGAGCTCTTTTGGAACAATGGAAGGACTCAGCACATTCATTTGCTATCAAACAAAGCCTGGCTGTGTCAATCCTCGTCCCATATGCCCTCTTCAGAGAAATAGCCAGGGCTTTAGGAAAAGAAGGGATGTCATACCAGCGTGGCTCACACGAGGTGTTTTGGACCAATAAAAAGTTCTGATCTGTATGTGTATGTACGATCTGAACCTGGGTCCTCTGGAAGAACAGCAAGTATTCCTAACCGCTGAGTCATCTCTCCAGCCCCTCGAGTTTGTGCAGTTAGTCACTAACTAATAACTCTAACTCGGGGTCTGCCTTAGCTACTCTAATCACTGTGACCAAAATCCCTGCCATGGACAGCCTGAGTGCGAGGACTAGGAAGTGGTGGCACAGTGACTCCATGCTGAGAGGATTGTGCTTCGAAGTCTCATCAGTGAACAGGAAGCAGAGAAAGCAGGCCAGAACCCAGAACAAGTTATAACCCAGCCCTGGGCACCAACTTCTGCAAAGGAGGCCCCAGGGCTTAGAGGTTCCACAGCCTCTCCCAATGGCACCACTGTCTGAGGACTAAGTGATTAAGCAGCTGAGCCTAAGAGAGACATTGTAAACTCAAAGCATGCCAGAGTCTCGATGTGTTGCTGAGGCTGCTCTCAGATTCCTGGGTCCAAGTAGTGCTTCTACCGCAGGCGTATGCCTCACATGTGACTGTTGGCGGTTCTTAAAGCTACTTCACGTTCCCTTGTCAAGCAATGCTAAGTACATTTGACCAAGCTTCCAGTGGGAGATATTAATGTATCTGCTGCTTAAGTCTAGTCAGGCAAACACTTATTGGGTGCTTCTTATGAGCCAATCACCAAACAACAAAATTTAACAATTAAACCAGAGTTTTACTGAAGAAATGACTAATTCATTTAGATTTTATTGCTCAAGAGTCCTTGGGTCAGCTGAATGATTTTCTTGATAGGGCTCAACACAATTCAGCTGAGCTACTTGTGACGGAAGAAGGGGAAAGAAAAGGACGTAAGTATCAGGGTGTCCTTTCAAAAATCGACTAAGGATGGGGAAACTGAAGATCGTGTAAAAGAGGTGTGGCTGACAAACAAGCCTCTCTGAGGAAGGAGTTTTTAAAGGAAGATTATACCTATTCTTATGTCATTAACTAAGAAGACTGGATGAACTGCAGCCTTGGGTTGGGGAGGCAATGGAGTAGAAATTAGGATCGTATGGGAAGAAGATATACAGGAGACAGTCATGATTTCTGGCTAATAGGGGCATAGAAAACCCACTCACAGAGCAAGAAAAGTGCCTGGATTAGAAACCCGGAAATCTGGGTCCAGTGTCACTAACAAGCTGTGAGAACCCTGCCGGTGACTGATGTGTAATAGCATCCGTCTCCTTGGGAGTATGAGACTGAGGACCCCTTTCAAGCCTGGGGCCCTTATAGCATGCATGCTTTCTCTTGGGATTCTGACACTGATACAGTCTGAGCAGCAGCACTGAGTAACCTTAAAGGAAAAGATGGGTAGCATTTGCTGGAAAACAGAAAAGACACGGGAGAAAAGAGGAGGAGGAGGAAGACGTAATTCTTTTTTAATTCACTTAAAAAAATACCCCAGAGAATTGTTGATGCATTACATATGTGGGATGATGTCATTACACAGGTGAAGGCAGGAACAAGATAGAACGAGGCCTGTCAGTGGACAAGAAGGAAGGATGGGTGGGAGAAAACTTTGAGGGAAGAGGAGAAGACTGGAACGGAAGGAGACTGCAGGAGAAGTCGCCGAGAGATAATGGAGGCTGAGGTTAAGATTCCACTCTGTGTATTTACAGGTTGTTATGAGTATTCTTAAGGGATGGATGTGTATAGGGCTTTGTATGTTTAGGTGGGCAATTATATCTTATCAATTGGATCAGAGGTTATTGTGTTATGTGTTCTTTCTTGTGGAGAATTGAGTCTGGGAGAGAGTGTGGCGGCAGAGATACTGGGCCGCCACGGAGTTGGGATGTGTGTTTCTGGCAAGATATCTAGCAGATATCTTGGGGCACTGTGGTGCCGGATCTAATGGGGGTAAAAGACAGCCCTTTTAATATAATCTTACAACATACATAGTTGTCAAAATTTCTCATAGGAACATGACAGCAAAAACAGAGAAAAAGGAGGGAAGAGGAAGGAAAGAAAGAGAAGGTTGGAAGTTGTCTCTTCAGAGAAAACCCAGTATTGGGCAGTAAGAATTAGAACAAAAGCAAGTGAAACATTCCCAAGACTATTTTCTAAAAGATTTTCCCCGCCTCAGAGAAGTTTTTCAGAACCATTAATACCCCAAAGCAAGTCTCTCTCATTCTTGGACACAGAATACAATCCACATAGAAATCCCATCTTATTCAACCCTAGGGGCTTTCTAAATGTTGGGGCAGCTTCCTATGAGAAAACTGACACTGAAATCTTGAGAAAATATGGCGCCTGAGTAGATGGAACAGCCGGAAGGAGAAGATGGGACATTCCTAGCCTATCCCATCTCCTGTCTTAATTATGATGTGAAAGAGAAGATCTCGTTTATTTTCTACTCCGGGACAGTGGAGGGTGGTTTGGAGAAGTTCCCAATTCATCAAAAGCCACCTTCCTTCTCACAGCAGGCCTTGGCACACAGAAGAGCTGCGGAGCAGCAAGGCTTTTCTGTTTGCCATACAAGGTGGGTGGGAGAGAATGGCTGAGTTGTTGGTAGTGGTGGTGGGCATTGACCACAAAAGCAATAAGACTGTGTTTATCAAGTTGAGAAGACACATTTGAGACCCTCACAATTTTCCTACTTGGAGGATTAAGGAACATTCTGTTAAGTTAGAAGTATACACAATATAACCGCTGCTTCTCTTTCTCCCTATTTTTCTGTATTAATTGCTTTGAGAGCATGGCTTCCCAAATCCATTGAGCATATGGTAGTCTGATTGTCCCTTTTGTGAAAGGTGGTAAGGCTACATTCTAGAAATAAATTTGGAGGACTAGGCTAAGCTGTCTTTAGTTGTGACTAGTTCCCTTGGCAAGCATCTCTCCTTGCATTTTTATCTCAGTAAATGCCCTGACAAGAAAATTCCTCTTTAGGGACTGAGGCAGACCACCAGTGTACCACTCAGGAAAGCATCAGGCTTGTATCTTAGGAAAAGTCGCTCACTAAAGATTCAAAAATCTTTAAAAAAGATAAACAAGGACTCTAGTAGGGAGATTCGAAGTAGCATGGAATCCCCGTGAACAATACAACAGACTCTCTGAGCACAAGACAAAGTCCTCTTTCAGTGAAAGTATTTGAAAGCTAGCCTTGGAAGAGCATTCACACTATCCTGTAGAATGGAAGGACGTTTAAGTGCCCGGCATGATTCCACAGCGCAGCACCTTAGCAGCTGTCTTTGCTCGGGGTACCACAGGTTTTCCGAGCTCTCAACTCTGACCTAGCTTGATTATACTTCTGGGAATGTGATTGGTGTAATTCGGAGTTCAGAGAAAATTACTGCAGATCTGCAGTAATTAATTTCTACAGTAATTACTGCAGAAAACACGCTTTCTGTAATACACGACAGGTCCTTTTAAGCCATTTCAAACCATGACAATAACCATACATTACTTCATGTTTCAGTCATCATTACTTCCGTGCCTAGGAGGGACCATGCACACTTATTTCTGTGACCCAGCATCCATTACCACAAATTCTGTCCTCACAGATGCTCCCATAAAACAGATTAATCTCATGAGCCCTGTGATTAGTCAAGGGTCTTGAAAACAGAGTAGAAGAAGGTAAGGAGTGGGTGTGGCCTTGCGGTTGAACTCCTTTTGCTTGAGCTAAAAATTCTTGAGGAGGCTTGCTGTTTGTTATTTACTCTCTAGAGCAATTATAGTTCGTGTACTCAGAACACAGCAACACTGAATAATCAAATTCATGATAAACATGGCAGTTCAAGTGGTTTGACCACGGGTCCATTCCAGTCAGGGATGAAGCAAGCTTGCTCTTGTCTGTTCTGTGTGGTCACCTGACTGTTAGGAGGTTGCCATGGTGACACTTTCCCAATACCTTTTGCTCTTTGAGGGGGAAGCTAAAAGTAAGCAGTTTAGTAACAGAACTCTTTCTCAGATTTTACTCATACACCATTGAAGTGGTACAAGCCTGTCATTCGCATAAGGTTGAAAATGATAGAGACTTATCATGTGCTGACTGGGAAAAAATTAAAATTTATTTAATCTGCAACCAATGATTTGAAAATGCTCTTTTTTGTTGTTGAGTTACCGAAGATGGCATCCCGAGAGACATCGAGGGTTCTGGCTTCAGTGAGTCTCAAAGATGGATTAGAGCATCTTAACCTTCATGAGGGAGGGCCTCCAAGTCCTGAGAAGACCAGCTGGTGGCAATTCTTGAGCACTAATCCAGGGGCAGGCACTTGCTGAGCATGTGCATCTCTGATTCACCCATGCAGCTACTTGCATGACCATCCCGATTTACAATTTCAGGTCACCGAGATTCAGCCAGGTCTGACTCAAAACTCTGGGCCCCTGGCTCTGGAAGGTGAACTCTAAGTTGCCACACCGCCTTGTCTCTCTAGAATCTTTCAGATGGAGTAAAACTGGTCACTCTCCTGTCCCTGGAAGACCTTGCAATTAAGATTCATGAGTCCTCCCCCTGTATCAAATCCTTTAGTTATAGTCATGCAAACATAGAGAGGACTCTTGGAAGCAGCCTCAAAACTGACCATGTTGGGGCTGGGGATTTAGCTCAGTGGTAGAGCGCTTGCCTAGCAAGCACAAGGTCCTGGGTTCAGTCCCCAGTTCCAAAAAAAAAAAAAAGAAAAGAGAAAAAAAAACTGACCATGTTGTAAATTTGAACAAATATGCATTTGTGGCATTGTCACACCTTAAGACACATGGAGCAACTATGGGCATTAGCACAGGACTCAGCATTCCAATCTTACTAGTGGTGTAGTCTTAGGCAAGTTACTTCCTCCATGAAAGGGAAATGATAGAACTCAGGCTTGTTATTCTGGCTTGCCTTCTGTGTTGCTGTGATAAATGCCATGGCCAAAATCAACTTGGAGAGGAAAGGATTTACACTTTCCGTTCCTAGTCCATCACTGAAGTTAAGACAGGATCAAGCAGGAACTAAAGAAGAAACCATGGAGGAATGAGGCTTACTAGCTCATTTACCGAGCTAGCTTTCTTACATGGCTCAGACCCACCTGCCTAGGAATGGTGTTGCCCACAGTGGATGGTGTCTTCCCACATCAGTTACCAGTCAAGACGGTTTCTTACAGACATGGTCACAGGCCAATCTGATCCAGACAATGTTGAGATTTCTTCCCAGTGACTCCAGGTTGTGTCAAGTTGACAATAAAAACAAAAACAAAAAACAAAGGAAAACAAAAGCACTTATCCAAAGGTTACTGCCAATAGTTGCTCTTTTCAAACCTTATACATCTAAGGTATCCCACCTTGTGCTCTAAACCCTGAATTATGGACTGAAAAATTACCCCTTTAAAATGTCAAAAGGCTAAAGGTTCTTGTCCCCAATTGGTTTTTGACTGATCAATAAAGATGCCAGTAGCCAATGACTGAGCAAAGGGAGACAGGGCAGGACTCTCAGAGTTGTGTGAGTTAGGACTCAGGGAGGAGACAGAGTGTTGCCATGATGCTTTGGGAGACAAATCAGATTTAGAGCTTGCAAGAGATAAAGCCAACCAGCCATGTGAGATTTTGGGGAAGTGGCCAATTTGGCCTAGGGTAGCAGGTAGAGGATTAGAAGTACCCAACCACTCACTGAGCTAGATGGCATATTAAAAATAAGCTAATGTGTGCTGTGTGTGTGTGTGTGTGTGTGTGTGTGTGTGTGTGTGTGTGTGTGTGTGTTTCACTAGAAAATCCAAAGATTCCCTGGCAGGTAGCTGGAAGCACGGCCCACAGGGAGCACAAAGCCATGTAGCTAAAATTACCACTAGAGAACTCCATAACTAGATTCAGAGCATAGTTCAAATTTTTCTGTGTTCCTCCATCTCTGCTTAATTCTAACCACACCTACCATTTCCAAGCTCAGCTCAACTGTCCCATCCCTAAGATCTGTACAACTGTGTCCATTCCATTCAATTCCCATGTTCCAAGCTCCACAGAGAGCAATGATCATCCCCCACCCCCATCCTAACACTTCTCATACTCTTCTCGGTGTTCTCTTGTCGTTCTTACTAGGTTATAAACACCATAAGGACAAGATCTAGGGCTGCCCATTGCCCCAGGAGCAGCAGGGAGATGTGAGGGTTACAACCTTAGCTTAAGTCACAAGGCCATGGTTGTCTATACTGTCTTCTAAATCTTGACCTCAGACAAGTCACCTTCATTTTAAAACCTCTCCTAACTCACCTGTGCTTAGCACATAGGTATCTTGTGGAAAATGAGTGAGATACTCTGTGCAAAGTGCTAAGCAAATATTTGCTACCCTTTTCGGTGCATGGTAGTGATTAGCTATTGCAGTGTTTGCTGTCAAGCAGTCTTTGCACTGATTAATGTAGCAAGTATTTATTGGGTGCTATGTTAGTCTACTTGGGCTGCCATAGCAAAATAACCATAGACCGGGTGGCTGAAACAACATACCAGGACATCACTTCTGGAGGCTGGGATGTAGGAGGCAGAAAACTTGTTTCCTAGTGAGGGGCCTCTTTGAGGCTGGCAGATGGCTACCTTCCTGCTGTGCCCTTGACTAGTGGAGAAAAATTCTCTTTCTCTCTCTTCTCTGCTCTTCGCCACGTCTGCACTGTAATCTTGTTTTCCTTTCTTTAAGTGGATATCAGAACCTTACCAGTCCTCACGACGCAGTCCTCAAAGCCTTATCTCTAAATACTCCCACTTGAGAGTTAGGACTTCAACATACGCATTTGGAGGGGACAGGACTCAGTCCATAATGTGGATCTGCATGTTAAATGAACAGTCTAGGTACACAGCAATGAGCAAGCTAGACGAAAGTCCCTGTTCACATCTCTTCAACCACGGTAAAGTAAATTAGCATTTATAGACACAATAGTGCCCGCCGATTACATGGCATTTGTTTATAACCTGTGGCTATATCATATTACATGCGGAAGGGGAATGGTTGTATTAGTTACAGATGGTATTAAGTTTGCTAAGCAGTTGACCTTCACATGGAGAAACCCATGTACCATCACGTAAGATTATACTTTCTAAGAAAATTTATTATGAGTGCTTATGTATACAAGTCTGCATGAGTTTATGTGCACCGTGTGCATGCAGGTGCCTGTGGAAGTCACAAGGGATGTTTGATCTTCTGAAACTGGAGTCCGGGGGATAGCGAGCTTCCAGGTCCTCCGCAAGAGCAGCAAGTGCTCCTAACTACTGTACCATCGCTCCAGCCCTGCTCATTTTCTCTCTAGTTACTTTAGCTTTAACTTTCTGGCTTTCTCCCCCATAGAAAACTAATATGGAGTGAACAGAATGGTGATGCATTTCTTTTTTCTTAAAGATTTATTTATTTATTTATTTAGTATATGCATGCACTGTAGCTGTCTTCAGACACACCAGAAGAGGGCATCGGATCCCATTACAGATGGTTGTGAGCCACCATGTGGTTGCTGGGAATTGAACTCAGGACCCCTGGAAGAGCACTCAGTGTCCTTAACCACTGAGCCATCAACTCTCCAGCCCACAGTTTTACAGCTTGGCTTCCACTGCAGGGCAGCCCAGCTTCCCCCACCCCACGCCCCACCCCCCACCCGGAGCTGAGGACTGAACCCAGGGCCTTGCGCTTGCTAGCTCTACCACTAAGCTAAATCCCCAACGGTGATGCATTTCATAGCGAACACTGGAGCAGGGCATCTGAGTAGGGGTGTCGTAGGCAGGGGGATCCATGGGGTTCTGAATCGAGGGACTCTGAATAAAGAGCTAGAGGGAAAGGGTAGTTGTTGAGCCATGATGTGACTGAACAATTCAGAAGACTGTCCCAGACAGAGGGCATAGCAAGTACTGAGGCCCCAGGCAGGGATTTTCCAAGCATTTGTGTGAGCCAAGAAGGGCATCACATACATAGAGAGATGTTTGTGATAGAAAGGCTAGTAGGGCTTCTTTTCCGGTTTCCGCGGTAGGAGCAGCCATGAGCAGCAAAGTCTCACGGGACACCATGTACGAGGCAGTGCGGGAAGTCCTGAATGGGAACCAGCCCAAGTGCCGCAAATTTCTGGAGACGGTGGAGTTGCATATCAGCCTGAAGAGCTGCGACCCTCAGAAGGACAAACGCTTCTCGGGCACCCGTCAGGCTTAAGCCCACCCCTCGCCCCAAGTTCTTGGTGTGCGTCCTGGGGGATCAGCAGCACTGTGATGAAGCCAAGGCTGTGGATAATCCCCACATGGACGCTTAAGAAGCGTAATAAGAACAAGAAGTTGCTCAAAAAGCTGGCCAAGAAGTGTGATGCCTTTTTGGCCTCTGAGTCTCTGATCAAGCAGATTCCACGTATCCTGGGCCCAGGCCTAAACAAGGCTGGCAAGTTCCCCTCCCTGCTGACACACAATGAAAACATGGTAGCCAAAGTGGATGAGGTGAAATCCACAATCGAGTTCCAGATGAAGAAGGTGCTGTGTCTGGCTGTTGCCGTCGGCCACGTGAAGATGACCGATGACGAGCTGATCTACAACATCCACCTGGCTGTCAATTTCTTGGTGTCCTTGCTCAAGAAAAAACATCAAGAGCACCATGGGCAAGGACCAGCATCTGTGTTAGGATGCTCCAATAGACCTCAGTGCTGCCATCTAAAAAGAAAAGGCTAGTAGGAGTGGGGTATGGAAACATATGTATATATCTCCTAAATGCCACCTAATTTATTTCCATCCTTCCAAAAGTGTAGTAGAAATTATGGGACGTGATAGCTAATCAAGTCGTTTGATACTAATGCAATCGGCAGGCATTATATAAGAGAATAAAAGCAGGTAGACAAAATCCACTTCATTTTTTTCTTTCAGTTCATGTTTGAAGACTCACATCAAGAACTAAGACTACGTCTCATAATCTGGTTTACTCATAATCACCCGGCAAGGTAGTTATGACTTCCAAGGTTTTTTCATGATTTAATGCTACTTTCCAAGGTGTGTCAGGCAGTCCAAGGCACTTTACAACTGGCTGTAATAATACAACATGACCAAAAGCGACTTGAGGAGGAAAGGGTTTATGTGGCTTATGCACATCCACCATAAAGGGAAGTCAGGACAGGAAGTCAAGACAGTTACCTGGAATCAGGAACTGAAGCAGAAGCCACAGGGGAACGCAGCTCACTGGCTTGCTTCTCATAGGGTTTTAACCTTTTGCCTAGGGCCCTGCTGGCTTCCTTCACACAGAATGGAAAAAGAGCGAGCTCCTCCAGCCTTAGCAGCCAGGCTTGCAGATCCAGCTAGGTGCTTTCTTACTACACACCAGGACTACCTGCCCAACACTGGCACCACCCACAGTGGGCTGCCCTCCCCCCCCATCATTAATCAAGAAAATGCTGGACAGACTTATTAATAGTCTATCTTATGAGGGTACTCTTTCAATCAAAATTCCCTCCTCCTAGATATATCAAGGTTGTGTCAAGTTGACTAAGATCAACCAGGACAGTATCTTTTCTAGTCTGACATTTTTCTAGCTACACTGAGCAGCAGATCAAGGTTGAGAGACTTAGACTCCTCATTGTCTCAGGCCCTTGTGGAGATTAGAGGATCCTAAAGGCAACACGACTCCTCTTGTCCCGGTGTAGCTGCCTTTCCAGAGAAGGCCGCCAGGGGACTCGGTTCTGAGCCTGTGAGCTGCAGTGGCGCTCGGGCGAGCTGCGCGGCGCGCTGGGTGCATGTGGGGGTCGCATCAGAGCCGTGGCCGCTGCATCTGGAGTCACGCGTGCTGGCTAGAGAGCCCCTCGCGTGAATCTGCAACATCGCTGCTCGGGCTGGAGGAGTTCACTCTTTTTCTCCCGCTCCAGAAGCTGCTGCCGGCGTGAAGGAAGCCAGCAGGGCCCTAGGAAGAAGGTTAAAACCCCACGGTAAGAGATCCTTCCAACAGTGGGGAGGAGGTGCAGTCGCAGCTTCCCGCTCCGTATGTACCCAGGAGGGCCAAGGTGCGGGGCACACCTAGGGAGGATCAATCGTGCGGACCCCAGTCCTCACCCTGGTCCGCGAGCTTCCGGGGTTGGAGTCTGGTTTAGCCAGAGCGGGCTCCTTGGCTTCTCTCTGCCCCCGGGTATGCATTTCCCGGACTGGAATGTGAGTCCAGTTCCCACCCAGGGGTCTGTGGCTTTGATCTCAAATACACCCCCTCTCTCCCCCTTCAGGGTGCAGATCTCACCCGGAACCCATTCTCAATCTCAGATGCGGGTGGGGTGCGCGTCGGCCTGAAGCGGCGGGAAGAGAAACTTTTACAAAAGTGCGTCTGAGCAGGGGGGACACTCCTGGGCTCCTGGTTCCCAGAGCAGGCTCGGTGTGAAGCTGTGTAGAGAGGGCTACAGCGCACAGTCTTGGTTTGTCCTTCCCCCCCCCCCCCACGCCCCCGGTCCTCCGGCTACCGATGCCTCATGAAGCGAGGGTATTAAGAATAAATAAATTTTGCTCAACTTTTGGACCAACAACTGTCAAACATCTGGAATCGTAGTCCCTTCCTTTCCTGCACCAGAGAAGGTGAAAACTAAAATTTTCCCTTCATTTCTCCTCCCCACCACTGGACCCCCCAGGATGGGGTGGTTAGTGGTAAAGAGAGGCTCCCGCCTCCTGGAGCGTGGCAGAGGCTCTACACCACTCCGGTCTCTTTCAGACCCTCTGGAAATCTTCCCCGCAGAGACGGGGCGACCGAGTCATTCTGGTGTAACCGGTGAATGGCCTTTTGTTCCTCTGCGGTTCCACTATTGTTGCGCCTCTAACATCTGGTGGGGCTCTGGCGGGGAAGGAAGTCCCTTTCGCCGCTCGCGGGGCCTTCCACGCCGACCTTTGCGCGGGCTGGGGTCTGGGATCCCCGCTGGGGAAGGACAGAGATCGGGACCCGGCTAGGCCGCCCCACCCGGGGCTTGCGGTTAGAGGGCGGAGGGAAAGTTGTTCCTAAGCCCGCCTCCTAGGCTGCTTGTGGCCCAAGGCGCATTTCTCAGATCTTATCCCTAGCTAATCTGAGACGAGGGCGAGGGAGTAGAGGCAGAGTTCTCAAAAGCCAGGAGCTCTGCGAGCGGGTCCAAAGGACTTCCAGAGGCGAGCTAAACGCGTGTGGAGGGCCCACGACCCGGGCGATGGCCGGGGACAGGGCACCTGGTCTCTACGGAAAGTTCAGGGGTTGAAGATTCTCAAGGGATGAGGGTCAGGCCATTGACCACAGAAGAGTGGAGACGAAAGCTAACCTGGGAAGGTTAAAGATTGCCTGGAAATAGTGGTGTCGTGACTAGCTGTGAAGTGTTCGTGGCTTCTGACTTCACCTAAGGCTCCAACTTTAAGACCCAAATTTCTCCCAGCGCTGCAGAAAAATCAGGCCATGACTAAGCAGTCCAAATGGCAGATGCGACCAGAGCACTGCTCTGGTTTTCATCCGAGAACAGGTGGTTTGGGGTAGCCCCTATTTCTCCAGAGGGGGGCGCCTGTTAGGCTGTAGGAGGTCGGGTTTCCCGGAATAAGTTAGGCGCTTCCATCTAAAGCAGTTAGCATTGTGTGGGTTACTTATTAAGCAATATTGGCAAGAGCAAAGTCACCTCCCAAAGCCGGCAGGCACCAGAATGGTTTCCCGAGGGTCGACTAGAGGAAGTTTGATCATACACACCTATTGGAACCTGTGCCTCTTGCCAGCCTTGTAGATGTTGCCTTTGCCACTTTTTCCTGTGGAATTCTCAACCTTAGACTGTCTGGGAGATACGGAAACATTCTCCCCGCTCCGGGCTGCTAAATGTTGACACTCGCCCTCTCCCACTCAGGTGAGAAAGAGGCTTATATGGAGTCACCTGTGACCTATGTTCCTCTCCAACACTCCACCCTGCTAGGGCCTCAGCGTGTTAAGTAAGTGCTCTTAAATCCCAACCATCCTTCAGATAGTTTAAATTCTGGGCTCTGCACAGGTCTGGTTTGCCCTTAAACTTAAAAGTGCTTTGAGAGATTGTTAACTCAAGAGAGGATATATAGAGAAACTTTCCCCCACGATTTCTAGATCTTGCCGGTGGGATCCTGAAAAGAAAAAAACAGCAAATTCTCTGAAGTGGTCAACCCACTCTAATGATAAAGGCCCACAAGTTGGGATTTCTTTGAAATGTAACAGTACCAGCAAAGTAACAAACTGACCTGCTTAACGAAGTACTGCTTAGGTTCTGTTTGCTCAGGGAGCACCAGAAGGCATCATTAAAGTTAAAGTCAGGCCTTGGCCCAGCCAAGAAGGAAAACACAATCATTGTAGAGGAAAATAAGGGCATTCATTTTTTTTTTTAAATTTTGGAACTAAAAGACTTATCCAGAAAAATTATTGTAGGAAAAATAGAAAAGTCATAGTTAAAACGTTAAAAACTCTCTCTTTCTTATCCAATTATTTCCCTGGAATATTTAATTTCTGGAGGCATGGTAGGTTTGATACATTTTTTATAATATTGAAGACTGTAAGGTTGTCCGTAGTAAACACATGCCAGTGGGTATGAGAGAACCTACATTGTAGCCTAAGTGTTATCATTGTTTTTCCATTTCTGTGGTGTTAATGGGAGAGGAATGTTTTGCTGTTGCCTTACTTAGCACTTTTTAGAAATCAAAAGTGAGAATAAACATTTTTATTTTGTCCATTAACATTTCTGTGTTATGTTCTTTTTGGAGGGATGGGTCTCTGGTTTGTTTTTGTTTTTGTTTTTTAAACATTTATTTATTTATTATATTATATAAGTACACTGTAGCTGTCTTCAGACACACCAGAAGAGGGCATCAGGTCTCATTACAGATGGTTGTGAGCCACCATATGGTTGCTGGGATTTGAACTCAGGACCTCTGGAAGAGCAGACAGTGCTCTTAACCACTGAGCCATCTCTCCAGCCCTGTTTTTGTTTTTTTAAGATGTACTCTATAAAGAGAGTGTGGTTGTGACTTCTGTCAAAGTATCTGTCTTGATTAGAAAATGTTTAGCTTTTTTGGCTAGTTCTTTCTTCTTTTCTCCATGTCCTTCTCTCCTTGAAGTTTTGGGGATCAATTTCAGGGCCTCATACAGCCTTATACATGTGCTCCACCACGGAACTGCACTCCCACCCCACTTAGCCAGTTCCCTTCCCTTGCATAGAGCAAACACGGGGCAGGGCAGCAGCCATAATTCACGACAGTAACTGCTGTCATCTCAACAGAGCACATTGAGGTCAGGTGAAGGTGTCAGAGTAATGAATGGGAAATGCTGTGTCTGCTGCTTTGCAGTCACATATCCAGCCTCCGTCCGTCCCCACTGCCACCATCCCAATCCAAAACAACCTAATTAATGAGCTTTTTATTTTTATCTAATAGATTATATTCACTCATTTTAGTGACTGTTGTTTTTTTTTGTTTTATTTTTTTTGCTAGTAACGTCAATGCCATAATCCATAAGTTGTTTTTTTGACAAGTTGACATTTCTGCTAGCTTTTCCACTGAAATTTTTCTTTTGCTTAACATAAGACTTCCTTTGACTGTACTGCCTTGAACCCTGACCTTGAAAAGTCTTGCGTCCGAAGTGTGTAGCAGCAGACTCGCAATAGCCTTAGAATCAAGCGTTCTTGGGGACATTTGAGCAGTCACAACTTCTATCTAAGTTCTTGCTTGAAGCTGGATGATTCTGAAATATGACGCGGGAGTGGGGGGGGAGAAGATTCAGTTAGTTAGGTGCTGAGTAAAAACAGAGGAGGTAACCTGGATACAAAGTGACCTTAGAAAGATAAAAGTGATGAGGTCCCGGTATTATTGGAGTGCCTAATTTTCTTAAATGACAGTATATAGCTTTCCAATCAGAAAAATTGGACATGAAAGTAGAATTCCCCCCCCCCCAGTAGGGCTTTAGACATTGGCTTTAGGTGCACACACATAGAAAACCACCTACGAGAGACTGTCACTAATTTCTCCAACATTTTCCATGCCCTCCCCTCACCCCACTGCAGATCTGACAATCCAGTCCAAGTGCCTTCTGCATCTTAGACAAGTACAGCTATCACTGAGCTGCATCTGTTGCCCTAACTATACCTTTAGATATAGAAACCACATCAAGGGCTGGAGAGATCAGTGGTTAATCAGTGGTTAAGAGCACTGATTGCTCTTGGTCCAGAGGTCCTGAGTTCAAATCCCAGCAACCACATGGTGGCTCACATCCATCTGTAATGGGATCTGATGCCCTCTTCTGGTGTGTCTGATGACAGCTACAGTGTACTTATATATAATAAATACATCTTAAAAAAAAAAGAAACTATATCAAATACTCCAGGCATGATACATGAGCTACATTAGAGTTACAGGCTCTTAGGTGTTAAGGAGGAGCTTAATGGTCACCTGATTCTACTATGCGTCTGTCCAAGTTTCACTATGGACCTTGACTTTTAAAGCAATGACTTACTATTCTTTAAAAAAACCAAACTGACAAACGAGCTCAACATTTTTTTTCCTCTAGAAAAAAGATGGCTACCAAAAGAAGAGAGAAACATTTGGATTCTATAGATTAGATATAGACTGTTAATGTGGTGAACTTTAATAGAATGAACAATCTTGGCAGCCAGAGAGATGATTTGTTGAAACCTTCTCTCCCCCCTGTCTTTTAACTTTCCCCGCCTTGGTAACTTTCTTGAATGGTAGAGGAAAGCCAATAGAAAATGGTCAGAGGAAGGTGTCTGAGAGAGAAGATGGAAAGGGAACCTTATTCCTTTCAATCTGTGTCCAGTACTGCATCAGAAATGTCCCGGGGTCACCCAGGCGCTGAGTAACATGGCCAGCATTGAGTCTTCTTAAAGAGACGAATGTCCTTGATGTACAAAGGTCAAGCCTCAGAGACAGTAAACATTACACGAAGGACGAGTCTAACTTAGGACACTGCCCCATCATACACACAGCACAGCCATGCTTAAGAAGAAGAAAGAAACTGTGGAGGGAGATGTAATTCTGAAAATATACCTCAATTCATGTTGAGTAGTTTGTAAAATATACTGAAACATCTTCTTATTTCCACCACGACAATCTTCCAGGCACAGAAACTGTATTTCTTATTTACCAGGAACTTTCTGATTCTGAAGAAATACTTGTTCAATTCCAGGTAGACTGCCTTGAAGCCCTCTGAGTGAGGATGTTGTGATGTACTGTCCTCCTCCGTGTTCTTGTTCTCCTCGTCTACCATGCACTCTCGAGCTTGCTGCACTTGTTTGAAAAGTCCCGATCTGATACGTTCCAAGCGTTCCTCTGTCGCCAGGGAGATGGAGTCTTTAAGACTGAAAATAATTAGCGCCAGAGAAGATATATGATAGGTGACTGCCTTTATGTCCTTTTTCACATGCTGGACGTACAGCAGAATCTCTTGAGGAAACTCAAAATCCGTGATATCTTTTAGACATCTTAAGGGAAAGGTGGTCCTGATGCTGCTCAGAAGTTTCATGTTTTCCAAGATGGTATGATCCAGATACACACAGTTCTGAGACTGGATGGGTGAAATGTATAGAGCCACGAGGGCCACCAGCCATAAATACTTCAGTGTCATCTCAGCCTTGGTGCTCAGTATTTCTTCCAAAGGAAAAATATCTACAACACCCAGGACCGATAGTGATGTGTTAGCTCCTCTTTCATGGTCTTATATACCTGTATATCTTCAGTGGGAGGTGTTTCCTTACTTAGATTCCTTTGCCTCCAGGCATTTTTTTTTCTTTTTAAGTGAGTAAAGTATTACTTTAGGTTCCCAGGTGACCCATCCCAGGACTAAGACTCGTAGTAATAAAACTGACACACGGGCTGGGGATGTGCTTAGCTGTAAAATGTTTGTCAAGCACATGCAAGCCTCCAAGTTCAGTTCCCAACACTGGGGAAAAAAATCATTCAACTCATATCAAAGACATAATGATTCTGTATATATATATATATATATATATATATATATATATATATATATATATATATATATGATTTTGTAGTCAAATTTCTATCGTAATTGAATTAGTCATTAACCAAATGACTGTGATTACTCATGACTAGGTCACTAGCAATAACATAATTTATTTAGTTTTCTCCAGTCTTGACAAATTAAGCTTCTTTGTCTAGAACTATCTTTCTCCCTTTCTTTCTTTCTTTCTTTCTTTCTTTCTTTCTTTCTTTCTTTCTTTCTTTCTTTCTTTTTTCCTTTTGTGTGTGATGTGTTGTTGTTGTTGTTGTATTTGTTGTTTTCTTAACTCTTCTGGATCTCAAAGAGAACGATGAGCCTAGTTTGTCAACTTAGCATAGCTTTAGCAAGTGCAGGGTGAAGCTGGTGTGGTTTTCTTTTGACCCTGGAGGTTAATACTTCACAGCTATTCTTTCCTTTCATTAGACTTATCTCCGGGTCACCTTTCATGTTCCTAAATCTTAGCAGTCCTCTGCTGGGTTGTATATTTAAGTAATTTTTCTCCTTGATTAGTTTCTCTATTGGAGTTTCATGCAGTTTCTTTTTTATACAGTTTAGATATAGATTTAGATTAGATATAGTACTTAAAAAACATTTACCTCATTGTTTTTCCATACTGGGTCGTTCTGGAATCTGTGATGTATTTTGTTCTTCACCCATAAGGCATTTGGGTAGAAGGTCACCCATTTCAGCCAGCTAAATCATACCTAGGTTGCTATGACGACGCTAGCATGGTTGTCTACCATAGATGATGCTATAATAATTTTTGGATAATGGTCTTATCAAATGGATTCCTTTTTTTAAAAAAAAAAGTAAATTAGCATGACTTTCAAAGACCTGAGTTTATTGTTAATAAGTTATTGTTAATAAGAAAGGAAATCAATGGATTTCAAATGGTATTTTATTGACGAGTTAGTCATGCAACAATAGCAGACTATGATTGAAAATTAGACTTAAAAATTCTTCCTAATCATTTGGTTGCCTCAAAAGCTGATTGTGAGCGGCTTTCTTAAACTCTGGGTTATTATGGGCTGGCTTCTTGAAAACGGGAAATATTGCAAATACTCCTGTATACTTAATCTCCATAAAATTCTACTCTCACAGTTTCTCTGCCTGGCTGATTGTCAAAAACAAAATCGGGAAAGGAGTCTCTTTTATATGAGATTATACCTTGATTTCGATCATTTGATTGACACAGGTGACAAAATGGCGACTCTGAGCAAAATCTTTCACCATGTGCATAAGCATGGTCTTTGACTCAGTAATCCTGACTCTTAGAGCGTCTCCAGCCTGTCACCCAAAGAACAATAATAGCATGAAAGATTTGAAAGACAAGGCCATAAGCATTCATTCGGTCTAGTAAAGCCTCTGTGCAAGATTTCTGCACAAGCATTAAAACTTATGTGTGGGGGGGCTGGAGAGATGGCTCAGTGATTAAGAGTGCTGACTGCTCTTCCAGAGGTCCTGAGTTCAAATCCCAGCAACCACATGGTGGCTCACAACCATCTGTAATGGGATCTGATGCCCTCTTCTGGTGTGTCTGAAGATAGCTACAGTGTACTTATATATAATAAATAAATAAACCTTTAAACAAAACAAACAAAAAAAAGCATTTAAAAAAAATAAAGAGGGGCTGGAGAGATGGCTCAGTGGTTGAGAGCACCGACTGCTCTTCCCGAGGTCCTGAGTTCAAATCCCAGCAACCACATGGTGGCTCACAACCATCTGTGATGAGATCTGATGCCCTCTTCTGGTGTGTCTGAAGACAGCTACAGTGTGCTCATATATATAATAAATAAATAAAATATTTAAAAAAAATAAAGAAAAAACTTATGTGTGGGAATATATTTGGTTACTTGGCTGACTATATTTTGTTTCTTAAAAGAAGCTTTCTAGGTAAGATGGAGTCCATTTTTGTTAAATGTGGGCATTTGCACAGAAAGAAAAGAATATATATATATATATTGTGTGTGTGTACACATATATATGTGTGTGTATACATATATATCCCAAGAGCTTTGAGTCTTATCTCTGGATTGGAAAAATTAGTAATTTTTATTCTCCTATTTTATTAAGTTTTCGGTGGTAAGCAACTGTTTTCTTACTTAAAAAGTCAAAGACTTTAAGAGAAACTAAAGTTATAAAAGAAGAGTGTTGTATATGTAAAACAGAATCAATAAACTTAAACATCTCCACTTAAAAAGTAAATGTGAATTTCCCTAAGTCTCGGTTCCTGGTCGGATGCCATGAACAATGTAGAATTATGCCGGAGCTAAGTGTACTGATCGCGTAGCTTTTCATACAAGAACACATTCATGCACACCTACAAACATTTGGGATCACACACATGCACCTCCGAGGGCCATGTCTTCTTACACAGCTCATACATACACTTTCTACCTAAGCCTTCCAGGTTGAGGCGTTCCAGTGGAGCTGCCTGCCATTTTGGTCTTTCATGATGCCTTGTCTTCCTTAATTAAATGTTTTTGTAGTAAATGATTGTATGAGCGTTGATCTCTAATTTAAACCATTCCTTTCCAAGCACTCCCGTCCATTCTGCTGAGTGTACTTCCCACTTACAGGACAGTTCAGGCTCCGTGCAGTTGCCTTGCTACCTTAAGACGTTTCTTCTCACAGGTGAAGAAGATTGCAATGGATGAGGTTGTTCCTGTGTTTCCTTTCCACGATGAGTGGCTTTCTTTTTCTTTTTTTTTTTTTTTTCAGTTACTACTGTACTTTATTGTGTTCAACCAAATCACCATGTTACAAAAATAGCAAGCTGCCATAATAAAAAATAAGGCTCCTCTATCCAGCACCAGATAGCATCATTTTACTTTCAAGCCTAGAAATTGCACACTTGTATTTAAACCACCCGAAGATGAGGATTGAGAGTTCATCTTGGTGGATTTTTCCTTTGATGAATAGGAAGTGTCCTTCCTTATCTTTTTTTTGATGACTTTTAATTGAAAATTGATTTTATTTGATATTAGAATGGCTACTCCAGCTTGCTTCTTCTGACCATTTGCTTGGAAAGTTGTTTTCCAGCCTTTCACTCTGAGGTAGTGTCTGTCTTTGTCTCTGAGGTGTGTTTCCTGTAGGCAGCAGAATGCAGGGTCCTCACTGCGTATCCAGTTTGTTAATCTATGTCTTTTTATTGGGGAGTTGAGGCCATTGATGTTGAGAGATATTAAGGAATAGTGATTATTGCTTCCCGTTATATTCATATTTGGATGTGAGGTTATGTTTGTGTGCTTTCATTCTCTTTGTTTTGTTGCCAAGACGATTAGTTTCTTGCTTCTTCTAGGGTATAGCTTGCCTCCTTATGTTGGGCTTTACCATTTATTATCCTTTGTAGTGCTGGATTTGTAGAAAGATATTGTGTAAATTTGGTTTTGTCATGGAATATCTTGGTTTCTCCATCTATGTTAATTGAAAGTTTTGCAGGATACAGTAACCTGGGCTGGCATTTGTGTTCTCTTAGGGTCTGTATGACATCTGTCCAGGATCTTCTGGCCTTCATAGTTTCTGGCGAAAAGTCTGGTGTGATTCTGATAGGTCTGCCTTTATATGTTACTTGACCTTTTTCCCTTACTGCTTTTAAAATTCTTTCTTTATTTTGTGCGTTTGGCGTTTTGACTATTATGTGACGGGAGGTGTTTCTTTTCTGGTCCAATCTATTTGGAGTTCTGTAGGCTTCTTGTATGCCTATGGGTATCTCTTTTTTTAGATTAGGGAAGTTTTCTTCTATGATTTTGTTGAAGATATTTACTGGTCCTTTGAGCTGGGAGTCTTCACTCTCTTCTATACCTATTATCCTTAGGTTTGATCTTCTCATTGAGTCCTGGATTTCCTGTATGTTTTGGACCAGTATCTTTTTCTGCTTTACATTATCTTTGACAGTTGAGTCAATGATTTCTATGGAATCTTGTGCTCCCGAGATTCTCTCTTCCATCTCTTGTATTCTGTTGGTGAAGCTTGTATCTACAGCTCCTTGTCTTTTCTTTTGATTTTCTATGTCCAGGGTTGTTTCCATGTGTTCTTTCTTGATTGCTTCTATTTCCATTTTTAATTCCTTCAACTGTTTGATTGTGTTTTCCTGGAATTCTTTCAGGGATTTTTGTGTCTCCTCTCTATGGGTTTCTACTTGTTTATTTATGTTTTCCTGGAATTCTTTCAGGCATTTTTGCGATTCCTCTCTGTAGGCTTCTACTTGTTCTCTAAGGGAGTTCTTTATGTCTTTCTTGAAGTCCTCCAGCATCATGATCAAATATGATTTTGAAACTAGCTCTTGCTTTTCTGGTGTGTTTGGATATTCCATGTTTATTTTGGTGGGAGAATTGGGCTCCGATGATGCCATGTAGTCTTGGTTTCTGTTGCTTGGGTTCCTTCGCTTGCCTCTCGCCATCAGATTATCTCTAGTGTTACTTTGTTCTGCTATTTCTGACAGTGGCTAGACTGTCCTATAAGCCTGTGTGTCAGGAGTGCTGTAGACCTGTTTTCCTGTTTTCTTTCAGCCAGTTATGGGGACAGAGTGTTCTGCTTTCAGGCATGTAGTTTTTCCTATCTACAGGTCTTCAGCTGTTCCTGTGGGCCTGTGTCTTGAGTTCACCAGGCAGGTTTCTTGCAGGGGAAAAGTTGGTCCTACCTGTGGTTCCAAGGCTCAAGTTTGCTCGTGGGGTACTGCCTAAGTCCTCTCCGCGGCGGCAGCAACCGGGAAGATCTGCGCAGCTCTTTCCGGGAGCCTCCGTGCACCAGGGTTCCAGATGGTGTTTGGTGTTTTCCTCTGGCGTCTGGACGTGCGCAGAGTGCAGTCTCTTCTGGCCTCCCAGGCGCGCCCGCCTCTCTGAAGGTTCAGCTCTCCCTCCCACGGGATTTGGGTGCAGAGAACTGTTTATCCGGTCTGTTTCCTTCAGGTTCCGGCGGTGTCTCAGGCGCAGGGATCCTGCCGCTCCTGGGCCCTCCCCTACGGGAACCCAGAGGCCTTATACAGTTGCCTCTTAGGCCAGGGATGTGGGCAGGGGTGGGCAGTGTTGGTGGTCTCCTCCGCTCTGCAGCCTCAGGAGTGCCCACCTGACCAGGCAGTGAGGTCTCTCTCCCACGGGGTTTGGGAGCAGAGAGCTGCTGCGGGCCGGGATCCATGGGTGATGAGTGGCTTTCTTATTAGAGAAGCTCACAGTCCGCTAATCTTCTCCTTTGCTCATAGCTTATTTATCAACACTTCCTTCTAAGTGTTTGTCACCTATGACTCATGACCCAGGTCCTGTAGAAGGAGGAATACAATGTACTACTTGATGTCAAGGAACTTAAAATTACAGACTTGTAATTGTGGGTGGGCCTCAGTCTCCAGGTGCTTTAAAATAGTAATTTGTGCTAATACTGACAGTATTCGTGACAAAGGAGGCGAGGTAGTTGGCATGCATGGTCGCCTCTCTCTGGCCGTTAGCACTGCCTGATTTAGCTAATAAATCTACATCCATTGACCTCAGACCCAAATTTAACTTGCTCTCTTTATCTGACCTGGCAATCTCACTGACCGTGAGAGCTCCCCCTGATCTCTGATGGAGTCAAAGAGGGCACTCCCTCTTCTAGAAGCTTTTCCTTCGCCTTCCCGCCATCTCCTGAGAGTGGCATTCAGCTTCATTTCTCAATGCTGGCATCGCTTATGGACAGATACAAAGAGGATGCAGGTGAACACACACGCATACACTCACATCTACTTACACAGCTCATAGACTTTCTACCTAAGTAATTGCCGGTTACTCTAACTAGAAACATTATTGGATCATTTCTTACTTGTTTAGGCCATCCGAATCTACCTCAGAATCCTGACATTGAGAAAACATTTCCCTTTTCTTACACACATCTGTCTCAGCTGTCTGTCATTAGCAGGATGTGCATTGATATACGGGCTCATGCCCATGCTACTTATTTCCTACCATGCTCCGAGGTAGTTTACATGCGTGTAGTGTTGTTTTCATTAGAACGGACACAATCAACAGGGGCTACCCTGTAATCAGATAACGTGTGCAGTCCCCGAAGATTCTAAAGCTAACACTAATGAGCAAACTGGAATTTATCTGACAAAATGGAGACAAACTAGTTTGTATTTACCTCAGTAGCACATGGGATTGACAGCGAAGATTTCTTGCATCCTATGAAAGAACAAGTTTCCGGTCCTGGTAACTTGTTGGCCATCTTTGTTACCCCCTTAGGTCAGAGTGGGTCTTTTCAGTTGTGCTGTTTTAGAGGTAACTTAAGCCCAAAGGCAGTGTGTTTCCTTAACACTGAGACCTGGCTTTGCAGTGTGGCCATACCAGAGCAGCCCTAAGAGCTCTGCCAGATCGTCGCCATTGCTTCCCTTCCTGGTTAGCTCCTCACAGGATCCTCTGTCCCCTCCTGATTGTGTCCTTACCCAAGTGTAAGGGATCAACAACTAGACCAGTCATGATGTTGGCACATTCAGTTCCCCTTCAGGGAAGGCGAGGCCAGAAAGCAAAGGCCACCTCTCAGCTGGCGTTTCATCATGCTCCCCCTTCCCCATGGCAGCAGTAGTTATCAGTCTGCTTGGTGGCCTTTTTGATGTCTTCCTCCTGTCAAAACACAGATCCAGGATGGCAGGTACACCAGTGGGTTTGTTGGTTGCTGCCCTTTAGAGCAGCCTGTAGAAACCACAGAAACTGTGAGCTCCGGACCTCTACAGACGGTGAAAGGAGACCTTGTGTTTCTTAAATCACTAAAACAGGGGTTGGGGATTTAGCTGAGTGGTAGAGTGCTTGCCTAGGAAGCGCAAGGCCTTGGGTTTGGTCCCCAGCTCCGAAAAAAAGAACCAAAAAAAAAAAAAAATCACTAAAACAGGCTTATCAATATTGTGATGGCGTTGACATTTTATCTTTGGTTTCCCTGTTTTTCTTTTCTTTTTTTTTTTCTTGGTTCTTTTTTTTTTCGGAGCTGGGGACCGAACCCAGGGCCTTGCGCTTCCTAGGTAAGCGCTCTACCACTGAGCTAAATCCCCAGCCCCCTGACATTTTATCTTTGGAAGTCTGCCTCTAGAACTATATGATTTTTATCTACAGGGTAATGGTTTTCAAAATATAGGTTGAAAGTTCTTCACGAAGATGAGACCCAGAAGAGATAGTTCACCAGGTCTGACCTGCGGTAGATCTCAGCACCTTGTATGGCACCTGACACATAGTAAATGCCCAGTTACTATCTGTTGGGTGACTAAGTAAAGATAGCAAAGCCGTGTCCTGATGATCGGGTGTTAGGCCTTGGTTTCCTCTTTACTCAGGGTTGGGGAGGAGAAGTTGTTGTTGTGAGTAATTGAGGAATTCACAGAATGATAGAAGGCAACCCAAGTGTCTATTGCTATTTTTGATGCTTCTTCTTTGAACAGCCCAAGGCCAATTAAGTCATAAGCACTTTTGTTAACTCCGGTGATATCTTGGGTTCATATTTTTGGGTTGATTCATGTCTTACTCTTCAGACTAGAAATGTGACTTCCACGGTCTTGTAATCATGACACCAACTGTTTGTGGAATAAAAGCAGGCGTGGGATTTCCTATGTTTCTATGTTTCTCAAGTCTGCTCGGATAGCAACTTGTATGAGCAAAGCGCAAAAGACCTTTCCCCCAGTTCTCCAAGTCTTTGTATTAGCGTTAGCAGTAGGGATCGTTTATCCTATCACCTGGGAGGCTCTTTAGACTTATCAACACCAGTTCCCTTTTTGCAGCTTTGCCGAAGACTACTCGTTATTACAACTTCCTGCACAAAAAACGATCTGAATGTTTAAAAACGAGCCTTAACAAAAGAAATTTATCACGGTTGGATTCCTGTATAATTAAATACACATGCACCGTTGAGGAAGACTCTGTTGACTTAGGGGTTGTCACAATAGCTTCCATTTACCTCTTCACTCTCCTGTTGTCTTTTCTGGGGCATTTTGCCCTGGAGTGGTAGTAAGACTTTCAGAGGACTGTGGTGAAATGTCACCTACCAGGTGGTGGGTCCCGGCGGATGAGGGCGTACATCGGAGTGTGCTAGTAGTTGAGGAGAACCACCGACGACGACAACGACGACGGTAGAGTGAGTAACAGATGAGACAGAATGATTCTTGGTCCACAGACGAGGCACTATCCTCTCTTAATCACGGTTGGCTTGCTTGTGGTCACGTTTCTTGCCGTTAGTGAAGAGCAGAGAACAGGCGTTGTAGAAAACCTTCAGATCGGTAAAGGCCTGACTCATCTGATGCAAATCACACAACTCCTTATTTCCATTGCAGTGAAACTGGGAGTAGTGTCTGGGGATGATCTGGTCCCAGCAAAGAGTGAGGAAGGGAGCCTTTTCTTCCTGTCAACACTGACCTGAAGTAGCCTTGAAGTACAGACTCTCTTAGACATGGAATATATCAACGGAGGGGGAATTTAGACATAAACCATCGAGGCGGAAGGGGGTGAAGCGACTGGCTTAAGGTCACAGAGCTATTGAGGGGTCAAGTGGGGCTGAGTCAAGCCATCTTCACCTCGACTTTTTCAACCTAAGTTTCCCATGGTTCTGTGAAAAGCTCCTTCCCTTCTGCCTCTGGACATAGGGGCATCCCTCCCATGGGTAAACAAATGATTACCCAGGTTATCCCTGTTACAACCCAAGCTCCTTTGACTGTCACACGGGTATTCTCCATTCTGGGAAGAAACCTTTTCTTAATAGAAGCTGAATTAGGCCTAAGACGCCCACTGTTCTAGAAACTTATTTTGAATTGTACAAATTAAGACTCCCATTTCCCAGACTACGGGACCTGATGATGTCAACTTTATGAGAAACAACACAAACATCAGTTTAGGCCCAAGGTCTGAAAGAAATGGCTTAAAGGGGTGGCCTGAGAAATGCCAGACTTCATTCCATACGTGGAATTCACTTATTTGCTTTTTTTTTCTTTTTTTCCTTATTGTATGAAAGTATAACACCAGATACATCAAGTTACATATACATGTATTTCATTATGCTTGCCTTATGCATTGAGCACATAGCATACATAAATGTTTAATGGGTGGATGAGTATATTATAGTATTTTAACTCAAGTATATGTTAAATTAAACCCCAGATCATTCTAATAGCTACATTACCATCCGAACCGTGTGACTCTGAGTAAATCACCAGAACTGTGTGCGTTGTAACAAGGGAGTGGTGAGTGTTTGCTAGAGGAAAGTATGCCCACATTAGCTATGGTGCTCACAGTCTGATAACGGAAGCAGAGAGATTGTCTTTCCATGTAATCTGTACAGGTATTAACAGTAATAGAAGATTCCAATAATTTAGCAATTACTAAGCCCTAACATTTTACTGTCTTGTTTGCTTGTTTTCTACTTTAGTTGGTGGTGGTCCTGGGAACCTAACCTGGGGCTTTGTGCTTCCTAGGCAGGCACTCAACCACTGAGCTATAGCCCCGGCTCTTTACCCAGTTTTTTAAAAAATTGTCACAGCCATTATACAACTTAGGTCTATTGCCCTCAATTTAAAAGGACGAAAATGGGAGATTTGAAATGCTGAGCAAAGGACCCAAGGTCACAGGAGCAGAAACCCACCCACCAAACCAGAGAAAAGTAATTAAGGGGAGCTGGAGAGATGGCTCAGTGGTTAAGAGCACTGGCTGCCCTTTCTAGAGGACCCAGGTTCAATTCCCAGCACCAACATGACAGCTTACAACTATTTGTAACTACAGTTCCAGGGGATCTGACACCTCACACAGACAGACATGTAGGCAAAGCCTCAATGAATATAAAAATAACAAATAAATAGTTTTTAAAAAGTAATTAAAGAAACCAGATTTGAGGGAAAATAAGAGGATGTCTAGGATATAACCAGAATACATGAGCACACGAGCCACGGTGTCCAATGCCAATTATTGCAGAGTTCGAAATTTGTCCCTGGACTTTCCAAAACAAAGAGAAAATATAACATAATCTGTTAAAATGTTCACAGTATCTCAAATGAAAAGAAGCAGCAAGCCTGTGCTCAGTAGAAGCCAAAACTTTCCCCTGGTGCGGCTTTCTGGCAGGAATGTTCCCTGAGGCCTTCCAGAGAGCACGCTGGAGCTGGTCCTTGAACCTTTGCTCTGTGCAGACTGGTGTCTCTGCCAGCTCCCCAGCAGACACTGTACAGGGCCTCAGTGCTTCCTCTCATGTTCGGCTGTAGAAGAGAGCTCAGCAGTTGGCTAGGCCAGGGAAGCATTTTTTCCTCATCTGAAGTAGGGAAAAGTGCACTCACACCCTGGCACGCTCAGGGCACTTAGTGTGCAGAGACTACCCTTCCATTTCCAGAGCCCGATCCAAGCCTGCGTTTCCCATTAGAGGCACCAGGGACTGTGGAGGAAATAGTTTGTAGGCACCAGTCTCTACCATTTAGTCAGACCTAGAAAACAGGCTACTCTGTCAGTGACCTGGAGGACCATAAACAGAGCTGAAATGCATCCTGGACTTCCATGTCACCTTGGGTTTGATGTGAATACTGCCTTCTAAGGGAGTTCCATTGTGCAACAATCTCTCTCTCTCTCTCTCTCTCTCTCTCTCTCTCTCTCTCTCTCTCTCTCTCTCATAGTTTTGGTTGTGAGCCTAGCCTTTAACAGCTGAGCCATCTCTCCAACCCTGTCCTCTTTCTCTCCCTCCCTTTCTCCTTCTCTCCCTCCTACTCCCTCTCTCTCTCAGAGTTTCTTTACAAGTTGCATGCCTTAAAGTTTAAAGTCAGGGGCTGGAGAGATGGCTCAGTGGCTAGGGGTACTGTCTGCTCTTCCAGTGGTTCTGAGTTCAATTCCCAGCCCACATGGTAGCTCACAACCATCTGTAATGGGATCCAATGCCCTCTTCCATTCTGTCTGAAAAATACTCACATACATAAAATAAATAAATCTTTTTCTTTTTAAAGTTCAAAGTTAAGGCAACTTCATGTCTCCAAATACTACAACTAATTAAATTTTGACACACATCTCCAGATTACCAAATTTGTATTTTTGTTGTTGTTGTTGTTAAGAGTAAAACTCAGAAAAAAAAGAAAAAGGAATAAAACTCGGTGTGCAAAGGGCCATATGAATGGCTTCAGACATTTTCTGTTCCCAGGCGACATGCCATTCAGTTGGGCTTTCCCTGTTCAGCCAGACAGGGCAGTGACAGTCATTGCTAAATAGGGTGATACAGCTTTTCCTGGATTATCTCATGTGCTAGGTCATCAAGGTTGAAAATATGTATCGCACGCATATCATTTATCCATCGATCCTTCTCTGAGAGTGTTGAAGGGGAAAGGGTGCTGGCCGAAGGCTCATGTCATCATGCATACCCCGGATGTTAAACTGTAAGGATAACATACGGCTTTATAAATTTTATGAATGAACTCAGCAGGGTAAGAGGATAACCGGGTGAAGAATGGGTAATCTGAGGACCAAAGAGATACGTGCTAGCCATGGAGAGAGCTGAAAGGAAAGCATGTGGGGCAAGGAGGACAGGAAGCTTAAATACATCGGGGAAAGAAGTTGGGATATTTGAAGAAAGGAGAGAAGATGAGGTGGGGGGAGGAAGGAAATGGAGCAGGTACCAGGATGGGTTCTGTTGTGTGGGGCATGGCAGGCCAAACGCAGTTCATGTTTTTCTGTAAGACTGATGAAAATACGTGGAAGGAATTCTGAGCAGGAGACCTGAGCAGGCATGGCGTGGAAAGCATTTTAGAGAGATAATTTGGGGGGCTGAGTGAGGATACTTGTGAGCAGATGTGGGAGAGAGGATGGTTAACTGAACAGATGTGGCGCCAGGTGAGCTCCCAGGGGTTCAGGTAAAGGTAGGAGCAGTGGTGGAAAGAGAAAGGCTTGAGGAGTATTTTCAGTAAGTTGCCACTGATGTATTTGGTCCAAGCAACTTCTGTGATCACCAGAAGGGCTATACATTATTATCATCCCTATGGTGATCAGTTAGCATGACTGCTTTTTAATAGTCAGAAAAAGTAGCATTCACTTTAACTGTGAATCAGTCTTTAACTGGATGAGCTTAAGTTACATTTGATGCCTAACACCTTAGGACTTACATTTCTTCATGTTTGACTTCAGGCTTCAGTGCCTGATAATAGCCTTGGTGTAGTTCTTAAGTATAGACAGCACCAGTGTATGTTCTTGTATATTTTAATATTTAAATAAGATGTTTCAGCTATAATTAAGTCATGGATAGTACCTTACGATCAAATCATAATGGAATGTAATCACAAAATTAAGAAGTCATATAATTGGTTAAGAACATGATACTGGGCTGGAGAGAGAGAGCCTAGCAGTTATGAGCCCTGGTTGCTCCTCCAGAGGATACGGATTAGACTCTCAGTGTCCACATGGATGCTCACAGCTGTACGTCTGTAACTCCAGTTGCAGGAGATCCATTGCCTCTTCTGGCCTCCTCAGTCGCCAGGCATACACGTGGTGCACAGACATACGTGGAGGCAAACATTCAACCACACTAAGTAAACAAAGGTCTTAAAAGAAAACGATCCTTGTTATTAAATATAAATGAGTATATCTAACGACGTCCATTTTCTCCAATCTGATTGTAAAAGAAAAACCTCAGGACTGTCTCTAAAGTAACCCTCTAACTCACACTATGCTCTCATGACACACGCTGCTCAGTGGGGTGGGACAGGATCACCATTTTCCTGACGTTACACTGCCGCAGCTTTCCTTGAGTCACAGAGACGTCAACTGAAATGCTATTTCCATATTTTATGAGCGAGCTTTTGTTGTTCTCCTAAGCTTTTGGTATCTTGTATGGGTTAAGTAAAGTAAAACCCAGTCTACAGGGGCTGGAGAGATGTCTCTGTGGTAAAAGTACCTATTCTTGCAGAGGACCCCAGTTCAGCTGGCAGCACCCACATGGTGGCTCGCAGCCACCTGTAATTCCACTTCCAAGGCATCTGATGTTCAAGGGCACCAGGCACTTACCTGAGGCTCATTCCAATGTACGAGCAAGACATTCATAAACATAAAGGGAAAGTAAGCAAACCTGAAAGTAAATAAGTAAATCCTGGCCTACAGTGAAACCTAAGCCTTAGAGCTTCTGTTATGGGCAGCGATCTGGTTTGGCGTGGTGATTATTTTTATATCTAATCTTATGACATTCTGCACAGTGGACTCCAATACTAGCTACTATAAAAAAAATAAACAACCAACCAAACAAACAAACCAAACAAACAAACAAAGCACCACTAACAAACAAACCGCTGACGTGAAGAGTGGTTCAGACCCTGCAGTAGCGGTTCGAGCTTGTGCGAGGTTTTGAGCAAGGAGCTGAGTTGTAGCTGGCTCTCCTCCAAGCGGTGGTCACACATGCAGAGCTGCTCTGTCTCCTTACACGGTGCACAAGTTTTGCCTGTCAAGCTGAAGGGAAAGGCAGCGTAGGTGAGTGTACGTGGCAGGGCTAGACGAGTTAGACTCAGACAGTATGTATCGCTGCAGTCATATCCCCTTGGCTGGAACTTATGGCTAAGTGCAAGGGCTTCAGGAAATGCAGTCACCTGCATGGGGAAGGCAGACAGAAGCTTGGTGAGCTGTTAGCTCGGTGAGCTGTTAGCTCACCTCTACCAATGCCTGCAGTCAAAAGGTGTGGACAGCGTCATGAATCCATCCAGGTTTGGGGTGGCATGAGGGGCACACGGCAGACACCCAATACGGTTTTGGAAAAGTGCACTTGGTGAGAATTGGAGTTGTTGGACATGGACAACCTTCTAGTGGGGGTGCTTTTCCTTTTCACAAAAGGCAGAAAAAAATACTATTGAAATAAAAGATTCAAGTCTACACAAATAAGTATAAAGGATTACCTTGCCACCAAAAAGAAACAAATAAAAAAGAAAGGAAGAAAGAAAGAAATAGAAAATGGGGGGAGGGGTATGCTTTCATTATTAAGGAATTGATTTGAATTAAAAAACAAAGTAAAAGTGCTACCACTTGCTTTCTTTACAATACAAGCCCATATGTAGGTTAGGTAACTAAGTTGTCGTGTGTGTGTGTGTGTGTGTGTACGTACATGTATATATTCAAAATATGAAAGCATACTTTACTTTGTCAGTTTAAATAATAAAGTTACTAACAAGAAAGGAAAGGGGAGAGAGTGAGGGAGAGGGGAGAGAGGGAGAGGGGGGGAAGAGAGAGAGAGGGAAGGGGCAGAGGGAGAGGGAGGTGAGGGAGAGGGAGAAGGGAAACCGTGGTAGGCTCCACAGCCGTGTGGCTTATGCACAAGGCCTGGCTGGGTTTGACACCCAGCAAGCACAGTCGGAAAGAGAGGTAGGAGCAGTGTACAGGATGGTTTTACATCACTTTGGCATATGCTATAGTCATCTGAGAGGAGGGGACCTCAATTGAGAAAATGACTCCATGAGATCGCAGTACCCAAAAGCCTGTGGAGCATTTTCTTAATTAATTTTTGAAGAGCCCAGTCAACGGTGAGTGGGGTCATCCCTGGGTAGGTGGTCCTGGGTTCTGTAAGAAACCAGTCTGAGCACAGGCATGGGGAGAAAGCCAGTAAGTGGCACCCCTCCATGGCCTCTGTACCAGCCCCCCTGCCTCGGAGTTTCTGCCTTGCTTGAGCTCCCGTCCTGATTTCTTCAGTAACAAACAGTGATGTGGAAGTGTGAGCAGGATAAACCCTTTTCTCCCCAGGTCGCCATTGGCCATGGAGTTTCATCCTAGCAATAGTTACCCTGACTAAGCCAGGTGGGCAGGACTGAGCAACCCCTTCCATAACATTCTCCTTAGCAGTCTGGCACTCAGACACAGTGCTGCTAGTGTGCATGCATTATCTCACACACACACACACACACACACACACACACACACACGCACGCACACATGTGCGTGCACACACACACACGCGTGTGCACACACAGTGTATATATATATGTATACAAGATACACACGCAGTATATATATGTGTATATATATATATATGATGCATATTTCAATAGTTGAAGAATCACAGATGTAAAAGGTTGCATAACTTGGCAACAGTCACACAAAACTAGTCTGTGTGGTTTTTTCCGTCAAGCCGTTGTTCTTTAAGTAAAAATGTCTTCAATGTGTCATGCTTTGTTTTTATTTAATAAAAAGAAAATTGTCGGGGTTGGGGGTTTAGCTCAGTGGTAGAGCGCTTGCCTAGCAAGCGCAAGGCCCTGGGTTCGGTCCCCAGCTCCGGAAAAAAAAAAAAAAAAAAAAAAAGAAAATTGTCACCTAGTACCATGACAACCCTCACCTGTCAAAAACAATATTTTTGTAAGGATTTTACAGTCTTCCTGGCTTAGACTGCATGAGTTAAATGCATGGATCCTGTTCTCTCTGCAGTGTAGGGCCTTTTCTCAGGAGCAGTGAGACACTGGAACCTGCCACAAAGACCCAGCCCGCGGCATGTGAGACCTCTCATGCATGGTTCCAAGGAGTGGCAGGGATCACGTCTGCCTTCCGTGACAGGTGAGGCGGGCCACGACTAGGTCTGTGAAGGTCTCTGCACTGAGTGGCAAGGAATTCAGGCATCCTGCTACAGAGATCAGCTGTGGGTAGGCCCAGAAGCATCCTGTAATTAAAATGGGGGAGGGCGTACTGTTGTTTTTCTTCCTTCCTCTCCCTCCCCCCACTTCCTTCTTTCCTCCCCTCTTCTCTCTCTCTTTGCCCACTGGGTTTTGTTATGGGTTTTCATGCACATCTTGTTTTTGTTGAACCTTATCCCCCATTCCCTTCTCTCAAGCCCCGCCCCTCCCTGCTTGTCCCCCACCTCCACTTTCCTGTTCCATCACCCCCTCTGCTCTCCTCACGTCCTTTAAGATCGCTTTCACCTTCCGTGGTCCATTTTGTAGTTTCAGGACCTGTACCCATCCAAATACACACAGAGAAAACGAGAACCTAGAATCTTCATATAGAAAACACGTGGCCTTTTGACTTTTCGGAGTCTAGAATATTTTTGCTTAATAGAATGATTTTTTTTAGTTCCTTCCATTTTCCAGCAAATCGGTAATTTCATTTTTCTTTATGGCTGAATAACATTTCGCCGTGTAGATTTTCACTCTCCAGAGGTCTGTCGATGGATGGTGGGCTGCTCTGGTGTCCTGCACACTGTGACTAATGCAGCGCCAAGCACAGATGTGTGTCTATGATAGAACTTTGGATATATGCCCGGAAGCTAAGTCAAGACAGTAGCTGCACGTTCTCTTCTTTGAGATCCCTCAACACTGGTTTCCATACTGGCTACACCAGTTCTTTCTCCTCACCTTTTCTCAAGATCCGCTGTCATTTGCTTTCCTTTCCCCATTTTACTTTGTTTTTTTGAAACTGTGTGATGGTGTGGAGGAGGTCAGCGGTCGGAGTTAAAACACATCAGCATCACAGGCCGTTGTGATGTTCCCCCTGTTAGTGCTGGGAACTGAACTCAGGTCTTTGGAAGGAGCCATGCACACTCTAACCACTCAGCAATCTTTCCAATCTCGTTTGCTCTCCCCATGGTGCCCCCTCTAACACAGGCGTGTGGAAAGGGTGGGGTGTCGAGAGAGTTTTCCCGTGCGTTTCTCTCAGCTAAGACTCTGGAAGCTATTCCGTAGTTATTTGTGTTTCATCTTTCGAGAACTCTGCTCGTTTCCCAAACCCATTGTTGACTTGAAGATTTAGGTACTTTGCTGCGTTGTTTAATTCTGGCGGTTCTTCCAGATATTAATGCTCCTTTGAAACAAAGCAGGCCAAGATGTTTCCCTATCCTGCAGGCCATCCTCTCGCCATGCTGATAGTTTCCTTTGCTATGAAGGAATTTTTCGTTTCGTAAAACCTCATTTATCAGTTCGTGCGATTATTTGCTGTGCTACGGAACTCTTGTTCACCGAGTTCTTGCCTGGGGTGGAGGGGGAGGCAGATATGTGCCTGTGTCTCTATATTTTCCTCTAGTAATTTTATTTAGTGCCTTGGGTTTGATATTAAGGTCTTTGAGCCACTTTGAATCATTTTTGTTGTCTTTGTTGTTGTTTATTTGTTTGTTTTTTTTGGTTAGGAGAGAGGGGGAATCTAATTTTAATTTTCTTCTGCATATGGATATCAAGTTTCACCAGGAATATTTGATGAAGAGGCTGTCATTTTTCCAGTGCGTGTATTTGACAGGTCTGTCAGAAATGACTACGTGGGTTATTTCTGGATCTTTTTCTGTTCTGTTTGTTGCTCTGTATGTCTGTTTGTGCCAGTGGCATTCCGTGTGCTGTCACAGTGTTCAGATGGACAGTTCCATCTCTGTGGTTCTTTAGGATAATTTGGTTTTGTTTTGGTTTTGGTTTTCGAGACAGGGTTTCCCTTTTGTAGCCCTGGCTGTTCTGGACTCACTCTGTGGACCAGGCTGGCCTCGAACGCAGAGAGATCTGCTGGTCCCCACCCCCCACCCCCCCCCACCCCCCCGTGCTGGGATTAAAGGCACTGGACCAGGCTTCTTTAATATAGTTTGAGATTGGATAGCGGACCACTTCCAGCAGGGCAGTTTCTGCTTTGGGTTGCCTTGGCTGTTTGCGGTAGTCTGTTTTCCCATGTTAATTTTCATAGTTTTGTCCTTACAGTTTTGTAAAGAGCTCACTAGAATTTTGACAGGGATGGCTTAGAATTTATACATTCCTTTTGGTAATATGTACATTTACATGAGGTTGATTCTAGCAATCTAGGAAGTCTTTCCACTTTCCAATGTCTCTTTAATCTCCTTTTCCCATCACCTAGTGTTTTCTTTATAGATCCTTTTCCCCCTTTGGTTAGGTTTCTTCCTATGTGTTGTCGTTGATGATGGTAGTGGTGGTTTTCTGTTTGTTTTTTGTTGTTGTTTTCTTTTCCTTTCTTTTTGAAGCTATTGTGAATGGGATTTTTTTTCCCCTTAGATTTCTTTCTCAGAATGTTTATTTTTGGTATCCATGACTCTCATGTGCTGATTTTGCATCCCACGTCTTTGCTAAAGGTATCTATTATCAGATCTAAAACAGAATCGGTTACCAAGGAGTGAGCTGCTGCTCTGACAGGCCTGAACCTGTTGGTTCTTTAGAGGAGTGTGGAAGTCTTTGGGATTCTGGAGTAGGGAAACGGCTGGACACTGTGAGTGGGACTCAATGGGCCATCGACTAGGCGCCTGGAACAATGTGGGTTGTAGGGAACTGGCTCAAAGAGCCTCAGAGGGAAACTATTAGCAACCAGGCTAGAGACCATTCCAGCAAAGAACCTGGCTGCCTTTTGCCCTTGTCCTCAGAATCAGGCTGAGGCTCAATTATAAAGCAATGAACTGAGTTTAGTTGGTGGAGATTTCCAGACAGCCTAGTGTTGTCTGTGACATGTGGTTATTAGTAATCATCCTTAAGAGGTTCTACAATGACGAAAGGCCTGAGGTGTTGTCTTCTCCCGCAAAGCAAAAAATACTAAAGGGTCAGCAGAATCTTCCTCCAAGATAAAAGAGAGCTGCTGAAGTCAGCAGGGCTGAGGTGTGCCTGCATGGAGTCCCAGAGAAGTCAACGCGTGAAGCTAGGAAAGATAGACGCTAAGATGTTACAGGAGCCAGAGTCACGGGATAGTTGCCAAGGAGAGCCTCATACAGGCATAAAGCCATCCCAAGAAAAATAAGTGTGCTGTAGTTGCAAAGTTGGAGGGGTGGAGCCATCTCAGCCCTCTGAGCAACAGACACGGAGTTACAGGATTTGGAGTTTGCCATGCCGGGTTTCAGTCTTATGAAATACTCTGTGTGTGTGTGTGTGTGTGTGTGTGTGTGTGTGTGTGTGTGTGTGTGTGTGTGTCTGTGTTTGTGTCTGTGTGTGTGTCTGTCTGTGTGTGTCTATGTGTGTGTGTGTCTGTGTGTGTGTCTGTCTGTATGTGTCTATGTGTGTGTGTGTGTCTGTGTGTGTGTGTCTGTGTGTGTCTATGTGTGTGTGTGTCTGTGTGTGTGTCTGTCTGTGTGTGTCTATGTGTGTGTGTGTCTGTCTGTGTGTCTGTCTGTGTGTGTCTGTGTGTGTGTCTGTCTCTGTGTGTCTATGTGTGTGTGTCTGTGTGTATGTGTGTCTGTGTGTGTTATTGTGTGTCTGTGTCTGTCTGTGTGTGTATTGTGTGTCTGTCTGTGTGTGTCGGTGTCTGTGTGTCTGTCTGTCTGTGTGTGTCTGTGCATTTGTGTTTGAGACAAGGTCTCGCTATATAGCCTTGATTGTCCTGGAACTTACTTTGTAGATCAGCTTGGCCTTGAACTTACAGAGATCCACTTGCCTCTGCCTCCCCAGTCCTGGGATTAAAGGTGTGCCCTACTACACTTGACTAGGAAACAGTAGTTCTTAATATATGAATCCATTTGTGTTTTGACTGGGTGAATAAATGCATCTTTAGCATTAGAAAAACCAGAACATAAGTTGATTTGTTATTTGACAGTGACCATGGCTTTCCCCTTGTGTGACATAGTCTACACGTGTAGACCTTCCGCACAAGTACCACCCATCTTACGGTCATACTGGCATGGGTGGTGCTCGACCTTGCTAACCCAAGGCCAGGGTTTGTTCATGTAACAGGCAGGCACCCTGGATCGCATGGAACTGGACGTAGCTCATCGCTGTTGCTGGAGCGATGGAAAGATTAGAATTTTAGGAGACCTGGACGGTTTCACTGTGATGTCTGACTTCAGCAAACAGCAGTATTGGCCCCGTTTCCCCCAATATTTTTAGGTCAGGTGATTTTTCTGTATTGTCTTAAGCATTCACACTGATGTTGCTTTTCTGCCTACAGAAATGGTCTGCAGGGGTCAAACACTGCGTGTTCAGAAACCTCTTATTTTTGCCAAATCTGCCATGACACGCCCCTTCATGCTCTCTCATATCCTAGCAGGGATCTTGGGTAGTCCTTGCACTTTCATTTCTCAGCCCCGATCCTGCAATTTCTAGATTGCTAAGATTACAGTCATTTACCACAACTGGCTAGAAATGACTTATTAAAATTTTTTAAAACTTCTTATTGATTCTTTGTGAATTTCACATCATGCACCCCAATCCCACTCATCTCCCTGTCCCTTTGCATATGCCCTCTGCCCTTGCAACCTACCCCCAAAAGAAAAGAAAATAAGATAGAATAAAAAAAAACAAACTCAAACAAACAATCTTGTGGGAGCTGTACTGTGTACAGTCACACAGTATACCTTTTTGTCCACACATCTTTACTTGCAAATATTTATTGCAATGAGTCACTGGTTTGGTTAGAGGCCTGTTATTCTATCAATACTGGATCCTCACCAGGACTCCTCTCAGATATCCTGTTGTTGCCCTGTGTAATGGAGATCCTGCAGCTGTGGGTCTGCAGGACCAGCTCTTTAATGCTTTAGCAGATCATAGATGGGGTAGATGTTGGGGTGAGCCAACTCAAAGCCCTGGATCTGGTTCTGGATCTGGGTTAGTCAGCCAGCTCTCCTGTGGCCTTACCACCTGGCTAGCTCTGTTGCATTGACCCAGCAGGCTCACCTGATGCTGCAGTCAGTATGAGGTAACATCACCTTTCCTGTTGTCATGCCCTCAGGGCCAGCTTACCCTGTGCTGCCAGGGCCAGCTCTACTATGCTGCCCAGACAAGGTTTAGGGCCCGCTCTCCCGAATGCTGCAGCCAGTGAGGAGTGGGGCCGGCTCTCCTGCTCTAATGACCAAAGGTGCAGGTGGTGGGCAGAGGAGGATATCTCTTCCTTGCCTATGCCATCCCATGGCAGATAAGGAGTAGAACCAGCTCTCTGAAATATGGTGGTCTGCAAGCGGCAGGGCCAGCTTAGTACAATGCCTCTGCAAGGTTCAAGTTGGACCTCTACCAGGACCTCTTGAATGAGACTCATGGAGGCAGTGACTGGTGCAAAAGCAAGAGGAGTTTTTATTATTCCAGCATGTTGGGGTCACCTCACTGAGAGGGAGATGACCCTGAGCAGACTCTAACAGGGAGTTATGTACCTTTGATTTCAAACAATAAGGGCAGAATTAAACAATAGTGACTAGGAAGGGTACTATTGGTGGGGTGAAGCGACCTTCAAACTGACTTGTCAGTGGACCTTGCAGGACTATCCAAGGGGGTCATTTGGGGAGTCACAGGTGGCTTTGCTTGACAATTTGGCTTACGGTCATTCCAGGAACTGAGCTGGGTCTACTCCTCCTGGAAGGGAGGGGTCTTCATGCTCTGAGGTTTGTGGTGGAATTTTCCACTGGCCTTAGATTGACCCTAACGCTGACTCTTTCACCTCAGGGACAGGCTAGACTAGGGACATCTGCATGGCCTTTGATGGTAACACAGACCTGGGGTATCAACATAGACCCAGCTGCCATATGACCACAGACACAAACATGGCCCCTAGCAGTAGCATGGACCCAGATGTCCCCACGGAGTCAGGCGGCAGCGCAGGCTACTCAGATCAGTGAGCGCCTCCCACCCTCCACCCCCAGGCAGCAGGGACTTATATATCCACATGATCTCCAGTGTCAGCCCAGACCTCAGACATCTGCTTGGCCTCTAGTAGTAACTCTGGCCACAGACATTGAGACAGATCCCAGCTGCAGCAGGACCACAGACCCAGACATGGCCCTTGGTCACAGCCTGGGCCAGGACCTCACCGTGGCCTCCTCATGTTTGTCTGTTCCTCACTGCCGTTGAGTCTCTGGTTCCACTTTCTCCACAGTGTCCCAATCCCTCAGCTTCTCTTTCTCTTCCGTCTTCCACGGGCACTCCATCTTTCCTGTCTCCCCATCATACATTTGTCCATCACAGTAGCAACTATGTATGGCAAGCGCTTGGGCATCTTTCTTCCAGCCTCCTGGGACTGGTGTGGTCTTAAATTTTATTTTTTTAATTTTATGTATATGACTGTTTTGCCTGCGTGTTTGTCTGTGTGCCATGTGGGTGCCCAGTGCCTTCAGAAGAACATGACTTTTAATAAAAACACCTTTCTTTTTTATTGTGTGAGGATTTCACTTCATACCTGCATGCAAGTCGTGTTGATTAAATCTATCCCCCAGGACTTCCTCTCCAGCTCCTCCCCTGTCTCCCACAGCCACTCTGCCCTCCGAGCTTTGCGAACCCTTTGTTTCTGGTTCAGCTTTTTAACTTTCTACTCAGTGACACCTGTCTGTGCATCGGGATGGGACCGGCTGCTGGAGCCTGCGTAGCCAGCCTGTCTTAGTTACTTTTCTATCGCTCTGAAAACACCATGGTCCAGTTAACTTATAAAAGAAAGTGTGTAACTTAGGGCTATAGATTCCAGAGGGTTAGAATCCATGGCCATCATGGAAGGGAACATGGCAGCAGGCAGGCAGCAGGCAGGCAGGCAGGAAGGCAGGCAGACAGGCATGGAGCTAGAGCAGCCACTGAGAGCTCACATCCTGATCTTCAAGCAGGAGGCAGAGAAGGAGTGGGACTGGCAAAGGTGTGAGTTTTAAACCCTCACAGCTGGCAGCTAGTGACACAACCCTCCAACAAGACCATGACTCCCAATGATTTCCAAACACATCTACCAACCAGATGCCAAATATTCAAGTATATGAGCCTATGAGGGCCTTTCTCATTCAAACCACCACAATCCCATAAGAAAACTGAGTCTCCGCTCTCCCTCCCCAGCAACCACAATTGCCTCCAGCTTCTCAGCTAGGAGAGGCTATGCGTTTTTAAATGATCGTCATTCAAAAGAAAAATTTTAGCATCTGCTTTGTTCTGGAAACTTTGAGGTGTTTTGGGGCTAAAACTGAAAACAATAGAGGTTCTTTCACGCTTGACCTCAGCCTAGATCTAAGGGAACTGAAACTAGCTTTAGCTATCTCCTATGGGAGCTGCTAGGCAAAGATTTGTGAAACAAACTGTCAGTTTAACCCCCTGTATTGAAAGACATGGTGGCTGTTTCCTATGGGAGCTGCTAGGCAAAGATTTGTGAAACAATCTATCAGTTTAACCCCCTGTATTGAAAGATATTATGTAGTTGCTTCTACACATAAGCAACTGAGACCTGGGAACCCTCCACCAAAACCCAGATTTTCAGCTGAGCTCCATGGTGCACACCTTTAACCCCAGCACTAAAGAGACAGAAGCAAGTGGATTTCAGTTAGTTCAAGGCCAGCCTTATCTGCCTAGGGAGTTCTAGCCATGGCTACACAGAGAGACCCTGCCTCAAAACAAACACAGCAGGTTTTTCCATACACTTCCCAGTTGGCATAAGATTTGTTCTACATGAGTTCGCATCTACCGAGCCAATGACAACGTAACCTCTGTCCAGAATGTGACAAGTCACCAGAGAAGGAAATGAAAAAGAACGCCTTGTGAATTCAGAGATGCTCAGAGACACTGGGGACCAGTGGGTGCCACTGGCTGGAAAGAAAGGGAAGAAGAGGGAGATGGTTAGGGTTCGAGTACCAGGCCTGCCATCTACTAGCTGCGTGACCATGGCAAGATGACTTACCATGTGGAAACCTGATTCTTCATCTCAAAGGGGCGACAGCATCTAGTTGGAGGTGTGAGGATAGAGGTGAATGGTGCTGAGTATGTGGTCTGCAGTGTGGCACAATAAATACAGTAAAATTCAGTAAATAGCTGTCTGCCTAAAAGGTGGCAATGCTGCAGGTCTGCAGGCAAACACGAGACAACACGGTTATGTTTGGCTTGGCATAGTGCCTGTCGCGTGGGTATGAGTGTGTGCAATGAATATTGACTGTTATGGTGAAAAATCTGGACAGGTAAGAGGAGAAAGTCAGGCGAGAGGCACCTCACCTGTGTAAGGCTCTGCAAGTCACGTGGTCCTTAAGGGCAGATGATGTTTATATTATATGCAAAATCTGAATTAAGGGCTTTTAAATTAGGTGAGATAAGACCCCAGGACTACAGAAGAAAAATTAAACGAGTGGTTTCCTAGTTCGTTTTTGACTCAGATTCTGTTATTCCAACACTTCCAATGATGCTTAAGAAAGACCAGGTGATCCCAGCATCCCCCTGCAGTAGAGACCCCAGCCACAACCTGTACTTCACCAGTGTAGGCAATGCCTTTCCCTCTGTTTTGACAAAAGCAGTCCATTCTCTGAATGAAGAAACTTTTTTTTTTTTTTTTTTGGTCCGTTTCACTTGGCAGTCTGCCCAGGTATTTGACGGATAAGTGCTGGTGAAAGCTTTTGGGTATTTTTGGAGACATATTATTTCCTGTTTGACTTTTTAAATTAGCTTTGAGATCCAGACTCAAGGAAAGGGACCTGAGTGGGGGTGGAGGGTGCAATCTTTTCAGGAAATGAGTCTCCGGGCTGAGCTGAGGAACCTGGAGAGTGTGACTTTACTCACTTTGCTCAAGTGAGTCAACATGCAGGCTCCTGGTCTGCCCAAGTGCAGCTGAGGGCTGGTGAGAGGAATTTGTCTTAACAGGGTGATGTGGACTGATAGGAAACTTTGCACCAGTGGATTTTCCAGGGGACTGAGATCCGCAACCTTTGTCAAGCTGTTTCCACGACAGTGTCCAGAGTTGGACTGAAACCTACTACGTCATTTCCAAGAAAGCATATTTAGAAAACCCAGGACTCAGGAAGACAGAAAGTCTTCCTTTATTGAACATCATCTCCATCCTTTGGTATGCTAGTATGAATCGTGAGTGTCCCAGAGAAGGACGATGAATTCCATATCCCCAGTACCCTGGAAATAGCATTTTCCAGTGCTGAGTGAAACCAGAGATGGGTGTTTTGAGATAGCTTTCCTGGAGAAGCTGACCAGAGAACACCAGTCTTTTGCTCCCATTGGCTTCCAGGGGGTACAGATAGATATTGGCAGATGGTCTGTATTCCCTGCAGTTACAGTCAGAACATTATCCAGAGAGCATCAGTCAATCATTGGGGAAAAGCTGATAGGCTGTGGAAGATAGAACAATGGTCCACCCAAAGGGTCCATTCTAATCCATCAAGCCCTAGTGTAGGCAACTTGGATTACAAAAGGGAATTTGCATATGTGATCATGTAAAGATACTGAAGTGGGTTTTATCTGGGATTATCAAGGTGGCCCCACCATAATCACTGAATTTTTATGAACAGGAGGTCATTAGATGGGAGAGGTTAGTGACAGAACCAGAGGCTAGTGGGCCGAAAGGCCATGAAGCCAAAGACACCCCATGGCCTTTGGCAGCAAGAGAAGGAAAACAAATGGAGTCTCCTCTCAGTTTCCAAGAGGAGCACAGACCTGTTTGAAGGGACTGAACTCCAGTGTACAAAGTTTAAAGAAAATGTTGTCTGAGCCTATGGAAGTTTGGTATGGAATCAATAAGAAGCAACTATACAATACGTGAGCCCCAGTGTTCCTTTGGTGGATGACAGAGCTCACTCCTAGGAACTGTCTTAGACCTTTCTGTTCAGGCTCCGGGTGTTCATGAAGACCTGTGGGGACACTAAGGAGTTCTAACATCCCCAATATTCAGAGATAATACCAATCCAGTAACCAACATGGTTTGAAAGACGTGACAAGATTGGTCACTGTTCATGGTCACTAGGTAGGTAACTAATGCAGATCAAACAATTGTATCAGGGTTTGGTGTTTACCATTGGTAGTGTGCAGAGTGCCTTCCGGCATTATTAACACTAGTCCATAGGGGAAATATATGTGTGCATAGATAATAAATACTGCTCATCTGCTGTTCATATAGTGACTCAGCTAGCTGCTGAGTTTGTGCTTCATTCGATTACTGGCATGATAGCCTGCGGTCATTGTCTATATGCACATTAGAACTATGGGTAATGGGACCAGCATCGATGAAGACCCAGCAGAACCATCTGTGTCTCCTGAATCTCCATTCACTTTAAGTATGGCTCGTACAAGTGTTGGAGACCTCAGTAAGCAATGTGAGAGTTTATATTTGTACCTTGTCTCTGATGGATCAAACTTCCACAGAGACACGGACCCTGAGATCTGTGTGTGGGTTTGCCAGGGATTTCACCCAGCAGGGATTTCGCTCCGCAATGACACCCAGCAGGTAAATGAGAGCAGCAGAGTTGGGCAGGGGAGAAACCGAACCAAGCACAGGATGCTGTGCAGCTCCCGCAGCCTTGAGTTGTCCCACACAAGGCAAGGGGACTTAGTCTTTACGTCAGCTCCTTCCCATGTGTAGCGAACTCATCCGTCTCACGGACTTGCTAGCTCCTGGGAATCAGCTCCCTCCAACCAAGTGTGGTTCAGTGAGACACTCTCAGCCGACAGCTTCCAGCTCACTCTCCTGATTCCTGGAAGGGTGAAACCGCTAGTCCTGAAGGGGAGCTAGGCGACAGGTTACGGGACCCTCTTCACTGTGAGTTTCTAACTCTGGTGCCATGGCCTTACAGAGGGCTAGTTGGTAGTTCTTGCAAGGCTCAAGTCAAGATCTGGAATAAAGCAGAAAGAAAAGACAGGAACAAGGAGCCCAGGAGACGACTTAGTAGTCAAGAGCTCTTCTTGTAGATGACTCAGGTTCTGTTCCCAACACCCGTATCCAACTGCTCACAGTCTGCATGCACACAGTCTACACTCAGAAACACATGGACATATAACAATAAACAAATAAATTTGGGAGGGGGCTGGGCTGTTAGGCCACTGAGCCAGTGCTCTGAAGGGAGAAGATAGAAGGGACAGCCACCCCCCACCTCAGACCCAAGAATGGCACAGCCTATGGGACTGGATCAGCCTCCGTCCATTTTGATTTTTGTTCATCGTAATCTGTTATATTAGTTACTTTTCTGTTGCTTTGCTAACACACCAGGAGCAAGGCAGCCTTAAAAAGGAAGGGGTGAGTTGGTCTTGTAGATCCAAAGGAATCTTATCACAGCAGGGCTGCATGAAAGCAGGCAGGATGACTGAGGTCAAAACAAGAAGCGGTGAGCTCACGTCTCCCAAATTCCACCTCCAGGTACATACTGCCTTCAGTAAAGCTCAAACCTGCTAAAGCTCCGTAGACAATGTGGCTAACAGGAACCACGTGTTCAGATGTCCGAGCCTGTAGGAGACGTTTCCATCCAGGCCATGCTGGCTAAGAGAAACTGGGTGTCGTGTGTGTTGTCTTGTCTCAATCCCTGGGCTCTGATCTGCAGCTGAGAAAATGGCTAGAACCTGAAGTAACAGCTGCTACTAGCTGGGACATTCACGGTCTTCCTTCTGGCTCATGAAGTGGGTTTTGGGAACACAGGAGGAGAGGTTTTCATCTCTCCACCCCTCCTGTGCCCTCCCTTTTGGCTCTGAGACCCCTACATCTTTTTCTGTCCACCTTGTTCTCCCTCAGCTCAGACAGGGCCTGAAGCTGGCTGCGGCTTCACTGCACTGGGGTCAGCCCTTCTCACTGCTGGTGTGACTGATCAACTCCCACGCAGGGCCTGAAGAAGCGCGTGTATTCAGAAAGTCAGGGCATCACTGAGGGTGGTGGTGCCAGGGGTTCGTTCAGTGGGGAGAGTTAAGCAGTAATAGAAGACTTTGCCACAGACTTCTGATAGCTTGTTTTACAGGTGCTGATCTTAACTCGTAGGCTAAACTCTAGATAAAGAGAGATTTGCTGACTTCTTTGTGGTGCTGTCTTTTGAAGGTTGTCGATGTGCCAACTCTGTGACTTTATTTACTTTTAGCACACCGATAGTTGAAGAGCTTGGGGGCTTCGTGACAAACCACGTCTGACCCATCAGTAATGGCTTCTTGGAGAGGCTGTATTAAGGATTTTGAGGAGCTGGTAGGCTGCCCAGGATGTACACCTGGAAAGATGGGACATCCAACTAGAGTTTACCATGTACCTGTCACTGGACCAGACTCTCAAAAACAATGACGTTTGACTGCCTGAAAGCTCCTTTATTTTTTAAAACTACATCCAATGTGTACTTTTAATTCAGTGTAGAAAATACTGTATTTTTTTTTTTTTTTTTTTTTTTTTTTTTTAGTTATTCAGGAGTAAAATGCCGCATGGAGACTAATGGTTAGTTCTCTAATTCCTGGACTCTGGGAGAGGCATAGGGATTGAATCTGAGGACAAACATTTGAATGGGGAAGGGATGGAACAAGTGTGATTTGTGGCTGGGTTTTAACAGTGTTTGGGGACCATGCACTAAGTTCCCAAACACTGTTGGCTGCACTAAGATCATTCTAGATGCTAGGGGACTGCACCCTCTGCTGTAGAGGTTGTCATAGGTGAGGAAATAGAATGTCCCCCTCAGTCTCACTGATCTGGTGGCAGTGATGACATGAATGCAGAGCTTACTGGGACTACATCCTGGTTATACAAGGCCGCTGCACCCTGGGCCTGAAGGGTTAATAGGCTTGCTTTCTTGTTGAATCATGCGGCTGAGCTTGGGAGTTCTAACCTCTTCCTCTGGCTTAGTCCTGGTGTCTCTTTGTTCCTCAGTCTTTTCACCAGTAATAATTGAGGTGCAGAAGTGCATTTGCCTTTAAGGCTTTGGTCAAGATATTTAAAATATAAACCCTGGTACAATTATTGTTATTTCAGTCAAAGGAGGAAAACATCTAAAATGAATCTAAGGTAACTTGATTAAGGTAAACTGGCCTCTTTGACCAGTTTTGAATTCAAATTAGTTAGTGATCGATTTCTAGTTACCAGTCTACATATTGAATGCATATTGACTTATGCATATGAGATCAGTGTAGTCCTCTTTAAAATTCCTATGGGATTTTTGGGGGTGTGGGGGCGCTGGGGTGATGGCTCACTGGGTATTTGCTTCTTACACTCGAGGACCTGCACTCAAATCTCCAGCATCCACATAAGGTGCAAGCCATGGCCACACATATCCCGCTCCAGTGAATGTTGGAGGAAGAAACAAGAAGATCATTTGGGTTTGCTGGTCATCAGCCTAGCTCCAGGTAGAGAGACGATGTCCCAAAGGAATGAGTGGAGAATGAATAAGCCAACCAACATCTCCTGGAGCCTCTGTACACACACACACACACACACACACACACACACACACACACACACACACACACGCACATACACACACACACACACATATACACACATACACACACATACACATACACACACATACACACACGTACACACATACACATACACACACAGGCACATACACACACACATACACACATATACACATGTACACATGTACACACATACACACACAGACACACATACACACAGACACACACATACATACATATACACATGTACACACACATACACATACACACATACACATGTACACATGTACACACATACACATACACACAGAGACACACATACACAAACATACACATACACACACATACACACAAACACATACATACACATACACACAGACACACATACACAGTACACACACATATACACATACACACATATACACATACATACACATACACATGTACACACATACACATGCACACACACAGGTACACATACACACATACACACACACGTACACACACACACACACACACACATGTTCAAACACAGAATGAAATAGTCCTGTGTTAAGGCCTTGCTCCTTTCTAATGCAAGATTGCAAACCCGGTATCCACAAGGCTATTCTGACCCCCAGAGATTTTTGTCTTCTTATCAGAAGAATTGGGTTTCATCTCCCTTTGCCATCCTGTAACCCAGAGTCATATCAAGGTGTGGAGTTATTCTTGAAAAGTTAACCATCCATCCACGTTGCTGGAACCTTCTCCCCACACAGCCTCCACTCCAGTGCCCACACCACATGCCAGTTTATCCACTTGGCCACTAAAATGCATTTGAGTATCACACGCCCCTTCTAGTATAGCTCAGAGTTTCTCCTTTGGATCTAGGAAAGAAATTCCAAATTGAAAATAAACAATTGAAGTGTTATCAAATCTAACTCCTATGCAAAGGGACTCGGATTGTGAGCACGGGGGTTCAGTTACCTGGAGCTTTCCATTTAGTATAAGTGAATCCTTTTAAGTTTGTTCAAAGGTGAATTTGTGAATCACCAGGGCCAGCCTGGCCCCTCCCTACTAGCACAAGCATCACACAATCCAGCAACTCCTCTAATTAAAGGTCTAGCAGGCTCCAGAGATTCCCAGAGCCAATTAAACAGCACTCACCCTTGTACCTCCCAGCAGATTGGGGAGCCGCTTGGCCTTTGCTGTGATTGATATGAAAAGTAGCAACGTATTTTCAAGCATGTTTAACACTGTTGGTATTCGATGGGGCACAAGCTTTCAACACAGCAGCCCTTTTCTCCTCCTTGCTTTTGGAGTGTGAGAACACCAGGGAGGCAGCTTGCACTGTGCCTCTGGCTGGGAATCAAGGCCCTGCAGAGGGGGTTGGGCAGCTGGAGAATGACAGTGATGGGGGAGTGGGGGAGGGGGGGCAGGCAGCTGTCATCTGAATAGCATTTCCCTCTGTCATTATCCTTTTGCCCAAGGCTCCCTCCATTCATATTCATGGCTTCCAGGCTGCAGAGCATCAAGGCCAGCTCCCTTTGCACCTTTCATGCCTTGTCTTTCTGGAGTTTCTTGTCAATTTCCAAGGAATCTTTGGGCCGATTCAGAAAAGAAGAAGCTAGGAGAAATCGGAGCTAGTTAGGAGACACTCTGCTGGGAAGAATTTACTTAAATGCCAGAAATTAAAGCCAAATCTGTGTGGTAAGTTAATTTCAGATTCGCTTGTTATTTAACTCCATTAATTTTCTACTACTTATTGATGAATTGGTTCTACCTGTATGGAAACTACTTTTGTGCTGATAAGAGAGCTCCTTCCCCCAGGAAAACACTTATATTCTAATTAGAAGGCTGTACATATTTAGTACAGGAAGTCTAAAACTGCCACATGTAAATAAGGTACAAAGGGGGTTGGGGATTTAGCTCAGTGGTAGAGTGCTTGCCTAGCAAGCACAAGGCCCTGGGTTCGATCCCCAGCTCCGAAAAAAAGAAAAAAAAAGGTACAAAGAAGAAATGTAAAAGCCACTCTCATCAGCCATAAGCAGTAACTGCTATTGCGTCCCAGGGAAACATGTCTGTACACTTTTAAAGGAGACAGAAGAACTTTAGGTATACTGCCTTGAGCACACTATTCCAGAGGCGCAGGCAGACAGGCTTGTGGTTTTGTACAACCTCAAAAAAATGAAACAGAGTAACATAGAGTAGGGCATAACCTTTTCTACATCACCGTGTGCTCGTTTGTGTGTAATACTAAATCATAAATACCTCCATATGAAAACATTTCATTGAAAATTTTATTTGTCTACATATAAATTCATAATTTGAGTATTCTGTGATTTTTTTGGGGGGAGGTTTGAATCTATACAACAAATTCTGGCAATTTGCATACATTTCTACAAATAAACTTTGTGGAAACCCATGGTCTTTCAATAGAAAAGAGTCTCAAAATGATCTGTCAAAGGGGTATTTGAACTTCAAAGTGACCTCCACAGAGCCTCTAGGGAACCTCCCGGGACACTTTGTGAGGCTCCAAACAGGGAGGATAGCCCTTCCAGAACCTGCCTTCATCCAGACATCTTCACAACAGGAAGAACCGCTGGCTAGAGTTTCTTGGACAACACTAAAAGGAGAGTAGAGTTCGAAAGGCTCAGGATATGCTTGCAAGAGTGGACACAGAGGGAGTCATCTCAACCCTCGCTCGAATTAGCATTTGGTTTCTGTCACGTATGGTAAACATGCACGACAGAATGGGTAATTCTGCAAGAAACAGAAATAACTGCTGGGGAACATCTATTTGCTCTGAGAACCCTTGGGAAACAAGTACTTCATAACAACAGCATAACGAGGCCACCGGGGTGCTGAAAGCATTATTTAATGAGTGACTTTAAACGTCTCTGGGAGCTTGAGGAGAGTTCAGAGTGGATAGATTCCTTCACTCACAAAAACAAACGTGGCGTGGCTCGTTTAAGACAGAAGCGCATTTTGAAAACACGTAATTCCCCATCTCCTGTTGCAACCAGGATGCGTCATGCTTGCCGAAGTCACGATACTCTGTTGAGAGATGAGTCCATTTTTTTTTTCAACATTTATCTTAGAAGTCTAAACTTCTGAGCATACCTAGAGAGGTTGAGAAGTCAATACTGTACTGTCTGGGTGTCCCAGTACACGGAAGACAGTCGTGGGGGGTAAGCTGTGATCTGCCAATGGCTCTCCTCAGAAGAGCCACGCTCTGCAACTAGGTCAAAAATGATAAGGTTTTCTTAGTGTTTGTCTAATGGAACTTGGATTTCTCATTAACGATGATGCCTCTGAGATTTTGGGGTGGGGTCTGGGGTTTGAGATAGGGTCTCAGTGTATAGTCTTGGCTGGTTTGGAACTCAGTATGTGGAACAGGCTGGCCTCGGATTCACAGAAGCCCGCCTAGCTCTGCCTCCTGAATACTTAGGATCGTAGCTGTAGTCCACCATGCCTGGCTCTTGGTCTGGAGTTAACTCCAGGAGTCATCAATCTCTTGGCTCGATTTTGGTGTTGTCCAGGTCGGCAGGCATTCCTGGTTCCTGTAAATCTACGAGATCACTGATTAGGAGGTCCTATAACTCTTGAGCTTCCCCCTGATTCATTTCATGTAGGGCTGACTTTACGCTTTTATTATTTAGGGAGTGAGACACAGGGGAGTGAGTCGAAACAGAAATGTGCAAAAACAGATCAGCTAGTGTGAGGGGACGGTCCACCCGCCCCTCTGCCGAAACAAAGCATGGGGCTAGTTCACTAACTGAAGAATATGAAGCGGGAATTCTTTTATATTTTTTCAATAATTAATTAATTTATTCACTCTACATCTCAGTATCCTCCCCCTCTCCCAGTCCCCACCTCCTGCCGCTCCCCCTATTTTCCTCTCCCTGTCTCCTCAGAGAAGGGGGAGGTCCCCTGGGTATCCTGCCACCTTGGCACTTAAAGTCTCTGCAGGATTAGGCAAATCCTCACTGCAGCCCAGTTAGGGGGAGGGGATCCACAGACTAGTAACAGACTCGGGACAGCTGTCCTCCTCCCGCCTCCTCCAGTTGCCAGGTGAACCACCTTGAAGACCTAGCTACATGTCTGCTACATTGTATGCAAAAGCCAACAGCTATTTTCTGGAACTTCGCTCTTCACATTCATGGACCCCACTCCTTCATTCATTTCTTGACTTGCATCCTAAATGGACTTTAGGACAGCAGGGGAGGAAGGGTCTCTGAGCCCTGAAGAGCTCTAGAGGTGGGTGAATGCGTTTGGGACGGGTAACAATGGATGGAAAAGGGGAGCCCTGCTTTCGCACAGCTTCGCTCATTTAGAACCTTTATCTCTGCTTCCTCTTGGAGCCTCAGCTCTCAGGCTCGGCCAGCAGCAGCTCAGTAGTAGCAGCAGCAGCACTGGGAAATGTAACCTCTTGGCATTAGACTGGCTCAGCCTTTCCGATCACTTGTTGGCCTCCCAGAGGACTTGGGTTCAATTCACAGCCTCGATAAGGTGGCTCACAACCATGTCAACTCCAGTTCCAGGGGATCTGATGTCCTCTTCTGGTCTTCCATGGCCACCAGGCATACGTATAATGCACAGACTTATTTGCAGGAAAAACAGCCATACACTTAAAGTTAAAATAAGGAAATGTAGCCTTGGCTACTTTCAAAGCCACTAGATCACTGGATGACATTTTACTCCACTCTCCCACCCCACCCCACCCCATATGAGAAAAGCTCTGACGCCATAGACCAGACTAGCCTCCCTCTGTAAGAGATTCACCTACATCTCTCTTCTAATGCACTGAGATTACACGCATGCGCCACTCCTGGCCATGATTTATGCCTTAAAAGGATCTTCAGGATCTAAATTTTGCCATCTTGTCAAAACTTCTATAGGGAACAGGGTAGGAAATATAAATGTATGCACGTAGGAAGCAGATCAGAGTCTAGTGTTAATCCACAAGGACTGGAATCAGGTAGCAATAATGGAATAGCCTCCTTTAGGACGTGTCTTGTGCTTTTCTGCTGCAGCATCCAGGCGACTTATATAGATGATTTTTACTCATTTCCACACCTTGCAAGCTAGGAACACACATCCCTTTTTTTATTTTAATGGATTTTCTTTATTTACATTTCACACGTTCCTATCTGGAAAACCCTTATCCCGTCCCCTCTCCCCATGCTTCTATTCGGGTGCTCCTCAACCCGCACACCCACTCCTTCCTGCCTCCCCACCCTGGCATTCCCCTACACTGGGGCATCAAGTCTTCACAGAACCAAGGGTCTCTCTTCCCATTGATGCCCGACTAAGCCACCCTCTGCTACATAAGCTCCTGGAGCCATGAGTCTGTTCACGTGTGCTCGTTGGTTGGTGGTTTAGTCCCTGGGAGCTCTGGGGGGTCTGGTTCGTTGATATTGTTGTTCTTCCTATGGGGTTGCAGACCCCTTCAGCTCCTTCAGTTCTTTCTCTAAAGTTCTCCATTGGGGACTGTGTGTTCAGTCCCATGGTTGGCTGTGAGCATTTGCCTCTGTATTTGTCAGACTCTAGCCTCTCAAGAGACAGCTATATTAGGCTCCTTTCAGCAGGCACTTGGCATCTGCAATAGTGACTGGGTTTGGTGTCTGTATGTGTATGGGCTGGATCCCCAGGTGGGGCAGTCTCTGGATGGCCTTTCCTTCAGTCTCTGCTCCGCACTTTGTCTCCCTATTTCCTCCTGTATTTTGTTCCCCCTTCTAAAAAGGACCGAAGCACCCACACTTTGGTCTTCCTTCTTCTTGAGCTTCATGTGGTCTTTGAATTGTATCTTAGGTATTCTGACATCCCCATTTTTTAGATTAGAAAACAGAATTTACTGGAGGGAGGGCGATGTCTCGGGCTTCACAGAAGCCTGCGTTTGCGTGGTCCACAGCACTGTTCTTTCTTCTATGCTATCCACACAGACTCCCACGTGGAGCCTCCGCCCAGCAGGCTTGCTTTTGCAGCGTGTTTCCTCTCATCTGTCAGCTGCACGGTGGAAATTTAGCGCATTAACCCCAGACAGCTCTGAAACTGGAGTTAATTATCTTTTACTCTGATACAAATTACTAACTGTTCTCTTCAGGCTGGTGTGAGGTCTGGCAGCTCTTGGCGCCTAACTGCAGTCTGAGTAAGTGGTTGAGTTCGTTGGTCTGCTAATTTGTAATTTGAATTGCTAGATATTAATTGATTTACTGAAAATCTTCAGGTACACTTCCTCTGGGGGGTCATTGGACTTCCCGTTAGGTATTTGGTCTGCATCTATTGCTTGGCTCTGGAATATGTTTAAGGGAAAGCTTGTTGATCAATTAAAGAATTTTTTTCTTCTTCCTCCTGCAAGTGTGCACAGAGATATGTATATGCAAGTTTACAGACTAACAGAATCTACTTAAGATGCCCGGGACTGCCCTCCCTCCACTTTCAAATCTTACTTACAACATTCTTTTTTTTTTTTTTTTGGTTCTTTTTTTTCGGAGCTGGGGACTGAACCCAGGGCCTTGCACTTCCTAGGTAAGCGCTCTACCACTGAGCTAGATCCCCAGCCCCTACTTACAACATTCTTATTTCTTCAGTATATGGGTTTTCAGTTTGATGGAGAAGTGAGAAATCCTTTTCAGTTTATGTGTCTCAGAGCGGGGTTTCAGATGTACTTTACAGGGTTGTTTAAAAGGCGCTGCTAACCGAAAATGCCTGTGTTCTTCATAGTTTCCCATGATTTGTAAGAAAGACATTTTGTTTCCCCCTTTGATAACCAGCACAATTTGCCTCAATCTCTGTTTCTCTAATCTGTGGAAATGGTACCACACCCCCATCATGAAGGTGTTTATTTTGTCTTTTGACAGACTTTAGAGTCTCAAATGAAGTTATAATGTATCTTGTTCTCTGTAGTTATAGATTACATGTTAATTTTGTTCACACTGTATAATTACATAAGTTCTTATGAAGAAATACTATACTTTATGAGCAAAAATTAAAAAAAATGAGTCCTGTGCTAAAGGCATATGCATAAATATTATTCCTATCGTTTCTTTCCCTAGTATGTGTCAGTTCCTAAATTTAAGAAAAATGATCATATGGGTATGTTATTTGGGGCTTTGATACAAATTTTTTTGTTCTTGTTTTCTATTTTAATCTCCCTGAAAATGATGTATTTATCTTCAGTTTATGTGTATTAGTGGTTTGTCTGCATATACATACACACATACGTTTACTTACATGTGTATGTATGTATATACGTATGTATGTATATGTATGTGCACTGCCTTCATACGGTGCCCAAGGAGGCCAGAAGAAGGTGTCATATCCTCCAGAACTGAAGTTACAGTTGAGGCTCTACATGGGTGCTGGGAACCAAACGCAGGTCCTCTACAAAGGCAGCCGGTGTGGTTAACCACCAAGCCATCTGCTTAACCTTCCTTCTAATTTGCTTTTGTAGGTTTACTTCTGGCCTCCCTTTGACCTTCCCACCTTTCCCACAACACTCGATGGCATTTATTAAGAATGTTTTATGTTTTCCTATGTGCGCATGCTATGGGTAATGAAAAGCGTGGAATCAGTCCTGAAGTGGAAGGAACCTGATGGGAGACACTGACCTGGACACTCTTAGGGCAACTCGTGGAACCTGCCTGGACCTCCTGCTCCAATTCGTCCTCCCAGCCCTTGACACACTAACACCTCTGCAATCGAGCGCTGTTTCTTCTGACTCCTGTATTCCTTTTGTCCCACCTACCAAATTCCTGTCCATCTTTAATGACCGATTTCAAATCTCACCTCCCACTGAAATGCTGTTGTTTGCTGCCTCCTCTTTGAGCAACTCATAATTGTGCAAGCAGGGATGACACTTTCATTACGAGTTTGCAAGGGTGGGGTGGGGACATAAAAACACGATCCCCGTGTCTTTATCTCTAAGTTCTGTATCTTGTTCTTTGTTCTTCCAGAGCCCTAGTACATTGTAAGTACACATTATTAAGTGTTTGCTCGGGGTTGGGGATTTAGCTCAGTGGTAGAGCGCTTGCCTAGGAAGTGCAAGGCCCTGGGTTCGGTCCCCAGCTCCGAAAAAAAAAGAACCAAAAAAAAAAAAAAAAGTGTTTGCTCACTAAAGGCAGTGGCCTCGGTTCCCTCACAGGTAGGAATCTGGTTGGTGTACAAGGAGGGGATGGAATCTGTGTTACAATACTGTGTGAAGTTCTGCTTGGCAAAGGGCTTGGTTAAGAGGACTCCAGGTATGTGGTGATCCATGCTTATCTGTGAAGTACAGAAGGAAAGCATTCTGGTGAAAAGTGAGAAGCCAGTTTACCCTGGTGGGCACACAAAACATGTTTGTTTGTTCTAATGTCTTTATAAAATGTTAAATTGTTCCTCTGCCCAGTGTACTGGCTGGTTTTTATGTCAGCTTGACACAGGTTAGGGTCATGGGGAAAGAGAGAACTTTGATTTACAAAGTGGCCCTCAACAGATCGGCCTGTAGGGAAGTCTGTGGGGAACTTTTTTTTTTTTTTTCCGGAGCTGGGGACCGAACCCAGGGCCTTGCGCTTGCTAGGCAAGTGCTCTACCACTGAGTTAAATCCCCAACCCCTGTGGGGAACTTTTTAATTAGTGGTTGATGGGGGTGATCCCCACTGTGGGTGGTGCCACCTCCTGACCCCCCAGTCCTCTAGGCAGGTGGCTCTGGTATGTATAAGAAAATGGGCTAACTAAACCATGGGGAGCAAGCCAGTAAGCAGCATTCCTCCATGGCCTCTGCTTCAGTTCCTGCCTCCAGGTTCCTGCCTTGAGTTCTTGCCTGTCTTTCCTGGAGGCTGGACTGCACTCTATAAAATGAAATAAACCCTTCCCCGCCCACACTGCTTTTCATTGTGTTGACCCTAACAACAAACACACCGTCAACCCTAACAGACACACCTAGTCTTGAGCCATCTTTCCTCCTCCGTGGCTATTGTAAGTTGGTCTGCTGAGTTTATTTAATTAAATAGAAGTAGCCATATTAAGGATTCATAAAGTTGTTGAAAGGTTTTCAGTAAAGCTTTTATAGTCATCAGACGATAAATAGACTACGGGGCCTCTTGGCAGTGTCCTAGAAGTGACTAGGATAGCTATTTTTTTTTTAAATCTATTTATTTTCTTTTTTTTTTTCCCCCCGGAGCTGGGGACCGAACCCAGGGCCTTGCGCTTCCTAGGCAAGCGCTCTACCACTGAGCTAAATCCCCAGCCCTAGGATAGCTATTTAGTTCCATTTCTACAGCCACTCATTTACTCATGGCCTCATCCTACTCATGAAGATAGGTCTCACCAAAGCTCCCTGGGTACCAGGCATTATTCTGTGTACTAGTCAAGCAGAGGACGATAAAATACAATCCTTTTAACAAGGATCTCACTCTCTTTTAGGGAAAGAGAAGACCAGAAAGCTGGCCCCCGTCTTAACAAAAATTATGAAAGGGGAAAGCACAGAGGTAGGACGCCCGGGCTGTGTCCGGGGGAGCAAGGGCAGCTTTCCAGAGACGCGTCTAATCTCGTATCTGAGGAATGAGCAATAGCGAGCCACAGGCAGGGTCGGAGCCAGAGGAGGACAGACATAGGCCAGGAATAGTCTGCACAGGGCCTGTAGTCAGAGAATACAGCCCCAGAGCTCCAGGAAGTATGTCTGCCTGGAGAATAGAATTTAAAGAGAAATAAATGGATCAAGATCAAGACTGGCCCCTTAGGCTGTGGCCAGGTGCTTTGACTGCGCTGCAAAGGCTGTGGAGCACCTGGAGGAAGCCCAGGCTTTGATGATATCCGCGCTTTAGAGGGACCGCTCCGGCTGCTCAGTGAGGTAGATGGATGGGTTCACTGGCAAGCTGGTTTTCAAGCAGCTGTGTGCTTGGGTCCCCCCACGCCCCAGTGTTGATCAGTGAATATAATTTTATGATCTTCTCTGTCAGTCTCATCTGCCAGAGCTTAAAGGAAAAAGTGTGACCTGGAGAAAACCCCATCTACCGTCCCATTCTCAACCATGACTGTTTACAGCCTGAAGTGTCTCAAGCAAACAGAAAGAAAAAGTGGTATAGGATGAACAGGCACCACTCAGATCTGGCAGAAGTAAATTGTTTGCCATACATGATTAGCGCTCTCTCTCTCTCTCTCTCTCTCTCTCTCTCTCTCTCTCTCTCTCTCTTTCTCTCTCTCTCCCCCTCCCCCCTCCCCTCCCCTCTCTCTGACCCCCTCTCTGTCTCTGTCTCTCTCTTTCATAACCACATTCTTTTTCCACTGATTTCCTCTTCAACATTACCATTAACCTTGTAGTTGGTAAGCATAGATAGATAGATGATAGATGATAGATAGATAGATAGATAGATAGATAGATAGATAGATAGATAGATGGTATAATTTAAGTAGTCCAGGCCAACCTTGAACTCTCAATCCTTTTGCTTTAGCCTCTCAAATAGATGGACTTACAGACACGTGCTGCTGTTCTTGGCTTTCAAATACATATATTTTCGATTTTAAAAAAATTACTATGTGTATGTGCCTATGTGTTCCTGGTGCTAGTGGCTAATTAGTGGGTGTCAGGTCCTCTGGAACTGGAATTAGCCGTGGTTGTGAAGCAACATGTGCTGAAAACTGAACCTACTTTGAACCAGCTGAACGATCTTTTCAGCCCTTCTTATGTAATTTTCTTTTTTACTATTTTAATATATGAGAGAACCCATAAAGAACATAATATCAAGTTTTACAGTTGTTTTCCTGACTTTTTAGAGATTCATCTGTATTGAAGGTGGCAAGAATATACTTTTGTTCCTTGGGACGAGTTTACTCACATGATGGTATTGACCCTTAGTTCCTTGCTGAGCAAGGACTTGACTTCTTTCCCTTTGTCTTGTAATGTTTTCCTTTCCAGGGATCTATTTCAAGCTAGGATGCAGGCTTCTACTTTTATGTTGCTCTAGCAAGCCACCACCAAGGCTGCTCCACCCACATACACACCATTCCCCTTTTATCTCCTAATTAGGGAAGTCCACGCCTTGCCACCTCCAGTTTGTGCTATGTTTTATACCAACAACATCGTTCTCTCTTCCCATGGAGAGAGAAATGGGATTAGTATGAATGGGGAGAAATTCCAGGCAAGTGTGACTTCAGTTCAAGGTGAAGGCATTAACCCCCACCAGCCATAAACCCATTTACTGCTTTTGACTGTGAGAGCTGAAGATCAGCCACTGCTGGGAATGGATCTGAGTCGAACAGAAGCCTTTTCTTAGGGAAACTGCTGCCTTCAGAACTGTCTGAGATGAGGGAGTGCACACAAAAGGCTTCGGTTGGATTTCTGTGCACAGCTGAAAAGCTTAAGTGACCAAAAGAAAAACCACAAGAAGAGAGGAGAATGGACTGGGAAAAGCAAAAAGAAATGCAGTCAACACCAGCTTTTACCTCCCATGGAGAGCATATACTAGGAAGCCACCAGGATGGAGGCCTAGAAGAAAAGCGATTTGTAGACGTCCAGCCTCAGGGCATCATAGAGCAGAAGATTGCAGGTCAAGTGTGAGCTTGACGAGTGGCCATCAGGGATGCTGGCCATCAGGGATGCTCACCTGACTCTCAGGAACCAGTCTCCATCTTGGTAGGCTTCTGACTGATCTGGTTTGCAAATCTCTGTCCACTCAGACTAGTTGGTACACCAGACTGTTTCTCTTGAACTCTGATCTTGAAATAAAGACTATTTATCATGGAAGTGGAAAGGGTGAGCCTAAGAAGTCATGACCAACCTAAATGGTGCCCTGATATTGTCGAAGAATCAATGGGGAGAGAGTAGTCAAATAGCCTCAGGGTGTCCATCACCAGTGGGGTCATTCAAATTCGAACACAAAAGGCAAGTTCCACACACTTCAGTTTGTGACTCAGAACACAGCAGAAAACACACCACCATGCTTATTACATCAGTCTACCCGTATGCCCCTCCCCATCTCAGGGAGCTAATGCGGGCCCAAGGGAGTTCTGTGCACACGGGGCTCTGTCTCACAGCTGAACACCGAAAGCCAGGAAAACCCTTGTCTCCTAAGGGGTCTTACACATCTTCACTTCCAATATCTTTATTACCCTGAAATTAAAAAAAAAAAATCTCTGTAGATGATACCTCTGTCTTTACTGTGTTTATTAGGAAATCTGTGCGCTCTCTGATCTGCAGGCGGTCAGTATTTCTAGCTCTGCAGTCTGTCTGCTGTGCTGATATCCCAGGAAAGAGTTCTAGCTGTTTTGTTCATCACAGCAAACCTATCCTGATCCAGCAGGTCACAAACGTTGATTGGGAAAATTCAGTGTAGATTTTCAACTCTTCATGTAAAAACAAAACAAAACAAAAAAACCCAAAAAACAAAACAAAACTTACCTATCAACTCAGTGAGCTTACGCTTAAGTGGTCTGCAAGAGTCACTACATTTTTTAATACACAGAGTAGTATTCGATAGTATCGTAATACCTTTCCCTATCACAAAATCGATACACATATTCCCAATGCCTCCCACACTGAGTAAGTACCAAGAGAGAACAAGGGGGGAAATCCCAAACTCAGTGTCACAGCAATTCTGCTATTCCCATTCTATAGAGAGTTGAGGAGTTCTGGGGTACAGTAAAGAGGAGCAATCCAGAGGCTCAGTCACTGAGGCATGACCCCACCCCCACCCCCACCCCACCCCCGTGATTTGACTGGGAGAGTAGCATTATGGGGACCTTGGCATCTGGGAAAGAAATAGGTAATGGAGGTTGGTATTCTGTCTAAGCTCCACCCCCACAGCTACCTGGCAACAACCAGGTATGCTCCGCCCCACAGTTGCCTGGCAACAGCCAGCTGTGCCTGAATATAAGGGCTGCTTGCCCCCTCCTCTCCCTCTTGTTCTCTTTTGCCCTTACTCTTCTCTTCTCTTATGCCCTCATTGTCCCTGTCCTTTCTCTCCCCATTCCCCTGCCCCCTTCCTCCACATGCTCATGGCCAGCCTCCTTTGCTTCTCCCCTCTTCTACTCTTCTTTCATTAAACCTTTTCACGTGGAACCATGTTGGCTTTGTGTGTTCTGCTTGGACGCAGGCCGAGATTTAAACCCCAAAAATGGAGAGCACAGGGAGGTGGGGAGATTTCGGGTCGGCAGGGGAGTTACCTAACTCAAGTCCCCTTCCTGCTTCTGTAGGATGACCTTCCCAACCTCTCCCTTCACTGGATCTTTGTGAGGCGCAGAGAGGGTCAATGTCAAGCAGTGCAAGCAATGGCAGACGTTAAACCAGAGATTGTTGCTCCTGAAGAGGGAAGGAGCTTTGTTAGAGCTGGCGCTTGGTTTTGCTCAGCAGGGGTTGTACTGTGGAACCAGATCGATTATGTTAGAGTCCCGTCTCTGCAGCTCTCTGTTGAAGCGACCTTGGCTAGACTATGTAACTTCCTCAGTTTTGTTATCTATAACCCAGGATTATTAATAACACCTCATAGGCGCTCTGAGGATTAAATAAGTTAATAGTACACAGTAAGAGATATGTACAAATGATTTGCTGCAATCTCCCGCTGTCACCTAAGATTCACCACTGTGTGAGACCGAATACCAACGGGGCATCCGGCTGAAACTGTCCACCTGGCAATAGAAACCGCCAGCCCAGGACTCGGAGGAGTGGTCTGTTTAAAAAACGAAACTGGGGCGATGCTGATTTTCCTGGACGGCTTTTGTGCTGACAAGGTTAAAGGCTAACAACAGTCACATTCCATTCACTCAGGTTTAAAGGTCACCCTTATGGTTAAGTCCCACAGTCATGCCCAGGGCAAGTAAGTACTTCAGATAGACTGTGCGCTTGGAACTCATTGAGTGGGACCTGAGGGAGCCCCTACCTGGAAATGAGGTACCTACGGAACAAGTCTGAGGAAGCTTTGGATCCTGAGGTTTGAGAGTACAGGTGAGGAGAGAGGGAGGCTCCCAGGGTAAGTGCAGAGCCGGGAGCTAAGAACGGGCCTGAAAAGCAGCAGGAATGCTGGGAGCAACAGAATGTTCCTGGGACCACTGCCTATGGAGGCTACTCCACAGCCCTTTAGTGTGGAAAGGGGAGGGTGAGTCTAAGACTGGATAATAGCAATTGCTTTTCAGTTCTTTAGGTCCTTCCTTTCTCTCTCTCTCTCTCTCTCTCTCTCTCTCTCTCTCTCTCTCTCTCTCTCTGTGTGTGTGTGTGTGTGTGTGTGTGTGTGTGTGTGTGTGTCAAGAAAGGATTTCCCTGTGCTTTCCACTGACTCCATCTCACTGGTGCAAGCCTAGAAATGCCCACTTCCTATGTCTTTCTGCCCCTATAGTTTTGTGAAACTCCAGGAGGCTTTGACTGAACTTTCCTAGGCTTAACCCCTTCTTCTCCACATCACAAACAAGTATGCATAAATCCTCGCCCGATTTCAGCCCACTCCCTAGACAGGCCTGACAGGCCATGCCTTTGCAAAAGAACATTCCTTAGGAACTGCAGGTAGCGTTCCCCACATGGGCACCATTTACTTCCCCTAGCGGATCTAGTGGGAAGTAAACTCAGCCTGAGCCTTCTGCGCTCAGCTCGCCTGTACCCTGTCTGCCCTGAAAGACTTTGCTCTCTGTCCTTGCCCCTAAGTCGTACAGGCCCCTCCTTTCACCAGAACTTGGATTGGAAAGTATTCTTCGCCCAGCCCTGAGAGAAATCTAGCATGCATGGTGTTTCCTAGGCTTTGTAACTTTATCGAATACTGCATGGAGGGTGGAGAACTGAACGTGGACCCCTCCGCCATGACCCCTCCGCCATGACCCCTCCGCCATGACCCCTCCGCCATGACCCCTCCGCCATGACCCCTCCGCCATGACCCCTCCGCCATGACCCCTCCGCCATGACCCCTCCGCCATGACAGTGGCCAGGTAGCCTGGCATTGCTGTACTTTCTCCATCACCACCGTACCCTCAAACCACAAAGGGGACCAGATCTTCGAGACTTTCTGAGGCCCTAGGTCCCTTTCTACCCACGCACATTCCAAACATATCAGCATCTGCCCACACCCCACATTAAGTGTAATTTTTTGCTTCAGGCCATGAAAAGCGTGTTTATTATTTGCTTTTTGAAATCATTTGACTGTAAGTAGCTCATGCAATTTATAATTGGCTCAAATTTCCCCAGAGTTATACAATAGAGAGTTCTTAAAAAAAAAAAAAAAAAGAAAGAAGAAAGAAGAAAACTGTCCTAAGAATTATTTTCATATAAAATAAAATATTTTTAAAAAATAGATTTAGCAAAGAAGTAATTATCATATTTGTAGACATTTACTTCAATCTTGAGAAACTTTCTGGTATTTTTCTGTGGTCTCTTTAAAACCACCAGATCTTTATGTACACTGCGTAGAGATTCAACTGGAGGTGCCAGGAGGCCTGACAGCTTGAGTTCAATACCTCAGACCCACATGGTGGAGGGAGAGAAATGACTCCTGTAAGTTGTCCTCTGACTTTCGCACAGTGTCCTAGTGTGCACACCAGCCTTCGTGTGTACATGCATATACATGAAAGGTTTTTTTTTTTTAATGCAACAAACATAAATAAAAGGACTTGTAAAAAAAAATGGCTTCAAGAAGTTGTTGGTTACTCCCTTAACATTTGTTGTTGCACCAGTGTATCTTGCAGACAGGAGGTCACTTTTGTCGGTCTCAAAGTTTGCAGCTAGGTGATACAGATTTTCTCGTGTAGCATGTAAAATAGTTTCCAGCACCATGACTATTAGCCAGTAGGGTGAAGCTTCTAGTTGGTAGAAGCTTGATTCCTTCATGTTTTTGTTGTTGTTTTGGTTTGGTTGTTGTTGTTTGGTTGTTTTTTTTTTTTTTTGGTTCTTTTTTTCGGAGCTGGGGACCGAACCCAGGGCCTTGCGCTTCCTAGGCAAGTGCTCTACCACTGAGCTAAATCCCCAACCCTGTTGTTTGTTTGTTTGTTTGTTTTGGGTTTTGGTTTTTGGAGACAGGGATTCTCTGTATAGACCAGGGCGTCTTTGGATTTGCAGAGATTTGCCTTCCGAGTGCTGGAATCCAAAGGTGTGCGCCACCACGAATTCTCCATGTTTAATGACTTAAATAAGTTGTATCCTCAGCAATCTGATCTGACCATAAGGTTGTGGATGGACTTAAGGGTCACAGAACCTATATCTGACACAGCTAAAGTTTCCAACAACCTGAGACTAGAGAGATCCTGGGCCCTAAGGGAAGCCTCATTATTATTCTGCTAAAGGAACATAGCAATAACATGATTCCTTGTGACACGACACTGCTGTAGGTCAGTGACTCGGCCCTCCCCTGAGAAACTTCTTGCAGTAGATGGTAACAAACACAGATCCGCACCAGACAAAGGGCAGGGAGGGAGAGACAGAGGTGACTCCAAGGAGAAGGGTCATCTAGTCCAACAACACATGTGTGTGAATTCACGTATGTATGCGACATATATGTGACATTTTGCATAAGACTCGAACGGGTTGAAATTGAACAGAGTCCCAGCACTGGGAAGGAAAATAGAGAGTCCCACCGTTAATTAAGAAAATGATTTGAAAATGAGACTTGCTGAGAAAAGGAAAATCACTTTTCTCTAATGGAGGGACACTGGGTTTATCAACCACACTCCAGGCCAAGCCCTGCACTGAGGAGTAGCTGGCCAACACATGACAGATTCCATGTTTTCTTTGTTTTTGTTTTGGGATGTGTGTGTGTGTGTGTGTGTGTGTGTGTGTGTGTGTGTGTGTGTGTCCTCGGGCATGCAGATGCGCACTTGCCCGTGCTCATGCTCATACACTTTTTGTTCTATTTTTTGAATGAGATGGGGACTAGAGGGAACATGGAGTTGGATAGTTGGTTTGGTAGGGTGCTAGGGATGCTGTGGAAGGAGTTGAAGGAGGGGAAACAACATGATCAAAATGTATGAAAAAAATTACATTTAAAGAAAAAAGAATGTAGAAATATATGATAATGCAGTAAAAGAAAAATTAAGACAATGAAGTAAAAGATCATTCCGTTAACTTTACAAAGAAGGGCTTGTTGGATTCTAAAGACACACAGACTGAAAAATTCGAGAGAGGTTAGAATTGAAGGCACACGCGTCTGAGGCTGTGATCTCAAGGAAAGTAAAGATTTCCATCGCCTTAAAATTCAAGTGAGTGAAAGAGGCACGCTGCAACTACTAAAAGAACATCAGGTGACGTAATTTTCAGAGTGGTTGTGAAGGAAAACAGATGACAAACCCAAGTAGTTTTCAGAAACCCAGAAAGGAGAGTAGAAAAGCTCAGGAAGTGAGGTGCAAAAGTGAGGCACGAAAGACCGTGCAGACGTGAACTGAGAGAGCTGTAATCATAGTAAATACAGATCAGCTGGTGCTGCTCCAGCAGAAAGACACCTCAAACTGAAACGCTTTCTGGGCAGAGAGCTCCCCCTCCCACCTCTGAGTCAACATTTAAGGCAGGCTCACCCATAAGGAAGCTGCAGCACCTGAAAGGGTCCAGTCTCCAGCTTGGCTGCTTCATGTACCAGCACCATCCCCTGTCAAACTAGAAGAAAAGAAAAATAAGTGTTTTCTTGATTGTGAAGTCTGATTGTTAGAGCCAGCTCCTGTGACGTCAGTTTCTTCCAAGGACCAGGAAGTAAAAAGCTGAAATAATCATCATGGCTTCTTATTTTTCTTTTCCTGCCTTCCTTTTCTTCCCCATCCTCCCCAGCCTGTAGGGTACCTTTAAAATTGCACCTTTTCTAAACATCCTGGATACCCAGGTATCCAGGAAGGCTCAGAGGAGACTTGGTGTAAGCAAAACTGGCAGGAAAAAAAAACCTCCAGACATTATTTTAGGTTTGGAGTGACCACTGGGGCTGCATGTGTTCTACATTTGAATTATCCAGCATTTTCCCTATCCGGTAATGTTAGGTCTCTCAGCCAAATGATAAGGTTGAGCAGGGTGGAAATTACAGGGCGAGGCTGCCACTGGTGTGTGAGCATAAGGCATCACTTCCATTGATGTAGCAAAGCTTTTCGAGGGCTGCTCTTCTGGTTCGGCGTTTTAGCTTCTCATCTTGGTATTTATTTCACTTACTACACGTTTCCCCATGTGTTTGTTCTGCTTCATCCCCTTGCGTCGGGGGCGGGGGGGAGTGAATTATTAACATTCTCTCCCCCCTGTTGCCCCCACACTCTGTGTGTGTGTATCAGGCTTGGCGGCAAGCATTTTGCCTGTGGAGCCATCACAGCGGGATCTAAAGAAGATGTTTAGAGTTTCTGTTGGCGAGGCTCTGTCCTAGTATACTCATGGTGATTTTAAGTGTGTGAGCGTACCCCTCTCCTCCACGATACGTTCTACTTCTCCTCTCCCACCTCGTCTTTCATTCCCCCTAAAGCTATAACATACGGGTTTACAAGTTATGAAAATTATCCAGACTTGTTCTTCCTTGGCCAAGCAGTGTAAGGAGCTTAGACTATTTGTAATTTAATGGTCCTTCCACCTTGCTGCTACCTGTAATATAACCACGAGTTGTTTAAAACTCCCTGATGATCTGGGGAAGGCTGTACCTTTAAAAGATGAGGGCGCTGAGAGAGGTGTTACTGTAGCTTGTGTCTCCTTTGTTCACTCTGTTTATATTACTCCCCCCCCCCTTCGCTTTATCCTGAAATAGATCGTTAGTAATTTTCTGTCAGAGGTCTTGATTTTTGTTTTTCCTTTTATTTTTCGGTATGGGTATACTTCCTTCCAACTTTTGAGCAGTCATTTAATTGGGTATAGAGAACAGTTTGGTCAGGATGATCTTTTGAAAAGGTCTTTGAATAAAAAAAAGCCCTTATTACATGTATTTATCTTGTGCCTATGCTTGTGTGTTTTTTGCATCAGGAGAGAGCTTTCTTCTTCCACCTTGTATGTCAAGGATTTGGAGCGTTTAATTAATTAGGAGTGGCTGAGGGACCTTTACTCGGGAGAGCTAGCTTATGGCCTGCAAGTGGTATCTTTAAGCCATTCTGAATGTTATTCTGCTAATTCTGTTAGTCTCTTTGTCACTGATGTAAAACCAGCCGACGGTATGATGTCATTATTCTGTTAGCGATTTATCTTTCCCTGTTTGCAGATTTTCTTTCCAGATTTGTTTAGTTTTTATAATAGTTCCTGGTGTGTGTGTGTGTGTGTGTGTGTGTGTGTGTGTGTGTGTGTGTGTGTGTGTTTGGAGAGACAGCTCAGTGATTAAGATAATTTGATGTCTTACATTGAACTAAAGTTTGGTTCCCAAGATCCATGTCTAATAGCTCAACGGTTGGCAACTCTAGCTACAGAAAATCTGATGTCCTCTTCTGGCCATTGAAGGTGTTTTCATACACACACACACACACACACACACACACACACACACACACACACAGAAAATATAAAAAAAAACAAAGCTTCAAATAACACATAATAAGAGAGAGCAGTAGAGAGTAGTTGGGAGTAAATATGATCAAGTACATTGTATACATGTGTGGAAACATGTTTATTTAAACAAGAAATAGATTACTAAAGTAACTTTAAGAAGACAGCAAGGACCAATTTTTTTAAAAAAAGAACATATGTATTGCTTGAATTCTGTGAAATTCTAAGCCTTTACCATTTCAGTTTTAATATTGCCTCTCTTACTTCATGGAATCCAATTTAAATTTATGCTTTAATTTTTTCTAATTTAATTTTCACATTCTATAGATGTGCTTTCACATGTATTCTCTCCCTGCGACGTTTACGTATTTATTTCAGATCTCTCTTCCACCACATTTTTTTTTTCAGCTGCAACTGAATGCATTGTGGTTTTCCTCTTTCTCTTTTCCTTGTTTATTTTATCACATATTTGAGACAGGGTTTCTGTCTGTAGCCTAGGCTGGCTTAGAGTTCACTAAGTCATTCAGACTAGCCTAAAACTCAAGGAAATTCCATTTTAGCTACGAGAGTTCTAGGATTAGAGTCATGATTACCATGCCTGGCTTGTATTTTATTTTTTAAAAACTCTATTTACAAGCTGCTGAGATGACTCAAGACTCAGCTGATAAAACTGAGATGTGTGCCACCCTAAGGTTCATCCTTGGAACCCACGCAGTAGGAGAGAACTGACTCCTGCATGCTGTCATCTCCACGGGTGTCCAATCATAGTCATGAAAGAATCCTATGTACTGGTTTTCTCCTTTTCTCATAGAGGATAGTGCTTGGTACATTTTCTCCTTTTAGGTAGGAACTTTTGAAAAGCATGATTAGTGTAGAGACCCCGTAGTCGATGACTTTTCTCTTACCCACCCTCAGTTCTTGGGGTGCTGTTTGTTTCCGCTCGCTGTGGGCATGGTTTCTCTTTTGGCCTCACCTCCGATCTTTGATTTGTTCAGTTGGGATAGTTTATCCTGAGGGAGACTCATGAACCTTGAGCTACTAAAAAAAAAGTAATAAAATCTTCCTACTGAGCAATCTGAGTTTGCTTCTGCGAAGGTCTCCCTGGTCCAGGGAACATTTTTATGGTGATATATTGGTTCAGGATTCTTTTACAACGTAAGCAATGTAAATCTTGGTGACTCGCCTTTCACGGCATTGGCTTGGTGCTTCATCCTCCTTGGTTGTGCTTTTTACTGAAGTATGACACTGTGGCATAACACAGTACAGACTTCCCTGCGTCCTGAGGACAGTGGTAGTTTTCATAATTCTACTTCCATATAGATGGAGTCTTTCCAGAGTTCTGATGGTGTCGTTTTCTCATTCTGGCTTGTTTTCCTTTCAGGGGAAGGCAGTATCACCTGTCCTCACTTGGGCTTTTCAATCTCAATCTAGGGCTGAAAGTAGCTGTATCCAGACTCAAGTCGCCCCTAGCCCTTCAGCCCACTGCTTTGGCTTTAGGGTTACTGTTCAATTCTGGACAATAGTAAATAGAGCATCGTGCTTTCTACGGTCATGAGATGCATTCTTATGATGGCCGTCCTGGGTTGTATTTTATGTTTGAAATTGAAGGGGAGATGCTGATGAACTCAGTCAAATTTAGTTTTTAATAAAGCACACATATTCACAAACTATTAATTAGCTACCTATTATGTTCCTGGCTCTGTTATAGTTGTTAGGGTATTAAAAATGAATAACTCAAAGTCTTTGATTCCCCTCAAAGGAAAGACAAAAGGAAGAATATGTGAAGATATAATAAAATCAGATGAAGTCAGAAATGAAGGAGGAAGGACCAGGTTGGATGAGAGTTGTATTTTGGATCCAAGGGACCATTAGTAGGAGGCTTACATGGGAAGATGAAGCAAGCAGCAGGCACCTAGATGGGATTAATAGTGCCAGAGAGTTTTTACAGTTATTTTCCTCATAGTGTGTCAAAGGACCTGAGTAGAGGCAACATAAGGGCAGAAGAGTTCATTTGGCTCACAGTTTAAGATGCTATAATCCTCCATGATGGAGAAAACATGACAGTGGAGCATGGAAGGCTGCTAGCCATGCTGCATCTGCTGGGAGGAAGCACAAAGTGAACAGGAAGTGGTCTGGGCTATACAATCTCCACCTCCTATAGGATCTACAACCTTCCCAAACAGAGTCATCAGCTTAGGACCAGGGGTTGAAATACTTGAGCCCATGGGGAATATTTTATGTTCAAACCACAACAGCAACCTCTTGGTTGGAGGTCTGAGGTCGGAGCAGAAGGAAACTGCTAATCCCTGTAGGATGATGTCATCACGCAGGTGTAGGCAGGTACAAGATAGAATGAGGCCTGTCATTGGGAGAGAAGGAAGGGTGGGTGGGAGAAAGAGTTTTTAGGAAGAGGAGGAGACTGGAATGGGAAGGTAGAGGAAGCTCGGAGAGAACATGGAGGCTGATATTAACATTCCACTGTGTATTTACAGGTTGTTATGAATATTTTTAAGGGATGGATGTGTACAAGGCTTTGTATGTTTAGGTGGGCAATTATATCTTGTCATTTGGATCAGAGGTTATTGTGTTGTGTGTTCTTTCATGTGGTGATTTAAGTTTAAGAGAGTATGTGTGGGGTTGGGGATTTAGCTCAGTGGTAGAGCGCTTGCCTAGGAAGCGCAAGGCCCTGGGTTCGGTCCCCAGCTCCGAAAAAAAGAACCAAAGAGAGAGAGAGAGAGAGAGAGAGAGAGAGAGAGAGAGAGAGAGAGAGAGAGAGAGAGAGAGGAGGCCAGAGACACTAAGCCGACACGGAATTGGGATGTATATTTCTGGCATGGTGGCAATCTGCCTTGGGAACTACATGGGTAAAGAGATTGTTGCCAGGCTCAGAGAGAAGCCATCAGCAGTGTGAAATGGGGTGGAGCAGAGCAAGTGAGACATTTTGCTGACTGAGATTAAGATGTCTACCAGATGTCTTGGGGGGCACTGCGGTGCGGGATCCGGATCCAGTGTGGGATAAAATACAGCATTTTTTTTTATAATTTTACAGTAACAAATCCCCATATTAAATTATCTAAGAACTTCACAATGACTTTTTTCCATGTAGTTTCATGTTCCTTTTTTAAATTTTATTTTTCTTGGATATTTTATGTATTTACATTTCAAATGTTATCCTCTTTCCTCCTCTCCCATCCTTCCTGTCCTCTCACAATGACTCTTAAAAGAGCCTTCAACCAAGCACAAAGTTCTCCTGAATGTGCTGTCTGATTGGGAGAGGAAAGAGGAAGCAGCTGTTAGCACCCTGGGGGGTCCATCAGACTACAATAAGATACAATAAGATACAATAAGAGAAGGGAAGAGTGGAAATATCCTCCTGCTGTTCTGAGATTTTGGAAAGCCCTTGCAGTGTCCTGGACCTGAAGCCACCTGTTAGTTGAGTTTGCATCTCACAGAAGCAGCTTGGCTTCAGTGTCCTCACCATGCTAGGTCATGCACCAATAGTGACCCCAGGAATCTCAACATTGACACAAATGTAGAGAAGGATTTCAAAGCACAGCAGCTGTTCCTGGCAATTAGGCTCCTTGTCTTCTGGACACTTAGAAGTATATAAGGCAAGTTCCTTTTAGGGGGAGGAAACAGTGATTGCCACGGCTCTTGTTATAGGCAAATTATGCTCCCCACCTGAAATTCGCATGCTGAAATCCTAGCCTACAGTACGCCTGAATGTGACTTTATTTGGAAACAGGAGTGAGATCCACTGGAAGTAGAATGAGCCTCTAATCTCAAATGGCAGCTGTCTTTCTAAGAAGTGCTATGTTTAAAGATAATATATGTGTTCACAAGAACCTCAGGTGAAGGTGAGAGTAGAGATGGGGCAATGAGCCAACAAGCCAAGGAACACTGGAGATTGCCAGCAAACCACATAAGCAAGGAGAGAGGCACGGCTCAGACGTTCCCTGCCACCATCAGAGAGAGCATGGTCCTGCCAACACATGGATTTCAGATTTCCATAAATGAGACAATGCATTTCCATCTTAAAAGCCAACTGCTTTTTGATGCTCTGTTATAGCAGCCCTAGCAAACTAACAGAGGTCTGGAGTGAGAATAGATTTTGTGAGCTGTGTAAACATCAAAGAGGGCAGTGAAGACAAAGCGGGTCAATAAAGGGAGAACGGCAGAGGCAAGAGAGGTGTCAGGGGTCACGTCTAGCTACCAGGCTTCTCGGATTAATACAATGACCCTGGCTTTTATTCCCAGTTTGATGGGAGGCCTTCAGGCTTTGGAGAGGGCAGTGGCCTGATTTCACTTCGATTTCTAAAGCACCCTGATCTGGAAATAAATTGTAATGGAAAAAACAGATGCAGAGAGGCCCAGCTGGCCTAGTGGTCTACGTGAGAGCAGTTCCTGTGGAGGTGGCATGAAGTGAGATGTAATGTCAGCCAAAAGGTAGACTATATAATTTATGGAAGGACTGGATAAGCCCTGTGAAGGAGAAGAGTCAGGAACTGACATGCGTGTGCACTTCTATACACATATGCAAATAAATGTTGATACAGAACAACCAGAATACTTTTTGAGCCAGGACTGAGGTGAGGAGTGCACGGGAATGGAATGTTTTAGAAGTAGCATGTTGTTTTATTGTGCTTACATGTGCTTACACACACACACACACACACACACACACACACACACACACACACACACACACACCAGTTTTCACGGGCTTCTTTCAGTATCGAAAATGCTAACCTTGCGTTGTACTGAGTTCCCTCCGGATGGACTTGCTGTCTCCCTCTTTGTGTGTGGTTGTCTACTGCTACAGCCAAACAGTATTCCTCCATTCTAGTGGAGTGATGTAACACCGATCGTCTCACAGTTCCTGCAGGTCAGGCATGACAGCACCACTCAGCCGTCCTTAGGTTCAGGATTGCTTGGGAGAAGCATCTCGAGGTTCCACTGGGGAAGAGCTGCTTCTGACTCCCTCAGTGATCACCAGCAGGATGCAGCTGTTAGTGGAGCTAGGAGTAGGTTTGCTGAGGAAAGAAAAAAAAACTTTAAGAGGCATCAGACTAGGTTTTGAGGATAAAGCATCTGCTGTACAGGTAGGCGTAAGGACCCGAGTTCAGATCCCCAGCACCCACAGAAAACTTGAGTCTGGCCGTGCATACCTGTAATACCAGCACGGGGAGCAATGACAGGCAGATCTCAAAGGCTCCCAGGCCAGCCGCTCTAGCAGAGTTTGGTGAGAGACCCTGTCCCAAAGAATGAGGTGGAGAAACAGGTGAGGAGGGCACACCGTGTTCTCTGGCTGCACACACACCTGGATGCATAAGTCTTGCACACATACACGGGGCACTTTAAGGTCTCACCTGGATGGCATGGTACACACACACACACACACACACACACACACACCCATTTCTAATCTAAACACTTGGAACTCAGAGGCAGGAAGGTCAGGAGTTCAAGGTTATCCTCAGCAATTATACAGTGCAGGTCTGAGGTGACTGTAAGTCTTTTTTTTTTCTTTTTTTTTTTTTTTTTTGGAGCTGGGGACCGAACCCAGGGCCTTGCGCTTGCTAGGCAAGCGCTCTACCACTGAGCTAAATCCCCAACCCCTGACTGTAAGTCTTAAGAGAACGATCTCATACATGTCAGCTTTCTTTACAAAAGCTTCAGTCTGGACTTCCAGTTCATTTTGATTGGATGTTTTTTCCCCCTTGCTGTTTCCTCCTCTAAGGCAGAAAGATCCTGAAAGAGCCTTTGGCAGGTTTTGTCACGACTCTCCCCACTTCCTGCCTTCCTTTTCTTTATGCCTCCAAGAACAGGAAATAACTAGCTGTGTGCCTTATGATACAAAGGCATCAGCCAGTACACGCCATTCCCGACAACGCCATTCACTAGCCAGGTTATGATGACCTGGGCTGTGCCATTAAACAAGGAGTCGTTGTCTTTACTTGTTTGGTGGCCCTGGGTTAGATTTATTGAGGAAAGGGATTAAAAATCACAACCTGGACTGCAGGGTGGGCCAGTGACGTCAAGGGAAACATCACTTGAATCATCTTTTCTGAATCCACGGTGCTCCAGGGCTTCAGAGAGTGGAAAGTACACGTTTCCTCTAATGTCACAGGACTAACTTCTTATAAAAGGACCCTTTTATAAGGGTCTCTCTGTTTGCTCCCAAATGGTTGAAGGAAATACAAATTGTGGCAAGAACCCCTTTATCGTCTTCCCACACAATTTGAGGTAGCTTTATAAAGCTAGACACATCCTAATCCTAGACTGAAAAGGGGGTCGTTATCATCCCAAATGTCTGTGGGTCTGGGTTCCGTCTGCCGGGGCTAAGTACCATAAGCCAGATGGCTTATAAGCAACGGAAATTTAATTCTCACACTTCCGAGAGTAGGGTGGCCTCGTTCTCACATGGGCCTTCATAGGGGCAAGAGGAGCTCCCTGGAGCCCTTTTATAAGGGAACTAGTCTCACTTACGGAGGTGAAGGTCATATCACACGATCACTTCCCAAAGACCCATCTCTAAATACTACCTCGTCGAGGCTTATCAGGGTTTTTGTATGTCAAATTTAAGAGGTATAATTTACTGTGCCTACTAGATTATCTGCCCCAACCGAGGGCTTTGTCTACCTTAAAAGCCTCCCAAATGAGTTACAAGCTGCCTTCTTTCTCCTTCCTATCGCCTGCAAGTTGTGGAGCTTGGGGGGAGGGGGGCATTTAATGGCTTCTGATCAAGTTGAGGGACCCTCTTCATGGGGACTTTATCAACAATCCCTGTGCAAGGGTAACAATCCCTGAGAAAGGGGCCACGATTTACCATAAATTCTGCCTTTTGCTTTCCACTTTGCATATTGGACACTGCAAGCCAAAAGGCCCTGTGGCTCTTTTTGATAAGGCTGAGTGTAGGGCCTAAGTGTCCATTTTATCTCTTCTGTAACTGCTTAGAAAGCAACTCCTGCTGGCCATGGTAGTACACACCTTTAATCCCAGTACTTAGGCAAAAGCGGGTAGATCTCTAGAAGTTCAAAGCTCCTTGGACTGTGTAGGACCAGCCTCATCTACATAGCAAGTTCCTGGCCAGCCTGCACTGCGTAGTGAAACTTCATTAAGGAAGGAAGGAAGGAAGGAAGGAAGGAAGGAAGGAAGGAAGGCAGGCAGGAAGGCAGGAAGACAGGCAGGCACTCCATTCTGGGTGCCCTGAAAACTAGGACCTTGCCTCTTCTCTGTCTATACCCTGTAAGCTGTGTCTGGAGAGCATGGCTTTCTACACCCTGTGTCCCAGTGTGACCTTACTCTTCTCCCATTCGCCCCTCTCGACCCCAGGGCAGGTTGTCCTTACATTTCGTTTTCTCTGCTAGATGAAAAAGAAAAACCGTGCACTTCATTTAGATAGCAGGCTCAGTCGTGTGGATTGTATTCTCTGGAGAAAGGAGAAGTCAAGTGTAGAAACCCTTTAAAGCTGAAATAAATCAGGGCTCTCTGGCTGTGCTGCCCGGGTCTGTCAGTGTTTGTGTTTTTCTAGAAGCCTCTCTGAGACAGGACATATTGGAAGGGATCAACTAGGGAGCAGCTCATTGGATCATCAATTGAGATGTGATGATCTGTAGCCTCTGGGGCTAGCTATCTGATTTAAAATACAAATGTAGGCAAGTGCCTTGTATCTTGTTTGGGTCTGTAAGGGTCTGCATCTGAGATGTGCTAACCAGGCTTCTTTTTTTTCTAGTGGGAGCTCGGTGTCTTGTTTTTCTTTCTGGCATTCTGTACCCTTCAGCTTTTCCCTATATTGGGTCTTTGATTTTGTTTACCAACTGAAATTCATACAAAAATTTCTTGGGCAATCAGAATTTTTATGGAAATCTATGTCATCTTTTCAGATTCTTTTTCTAAATAAATAAGTGACATTTAAAGGGACTAGGAGGCCAGGTGTGGTGGCACATACCTTTAATCCCAGAACATGGGAGCTAGAGGAGGGCTAGAAGATCACAGTTAAGTTCCAGGCTAGCCTGGGCTACATTTTAAGACTCTGGAGAGAGAGCAAGTGGGTTAGGGAAGGAGAGGAGAAGCGCAAAGGAGCAGGAGAAAGGAGAAAGGGGAGGACAGGGACTAAGAACTATTATCTAACCCTTGCCTTAGCTCTGTGCTCTGCACAGAGAGCTTTCTTGGGACTAACCCGTTTCTCACCTCCTCTTTCTGAGAAGACCCAGTAGCACCCTAGCAAAGTTGCCCTCATCACCACATATTAGTGAACGTAGAATCTTAAATGGAAAAGAAGCCAATGCACGTGGCTTCCTGGATTCTCGATTGGACCCAAAATAAAGCGAGTCTTGGACCCAATATAAAGTGAGTCCTCGCTGCAGGATTTGGCTGAGCCTGGTGCCTGCCGGAGTGGTTGGTTGTTTTCCACTGCTGTGTCAAAGCAGCCGCTTCTCTTGGCAGAGTTCCTGCAGCCTCTGGAGACTTTTGAGAACTTTTCTCTCCTTCAGTAAACCTTATTGTTTTTCAGGACAGTGGTGGCACCCTGACTAGTCACTAAAAAATAGTGTGGGAAAAACAAATAAAACACCCAAGGAATAAAGAAGAAAATCAAAACAATCCCCCTAGACAATGAGAAACCTCATGCCCATCTCGACCTTGGGAGGTGGCTGTTTCCATACCCATCAGTCAGAAACTGTGAGGCATTTTCCTCTTTGATTTATTTTTAACATTCTTTGGCACGTTTACACATCGCGGTTACAGAAGAAAATCAGAATGAAGAGGTTTCGTATTTTAAATGCATGCTTTGACCCAGGATGAATTTTGCTGTCACTGCCGTGGGAGTGTGAATTCCTGGTCTTAAATAAGCACCAATGTCCAGTAAACACAAACTATCTGGGAGCTTCCCTCGCGTCGCCATGGCAGCCTCCTAGCCTGTGCCCCGCCCTCGTGGACCAGTAGTTGGCTGCTTGACTGTGGCTGAAGGGAGGCGCCAGCCAGTTAGGCCTAAAAGGAAAACTGCTGTTCCTCCTCCCCAAGGGGGAGCAAGGGGCCTGCCCTCTTCTACAATCATCGAGGGTTGCTGAGTGCCTGTGGTGTATCAGACCAGCTGTGGCCCTTCACTTACCATCTTGACTGAGCAACACTGAAACCCTGGAGCCACGTATAATCGCCTCAGAGTGCTAAATGAGAAAAAGGAGGCCTACGCTGTCTGCCCTTTAGGTTCCCTCCACCTAGAATGAAGAACACACATTTTAGGAAGTATTACATTAATGACAAGAATTAAACCTGTTCCACATTGACAATGTGCCTGGTGTGTACAAATTTTTTGTTGGGATGAGACTATTTAACTCTCATAACACACCTCGATTGGTAACTTTGTTATCTGAGTCTCGAAGAGGAGAGCGGCGAAGATTAATCATGTGATGTAATAAGCAGCTGTGGGACTCAAATCCCAGACATGCTGCCCCTCAGGCACACAAAACAGTCTGTAGGAGTCAAGGACCAGCAGATGCAGAGTACAAAGAAGGGCCGAGCTGCCCCCTCCTTGGGTGGTGTATCTAACATATCCCTGGCAGTGGGGAAGCCATATTCCCATCTCAACCTGGTTCACATTAGCCCTCCCTTCCACTCTCCAAGGCCTTTGCCTATCATTCTTTGTCCTGGAATTTCAGATTCTCAGAGGACTTTTCTCTGCTGCCTGTTCTCCTGGCTGTCTGAGTGTTGGCCTAGCACTGGTGTATCAGGCCCCCTAACTTGCATACTAGAAGTATTTCTGTTAATACATTCAGAGACAGGAGGGGAGAACAGAATGTATTTTACAAAGCACCTCAGGTGATCTCTGGGTTGGTTGGTTGGTTTGTTTGTTTTGAGGGTCCAGAAAGGAAATTCACAGGAACTTGTTTTTCACTAGAAAACTTGCTCAGGATGACCCAGGATTGTGTACTTTGAATTCATCAGCCTCAGTTTCTACCAGAGCCCTCAGAGGCAGAGAAGTGAAAGACTTCGAGAGAAGTGGGAGGTAGGACTCAGGGGAAAAGCACAATTCAAGAACAGAGTCAAAATTCAAAATGTAAAACTGTACAGAAGAGCAGGGGTTAAAAGTTAGCAATGAAAAGATCTGCAAGAAAAAAGCCGTATCATGAAGGATCCAGAGAAATGGAAGGTATGCCTATCTGTGTAAGAGGCAGGGTGTGGCCGAAACTGCTTGGATGGGTAGGGACTGGATGGCGGCAGGTGAGCTCTGCATATTGCTGGACCTTCCACCTAGGAGTTAGGTGTGAAGAGAGTGGGTTGAACTGTTTGGTGTAGAGGAAAGGCAATACCTGGAGTACTGTGGGCAAAGGCCAGCCAAGAACCGTTCCCTCACAGTACAGTGAAGACAAGGCGTTTGTAGGAGGCAGAAACTCCCACCCTTGGAGGCTGGACTTTATGGGGGCCTGTGGGTTATCTAACTGACAAAGTCAGCCTTTCTGGTTCTTGAAGGTCTGAGTTGGGAGGGGCTGGACTCTCTGTGCTTCTATATATTTCTATATCATGGGTGGTCTCTGTATGACTTCATTTAAGCTATGTTACTTTAAAAGGCTTAAAGATCCACATAGGTTAAAAAAATCCATAAGTCGATCAATCAATCAATCAGCCAGCCAGCCAGCCAGCCAGCCACTCAAGTGCTTGCTTGCCCTCTTACCTAAAAGAGAAGCTACTTTGGGCAGTTTTGAATGGTGGTCATTCATCACGGCCCCACGCCCAGCCCCATTACATGTTTAAGAGGCTCATATGCACAGTGAGAACACTGAAGCAGAGGTTAAATTCTCAGCCCTGGGTCTGTCATAACTGCTGGCCTTTAAGATTGCACTCTTCTGGGCATTAGGTGTTTGTTTTGATTTTAAACAGATTAAGAGGTTAGATTGAATTAAACAAATTTTCAAGAGTCCTTCCTGCTGCAAAATCATATCAGTAACAATTTTACTGTCAGCTTGTGGGAGTGAATGCCAGGATCAGAGCTGCAGAAAAACTAATATCAGGATACTGTTTAGTATCACAGACATCGTAGGGACAGGGGAGAAAAGTAATGGAAATGATTGCACTCTGTTTCCTTCTTATATTAGGAGAAAAACACTCCAAGCTCACTCCAAGTCTTTGACAAGACCACATAAATATCTATACAAAGGGCTCGTTGTATGTATGTTGTTGTTGTTGGTGGTGTGTATGTATGTGTGTGTATGTATGAGTATATGCATGTATATGTGTGTATATGCATATATATATTGTGTATGTATGTGCATATGCAGGTGTATATATGTGTGTATGTATATGTAGGTGTGTGGATAATATGTCTGTGTATGTATATTTATGTGTGTATGTATGTATGTGTATATGTATTTGCATGTATATGTATGCATGTATATATGTGTGTGTCTATACATGTGTATATGTGTGTGCATGTGTCTATGTGTGTTTATATGTGTGTTTGTATGTGTGTTTGTGTATCTATGTGCATCTGTGTCTATATGTGTGTATCTATGTGTGTGTATGTCTTGCGCATGTGTGTATGTATGTTTGTGTATATGTGTGTCTATATATGTATATATATGTATGTGTGTGAATGTGTGTGTAAGGGGGTGGTATGTAAGTTGATGTGTAAGGGGTTGGGGTGCACATGTACAGAGAGGCCTGAGGGGGGTCTATGACTATTTTTGCCTTGTTTCCCTGAGACAGGGCCTCTTTCTGAACCCGCAGAAGCCCCCTGTTGCTTGTTTTGCCTTCCTTCCCAATAGGCTAGTTAGACGCTGAGCCCCAGTGATGAGCTCTCTGTCTCTGCTCCCCACTGATGGAGTTACCAGTGTGTGTATCCATATCTGGCTTTCACATGGCTTTAAGGGATCCAAACTGAGATCCCCACGCTTGTACAGCAAGCGTTGTCACCAAGAGCCACCTCCCAACCTTTGTCCTGTATTTTCCAAGTCTTAGAGCTGAGTATCAGCCCAGACTCCTGACCGAATGTTGCAACATGAAGATGTGTCAGCTGTTTACACCAGCCTGGAAAACAGCACGTCCAGCAACCCTGGTGATCTTTGTAAGAGGTATCTGTTTTCTGAAAAGATTTCATCTGTAGATTGGGAATCATGATTCCAGGAGCGTGGTCCTATTGGTGGGAGAAAGAACTGTCTATCGGCCTGGTATTTGGTCTGGGATCGTTTAGATAAACAGAGTTACCAAAAGGGTTCCAGAGTTCCCGTCTGTGCTGTCCTGTGTGGAGTACTCGTGCTGAAATCATCTAAGGAGGGATAGGCCACAGGAAAGGAAGAGCGCAGTGGGGTGTGACGTCATGAGGGAGCCATGCGAGTACGGGCCGCAGAGGTGCAGGCCTGGTACACGCGACGTGCACCAGCTATCTCTTCTTTCTCTGCCTCCTTCCTACTTTCCCAGTGAATGCAGAAGGTTGAGGCAGAGCAAAGGAGCAGTTTTACCTGGATAGCTGGAAGGTTCTCCCAGTCCCTATGGAGAGTAGAGAACAGTCCCTTCTGGTATCAGGTTGCTGGATGGAGGCTGCCTGCAAGAGCAGGGGCCCGTGAGACCTGGAGTTGACTCACAAATGAAATGTACTCTGTTCTGGGCGTTTCCGCCCACCGTGTTAGCAGCTGGAAGGGTCTGTGATCAATGCATCCTGTGACCCGGTCTTCTCTCATCAAAGAAAACCGGTGAGAAAACCGTGCTTCCTAATGTGCGGCCCCGGAGCTCCCACAGATGAGTGCATCGTGTCGTAAGGTCTTCCCTGGGTTTTGTCACAAGTCTCTGCTGAAAGTCTCTCCCACGCAGCTAACTTTGTGTGGGCAAGCCAGACTGCACAACCTCATACTGAGTCTCCAGCAGGGCCCCAGGAAATGTTTGCTATTTCCTTCTACCTGGCTTTCAGGAAGTTGGTAAGAAAAGCAGATGCTAGATTTTATTTAAACCACAACAAAAGCAGACCTTCCCAGCCTTACAAAGACTAAAAAGTCAAATATATCCATCTTTTCTTCTCTTTTCTTTTCTTTTCTTTTCTTTTCTTTCATTTTCTTTCCTTTTCTTTTCTTTTCTTCCTTCCTTCCTTCCTTCCTTCCTTTCTTTTTTAATACATGGTCTCACTATGTAGCTCAGGCTAACCTTGAACTCTCTATCACCCGGCCTCAGCCACCTCAGTGCTTGGATTACAGGTGTGCACCAACTTTATTTCTTACAGAAATGTCAGTTCCATCAGTCTCCAACTTGACACACCTGGAAAGAAAGGAGCCCCCCACTGAGGAACTGCCTGCCTCAGATTGGTTTGTGGGGGCGCTTCCTCAACTGCTAACTGCTATGGTCGGTGCCAGCCCTGGGCCTGTGGTTCTGGATTGTGTAAGGGAGCTGTGGAAGCCAGAGGAAGCAAGCCAGTGAGCAGCACTCCTGCACTGTCTGCTTCGGTTTCTGCCTCGAGTTCCTCCCTTGGCTTCCTTTGAGGATGGACAGTAACCTGTATGGCAAATAAACCCTTTCTTGGTCCTGTTGGTCACTGCAGCAACAGAGAATAAAATTAAAGCAAGTAGTCAGTGGAAACTACAGCCCTAGGTCTATGGCTGACAGGCCCATGAACTCAAAACCCAGTCTCCCTGCAGTGGTAGAGAAAGTGATCTCTTCCAATGAGGGGTTGGGGAATTGGGCAGCAGGAAAGAGCTAAAGGTAGACACTTCTCCAGAGGAAGAAAAGTAAGTCCGAGTCAGCTATGTGTGCCCAGTGCTAACTATTCTCAAAGTTAGCAACTAAACAAAGTCTTCTTCCCAGGAAGCGGCACTAGGATGGTCTATTGGTGGGCTTAGGGAAAAATCTTCTTCATAAAACTTCAAGTGAGCAAATGATGCCCAATGACACAGTCCATGATTTTGTGCCTCTGAGGCTGAGATGCTGAAGTCTGTCAGGAATGAGTCAAAGAACAGAGCCGATGACGTCTGGGGCTCCTACATGTCGCGAAGCCTGAAACCTGGTGAAGTGAGACATCTAGGGCAACAAGTGTCATACTTGTCTCTTGCCTGTCTTTACTCACATTACCTCCTCTGTCCCCCAAACACACTGCAGACGCCAGGATTGGTGCCTCATGTAACCAGTTCACCTTGAAGAGTAACTATCCCCCAGACAAAGTGTGGACTCACATCTTTGCAGCTCTGAGAGCAGGGTTGACCTCCCCACCCCCACCCCAGCCCCTTTGGCTGTCACAGGGTTGCCAGTTACACACTCGGCTCAGTTTTCCTTCGGACTTCTTGTTTTACTTGTCATGGGCATGTTCAGGAGGCTAGAGCAGATGGCACATTAATTATTAGTCTCCTTTCATCCGGGCTTATCTGCTTCCTACCTGCTCACATCGAAGAGTCAGCAATGCTGGCCAGTCCATTCTCTCCTATTTCTAAGGCCGCGGCCTTCTTTCTCCAGCGGTGTCTCTTTTCTGATAATAGGGAAACTTTGTAAACAGTGTAGGGAGTTTAGTTGTTCTTGCTGGAACAGGAGGTCACAGCTGGCTTGTGCTTACTGGTTATGTACAGTGTAGGTCATTGTAAAATTTATCGTGGGAAAAGATTGAAATCGGAAAAGTGTTCTGAAGGATCAGTGGGAAGACGGGAGAAATATTATTTGCCCCGCTCTGCCCAAATTCACAAAATAAGCCATGTGCACCAGATCTTGTTACAGACAAAAAGTACTGAAACACCTCACAACGATAGCATAAACTTGTATTTTTTTTACCCTTGTGTGCATGCCTGTGTGCCTATGTGACCTTATGTGCACCCCATTATCCCAGTAAGCCAGAGAGTGTCAGATTCCCCCAGACTGAGGTACAGGCAGTTGTGAGCTACCCACTTTGCGTGTTTGCAACTGAACCCAGGTCCTCTGCAAGGGCTATGTGTGCTCCTAACTCCTGGACCACATCTCCAGCTCCTAAATGTATTTTTAAAGGTTGGGGAATATTGAGGTTATGTTGCTGAGATTAATATTATTTTCTTTGACTCGATCATGAAAAACCCACCCAAATCAAGTGAGAAGGAATCATTTGATTTCTTTCTTATCCTTTCCAGGTCCCCGTTGCCTACCCTTTCCTCTTTGCCCCTCTCCTACCCTGTTCACGGAACACTTGCATCGCACCGAAGCATCTTCTGTGACTTCTGTCACCCCAAGCTGTTAGATCTAAAGTTGCATCTACTGCCAATACCAGACATCGTGCCTGCCATAAACTGTTCTCCATTGACTTAAGTTCCCACAAATGGTAACTCTTAATGTTCATCATCACACCTTGAAGAGTAACCGTCTTGATTTTTAAAGAAGGTAAAACAGAGGCTTGTAAAAGTTGCCTTGTCTAAAGATGTAGCCAGCTGACTCAGGACTGATAATGTTGGGGACCACCACTCTTTCAGCGCATCATAGGACAACATGTAGGGCTCCACTGTTCCTCTCCTTCCATGATTGCAGCAGGTGTGAGCTTCCTCTGGTCTCTCTGTTTTTGAAACATTCATCAGTCTTGTTGAGCAAAGGCAGGTTGCTTCTTGTTGTTGTCTGTTTGTTTTTAAGACAGTGTTTTAGTAAGCGGCCCTGGCTGGCCTGGGACTTTCTATGTAGAACAGACTGTACTCACAGAGGTCTGTCCGTCTCTCCTCCCAAGGACTAGAAATTAAAGGTGTGCCACTGCACCTGGCTTGTGCAACAAGTTTGCATATTGTGCCTTTCCATTTTCTTAAGTATAAAATAAACTAATAATTTCTCTTTTTTTTTTTTTTTTTTTTTTTTTTTTTTTTTTTGGAGCTGGGGACCGAACCCAGGGCCTTGCGCTCGCTAGGCAAGCACTCTACCGCTGAGCTAAATCCCCAACCCAACTAATAATTTCTTAAGCATAAAAAAGGGACTTAGGCATTGGATTGTGAGGATTAAAGTAACCAGTAAGTCCTCAATCATTGCTGTCTGAGCCTGCTACTTACTGTTATGTAATTTGGTAGAAAAGAATTTTCAGTAACCTAAGATAGATACCTGGTTCTGTTTGATTCCTTAGAAATCACACTTTCTATTTAGACGTACATCGTGATATGAATCGAATGATGTCAGAACAATAGTAACCACTTTTTAAAAGTACCTACTACGTGCTAAATCTACTACCAAGAGTGTTAGCCCTTTTGATACATTAGCACTTCATTGTCATCTACGTTAGGCTGTTACTCTTAAGGGGAATGCATGTGTCCCATGGGTCACAGGTTGGACACATGAACACATCTTCTGACGTCTCCCACCAACCTGCAGAAGCAATAACCTTGGCTGCCTGGCAACTTTGCCTGTGAATGCTCTCCTCAGTTTTAACTCGGCCCTGCTCCTCTGAGCTGAACACTGCTCTTTTGAAAACGAGAACTGCACTTTCCGATTTCCAGGAGTAAAACTTTTCCAGGCCCTGAGACTCGATTCCCTTAGAATGGCTAAGGATAAATATGTCCACTGACAGTTACAGGAACTGACTTCCTTAGGTTTGAACATTTTTGCTTTAAGGTTATATTTCTCCAAGAAATGGTTGTCTTCCCGTTTCAAAGACCAAGAGAGAAATGGTAGTCAACAACGAGCTCTCTCTCTCACCATCTGTAGGAGATTCCGGGTAGGCACTCTACCTGCTATATGCCTGCAGCTTAAAATGCAAACATGCGCTTACATACAGTCACCTACCTTAGTTTTTACTTCAGCCGCTGTATTACCTCTATCTTCCATACCTTTATCTTTCATAGTCATCTAACTTCCTCCTACCTTGCCTAACACATATACTGTGTTTTGAAAACATGTTTTTGTAAAGCCACAAAATAAGTATTTTCCCGAGAATTGAAAGCTATGGAAAAATATATCAGGTTTTACAAACTTGAAACTTTTGTCTCTTCCCCTTTTCTTTAAAATGTCAATAAACCCATGAGGGTGGGAGAGATGACTCAGCAGTTCAGGGCACTAGCTGCTCTTCCAGAGGGCCTGAGTTCAATTCCCAGCACCCACGTGGTGGCTCACAACCATCTATAACCAACCATCTTGTGGTGTGCAGACAAATATGCAGATCAAAGAACACCCTTACACATTAATTAAATATGAATAAAATCTATTTGTGCTGAACATGGAGGTGCACTCCATGCACTTGGAACAAAGAAGCATGTGGATCTCCGAGTTTGAGGCCAGCCAGAGCTACATATCGAGACCCTATCACAACGACAAAAATACATAAATAAAGTAAAATCATCAGATTATCTTTTATAAAATCCAATCGGCCAGCTGAGCCTCTGCGGTGACTTCCCTAGCTACTTAGTCTTAAAAGTGGATAGACCTAGTCAAGCCTATCTGAGGTTGGGCCAAAGATTCTGCTTCTTCCTCATTCCTGGGAATCCCGACAACCCCACCCCGGCATCCACAAGGCCTTCGTTCAAGAAAGCATTGTAGATAAATGTCTGTCTTTTGTCTAAGGGCTATGGTGCGTAGTGTGTGCAGCCTGCTCGCCTTGCTTCCCATCCCTACTCTGTCTCAGCACTGGGTCCTCTTCTGATCAGCAGCTGCTTCTGAGTCTGGGGAATCTGAGTCATTTGAATCAGTATGGCTTGTTTATGTGCCCCCTGGTAGTTGCCCTTGCTGCTGTATCAAGGGGGTGGGGGTAGGTGGGGTGGGATAGGGAGGGTAGGGGGGTGGCATGTGATGCTTTAATTTTTGAGAGACTCCTCCTTTACTGTTAGAGCATCTGTCCTGGTGTCTAAACAAACAGATGAAATGCCTAAGTGAGAATTAAGAATGGCCAATGGGGGAGGATGGGGAGGGGAACACCCATAGGGAAAGGGAGGGGGAGGGGTTAGGGGGATGTTGGCCCGGAAACCGGGAAAGGGAATAACAATCGAAATGCAAATAAGAAATACCCAACTTAATAAAGATTAAAAAAATAAATAAAAAAGAATGGCCAATGAAGAGCTATGGATGACGGACGGGCAGTGAGGGTCGCAGGGCACGCTTACATAAGGCTGCAGTGCTCTTACTGACTTCGTCTGTGTTTAGAAATGCTGGCTTCTGAACCTGTGCGTGTCTTTGACGATTACAGCAAGGCAGCGGTGTTATTCTCATCTAATCTAACAAAACTCGTGGATGGAGCAGCTCTGAGAAGGTGGCTGGGGGTGGCTGGGGGTGGAGTGGGGGTGGTCTGGGAAAGCTACTTCTCCAGTTTGCTGGTGTTATATGAAGGGTACAGGAGGGCAAGATGCATAAAGGTTGACAGAAAGGAGTCGATGAGCACCTCCTATAGAGGAGACGACGAACATCAGATGATGTCAATTGTATAAGTGCACAGGGCTGGCACATGGCTCAGGAAGTAAGAGCACTTGCTGGGCAAGTATGAGGACCAGAGTTCAAATCCCCCAAACCCACTGTGGTGGTTTGAATGAAAATGGACTCCATAGGCTCATGTGTTTGAATTGTTGATATACTTGATGCCCAGTTTGTAAGCTGTTTGGGAAGGAGCAGAAGGTGTAGCCTCCTTAAGAGTAAGAGTGCCACTGCCAGCAAGCTTTGAAGTTTCAAAGGATTTTTGGCAACCCCCTCCCCACCCAGACTTCCGCCATCCCCCTCCCCCTGCACTGTTGTGTGTTGTGTCTCAGTACATGAGCTCTCAGCTACTGCTCTAGCACCATGCCTGTCTGCTTCCTGCTATAGACCCTCTGAGACTGTAAACCCCAGATAAACATGTTCTTTGTACATGTACATTGTACTTTGTACACTGTAGTCATGGTATCTCATCATAGAAATAGAAAAACAACTAAGACACCCAAGTCAAAACCAGGTATGGTTGAATGAGAAATGGAAATGGAAGATCTCTGAGATTTGCTGATTGATAACACACACACCCCCACTCGAGTGTGCACACCACCCACACATACCACCCCTTAAAACCTAATTTATTCAGTACTGACAGTGTAAGAGGAAAAATTCTATAAACAATTCCAGCCAAAGTGACAAAGATATGCTGGTAGGAAGACACCGGACTTGTTCTTCACTTCTGAGACTGAAATTTTAGAAAGCGTCAAGGAAGGGAGGAGCCCATTAGAAAGGTAAGTGGACAGGTGTCTTGTCCCTGCAGGAGACTGGCATGCCACTCCAGGATATCCCTAAGTAACCGGTCTATTCACATCCAGCATTCCAAGGCTGAGGCTGAATCCCCAGATGACTCAAATTAGAGGCTGCAATTCCGTCTAACGTTGTGGTTCTTGTTTAGTGCAGAATGTTCTTCATTCATGTCCTTTGTTTGTACATTCAACAAATCTTCAGTGAGGTCAGCTCTGCGCCCAACACCATTCCGGCTTCTCAGATGCCAGCAAAGGCAATGACCAGATTGTACCTCCTCTGCGCTTGGGGTACTTGGAGGCATTCTTCTCGTGGCTTTTCTGTAGTGATTCGTCCTGTCCAGAGACATCCTCTGCCGCCATACACTTCCAATTGTCAACATTAATCGACCTTGTACCTCTGTTGCTGTTCACCCTTCTGCCTCACCAAGATGGCCTCTAAGATGTGGTAGCTGCCAAAGAAGACGCGTTTCTCAGGAGTCAGTGGGAGAGCAGTTTCATTTCTTCCTCTATCCCTGGCAAGGACTCTGATTTTTTTCAACTAATGAGGCAGAAGACATCAATAGGAAAAGAAAAATAAGAACTTCCCCTGCCAGTGTTGCTTAGCGACCTTGTCAACATTGCCTCACAGCCCAGCAGCGTTCTCTCCATAGTTTCACTGTGTGTTTGTTTTATTGCTAAAGTTGATCTATTAAGCAGAAAATATGGAGAACACATGGAGCTGCTGTCAGTTTTATGCCGTTTATTTGGAATTCCATTTTTCTCTTTCCAAAGACCTGGATGCTTTTTTTCCCTTCCTATCTCAGGCGACACACTGGAGGAATGACATCTGTGTCCACATTAGTATGTTAGGCTTCCGAGCAGGAAAAGTTCAGACTGAACACCAAATCATGAGGTCCTCATAAACAGAGGCCAGAATTTAATTAATTATGCATCCTAGTCCTATGAATATTCAAACAAGCCTTAGTAATTTTTTTTTGTTTAATTAAATGAGCAATTGGCTTCAACTGTTTATTGAGAACCAGAATTATAATGGGTGCTGTTCATTAACAGAATTGTCTTAGCATTTCTCTCGAGGGCCCAAAAAACTTATGCTTTGTTCTTTTCTTTCTGGACACTAGACAAAGACAGAGAATAAGCACTATGTCATTGTTAGCCCAAGAAACTCCAGGCACATGGTTGCAGTAGCAGTAGCCGCTCTCCGTGTGGCATCACATGCTGGTTTTCCCAGAGACCTGGAGGTGTTCTGCTGTCTAGATCCATCCAGATCAGAACTCTCCTTGACCCACCCTACACCCACCCCATCCCCAAACTCCTACCCCCACATCGCCACCTCAACTGAAGCAAAGCAGTTGAGTTGAAAACAGTTGGGGTCTTCTCCTGTTCTTCCTGACAATGTATATTCAACTTCAGACTATTTATGAAGCAAACTGTTGACAAAAACCACAAGAACAAGTGGATATTGTCATCCCATTAGTCAGCCAGTCAGGTGTCCCTTCCACCTAAGGCTTCAGGTGTTTTCTTCTGAGATGTGGTTAAAGAGCAGCTTTAGATCCTTCGTCTGGGATGAAGCCTGAGAGTCTTCACATTCGATGCACCGTTATCACCTGTGTTTATGGATCAGCAGATCCTACATCACTTGGAGCTTGTCTTAAGTGCAGACCTGAAGCTGCTACCTATATTTGAACATAACCTCGGGTCTCTGAGTTAACATGGGATAAGGACTATGCTAGTCTAGCCTTGTCTGCGTGTTACAACAAGTACTAGAGATTGCTGGGAAAGTGCCCTGCCACTGAGTTACATGTCTAGCCTTTTATTTGATCAAAAAAAAAAATCTTTTGAGACAAGTACTTGTTATATATGCTTGTTTTTGGTCCTCGGGCTCAGTGTCCCAGATATCTGAGATCAGAAGTCTGGCAGGCTGTAACGGTTGAGGGGCATGAAAGAGTACACTATGGGCAGGATCTCAGTGTAGATAGGGCTTGGAAAGGAAGGCCACATGCATCCACCATGCGCCTTTTTACTTAAAACTCTTTTAGCTCTCTACACCAACATAGCGTGGACACCTGAGAAAATATATAAATGGAACATTCAAGTCTTCAGAGGTGTGATGGATCTTTTTCTCACCCATCCCAAACACCATTGCCTGGTGTTTCTACATAGAGAATTTACCTGGCCAACAAGCACACTCCTCAGAGTAACTCCACTGCAGGTGAAAAACCACACCAGCAGAGACATTCCCATGTCTGACCACGTCAGCATGCAAGGCAATGTGAATTAGGTGCCAGGAGACCAGCACGCCTGTCAAATGAAACTAACAGTACCACATGCCCTGGACTCCCCTTCGATCCATGATGGCGGCTGCTTGAAATGTTCCTGAAGATGTTCATGGAACTGTAAAATAGCTGTTACTGGAAAACATCCTATATATCTCAGGGACGGAGACATATGGATTCAAGTCGCTACCTGTCAACTTTCTGACTTCTCACAAATCGTTTAACCTAGCTAGCACTCAGTGTCTTTGTCACTGACACGTGCATGACTTCCACACAGGATGGGCTAAGGACTAAGTGTTAGGGAGAGCTACAGAGCAGAGTGGTGTTTAATCACCAGGGCAGATTCGAGACCTCGCTTGAGGAGTAAGCACTAAGTAGAGCGGCTCCTGCACTTGGCAACACCCCGACTTTTAAGTCCATGTTTGGGTTCTGAGTTAAGGGCTTCATTCTCACTTAAGACAGCCCTCTTATCTAGTGATCCATCTCCCCAGCCACAAGACAGTAATTTTAAACCTGATTAAGGCTTGGGATAAATATCCTTCCAGTCAAAGAGATTGAAGTCTTGAAATCTGTTACTTGAATATCACTAGACTAGAGAGGAAAAGAATCTGAATTCTAGCAAGGTTTGGTTATTTTTTGACATGCTTGTGCCAACCACTTGAAACTTTTGGGGGAATTTGATTAGAAAATTATGGTTCTTGGGTTTCCAGCTGGGGTGTCAGACAGATGTGTTGATGGTGGCCGTGAGAACCTGGCACATTCTTTCCATGAGAGTGGACACTATAGGCCCCAGAAGCAGCAGAATCAGAGGCACCGAGGGTCATGGGACTGGGGATGAAGGATGGCTCCAAGAGCCATGAGAGCTGATGGGACCTTTTGTCATCAGAACAGGAGCAGCCAGACTTCTTCACTAAAGAGAGGGAGCCACCTGTTAATACTGTGCTACGCCGAGGGACTGCTGCTGATTTAGTGAAGAAAACGAAAAGTCTCACCATTCTCTCTCTCACCAATGCATTTGTTTTGGAAATGACCTTTTAAAGCTTCAAGTTTCTTCAGGCTCTTATCAGTCTAAGTCTTCAAGGAATCTGCCTTCCACCCTCTTCCCTATTTTCCTCCCTCCCCCTTTCCCCTTTCCCTTTTCCCCTTCCCCCCTTCCCTCTCCCCCCTTTTTGTATGCACTGGGGTTGAACCTACAGTCTCATGCATTCTAAGCAAGTTTTTCACAATTGAGCTTATAGCCCAGCCACGAAGGTTTTCATTTGAAAAGAGATTGCCCACATCCACCCCCTAACATGTTAGACTTTCGTGTTGATATCCATGTAGTTGAGAGTTCAGAGTACCCTAAAGGATGACTTCACAAAAGGTCTCAGGCAGGCTGTCATGTGGCCTTTTCCACATTGATTTTTTTGGTGGGAGCAGGGAGTGTATGTTTAATGCCACATGAGAAGGAGAAAAGAAATGTTTCCCAATTTTCCAGGGGAAAACTTTTAAGAAAAGGAATAGAGATGGGATGAGAGCACCAGGTTGTGGGAGAGGCAGGAAGGGGCAGGAAGGAGCGTGGCAGCAGAACCATGGCTGTGTTGAGCAAAGTTCGAAGTCTGTAGAAGGAATCATGTACCTCAGGAAAAACAAACAGGAACTAATTTTGTCTGAAAACGTCAGGATGAAATCTAATACTGTGCATGCTAATTTAACATGTTTGAAAAATTTTTGATAAAAGTTGATATACATTTTTGAAAAGGTATATTTGGGAACATATTCCAGTGTTAATGACTTAACCAAGCCACGTTCACCATGTGGAGCAGAACCCCTTCTGCGTGTGAATAAAGCAGTTCAGAGAGCTCATACTCGAATCCTCTGTAACAGATCCTGTGGCGGTGAGGCTGCTTGCTGGCCTCGGCTGTGGGCTCACTTTGCTCTGGTTTGGGCTGAGTGGACTGTGGCCACCTCCCTATGTCAAGGCCACAGGACAGCTTTCACCTCAACCCACTCTTTCTTTGCAGCTTTTGGAGACCATGTATATAAAATGGAACAGAGCTCTGGGGAGGGAACTTCATGAACAAGTGGGAAAGGAAGGATGAAAGATGCCGTGGTTCAGAGTTTAGGACCACGGGGAAAGTGCCCTTACAAGAACTTAGCAAACCAAACTTGGTGCCAACTGTGCCTCCTGCTAGCAACAGGGTGCTATTAAGCCAGTAACTCTCTCCCCTAGAGAGAGAGATCCAGGAAAAATGATACTGTCTGTGACTTTACTATACTTTCTATGACTCTGTAAATCTTGCCAGAGGTTTGAGAGAGTCAGACGAAACAATGGAGAATATTAGGATTTCAAAGCTGCGCTGTCCAGTGTGGCAGCCACTGGGCATGCATGACTAAATAAATTCAAGTTAATGTAAATTAGATTAAAAAAAAAAGCTAAGTTCCTTAGTCACATTGTCTACATCCGAGTAACTCAGCAGCAAATGTGGCTAGAGGTGCCACATGGCCACTGCCAGGGCACGTTCTGTTGAACAACTCGGTTACAGAGAGGTCCAGGGAGTGACGCTAGGATTGTAAAGGGTGGTGTATTATAGAGATAACAACTGCTATCATAGTTAGGGCTTCTTGAGAAAGAGCAACTAACATAAAACTGCCAGAACTAAGGTCAAGGATTTATTTGACCAGTCTTGGAAGAACAAATGTATCCCAAAGGTAAGAAATGCAGCTAAGTTTTGGGAGTGTTAGGACCACTTCCTGGATTGTTTGGAACTAAAGGAGCTGCTTTCCCTTCCTTACCCCTTCCAAGGAAACTTGGGCCTGTGCTGTTTCTCTCTGTTTCAACAGCCACTGCTGTGACCGCCTCTTCCCCCCTACTTCTCTTCCTCCTCTCCCTTTTCCTCTTCCTCCCCCTCTCCCATTCCTTCTCCCATTCTTCCTCTTTCTCCTCTTCTTTCCCCTCCCCCCTTGTTCTCTTCACCCCTTACTCCCCTCCCCTACTGGCACTGCAGGTTGGTCCAGCTCTCTAAACTTCATTCCACATGACCCATGAACAGCTTAAGCTGACCACTTTCATCACTTCTTACAGATCCAGCCGATGCAGACTCCCCGCCTGGTTCTGTTTAGCCAGCTTGGATTGATAGCCACCAGGTCCCATCGCCTCTATTTGGGAGGGCAGAGACGTCTGTGCTTACTCATTGGTTCCCCAAGAGGAGTAGATATGCAACAGGATTGAATCACTAACCTCTCCTTCCTTGGAGAAGCCCTTAGCCTAGGGCCACGAAGAGAAAAGCCAGCAAAGAAAAAAGAGGGTAGCGTCTTTTCTTCCTCAGTCGTCTACGTAATTCAGAATACCAACGAAGTCCATAGGGCAATAGCTTCCCCTTCACATTCATAGGGACCAAGCACAGCCAGTAATGCAAGGTGGAAATTAAGCCCAGGCCTCTATTAGTTTATAAATGCAATGTGAGCCCTCACAAGTTCCCGTTTCTCTTCTGTCTTTAGGAAGGAACATGAAGTTCCCTTGGAGATCATTCAAGAGGACGATGGAGGGAGGCATTTAGAGTAAACCGAGTTAAAAACCACAGGCTGCCACCCTGGGGCCTGAGGGCTGGCAGTGGAAACGCCTGCTGGGCTGTGACCTCTCACTGAAAAGTCCCAAGTGCCTTTTTGCTTCCTGCAAAAGGAAGGAAGCCAAGGAAGAGACCATGTCCATAGCCCTGAAGCAAGTGTTCAACAAGGACAAGACCTTCCGGCCCAAGAGGAAGTTCGAACCCGGCACACAGAGATTCGAGCTGCACAAACGGGCTCAGGCATCCCTCAACTCGGGTGTGGACCTGAGGGCAGCTGTACAGTTACCGAGCGGGGAGGACCAGAACGACTGGGTGGCTGTGCACGTGGTGGACTTCTTCAATCGCATCAACCTCATTTACGGCACGATCTGTGAGTTCTGCACTGAGCGGACCTGCCCTGTGATGTCGGGGGGCCCCAAATACGAGTATCGGTGGCAGGATGACCTCAAGTATAAGAAGCCAACCGCACTGCCCGCTCCCCAGTACATGAACCTGCTTATGGATTGGATTGAAGTCCAGATAAACAATGAGGACATATTTCCAACATGTGTCGGTAAGTGCACGACGGGCTTAGACACTTGATCGTGTATCTTTTGGTTTTTTTTTTTTTTTTTTTTTTTTTTTTTAATGTTTTGGCCCACTCCTCCCTGAGCTGAGAAAGTTTACACAGTGTGAGTCTTACACTGTCTTTGAATACTATATAGTGCCCTTGCTATTGTTTCCCATCAGCTATATATCTGAAAAAAAAAATACTGATTGAAAAATGTGATTTATGGTCTATTTGTGGTTTTGTGAACTAGTGGTATACAATTAATTCTACATGCTTGCAAGACTTGGGAAAATGTTAGATCCTAATCTTCTTGGCTTTCTTAGGCCTAGATTCCAAATCCACACAGCCTGGTAAGCTTTTTAGTTTTTGGCCAATTAACATGTAAGGTTGCACTGACCGTGATTTCTGTTGGTATTATTATATTGACCTTTTGTGATTATAAATCACAGTATGGGAATCCATAGATGACTTGGAGCACAAGCACACAGCGGTTCATAGCCTGAGGTAATAAGAATCCTGGATTTGTCCTTCTTCCAGTCATAGGCTACTACAGTCGCAGGCTGTACTGTCAACCCTGGCAACTGCTAGACAGACTGGAACATTCGAAATACAGATATTTTGGCTGGTTTTGTGCTATTAGCCATAAAACATAAGGGTTCAGACTCAGCCTTCCCTTCCTGTTTGAATTTTAGCTATTGAACTCCCATGTCCAAACAGGCGGGGTGTGGAATTCATTGCTTCTTTATATCCGAAGCTAAGTGGAGGGAGGACTCTTGTCTCCATTGCTGTGTCTCTGGTGCTTAGCCCGGCACCAGCTTGGGCCCTCAGAACCATTTCTAAGATGAGCGACTACTGTGCTATTGGGGTAGCTGAGATACAAAAATAAGCATGAGTGCACATGAATGCACATGAATGTACACAGAAAGCACACGATGGAGCCTGGGAAATCACTGTAGATGGAGAGGTGTTCTCACATCGAGAAGGGATGTGTGGAAGTAATCAGGTTTATACTAGAAAAACGTACATGAATGAACTGGTGCAGGACGGTGCATCTCGAAGTATTCAGGCCATAAACCAGTTTGTCAGGACACTGATACTGGCTTTGCCTTAACTTGTCTAGCCCCCTCATGCTTCCCTCTCCTGTGCCTTGTTACCAGAAAGGAGGTGAAGTGCGAAGCATTGTCTAGTTTCCCGAAAACTCTCATCGGCAGGTGTTCCGCATCTCCAGAGCGGGAAACCTTTGATTCTTACCTTCCTGCGCTTTTTGTTTTACTCTTACTGGCTACTTGTGCTGAGAGGATTTTTTTTCTTTCAGAAATCTTATAAGCAACTGTCAATATCATGTGCAGAACATACAATAGCATAATGATATGACATCATCCTTCTGGTATTGGCTCCTGGATGCTTTGAACTCTGGGCAGTCCTGCAATTTGCATGCTAAGCTGCTATCTCAGTACAGCAGCCTGTCGTAACTTGAGAGGGAGGCAACTTCTGGACATCTGTTTGGGGAACTAAGCATCATAGGTGACTTTACACTTTGTTCTGGGGAGCAGCGGATGTCTCCATATTCCCCATAGAAGGTCATTTTTCTTTTTTGTTCTCTAAGTGTTTCTTTGATCATTCTGCATCCAAAATGACTTCTCTGTTTCTATGCTCCCCAGCATTGAGGTTTTGAGAAATCTTAGTAGGTTTCCTCCGGGGGTGGGGGAGGGGCGTAGAATAAGTTTGAGAAATTCTGAGGAAGCTGAATGGGTTTCTTAGTAAGTCAGTGTGCATTTCATGAAATTCCAAGAAGAATACTTTAAAATCTTTTTTAAAAAATATATCTTTACTTTGTGTGCTGTCTGTATGCATGTAAGCATGAATTCCAATGAGAGAGAGAGAGAGAGAGAGAGAGAGAGAGAGAGAGAGAAAGAGAGAAGGTTCTCTCCTTCAATCTTGTGTGTCCCAGGATAGAACCAGGTTATCAGGCCTCCTGTGGGAAAGTACCTTTTCCAGCTGGCCCCAGGAAAAGATTTTTCAATCTGTGTGTTTCCAAGTTTGATGAGATTCTTTCTCTATAAAACATGCTCCATTAGCATTTAGCGTTTGTTCATTCATTGAGACAGGGCCTCTCTCTGAAGCTCTGGCTGTTTGTCACTTGAGAGTAGGCCAGGCCAGTCTCCAGTTCACAGAGAGCAACCTGTTCTACTACTCAGTGTTGGGATTAAATACGGGAGCCACCACACCCAGCTAGTATTCTTAATTTTAAGGATATATAAACCTATATAGATTAGAGTTGTCAAAATTACCTGGGCCTTCTAATTCAAAATGCAGAACCCCTGATCTCAGATGAGGGCTAAGAGTACAGTTCAATGGAGGAGTACTCACCTGGTGTGGTCAAGGTCCTGTGTTTGGTCCTCTAGCCTGCCAAAAATGATGAGAATCAGAAGGAGAAAGGATTTCTTAGATGAGATTGAGACCTGTAACTTAACAACAGACCACAAAAAGTATGCCTGATACATTGTCTAAAGTTCTTTAGACTATCTTCCGTTTCTTTCTTTCTTTCTTTTTTTTTTTAACAGAAAGTCAGAGATACTTTATTGTCACTTCCAAATCCAAAGGCTAAGGATAGCAGAGGTGTAAAAATGGAATCCCAGTCTGCTTCACATGAATACTAACGTTTAATCCTGTCTTCAAAGTCCAAGACTGAAAACTTGCAAGTAAACACTGAGCAAGCCACGTGTTTAGGTAATATTTCTTAAAAAGTCTTAAAGAAAAAATATGATACAGGACCTAAGTTTTCAAAGTGGCGTGAGTGCTATTAACACATGTTCTGAAATCTGGCAGGTCACAACATTCCTGAATTAATTTTTAATAATAATAATAATAATAATAATAATAATAATAATAATAAAAACCAAATAACTAACTGCGCTTTATACTTTTTCTACTCCACTATAGCTTTCTTTCACCTCATTTTAATGTTGATCTTCACTTTATTCCGTTTTCAGTATTCTTCAAAAACTCTTCAACAGTAGTCCTCTGTCTGATCTGAGGTCTTATCAGATCAGTTTTAATTGGACTGAGTGTCACCTTCAGATCTAATGTCTTCACTGGTCCCATTGACCTCATTCTTAGTGTCACTTTCCTTCGATTCAGGGTTTGTGTCTTCACTTTGTTTTTCTCGACTACTGGACTTCACACTACTCTTTTTATCATCGGATCCCTTCTTTTCTTTCTCCTTGGACTTTCTATCTTGTTCTCTGTCCCGACTTTTGCTCCTGTGTTTATAGGACTTTCGATCTCAGCTTTTTGACCGTCTTCGATCTCGACTGCGAGATCTATGTTTTCTTTCTGATCTGTCATGGCTTCTGCTTCTTCGTCGATCTCTACTTCTGCTTCGGCTTCTGTCTCTACTCCGTGATCTTTTGTGGTCCCGAGACCTGCTGCATCTCCGGTCAGAAGTTCGGCTTGAGTGTCTACTCCATGAACAACTTCTCTTTCTCCTTTTTCTGTCACGAGCTCTTTCTTTTTCTCTTTCTTCCTCTTCTCTTCGTCTTTTTCTTTCCCGTTCTTCCCTTTCTCTCTCCCGCTCTTTTTCTCTTTCCTCTCTTTCTTGCTTCTCTTCTTTGAGACGTTCATCCCGATCGGGTTCCTCTGTTCTTTTTCTTAACTTTTCTTTTAATTCTTCCACAGTGGCTTTAATTTTGGCATAGCCCATGTGTTGCTTCCCCATCAAATGGTCATCTACCCGGGACTGGGCATCTCCTACTATCAAAAAGGCTCCGTACACTTCACAGACTTCCATCTGTTTTTCTTGGGCAGCAAAACTTCCTATAGTCGAGGTTGTAGATCTTAGCAATTCTCTCTCTTCCTTTAACTGTTCAACCAATTTCATCATTCCCTGGGCTTCTTCTACCTTTCCTTCAGATCCTAACTCTTCAATCTGCTGTAGAAGCACATCAATTTTGTCTGTCAGAACCTGAATTTTTTCTTCATTTTTGCCTGTTGGACCAGCAGCCCCAGAAGACTGCTGATTTTGAGATAATGCCAAACGAGCATGACCTCACCCAATTCTACGCTCGACCTCGGCAAGTAAACTCTGTAAGTATCGCAAAAAATCTCTCTCATAGCCAACTTTCATAAAACAAGAACTCTTCTCATACTGTTTTCTTAGATTTTCATCATGAATTTTTTCACATGGACCAAGGTCAGAACAGATATTTGTGAACAATTCCTCAGGACAAAAACCACAGAGATAATATTTACAAACGCTCTCGTGGTCCCACCGCACGTTGCTGCGCTTCTCATCCGGGGCCAGGTTTCGGTCCCGGCCCATTAACTCATCCAACAACTGCGCGGCCGAAATCATGGTGCTTCCTCTGGGCGGCTGCTCACACCAGCCCTAGCACCCACCAACGAAAACCACCAGCCACTCGGCCGCCGAACTAACCCCTCGGCCCACTCTCAAGCCGAAAAGCCTCTTCCAAAGAGGAGCCGATAAGACAAAAATTATCTTCTGTTTCTTTAGCTGAAATTTTTGTGTCCTTGGGAATGAAATCTCTCACTAGCTCGGATAACTTCCATTCTACTCTCTCCTTAGCTTTTTAGATTCCACTTGTGAGATAATCTGCCTTTTTGTGCTCAGCTCAGTTCATACAGGATTCATGCATTTCAGATTGAGAGAAAGAGGGGGGGGGGGGCCTTGATTGATTCCATGTGTAGGCCAGGTTGACCTGGAATTCCAAGTTGACCTGGATTGCAGGCCAGTCCCACTTCAGCCTTCCAAGTGATTTGACAACAACAAACAATAACGAATGTGTATTATCACACCTAGTTAAGATTGTCTTTTAAGACTTGTTTTGACTTATATGTATGTGTGTGAGACTGCATGAGTTTATGTGCACATGCGTGTAGGAGTCCACAGAGACCAGAAGAAAATGTCATATGCTGGAGCTGGAGTTTCGATTGGTTTTGAGCTGCCATGTGGATGCTGGATAACAGAATCCCAGGCCTCTACAAGAGCAATAAGGGCTCTGAACCACTGACATATCTCTCCAGTCCCAATTTCCTTCTTTTTAAAGACTGGGAAATATTCTATTGTGTACATATGTCACGTTTTCATTATTCAAGCATCTGCTTGGATATTTATTGATTAAATATGCACATACTATATCTGTCTTGCTTTTTTTTTTTCGTTGCCTGTTAGTAGCTTGCAAATCTTCTATTGAGAAATGCCCACTATGTTGCATAGTTTGATGTCAACTAGACACGAACTAGAGTCATCTGAGAGGAGGGTATATCAACTCAGCTATTGCCTCAAATAGATCAGCTGTTGACAAGCCTGCCGAGCATTTTATTAATTAGTGATTGATGTGGGAGGGAAGGACCAATTTTAGGTGGTACCACCTCTCAGCTGGTGGTCCTGAGTTCTATAAGAAAACAGGCTGAGCAAGTCAGTAAACATCATTTCTCTATGGTCTCTACTTCAGCTAGGGCCTCCAGGTTCCTCCCCAATTTAAGTCCTTTCATAATGAACAAGAATGTGGAAGGGTATGTCAGATAAACCCTTTCCTCCCTAAGTTTCTTTGGTCTTGGTATTTGATCACACCAATAGTAACCCTAGCTAGAGCAGAGGTTGGTACAAGGATAGTGGGGTATTTCTGGAACAGACATGATCATCTTGTCTTGGGGAGGATTGTGGAAGGACTTTGGAACTTTGGGCTAGAAAAGCCATTGAGTGTTAAGAGCTTAGTGGATTATCTTGTAGGAACTTGGAAGAAAAGAATGCTGAGAGAAGTGCAAAAGACAGAAGGCTGGCTTGGGAAGTTTCAGAGGGAAGCAAAGATTGTAATGGGCCATTTATGGGAAGACTATGTGGTATTTGGTCAGTTGGAGTTGAAGAATCAGCTGTGATTAACAAGAGGCCAGAAGCACTAAAGTAAACCCTTTGGTTTGCTGGGATGATGGATGCTGGGCAGTTGAGCCATGGCCATAATTAAGAAGAGACCAGCATCACTAAGGTGAAAGATTTCTGGGAAGTGTTTCCTCAGAATCAGTACACAGAAGTTGTGTTACAGAAGTGGTCAAGGTTGTCCCTTGTGCTAGTTGAACCCCAAACTTGGTAATGTAAGACTTACCCAGGTAGTGCTGGTTTTGAAAGCATGAAGGGGGGAGGGGTGTCATGGAAAGCTGCTGAGGTGTGGCACTAAGTGGCCAAGCTGGAGTCACTGAAAAGAACCCAGGAGAGGCTACTGATGAAAGTACAACCCAGTTGCATCAGAAGTTGGCAGCATTTTGGTGATGCTAGTATCACGAGATAGCCACCAGACACCCATCTGGTGACTTAAAGCTGGTCTGAGACTAGAAGATAATCTGTGGTGCAGGGGGCAGAGCCCTTTGGATGAGCTCAGAAGATCATGAGCGGATCCCAGACATTGGACACTGAGTTATTTATACAGTGTGAGTTTGCTTTTGCTTTGTTCAGATTGTGAATATGCCCTGGTTCTCCCCTCTTGAAGGAAGGAAGTATCCAGGCTTTTATTTTACGGACCCACACTTTGAGGGACTTTAAACTTCTAAAGTGATTTTGGAGGTTTAGACATTTGGCATTTTAAAAAGAGTCTGCATGTTTTAAAGACATTTAAAGACTACAGGACTTTTAAAACCCAGAATACTTTATATCATGACATTTATTAATGTGTGATTTAGGGGATAAACTAGAAAAAAAGGTTATGGATAAACAATGATGTTTGTGTGTAAAACTGACAAGTGTACCGGATGGTTTTGTGTGTATCAAGTTAACACAAGCTACAGTCATCAGAGAGGAGGGAGCCTCAGTTGAGAAAATGCCTCCATAAGATCTAGCCGTAGGCAAGCCTGTGAGGAATTTTCTAAGTGATCAATGGGGAGGGCTCAACCCATTGTAGGTAGCGCCATCCCTGGGCTGGTGGTGGTCTTGGGTTCTATAAGAAAGCAAATTGAGTAAGCCATACAAGCAAGCCAGAGAGCAGCATCCCTCCACAGCCTCTGCATCACCCCGTCTCTTGGTTTCTGCCCAGTCTTCCTGCAATGATGGACTATAATGTGGAAATTTAAGCCAAGACTTTTTCTTCTTCAACTTTTTGTTGGTCATGGTGTTGCCTCATAGCCATGGTAACCCTATCTAGGACACCCACTCAGATCTTTTGTCCGTTGTCTGAATTGTCTTTGAACCATTGAATTGTTTGGATTCCTTCTGAACCATCTGTTTAAAGAGTCCCACCACCACTCTTCTTTTATTGTAAGCATTCATAGCACTTTTCCTTCTTTTTTTCTTGTTTCCTTTTCTTTTTTTCGGAGCTGGGGACCGAACCCAGGGCCTTGCGCTTGCTAGGCAAGCGCGCACTTTTCCTTCTTGAGAGACAACCTGCTTCTCATCATGGTATAGTTACCCACACTTTCTCTTCTGCTCGTGGGTTTTGTATGTTTTCTTTGAGCTCCTCCTGATCAGACACTGACAGGTGTGCTTGAGCACATGTGTTGTAGAACAACCTGAGACATCACTCCTCAGCTGCTGTTCACTTTTGTTTAATACAGGATCCCTCTTGACCTGGAACTTACCAGGTAAGCCAGGCTGGCTGGACCAATGAGCTGCAAGCATTCGCTCATCTTTGTTTCCCCCAGCACCGAGATTATAAGCACATGCCACCACTCAGTTCTGTTTGTTTGTTTGTTTGGTAGGTTGGTTGGTTGGTTTTGTTTTGACATGTTTTCTGGAGATCAAAATCAGTCCCCACACTTGCAAGGCAAGCTTTCTCCAGCCTGGCTTCATTTTCTCTTGCTTGTCTTGTTAGGAGAGAGTGAAGTTCCAGCATCCGCCATCATCCCAAGAGCGTTCATCCATCCGCTTCCCGCTTCCCGCTTCCCCGTGCTTTGTTCTCTGGAGTAATCGGTGCTTTCTTTTAAGAGATCCTATGTTAGGAGCACTTTCTCCAATGCACTCCACTTTCCCCTTCACCCTCCCCGAGTTCATCCCACTCTCTCTGTTTTTGATCTTCGTGCTGTCATGAGTCATTCTCCCAAGAAATGATCAAAATGTGTTGTCAGGAGGGAATAAAAGAACTTTAGGCCAGCAATGGATGCAGGGAGATCTGCTTAGAATTAGAATCCTGGGCCTAGGTCGGTGTCCCTGCCTGGGAACTGAGGTAGGTTCAAACTTCACCTCCTCCCTACTGTGATCCAAGGAAACAGAACCAGAAAGTACTGACAGATGTGAAGGCGCCCACCCTTAGTTAGGTATTAAAGGATATAAACAGCTGTTGATCTCCACCACCGAAACATCGAAGAGAGCCTTTCATCTGTTGCTAGATGCAAGTTTAACTAGGAGCCCGTGCTATGCCAGAAGTCAAGCTTTTTCATATGGGAGAACACAAACAGATGTGGCCTCTCGTAAGCCACTGTCCCCTCCCTCCGCGATCCCTTGAACTCTTTTCTGGCCTCCTTCGGTAGAAACCCAGCAGATGTCTCTGATGAAAGCTTTAGAACAGCAGAAACTGCAGAAACAAGGACCACCTCCCTTTGATGCTACCTCTTTTAAAGGCACATCCAAAACAGAAAACAGAAAGCCACAGACTTAAAAAAAAAAATACTGTTCCCTAATTGCAAAAACGTCTTCTCTGTTCTAGTTCCAACTTCCCTGCCTTTCTCTTATATAACTCGATTGAACATTGTAGATCTGATATCCAGAAAAAAGGAGAGACTTAGAACCTTTCTGACTCGTGTGTTTTGAAACAGCCTTTGTAAAAAAAAAAGGGGGGGGGGATGCGAGTATGTAAGACACAATTACATGATCTCACCTACATTGACAGTTTTAGAATAAGTGGGAGTCAGCAGGGAGATCAGCGTTAGAGAAAAGCAAACTCCTGTCTGCGGAGCCTGCTAAATGCCTGCACTGTAGCTGCCCCTGCTAATCTTCCTTAGTTCTTACAACAGCTCAGTGGAGTAGCTATTACATTCTAGCAGCTAGCAGCCTGCGGGGCTGTCTCTGGACCGCACAGATGACACATTACTTAGGAGTCAGCGGCCAAAGTCTGTTCACTTCTCACGTGGATATCATTCAGAGGGTGTATCACTAGGTCACAAGCCAGAGGAATCTCAACCAATAGCTTTTAGGAGGTGGCTTAGGACGGAGAAAATGTCATAAGTCTGCTTTGTTGTTGGTGGTGGTTTGTGTTGTTTTTATTTTTAATTAAAATTGACTGGCTTTTGTTCCTTAAAAAAAAAAAAATCAGCACCGAAATGTCTGGAAAATGCATTCTGCAGCTGTTCCGTGCTCCATTCTGAGACTGGACACGGACCAACCCATCTTTGGTCCACAATGACCCGTGACTGCCAATCGGTCCTTACTCATCTGCTCATTTGTTCAGTGAATGTTCAGGGTGTACGTGCTTGGGATCAGGTCCTGCCTCAGTCACCCAGTCAGCAAAGCAGAGTTCCTGTCCTTGAGTCATTTACATAATGCCTAGCTGTCCAATTGTTCTAAATCATCCCGCATATTTTACTAACTGCAGTATAGAAGTAATTGTATCCCTTGACCACTCTTTTCATGAAGTTATATCTCTATTTTTTTTCAATGCTAAGGATCCAACTCAGGATATTAGGCAAGCCTTCTCCCAATGGGCTGTATCCCCCACCTTCAGATTGTTCGAACCAGTCTCCCTATGTACATCCAGCTGAACTTCTGCAGCTCAGGCTGGCCTGAAACTCATGATCCCCCTACCTTCTCTGAGTGCTGGGACTAGAGGCATGGACCACCATGTTCAGTTCCAACATCTGACTTCATCCTCTTCCAAACTGAGACATAAATAAGTAAAAACACTCGCAGGAAAGAGCATCTTAGAGTTGGGATTTGAGGGGTTAAACTTACAATTAACATTTAAATTTTAACCCTTTACTCCCTGCTCCTACATTATACGTCTCTGACCTGTATTTTCAAATCTAAACGTAAGCCTGTATGAAACGGACACGATGTGCATGGACCCATGTGCTTGCAGTGTGGAGAAAGCTCTGCTTGGGTTTCATCAGCTAGTTCTGCTACTTAACAAGACAATGTGTAGTGTTACTTCTAAACCTCCATTTCTGTCTTTGTTTTTTTTTTTAAGATTTATTTATTTTATGTACATGAGTACACTACTGCTCTCTTCAGACACACCAGAAGAGAGCATAGGATCCCATTACAGATGGTTGTGAGCCACCATGTGGTTGCTGGGAATTGAACTCGGGACCTCTGGAGGAGCAGTTAGTGCTCTTAACCGCTGATCTATCTCTCCATCCCCCGTTTCTCTGTCTGTAAGTAATTCTGACCTCACAAGGTTGTTTTAGGGATCAAATGAGGCAATTGGGGGAGGGGAGCATCACATTAGAACCTGGGGCATAAAAATTTATTGAAGATAAGCAAGTGTTAGTCAAGTGTTGGTTGGCTCCTCTCCCGTTTTCAGCTCTAGTCCTCATCCCTTTCCTCCCCTCCCCCACCCCACTCCCCAACTATCAACCATCCTCATGGAAATTACTAGACCATTCGCAAACAATTCCTGCAAGAGTAATGATACAATTTATAGACTCAGCAAGATTTATAGTTTCTGTCAGTCTTTGTTGCTATGGTGAGGATCATGAGTGCTTCGGGGCATCTTTTAAAGGCCTGGAGAAAACTTGACTCCTGGTTTTAGAGAAGAGCACCTAAGTCTTTGGAGAAATGACTATTCGTCTGGGTCTTCTGATTTCCAGAAAACAAAGCGCCAAATCTACCCATGTTCAGTGTCGTGTCAGTTATCCTCAGCAGAAGATGAGTGCAGGTTAGCCCAGGAGTCACAGCCAGGGCAGGCCACTGGTTAAAGCCAGGGCCAAGCAAGGCAGCTTGGATTGCATCTCTGAAGGAGGGGAAAGTGCTCCCAGAGCTTTGGCAACAGGATTTACCTTTGTGATCTGGTAATGTTTTGCTCCCTAAGAGGTTACTAGTTGAGAGAGCATGGCATGAAAGCTGCCACTTTCTGAATACATATTGCTCCTGTTGTACACCGTCATTGACCTGGAAAACCACATCAGGTATAGAGGATGATTGCCCTTTCTCATAGGACTCAAAAGCATTAAGTTACTTGCACAGTGACTCATAAAAGCAACACAGAACATGTTTGGGGCAACCTTGTAATCCAGAGGTAGCCCAACTTCAAAACTCATGTTCTCCACTATGCCTGCATCTCATGTCTGTAATGTTCTTTCCTGAGAATTGGCAACATTGTTGGCTTACTCCTGACTGTTGTGAGTTCCTCTATGGGATGCTCAGGCATAGAATCACCGGTCACAGGGAGAGATCTGAAGATAGCCAGAGAGCCTTGTGTTTGATACAGATTACACCAAGTACTTCAACATTGGCATTCTAAGATACTGTTCCTTTAAAAAAAAAAAGCCTTCTGTGCATTCTGTTGCCACCCAAGTTTGTTCAGTTGTTTGTTGATGGACAACATGCAGAGGTGGCTGAATGTACTCCACTTCTACTGGCCACCAGCCACTATAGAACTGATGGTCTGTTGTGAAGAGCTCCAAGTCCCTTCCCCCATGTGGTGAACCCAACAGGGCAGGCAAGGTGGCGGCTGAGTCAATGAGGGCAGTGTGAAATAACCACCCCCACTCAACAAATCCCAAGAGATACCTCAGAAAGGGGCTCCTGGTGTGCTGAGAGAGATAGGAGGAGAAGAAACCCAGAGAGCCTGGAGACTGCCTGGAAACCGAGGCTAATTACCTGACCTGCACTGAGCTCTCTCCATTACCTCTGCTATGTAATTTTAATGGGCGTGTCTCAGGTAACACACCGTTACATCTCGGCACCAGCCGGGAAGGGGACTGGGATATGTGATACTCTGAGGTCAGATACTTAAAACTCAGGCCATGACTGAGCGGGGATGTGCACATCTGCTGCCTTCGCCCCATTGTTAGCCACGGCATAAGCAAGGCTTCGTTGTGGGGGTCAGCAGTATATGGAGAGGCAGCCTGAGCTGATGATCATATATGGAGGAGCATGAGCAGGGCCCTAACTCCAGAGGCCATCCATCCCTCTGCTCATTCCCAGTATCCCATCCGTCACATAATATATAGAGGCTTATGTGATGCTAACCTGCCTAGACTTCCAAGGTTCAGATGCACTGTATCCAAAATACCTGTGTATATGCTGGCATGTGTTAAATTTAAAAGCCTCTGCAGGGGAGGCCTTACCAGTGCTTTAGCTTTAAAAACTCTCGTTAATTTCAACTGATGAACGGTAAAACGTGATCAGGTTTCCCTCAAGCTCTCTAGTAAAACGATGCTCTAAGAAGAAGAGAATGAGCCATCTGAATCTTAGCAACCTTTACTAGCCCATGCCAAGTCTCTCCAAGTATGCATCCTCCTCTGGAAAATGTCCACAAGAGCACCTCCTTCACAGAATTACTGAGGGTACTCAGTTGCACACTGCCTGATAAATAGTTTTGGGACACAGAGAAGATACACTTGAAAATTAGTTTCCTGGATACCGCATAATCTCGGTGATCCAACGGTCAATGGGGTAAACTGGGTTTAGGGAGCACAGGGTGAAAACCACTCTGTTCTCTCAAGCCTTGGACCGCACAGTTGTGGAACCAGAAGAAGGAAAGGTGAGCATCTGGGAGACTGGATGACTATACTTGGCTTTCATGGCCGGAAGCAGGGATGTCCACAACCGAACTGTACAAGCCAGCTCACAGCCATCCTACCTTGGTTACAGGAGGCAGCAGCCAGCGGTACAGTCTGCAGGACGTCACCCACAGGAGAAAGAGCTCTTCCCAGGGAAATGTAAGATGATGGGCAGATAATAGTAAAGGAAAGAGGGGGCCCTGAAAACTGTGAGGAAGCGTGGCGTTTATTTTGCGACTTGGCTAATACTTTCATTCCTTTTTACACTTATCATTCGTGAGTATATGAGTGGATGCTGGCATGTGTGTGGCACAGCACATCTGTGGACGTCAGAGGCCGACTGGTTTGCCCCCTTCCACCATTTGGGTTCCCCGGGATCAAACTCAAGCGGCCAGGTTTGACAGCAAGACTTTTACTAGCTGAGCTGTTTTCATTTCTAAGTTTAATATTGAAAGAAAAGTGGGTCAAGGATTCTTTCGGATACGCAAATTCCTTTCGGCATCATGTTTAATTGATCCTTAGTCCGTGCCTTTAGAAATGAGAACGTGTGTCTTTAAGACATGATGAACTAAGGCTGTTAGTCCTGAAGAAAGACAGGCATGTCTCATCCTCCAGCCCAGGTGACCAGCAGTGGAGAAGAGTGAGGAATTATGGGAGAAGTTCCTGCCAGTAGTCAGCTGTTTCCCATTGTTTTCCATTTCCTGTGTCCTGTAGATCTGGGCAGCAGCTGGTCCTCTCCACCTTCTGGTCCCAGTGAAGGGATAGAACATTAATGCCTCATGACAGCGCCATGTGACGGGCAACACAAAGAGACCCAAACACCACAGTACCCGAGAATGACTGCCTTCCGCATCACCTCAGTTGCCAAGTCTACCCCAGCCGCCAGGAGCCCAGGGAAGATCTAGGGACTGTGCTTAGTTACCTGTTATGGTCTTCAGGTACACCATCATTGGCTTTCTCAGTGGAAACAAAAAGGCCTACCCTGAGGACCACTAACTCTGCATGTCTCTGGAGAGAAAGATGAGCAAATATTTCAACAACAGATACCAACCAGCTCCCTAGGAAACCATCTGTGGGCTGTAGCCGTCAAAGCACAGGGCTTGGCTCCCTTTGTTTTCCCAGAAGGGCTGGACAGGTTAGGGGCTCGCCTTTCCTCCAGGGATCTCCTTTCCTTATGTGCTGTGAGACCTCAGCGTCTCCAGGGCTGCCTCCTCATCTGGACAGTATGAGCAATGCGCACTTTGTAACACTGTAAGACAGGTGCACGTTAAGCGCTTAGCGCGAGAGAGAGGTGAGCACTGAATAAATTTTACCTTCAGTTCCTTCTCAATGACGAAGCAAGGCAAGACTCCCGGTTTACTGCAGATCACGATGCCTACTTCTTAAGGAAGTTTTGCCTGGATTTTTCTCTTCACATTTCTTTGCGAACTGAAGTAATGAATGAGGAGTGTGTCACAGCTACAGTAGTCTGAGTAGGGAAAACCCTTTCTCACCCATTAGACGATCACTTCCTCAAAACTTCAGTGTCGGCTGAAGGTAGTGGAGTCCGTTCTTATGTAAGGCAGGAATTACAGATTTTACAATAGAATAACGACGCCATTAACTTGAGCTTCCTCTCAGTCTCAGTCCATTGCGTGCTGAGCATTTCATTATCTGTGTATTTTTAATCCTCGTAGCAGTCTTAGTTAGCTACTGTTCTTGTCCCCATTTCAAACGAAGAAGCGTAAATATGTTTTTGTTTGTTTGATTGCTTGTTTTTACACAATTGCCTTTGTAGGAAATGGTGACCAGGGCTTAAAATCCAGACTAGCCTAATGACGGGCAGCTTCTGGTTAGAATGACACTGTGGACTTCCTTCTCTCAAAAACAAAACAAAACAAAACCCTAGGGGCTTAAAAACAAATGGGATCAAAGTAGTATCTGTCTCCTCCTACCTTCTGACACTGATAAAGGTTGAGTAAGGGGAAGGCATTTCTTTTCTATCTGGGGACTTTGGATCCACTTTTCCACATACGTCTCTAAAGTACGAATGCGTTCACGGGAAATTCCTTCATGATCATCTTGAAAGAATTCACCGTCCTCTCTCCAGATACTCAATCCAAATTCCCCAATGGAAGATGAAGAGGTTGAGGAAACCATGTGACTGTAGGGTAGCTTATACTTTTTCTTCTCATCCCCCGAAGATGAGAACAGAAAAAGGCAGGCATTTCCATTCACCAGAAATTAGCACCAGGGTCACAAGGTGTGTAGGTCATCTCATGGAGGCTTGTCCTCTTAGAGTATTATTATTGTATGCCTTTCTGACACGAGATGGAAGGTGGGAGATACTAACATTGATTAGCAGTATCTAGATACATATAGTTCTTGCTTTTAAAGGACGGTCATTGACAACTCAGGGAGAAGACCACACATACATATGTTGACACCCCAGAGTACAGCCTGCTGTTCTGACGAACAAAGTGACGTCATTCTAAGCATGACCAGGAAGCATTTACTAAAGCCAGATCAGAGCAACTGAGGGGGTATACATTAGATTACCTGGAGAAAGGACATTAAGGACTGAGTGTGCCAGGCTGGACTAACTTCGACTACTTAGTCAGTGGTCAAAATTGTGAAAATCTATCAAAGAACACAAGACAGTTTTTGTGTGTCAACTTGACACAAGCTGGAGTTATCTCAGAGAAAGGAAACTCAGTTGAGGAAATGCCTCCATGAGACCCAGCTGTAAGACATTTTCTCAACTAGTGATGAGGTGGGAGGACCCAGCCCATTGTGGGTGATGCCATCCCTAGGCTGGTAGTCTTGGGTTCTATAAGAGAGCAAGCTGAGCAAGCCAGAGGAAGCAAGCCAGTAAGTAACATCCCTCCATGACCTCTGCATCGGCTCCTGCTTCCTGACCTGCTTGAGTTCCAGTCCATTCCTTCGGTGATGACCAGCAATGTGGAAGTGTGAGCTGAATAAACCCTTTCCTCCCCAACTTGCTTCTTGGTCATGGTGTTTGTGCAGGAATAGAAACCCTGACTAAGACACAGATATAGTTGGTTCTGTCTGTTGCCCTCTTACCTGATAAATTCTGGTATACCAGATCTTGAAAGCTTGAGAAGGTTGAATGTGAGACTAGCAAAAGAAGGGAGTGTCGAATAAAAAACATAAACTGTAAGAGAGAACTGGACAAATGGGGGGTATAGGTTGGAACTCTGATCTCAGAGTGATTTACATGTGTCACCATATTAGGGCAGTTTTCCCACTGTTGAGCTTGTTTCAAATATTCCTCTGTTGTAAGGTATAGTGGAAAGAGCAGACAGGGTGGGCCCTGCTGTCTGCCAGTTACGCCATCTAGGGCCAGAGTCCTGAACAGGATCCCCAGACCAGCAGCATCAGCTGTGCCTATGAACCTGGGAGAGTACAAGTTAGATCCTATTCTAGACTTCTTGAGTCAGAAAATTTTGGAGGTAATCCAGAAGTCTGTGTCTTGAAGTTTTCCAGATAATTCTGAGTCAGAATATTGTCTGAGACCCACTTCTGAGGGACAAGTTAAGTCTCCCTGAGCCTCAGTTTCAGATACGATGAGACTAACATCTGCCCCATCGTAGGGTTGTTAGTTTTATGTGTACAACGAATTACCGGCAAGGGAATCCCCTGTATTAGTCTGGGCTCTCAGGAGAAACAGAATTTACAGAATGAATCTCAATCTCTCAGTCTGTCTCTGTCTCTCTCTGTCTCTGTCTCTCTCTGTCTCATACGTTAATGCTTCAAACTAATTATCTAAACCAATTAAAAAGCATTTTCTTGGACATACATTGTGTAGTATTTACTCAACAATATTGATAGCTTTTTACCTTCATAATCATGGTGTCTCCCTACCACAGCCTTTTTTTTTTAGACCACCAAAAGAAAGATGCTAATTAGCATGTCCACACTAACCTAACGAGCCAAGGAGTCCAGACTCGGCACTAATTGCTGGTACTCGATGTCCATGTTGGAAGCGTATTAAAATTTGAATAGCATTACTGTGATGTAATTATTGCACTATACATTAGAGAGTAGATTAGAGGCCACCGCTCTTATTCATCTTGCAGATTTTCTGCAATACATATTTACATTCAGGATAGCTTTCTGTGTGGGTCAGGGAGGTCGGGAGTCCCTCATCAGCAAACAATAGATACTCTTTTAGACTGTCAAACACCAAGCCAAGATCAGGACAGCCCTGTGAGGCAGCAATAGACTTAGAAAGTATAGCATTTGCCTTGTCTGCGACCTTGCTCCCCCGACCAGCACAGACAATCAAATTCAGCATTAAGCAGGCCCGACGAACAGGAGACGCCGTCAGCATTAGACATGGCTGCATTGCTCCATACTGCAGATGGGCAGATAGAAATCTCCTTGTGAACAGACCTTTCTTAATGGGGTTTACAGAACAAAGTCTTTTGTCAATTCAATGTGGCATTATTGCTAATGTCAGGCGTCTCTCACATGGGTTGCCAAGACGATTATGTCACATCTAACTCTCATTTTCCCCAATTGCCATAGGAGTGATGTTTACCTTCTGTTGAGTGTATATTATGGGGCATATGCCATGCAGTGCTCACTGATTTTTCTTCCAACATTTTTAGAAAAATAGATTTTGCCTATTTTCCAAAAGAGAACACTGACTGAGGTGTGGGGGAGATTATAAAAGTCCAAAGCAAGTCTTTCAGACTCCTCTTGGGATTTTGTGTGTGTGTGCTTGATTGGCTGGTTGGCTGACTGACTGGCTGGTTGGTTGGCTGGTTGGCTGGCTGGCTGGCTGGTTGGTTGGCTGGTTGGTTGGCTGGCTGACTGGTTGGCTGGCTGGTTGACTGGCTGGTTGGTTGCACTTTGTCAGTTTCGGTTTTGAGACGGGGTACCCTGAACCCCAGACTGGACTTGAACTTGCTACCTAGTGCAGGCTGGCCTTGAACTCATCATCTTCCTGTCTGCCTCGTGGATGTTTGAACTCCGGACATGGTTCAGATCGTCCAACTCTTTCATGGTTTTTCTACTCTCACAAAACACCGGAGGCATCTGAATATTCTTGACATGTACTTGAATGCCTTTGTATAATACTCAAACATAAAAATACACAGACTTTGGGGGGGGAGGGGTTGTGGCATGAAAAGTTAAGAAGAAAAGATAGTTCAAGAAGTAGAATGATTGGTGTCTTGCACTGACCATAAGGCCCTTGAACAAGAAACCTTGCGTGGGTAAAGTAAGAGATTCCTTGTCATGGTTTTTCTTGAATACATAGATTTTTACCCAGGCTCTGATGAAAGCAGGAGACCTCGGCCATGGGTACAACCTCCCACTAATAAATCGAAACACATGGTTCAGCAGTTGTGTGTGTGCTAAGGTTGGTTATGGGTGGGGCGTGTCTTTTAAAGATAAAAATCTCACTGTCTAGGAAGAAAGGGAGGAAAATAACCTCAGAAATAATGAAGATGTGCCAATCGGTTACACATTGTGCCGATGGCTTCCCGGTAAACAGTTGAGAAAATAGATATGATTCAGTGTCTCTGACTTCTAATGCTCAGCTCAATGTCTACAGTCTCTCCATCTGCCTGTTTTTGACTGCTCAGCACTTAAGGTAGCTACAAGTTGTAATATGACATAGGTCTCTGCATGTAGAAAAAGCACGGTATTTCCCAGCTAATAGCAGCTTTGATACTTACCGTTTTGTAGTCCAGAGCAGTGCTGTGGGCTTCTCATCTGTCAGAAGTTCTATACATGGAGAAGTTGTGGAGACCTCCAGAAATAGACCCTAGAAGCCCAATGCAGTCAGGCAGGGTCGATCTCTGGCTTTCATGCTAACGTGACATCTCTGTCCCCTCTTACTTCGGGTAAGTATTTTTAGCCGTACACTGTGCTGACTTTTAGGATAGCCTGGGACAGGGCTGTGCTATCAGTCCACAGTGAGTCCTGAGACTGATGGAGTTTAGGGTTCCTTCAAGTGCCCCAGTGGATGATACAGCATTAGGTTATACAGCACCTAGATGGTAGCAAGTCGCTATGACACTGTTGGCTCATTAGAAATAGAACTAAACAGGGACTACTGTAGCCAATTCCAGACAAGATGACAAGGAGACATTATCAAAGTGAACTGCATAAATTAACCAGTAAAAGGTCATGTTTACATAAGATTTACCTGTTTGAGAGCCCTACTGCTCATGCCCAGCTCCAAGACTCAGCCCCTCCCCTCACTGCTAGCTCCTCACCTCACTGCCTGTCCCTCCCCTCACTGCTAACTCCTCCCCTCAATGCCAGCCCCTCCCATCACTGACAGCCCCTCCCTTCACTGCCTGTCCTTCTCGCTCACTGACACCCCCTGTATTAGCCAAGCCCTGTCCTCCTGCCTCAGCACTCTGCCCATGGACTCTGGCTTCCTCAGTCACTTCCCATCAAGATTCCCTAGCACCTGTCTCATCCTTCAGATCTGAGGGGTCCTTGCCACCTTCCCTGATGACTTCTTTCCTGTGCAGCGCAGCTGTTTACCTAAAGGTTCTAGACCGGAGACACACATTATATTTATAATGGCATTATTAAAACAAAAACAAGTCTCAGAGCCCTCCTCTTTCTTTGGAGATAAACATGGTTAAATGTAAGATAAGCAGGTATGTCCCAGAGGGTGGCTGTAACTTCCTTGAATAGCTCACTGCTTGTGAATATGAACACTTTCAGATTGCAGACCTCTGGTGAGTGTTAGGCACTTTGCCACTAGAAAGGAGCTTTCTGAAACGACCCTGTTTTGTTACACATCTGTCAAATGGACCACACCTTACTAGAACCTTACTAGATTACATATAAAGAAAGGTAAAAGCAGTGTTCGACCTTTTAATGTCTGGCAAAGATGGGGAATGAGACCTGTTGTTTCCACTGGCTCAGACGTACCAGGAGGAACTAAAGGCAGTGGATGCCTTAGGAAAGGCAGCATTTTCAACATCAGGTCTATTTACTCTCCTACATAAGTGTCTGTGAGATTCTAAGAGGACTTAATGCCAGGAGGGGCATAACTCATTAGTCAATTTTCTACACAGTCGATAATTATTTTTATATATAAATCAGATCATATTAATTTTCTAATAAAAACAAACCCCCTGAGTGAATTCCCATTGCAGCCATAATAAAATCCTAAACCCTTGGCTTGGCCTGTGGAACCCTTCTTGCGCAGGCTCCTGAGTATTTCTCTGCAGCACCTGCCCTTTCCTACCAGATACTAGCCACCCCAACCTTCCTTCCGCATGCTCCTTCCTGCCACTCCCATGTTCAAACCTTAGCACATTCAGTCTCTTATCTCTGGCATGTTTGGCCCTGTGTCTTTGTGCAGGTAGCTGCTTCCTCCTCCTCCTCCTCCTCCTCCTCCTCCTCCTCCTCCTCCTCCTCCTCCTCTTCCTCCTCCTCTTCCTCCTCCCCCTCCTCCTCCTCTTCCTCCTCCCCCTCCCCCTCCTCCTCCTCCTCCACAAGCTTTTTTCTTCCTATCATCCTTCCCCATGACATCTCATAGAACTAAGCTGACCCACAAACCTGCTATGTCGCTGAGTGTGGTGGTTTGGATGAGAACGGCTTCATGGGTTTGTATGTTTGAATACTTAGTCCCCAGTTGGTGAAACAGTTTGAGAAGGATTAGAAGGGACGGTGGCCTTGTTGGAGAAGGTGTGTCACAACGCTAACCCCAGTTAGTGCTCTCTCCCTTGGACTTGTTGATTGACATGCGAGTTCTGCTCCAGCACCTCACCTGCCACCTGCCGCTAACCCTCTGGAACCATACTAAATTAAAGGCCTTCTCTTATAAGTTGCCTCAGTCATGGTGTTTTAGCACAGCAGTAGAGAGTAACTAAGACACTGAAGATGATCTTGAACTTCTGATCCTCCTACCTTCACTTTCTGTGCTAGAAATACAGGCCTGCACCATCAGGCTATTTATGTGGTACAGGGATTCAACCCACAGTTTTCCACTTGTTAGGCAAACACTCTGCCACGTGCACACATATGCATGCACCCTTACAACCCTGTACACATATGTACACCAGACATACATCAAAACTTAAATCTGACAGATTACCTTTTTTCTATGAACACAGCTGTGTAGGAGTTGTCCGATTAGAAGCTGTTCCTTGTTGTGTCTGGTGCAGTAAGAACTTCAGAAGCCTGGTTCAATGTCAGCAGATTTACTTACTGTTTCCCATGTGGCAGCCATTAAACTAGTGTGCCGAAGGCAGGACTGTGGTGAACAAAGCAAACGTGTCTTCATGGAACCTACAGTCAACCATGGGCTGAGATATCCCAAGGAAAGGAGGATCCCCAATACACATGCATACACACACACACACACACACACACACACACACACACACACACACACTCACAGAAAGAGAGAGAGAGAGAGAGAGAGAGAGAGAGAGAGAGAGAGAATGAATCAGAGAAAGGCCCCTCAAAAGCGGTGGTTAAAGTAAAACAGAGGAATAAGTGGGATTCACCAAGGTCAAAGGTTGGGGAAGTAGGCTGGGCAAACCAGGCAAGCCACTTGTGCAAAGGCCCTGACCTGAGAAAGGTGTAGCATCTTTGAAAAACTAATAAGTGAGAACTGCATGAGAAAGACAGAAGTGCTAAGAAGAGTCCATTAGAGAGGCAGGGCCTTAGAGTCCATGCAAGATTGGGTGCACAAAAGGAGGGCCTAGGAAGAAGCCCCTGCTGTATTCTACAGTCATGGGGCAGGGGTGTGGCAAGAGAGGACTTAACTTTTGAACGGACTGCTCTGTCCACTGACTGGGAGGAGAATGAGGGATGCAGAGACCGAGACAGTGGAAATAAAAACAAACATGTTCAAGTTCTCAATGGGAACTCCCTAGAAGAAAAGCCAGATTAACAAGAGCAAATCAAACTAAGTTCATTATCAAGTGTACCTCATATCACACAAGGGGGAAACAGACCCATCCCCCAGAAGATGAGTTTATCCTTCAGATTTAAAGCCTTTCACCTGCTAAAAACAACGTTTAAAAACTGTAGGAGTTGGGGTTGGGGCTTTAGCTCAGTGGTAGAGCGCTTGCCTAGCAAGCGCAAGGCCCTGGGTTCGGTCCCCAACTCCGAAAAAAAGAAAAAGAAAAAAAAAAAAACTGTAGGAGTTAAAAACTGAAGAGCAGGGCAAGCCAGGTAAGAGTCTTGCTGCGGGTCTCAGCCCAAGCTGTGTCTGCTTAGTCTTCCTGGTGTAGAGAGAGACTCCTTACAAGTGGGTAATCACCACAGATCTCAGTTTCTCTTACAGAAAGTAACTCTGGAGAGATGTTTCAGTATTGCAGTTTCTCCAAGTACCCTTCCCAAAATAATCAGTCCTCTGAAAGTTATAGATGGAGTGGGTATCCTGATCTCCTCCCGTCGTGAGTTTAGATTGGTGTCCTGAGTCCTAACGTTGAGTCCTTTACGGTGGTCCAGATAAGATGCAGGCCGAGGCTGACCTCCAGTGTGGGTGAGACAGGATGGGGATGCTGAACTAGGAAGGGGATAAAGGAGGTCACGGGAGGAGGAAAGGCTAACCCCTAGGTTTCCAGCTTAGGCAGCTGTTTTCTTACTGCTGAGCATTTGGGAGAGGGGTGTTTGGGATTTTTTTTTTCCAGGAAAGGGAGTAAGAAATTGGGTTGAGTTGAGGCATCCAAGAAGGAAGGTTGACACATAAGGCTGCCACTCAGAACACAGGTCTTGGCTGGTATAAGTGTCAGTCATGAAGACGGCCGAGATGACTGAAGGAATTTAGTGAACTGAATGAGCGTCTGCTTCCCAGAACACTCCAACTTCACACAATGCAGAGGTCAGTGGGTTGTGGGGAGCTTGGCGCCAGTAGGTGCATCACAGCTTGTATAGCTCAGTGAACACTGCAGAGAGGGGAGGGAAAGTCTACAGAGCCAGAGTACCCAGAAGTCTACTGTGAAAGTCTCTCCTTAGAAAGGCTGCACAAACAAGACTGGAACAGTGGCAGCATTAGTAGACATGCTAAAATGAAAGGGGGAAAACCTTATGGCATTGTCACTCCAAGCGAGCCACAGGGAACTAATGCCTGCTGGGAGAATTTGCCCCCCCTAAAGATGATCCCCCTTATTGGTTGTCCAGTGTAGAATGACCAACAGGCTCAGCAGGGTGTGTGTGTGTGTGTGTGTGTGTGTGTGTGTGTGTGTGTGTATACATATCATGCTTACACATACATTCACTATTATTGTATGTAACAATAGTAATCAAAGAAAAATAAGCTATCAACTTGGTGCGAGCCGTGGGAGAGGTTGGAGGGAGGGTAGCTGGGTGGGCTGGGAGGAGGAAAGGGTAACGGAATTCTATTCAATTCTATTTCAATAAAAATATGTGTTTGTTGTTGCTTGTTTGTTTTTTAAAGAGAGGATCTAGAACAGAGATCTTAGGGACTACATTTAATGGTGGAGTAGAGAAGGGGGAATTTAGTATGGGAGCTTGGATGGGCCTATCAAGAAACCAAGAAAGAGTAGTGTCCTGTGAGCCAAAAGGAAAGCATGCCGTAGACTCTACAATGCTGAGAGTAAGATACGGTAAACCAATTCAGACAATACAACAAAACACTGTCCGGGGCAGGGGCAGGGGCAGGGGCAGGGGCAGGGGCAGGGGCAGGGGCAGGGGCAGGGGCAGGGGCAGGGGCAGGGGCATGGGCATTTTCCCTCTCACAGATAGTCAGGTCCAATTAACAGTCCAACAGAGTTCAGCTAAGATTTCTCACTCCAGTTCCAGAACAAGAAAGTCAGTCAGCGAAAGATGGTACAGGGCCACCGGGCATCTTCAAAGATGGCAGACTCTGACCCTGAGCTTCAGCTTCTCAGGAGTTTCCCACTCTCCAGCTCTGAGGCTGCGGTCCCCGCTCTTGTGTGTTTCCAACATCTACATTAGCTGCTGCTGCCTCACATGGCTTTCTCCATCCTTCAACTAGAAGAGCCTAGGGTCGTGGGAGAACTCTGACTTGCTGAGACAAGTCTGCTTGACCTCCTTGGGCAGTGCAAAGGTCGGCTTGAGTGGTGATTATGTAGCTTAGCAGGTTTACTGTTAGAGCTTGCAACCCCGAAATAAATTACAACTCCCATGTTCCTTCACCGTGTGCAGAAAGGCTTCCTTCTCACCTGTAAATCACAGCAAGTCTAAAGGTCTTGACAATTCGGTGTGATCTCCCTTAGCTGTTTGCTTCTGGGAAATGTTTATGACTTGATTAGCTTGAAGGGTAGGGGTGGTGTTCTGTAGGCTGACTTAGTATCCATGGCTCCAACGATTAATATTTTAGCATCTCTCTCTCTCTCTCTCTCTCTCTCTCTCTCTCTCTCTCTCTCTCTCTCTGTGTGTGTGTGTGTGTGTGTGTGTGTGTGTGTTGTACGCTTCTTGTGTAGTGAGTAACAGCGGAGGCCAGAGGACAGTGCCTTACTCTATCACTCTCCACACTATTACCTTAAGAAAGGGTCTCTCACTGAACCTGGAATTAGGCTGTCAATAAGCAAGCTCTGCAATCCTTTTCTCTCATCTCCCCACTCCCAGCCCCAGTGCTGGGGTTTGGGGCACCCTTCGCCAAGCCTGGCTATTGACACGATATTAGAGTGCTCTCTCCTTCTGCGCCACTCCCCAGCCCTGGAGTCCCTGATGTGTGTGCTGAGCTTTGCACCCGTGTCCACTGAACAACTGACAGTGGTGGAACTCTGTGTGCCTTCACTCCCGACCAGGTCCCAGTTTAAAGTCATTCTGCTGCCTAAGATAAGTGAAGAGGTCAGGTATAGCTCAGCCCTTGCCCAGGTAGAAAATGTGTTTGGAGCTGGAAGGTGATGGGGACAGACTATGTCGGATTGAAAACTTTTGGGGATGATCGACTGAAAACCACCATGTTTGAATAAAATATTTTTAAAGAGAAAAATGATATTTTTTCTAAAAGGAAAGATGATATTCTCAAAGAGGAAAAAAAAATATCTTACCAAATCTGTTCTTTGGCATCTTTCTCTGTGTCCCGCACAGATTGAGACTGTAATGTAATTGGAGATTAGTTTCTGTTCTCAGTAGAGTTGGGAGAATAGTTCGCTTTTCCCATTCCCGTTTTACTTCATTCTTGAAGTTGTAAGATTGCCCTTGCCACTCCCTGACACACTTCTACACCTTGGATCTCCTTCAGGACAATGTGGAGCTGTGACTTGAATCTCATCTGAATCTTCTCTTCCTAAACTGTTTCTGGAGGGGAAGGGATGAGACTAGATAATCCTGTGGGCCAGGATTGCCACTGACAGCACTTGGCAGAGCCTGACACACGGGTTAGAGGGGCGCAGCCCTGGCTGAGACTCAGTTTAGTTTCAAGAGACATTCTGACGGTTACCTTGCTGAAGTGACCCTAACGGACACCGCCCTCTCAAAACAGAGATGTGAGGGCTAGATAAAAATAAAAGCTTGGGCAAGCCGGATCGTTCAGTGGGTAAAGAAAGGCACTTCCTGGGCTGGAGAGATGGCTCAGCCGTTAAAGGCTAGGCTCACAACCAAAATTATAAGAAAGGCACTTCCTGCCTGACAATCAGGGTTGAGTCCCCAAGACCTGTAAGAGGAACGGAGCAAAGCAACTCCTGACAGTTGTCCTCTGACCTCTACACACATGCTGAGAAGGACATATGCATCCGTGCTCGCACACACGACGAATCAATCATCAGCCATTTATTCTTTAAAAATGGAAGCTGTACTACTATGGCAATGCTGGTTAGACTCTTAATTTTATGGGTTACTCTGAAGTGTCCCAGGGCAATGATCCTGCACTGGAATTCTTACTGTCTCTACTACACAGGACTTCATTCTTGGAGTTGTAAAATTGCCCCTTGCACCCCAACACACACTCAAGAGAACTTAATGAAACTGGCAGGGGCGGGGAGGGGATGAGAAAAGAGAAAGAGAAGAAGAAAGGGAGGGGGCAGCAGAGGAGGGGAAGGGAGGAAGAGGCAGATTATAGAATCGTAAGAGAGCACCTATCTGCTGGATGTTCAAAATGTATTTTGTATTAATGAAATGGTTGGATGGTTGCCCATGCCTTTCTTTGACCCTGATAATAACAGGTTGCCTTCTCTTTAATTAATTTCTCTCTTCTCTGCGACACTCCTGCTTTATATCTTTGCGGGCAGTCGTCCGACGCTGCTGCTTTCTGAAGCGCATTTCTAATAGATATTAAACCACTACCCTTTGTTTCCATTTTCCCGAACCCTCAGAAGTGTTGTTGGACTCTAACCCCCACTGCATGATGCGTTTGTAAGCTGTGGGGATTGGAGGCGGGTGGATAGGGTGTTATTGAACAAGCCTGGGATCTCGGTACAAGGGAACCGTGTTTGTTTCTCCTGCTGATTGGTTGTATACAGATTTTAATGGGAAAAGCTCGACTCTACTGACCTTTCCTGAATGAACAAATTCAGTTGCATCTGCTAAATGTCATTTAGGGGAAAGAATGTTCTCTTCTCCCTCTGGGGCTGTCTCTAGAGCTTTGCATTTCAGAATCCCTAGATTCTCAGCTTCATACCTCCCCAGGCAGCAGACCCCACAACAGAGGGAAAAGAGACCTGGAGATGGCAGGGTGAGGAGGGGCAGAGACCTGCCTTGTGCTTTGCTCTTTGAGACAGATTTATCGGTGGCCTGGTATTCTCTCTCCGGTAGTTAACCCCTATGGTCACTTGAGGTCAGGTTGGCCTTCCCAAGAGAGGCCTTGTTTTTCTAAAAAGTGCTTAAGGCCCTCTCCTCTGAAGGGGACGGAGCTTCTCTGATATCTGTGGTTCCCAGTCCCTTCATCGGTCTCCATCTTGGGTAATTAAGCCTCGGGCAGACTGCTGGGAAGGAGTCTGGGAATGTGATTTACTAGCAAAATAAGCCCCCACGGCACATCTCTAGTTAGGTGAAGACAAATCAGGCTGCTTATTTAACTCTTGATTCTTTTAATGTGACTGACACATGGGGTTTGTCCGTATATTTCTAAATGTTAGGATGAATTAAGCATCATCTCCCAGGAGAATAGAGACGAGCCTTGTAAGGTTTAAAAAAGGGGTGGAGGGGGGAGGCAATTCTTGTAAAATAAAAAAAAAATGTCTCCCTTAAGAAGAAAACGTTTGGGAATTTTTTCCCCATTCCTGAAGTCAAATGTTCTTCTATCTTTATAAAATCTCAATCATTCCCAACTGGAGAAATCTCTTTAAGGAATGGTTAAATTAGCCCTAGCCAACTTGTTGGGGTTTAAGAGGATCAGGTGAAATCTGAGCCTATACCGGGAAATTCTCTTTTTACTGGCAGTCTGGAAGGCAGCTTAACAAACACCAATCGAACACACCCGGTTAATGGTGTGGAAGGGAAAGTTCAGAAGGTTAGCTTTGCCATGGTAGGAACCAGGAGCTAGCCTGTGTCCGCAAGGGGAAAAAAAATACTTAACAACCACAAAAATTCTCTGCAGGCAAGAAAAGTGGCCCAGCAAGCTTTCGAGTTTCACAATGACAGCTCTGGAATTTTCCATCTCATTTGAATCCTACCTGGATACAGTCTGCCTTTACCTCAGCCTCAACTCTTCAATCACCTTTCAACTGTAAAAAAAAATACAGAACGACGATATAACAGATGGAGATATAGTTTCCATGTTTTCAAGTCTCTTTGTGTTTCTTTTTTAAATAGCAACTGAAAAGGACATGGAATCTCAAAATAAGACAAGTCAGCAGGACAAACTCGGTCTATGCATGCGCTGTGGGGTTCGCTTCACACACCCACCATGATTCTGCAAGGTGAAGTAGCCTGACTACCTCTCCTTGGAGGCTCACTCCTCTTTGTTGGATGTCTAGGAGGTGTTCCTCAGAGACTGCTGCCCAGGGAACTGGCAGGAAAGTCTGGTGCTAGCCTCAGAAGGCTTACCATTCTGCCTTTCCATTGTGAGAAGTTGTGCCTGACATGGGTATTCATGAATTACAGCTGTCTTCTTAAATCCAGAGAGATGGAAAGGGCTGGTAAGTTTTAGTACCAGCTCTGGGAGCCTGTGACCAGACAACTAACACCCTCAGGAGCTCCTGAGGAAACTGAGAACAGAAGGCTCCATAACGCCTTGTTCGGATCATTCAGCAGCAAGCTCTGATCTCCCTATGCTGTCTTAGATCTAACGCTCAACACGTACCTGCATACCCCTGCCTTCCGAGTTCACTATAATCTTTAGTGAAGGCCTTGGTGGGTTTTGCTTTGTTTTAACCTAGTAAGAGTTCTTGTTCCAGAGTGATGACCATTGGAGTTAGTATTATGAAGCTTCCAGCTCATGACCTTGAACTGAGTACCTTCCTAGAGAAGGCTGACTTAAGCTTCCCATCCATGCAACAGCTGTGGACCTCCAGGATTGCCTTCCCCATCCTAACCACACAGTGCGAAGCCCAGACTCTTGTTCCTACTTATGAAGTACCACAGCAAACCAAGAAAATGAATGGTGGCTTAGCTTCTAAAGAAAACACTGCTTAATGCTTTTAAGATGAGGCTTAACAGCTTCTTAGTCTGAATTGCTCTACGATTAGAATATTTAGGACCTTCTCACTTCGTTCTGATGCTTCTCTGTAATGTTAGATTTTGGCTGATTTCTGCTCTGAGATCATCTTCCTCCACGGACCTATTTGTATGTGTGGCTATAGGGTGGCTCGTATTAATACTTTGACTGTCTTAATTTAATTGTACTTTTAAGACGATTTGTCTTGAGTTGTCTTGAGAGCTGTAAACCACAAGCGTTGAGGTTTTATTTACTTTGGTGGGTGCTGGTGTGATGGTGTGTGCATGTGTGTATGTGGAGAGAGAGAGAATGACTGTGTATGAGTATATGTGTTATGTTACAGTCACACATGTGTTGACAGGTACATGTGTCTGTGCAAAGGCCAGAAGAGATCATGATATGCTATCTCACCACATTATTCCCTTGACACAGGGTCTCTCACTGAACCTGGAGCTGGTCACATAACCAACAAGCTCCATTGATCCTCTTGTCTTAATCTCCCACAGTATGGGGGTCACAGACACCTACATGCCCACACCACCCCTGTCTCACATGGGTACTGGGATCCAAACTTAGGTCCTCATGCTTATGTATTAAACACACTAGCCCAGCGAGCAATCTCCCCACCCCATGCCTTAAGTTTTGAGACAGGGTCTCACTATGCAGTTCAAAGAAAGAACTTTCTAGAAACACTAGAAAGCCCTTGGGTAGCCAATGATAGCCTAGAACCTACAGTCGTCCTCCCTCCGCTTCCTGGGTCCTAGGATTACAGGCAAGCACTACCAAGCCTGCCTGGCACAGAGGTCTTACTCTGGGTCTTTCCCTGTGTGTTATTACATCCATAGTAGAGATTTAATACTGGTGCCTCCAAAGATCCTGGCTGTCCTATACAGACTTTACCACCTGGAATTCCTGAAACATATATGAAGCAAGAACAAAAACCTAAAAGTGAACAGAATGTCCCGTTTCATTTCCTTCATCTAATACACTTGAATTTAGCAATTCTGTCCCACTCCGTGAAGGGTCAAGGGACCCAGCCCTGACATTCCTAAGACTTTTTTGCTGTTCCTCAGTTTTGGCAAAGCTCCCAGGACTTGAAACAATGTCAGGGTTCAAAGCAGCCCACGCAGTTCTTTATCTGAACTGGTTAGCACTGTCCTGGCTCCCATGATCCCCTTGAGTTTACCACATTGAACTAATGGAGAGAAGGGGTGGGCATGGGATCCTTGGACATCACTGAGGACCTCAGTGCCTAAAAGGCAGCTACTATGGATGCACTCGACAGCCATTGTCTTTGAGAGTTTATCATACTCCCTTGCAGTACGTCATCAAAAAATGCTTCCTTCGGTTCAGGTTTTGGGTAAATGGAAATAACATTTCACTTTGTTTATCTTTTGCCTCTGCTACCCTCCATGTCTCGGAACAGATGTAATCCTTCAGTTCTGACCAATTCTTACTCATCCCTTGGCTCTCAGCTTCAGTTTCCCTGTGTGGCCACGCTCACCTCTCTCTACCTGCCGTGTAGTTCCCTGTGTACTTTCTACTTCAAGTATGATTACACTGCGATCAACTGGAAGACTGTTATGGTATCAAGTCCCACCCCAAGGTAATTTCGGAGGAAAGACACTGCATTTTGACACTCCCTTCTGCTGACCCTATGTCCATTAAATGTAAGAAGCAATGATTCGCTAGATCCACAGTCCCTTAATGACAAAGACATTGGTTTGTCCATTTGGCAGTGGTCTATGGTAGCTCCTCAGTATTCCATGTATAAATGAGACTATAATCGTGTAGAATAAATACTCACTTGGCATTGGCTGTATCACAAAAGGAACTGAACCTACTGTCATCCACATGGTAGTAAACTGGATTCAACCAGAAATGAAAACTATAGTAAGACTCATTTGGTAGAGGTAGACCTGCTAGTCTGGGCTCTGGCCAGATCCAAGGATGTAGCAACCAATTTTAATAAGCATTGTGAAGTCAAGTGGGCTGTGTTAGCAAGCCTGGTAAGAGCATGACCACATCCAGGGGAGAAAAGACTGAACCAAAACAGCAAGGGAGAGAGTGTAGGCCAGCCTCTGGGAGGCTTTCTCACGGCATGCTAAGAAAGTGATTGAGACAGGTAGACTGACATTCAAAGACATCCATGTTTTATCAGTTACATTTTCCTACCCAAAAAGATCTAGAACTGCATAGGAGACAAGCTGCTGAGCACATCTGTGAGGGTATTGTTGTGAGACACTACGCTATACCTGGGGAGACTGTGAACAAATATCAACTGCTCCCGGAATGTGAACCAGGGGTTACTTAACAAGAGCAGAAATGACTCAAAGACGACTGCATTGCCAAAGCCACAGTGTGACAGCTCACCACAGCTGGAGACCTGGAGCATGGTGCACAGCCTACAGGCAGATCAACAAGCTGGAGTGACTCAGTTGGTCTGAACGTCTTTCATGCAGTTCCCCCTCTTAGTTGCTTCTGGCACTTCAGCAGGTCTCTGCTTCTTCAGTCAGGCTTGGCTGAGATTTTTCACAACAGTTCTTACTACTTGTAACACTGTTGGAGAAGCTGGGGAAAAACCTAGTGAATCTGGTCAGTTTCAGGGACTTCCTGAAGGTGTTTTCAGTTGTTTAATTACTGTCTTAACTAGTTTTCAAGCTCTAACAAGTCTTCTTGCAGGACAGTGTTTCATTCTCCTCTTAGAACACCCTGTTGTTTCCCCTCTATGTAAATAAGCATCCCGACCTAAAATTTCATGTTGTTTAACCCTCCCCCTTTCTATCTATATCTTAAAGTTTTTCTAAGACAAAAGACTTTATCCTAAGGAGGAAACAGCTCCACAACAGCTGTTTCTAGAAAAATTTAAGTGAAGAGGAAGGCCCACCTTAAATGAATGTAGCTTGATTCCACAAGCTGGAGTCTTGTACTGAGTTTAGAGGGGGGAGGGGAGAAGTTGAGCACCAGCATTCATCTCTCTCTTCTTCCTGGCTGTGGATACAATATGACCAGCATCCTCAACTTCTGTTGCCACTATCTGATGGACTGTACTCTAGAGCTGTAAACCAAGATAACTGTCCTTCCTGAAGTTGCCTTTGCCAGGTATTTTGTTGCAGCAATGAGGAAAGTGACTAAGACATCTCCCATTACTGAAACAGAATCTTGAAGTAGGTCAAAGACAAGTTGAAAAAAATAGAAATTAAATCCTTACTATTCTGTAAGTCCCCTTAGTTGTTTGAACTGAGTACAGGGTACAGAGAAGAGTCAAGACAATGAATTAAATCTACGGCTTTAGTTTGTTAGGAAATCTGGTTTTTATACACTTATTTGACAAAGGGCATGACAACTTGGATTGACCTTAAGGCACTATTACAGTAACTAAGCTATGAAGTGGCTAGCTATAAAAAGATCCTGCTTGTCTGTGCAGATGTCTCTCTTCAGACTGATCAGTAATAAGGAATGTTTGACACTAGCCAACAGGGAATTGTCTACAGTGCCTCCATGCTGGCACTTGCCTTTCCCTCAGTTTTAAACACATGCTCTCTGGAGATGCTTGCATTCTAGGGTCACATCAGGTACTGTAAACTTTCTTTCTGTTGAATACTACCTCTTCTCTACACAGAAGACCAGACTCAGGGTAAAAGGAACATATGGAACTGGCACCATCTTGTAATAGCATCGAAGGGAGCTTGCTAACCTCTTCTGCACAGTAGTGACATATCAAGCCCTGGTGTTTTCTGCACTCCTTGCCCTGGAATGCCATGTTCTGGTTTCAGGGAATCCTGTTGCCCTCACTCTGTCTTTGCCTCTGGCAAACTTAGTCCAGTCTCTTCTTGCAAACTCCATCTTGCCTGAACAAGCATGGAACTCTGCAAGCAAAAATAAGCAAAGTCAAGTGTCCTGGTCATTCAGTTTCCTTCCAGCTCTCCGTGTTTGTAATGACTTCACCTTGTTCTCTCTGTCTTTGTCTCCTTCTGTCTGTCTGTCTGTCTCTCTTCACATGTGATGAATGTTGTGACTAATCTCTAAAGCAATCAGTAGACTTAAATAATCATAAATCCAGCCTCATTGTTTTTTATCTTTTATTACTCTACATTAAGTACCTCATGCTTTTCCCACAGATCAGAGCTGATAAAAAGAGTGACTTAAAAATGTAGTCATACCAACAGTTGCTTGCTTGAGGGAAGAAGTAACTTAAATCTTGCTTTAAATTTTAAAAGAAACAGAAAGCATCCACAGCTTCAACGATGCGTTGGGTCCAAAGCTGTTCCCGGAATAGGTGACATTAGTATATACACCTGCAGTAGTTCTATTAATCATAAGAGATGATACTTAGCAGTTTCCTCTTCCCTCTGGATGGCCTATGGCTATAATGTGAAGCCAACATAATAGAGTTTTCCCTCAATTTCTAGATAAAGAAACCAAATTTACAAAGTAGTCAAGTGCCTGATCCTAAGCTACTGGTAAGGCTTGTGCCAATCACAATTAATACTAGAAATGTTTGTTGGATAGTACAGTTTGTTGGTATCCTCTTTCCTGGATACCCTGGACTCCTGTATTCCTACTGGTAGTCAGCATGGAATACATTCAAACCTCAGATATATAGTATTTCTCATGCTTCATATACTTTCTTATAGGGTAATATATCTAGTATCCAACATCTTTTTAGAAAATTGGCTAATCTTTATTTTTCTTACCTTACCAGGATAAAACAGATAGACAATGCCACTTTAAAAAAAATTAAGTTTGTTTATATTGTGGATTACGTTGATGAATTTCCATATATTGAACCATCCCTGCATCCCTGGGATGAAACCTACTTGATCATGATGGATGATTATTTTGATGTGGTTTTTTAAAATTTTTTTTATTAATTTTTATTTATATGAGTACATTGTCACTGTCTTCATGCACACCAGGAGAGGGCATCAGATCCCATTACAGATGGTTGTGAGTCACCATGTGGTTGCTGCGATTTGAACTCAGGACCTCTGGAAGAACAGTCAGTGCTCTTAACCACTGAGCCATCTCTCCAACCCCCTTGATGTGTTCTTGTATTCGGTTTGCAAGAATTTTATGGAGTATTTTTCCATTGATATTCATAAGTGAAATGGGGATGAAGTTCTTTCTTTGTTGGGTCTTCTTGTGGTAATTGAGTGTAATTGTGGCTTCATAGAACGAATTGGGTAGTGCTCCTTCTGTTTCTATTTTGTGGAAAGTTTGAAGAGTATTGGTATTAGTTCTTCTTTGAAGGTATTATAAAATTCTGCACTAAACCCAACTAATCTGGGGCTTATTTTTGGTTGGGAGACTTTTAATGACTGTTTGTATTTTTAGGGGTTATGGGACTGTTTGGATGGTTTATCTAATCCTGATTTAATTTTGATACCTGGTATCTGTCTAGAAAATTGTCTATTTCATCCAGATTTTCCAGTTTCACTGGGTACAGGCTTTTGTAGTAGAGGATCTGATGGATTTTTTTTTTAAATTTCCTCAGTTTCTGTTGTTATGTCTCCATTTTCATTTCTGACTTTGTTAATTTGGAGATTGTCT